>NC_064920.1:968145765-968770765 GCF_023897955.1 Schistocerca gregaria | reverse complement strand
CAAATTAGACAAACCAACTGTGAAGCACAAGATTCGCACTGGAGACCATCAACCAATAAGCCAGAGAGCAACCGTTTGTCAGCGACGGAACATTGAATAATTCATGACGAGGAAGAGAAAATGATGAAGAATGACATCATTCAGCCTTCGCAGAGCCCATGGTCATCACCAGTGGTCCTCATCGGGAAGAAGGATGGCAGTTGGCACTTTTTTGTTTATTACTGGAAGCATAATAAGATAACTAAAAAGGATGTTTACCCTCTTCCATGAACTGACGATACACTAGATTATCTGAATGGGGCCAAGTTTTTCTCAAGCATGGACATGTGCTCGGGATACTGGCAAATCGAAGTAGATGAGGCTATTCATGAGAAAACTGCATTCATCACCCCTTAGGGCCTGTGTAAGTTTAAGGTAATGCCATTTGGTTTGTGTAATGCACCAGCAACTTTTGAACGGATGATAGATAATCTTCTAAGGCATCTGATGTGGACGATGTGTCTTTGTTATTTAGATGACATTATAGTGTTCTCAGGGACTCTTGATGAACATATAAAAAGACTGAGGGCTGTTCTTAAGTGTCTCCTACATTGCAGACTGAAACTTAATCCAAGAAAGTGTCTCTTTGGAGCAAAAGAAATCAAAATACTTGGACACCTTATGGCAAATGAAGGTGTGTGGCCAGATCCAGAAAAGGTGAGATCTATAATGGAATTTCCTATTCCTGAAAGTATTATAGATGTGTGAAGCTTTCTCGGATTACGTTCTTATTACTGTCTTTTTGTCAAAAACTTTTGTATCAAAACCAGGCCACTCCAAGCATTGTTAAAAGCCGATGCTAAATTCATCTGGGGTGGTGCTCAACAAGATTCTTTCGATATGCTGTGAAGGGCTCTGACGACTGACCCTGTACTTGGTCTGTATGATGAGAGAGCACCTACATAACTACACACAGATGACAGTGAGTGAGGTATCGGTGCTGTTCTGGTGCAAATTTCAGATGGGAAAAAAAGAGAAGGTTATAGCCTATGCTTCTAGGACACTTACAAAAGCCGAGAGAAACTACTCAACTACAGAAAGAGAAAGTCTTGCTGTGATCTGAGCCATGTGCAAATTTCGACAGTATCTCTATAGAAAGCCGTTCACAGTTGTTACAGACCAGGTTGACAGGTCTTAAGGATCCAACAGTATGACTCACCAGGTGGGCACTACATCTTCAATAGTATGACATTACCATGGTGTACAAAAATGGAAGAAAACACCAAGATGCGGACTGTCTCTCAAGAAACCCTGTGCAAGAGCATAAAGACTTTGATGAAGATAGTAACTGTCTCACTGTACTCCAGCATCTCTCTGCTGAGCAGAAGAAGGATGCCAAGATATCTCAAATTATGCTTGCCTTAAATTGGTCAGAGGATGTGAAAGGACAATTTAAGCTAGTTAATGGATTACTTTGCAAGAAAAACTTTCATCTGTTTGGAAGCATGTGGCTACCAGCGATTGCTAAACACATGCGCTTAGATGTTTTACAGAAATTCCAAGACACACCTGAGGCCAGACATTTATGATTTCTTAAGACATACGATAGGATCTGCAAGAGATTTTTCTGGCCAGTTTTATTTAGGCGTGTCCATCACTGTGTGTCGCACTGCCGAGAGTATCAGAGGAGAAAGGCAGTTCCTCAGAAACCACCTGGCCGACTCATACCAACTCCACCAGCTGAAACGCCTTTCCAGTGTATTGGGATTGACCTCCTAGGAATTTCCGACGTCTGCTAGTGGCAACAGATGGATTATTGTTTGCACTTATTATCTGACACGCTGTGCCATTACAAAAGCTGTGAAAACAGCCGAAGCATCCGAGGTAGCCAAATGTATCGTGAAAGACATTGTACTGAAACACTGTGCCCCAAGGTTGTTAATTACGGACCGAGAAAAAGTTTTTCAATTGAATCTTGCGAGAGAGATAAACAGTCGGTGCAACATTACTCATCACATGACGACTGCCTACCATTCACAAACTAACAGGCTTACTGAACACCTTAATAAGACCTTGGCCGACATGCTATCAATGTTCGTCAATGTTGAGCCATGCAACTGGGATTAGGTGCTACCTTTTGTGATGTTTGCATACAACACTGCCAAATAAGACACCACAGAATTTACATCATTTTTCCTGGTGCATGCACATGAGACGACTAAGACAATGGACACTGTGTTTCCGTTACATCCTGATGACGTGGACGACGACTACATCGGCCAGGTGTTAACCAGAGCTGAGGAAGCTCAGCAGTTAGCTCAACTCCGCACACTGCAGGCTCAAGAAAATGATCGCTGAAGGTATGATGCAAGCCACCACCCTGCTGTCTACCAGCCTGGTGACTTCGTCTGGATCTTCACTCCTGTTTGGAAGTTTGGTCTCTCTGAGAAGCTCCCCAAGCACTACTTTGGACCTTGTAAGGTTGTGAGACAGTTGTCTGATGTTACTTATGAAATTGAAGATTTCAACCCTGACACAGGATGACAAAAGATCAGAGATATGGTCCATATCCTTCAAATGAAGCCCTATAAGCATCCTGCAACCCAGGGTAAATTTGAAGCTCCAGCGACAGGCAACAAACGGAACGGTTCTAAGAATATCACCGCCAGGGTGAGAATCAGTCACCGGGAGTGAGAGTATGCAGGACCGATGACTCGTTCCCAGAATAAGAGGACGTAACACTGAGACGTTGTTCTCTTAAGTAGGGAGCAATGTCACAGAAGAAGCTGAATAGCACTGTGGTGTAGAGGTTCTGATACCAAACTGTTGCATGGGTGGTCGTGAGTTAAAACTCATCTGCACTTTACAAGTTTAATTTCTATATTCAGTTCAAGTACGTTCTAGAAGTATCCACAAATGTCAAGACTCATTGTACTGGATGTTCTGTAGCTGTATATATACTATACGTGCTCTGGCCAGAGGCAGTTCGCTCCACACTCTTGTATGTGCAAGTGATGAATAAACTTTCATTAAGTGAAGTTACTGTCCGTAATTCATCTACTTACATCTTTGTCTACAAGACACACTTGGCTGTTATACAATAACCTCAAGATCACAACGAAACATTTTAAATAAATACTTACCGTGATAGTGTATTCTATAGTTGAAAACATTGGAATAAGTTCAGCAGGCTGCTGCTGCTCTGATATTCCAGAATATTGTGGTGGAAACTGAAACAAATTGTCGTAACTGTTAATGGAATTAAAATGGCTAACATTCAGTGGCTCTGAATTTGAGCATAATGATGAAACACTATAAATCAACAATTTCATAAAAATCAGAGTTGAAATATTTCTTCTTTTAATTTATTTAAAGTTTCTGTAATCTTAAACTACATCTTGCTTATTGGAATTTAACTCCTGAGCTTTCAAACATGTCAATAAAATATTTACACACACACACACACACACACACACACACACACATATATATATTAAAAACAAAGATTCCAAGACTTACCAAGCAGGAAAGCGCCGGCAGACAGGCACATGAACAAAACACACAAACACACACACAGAATTACGAGCTTTCGCAACTGGCAGTTGCTTCGTCAGGAAAGAGGGAGGGAGAGGGAAAAATGAAAGGATGTGGGTTTTAAGGGAGAGGGTAAGGAGTCATTCCAATCCCGGGAGCGGAAAGACTTCCCTTAGGGGAAAAAAGGACAGGTGTACACTCGCACACACACACACACATATCCATCCGCACATACACAGACACAAGCAGACATTCCAAATAGGTCTGCTTGTGTCTGTGTATGTGCGGATGGATATGTGTGTGTGTGTGTGTGTGCGAGTGTACACCTGTCCTTTTTTTCCCCTAAGGGAAGTCTTTCCGCTCCCGGGATTGGAATGACTCCTTACCCTCTCCCTTAAAACCCACATCCTTTCATTTTTCCCTCTCCCTCCCTCTTTCCTGACGAAGCAACTGCCAGTTGCGAAAGCTCGTAATTCTGTGTGTGTGTTTGTGTGTTTTGTTCATGTGCCTGTCTGCCGGCGCTTTCCCGCTTGGTAAGTCTTGGAATCTTTGTTTTTAATATATTTTTCCCATGTGGAAGTTTCTTTCTGTTTTATATATATATATATATATATATATATATATATATATATATATATATATATATATATATATATATACTTCATTCCTTTTAACATAGTTCTTCAACTGTTTCCACTGTACAGGTGGAATTAGAAGACACACGTGATAAGTCGAACAGTAAAACAAGTTCTATCTATAATGTATGATGATTTGTCATAACAATACATGCAGTGCAATAGTTTTTTATAATGAATTCTCAGTAGCCAGATTAAATATTTTTATACTTCAGTCTCCAGCAGGTGTAATTTAACACAACAGTCTGCTGAAGTACGAATCATTTAGGAATAAAGGAGCTGACTCACTCTGTCATCAACAGGTACTCAAACAGAAGGTACAGAGCTTTGCTAGCTTTTAGAATGCACTTGCTTTCTCAAGGGATGTAGCATAAATGTTGACTGCCAGCTATTTTCTGGCCCACAGTGAGTGCACTGGGATGAGGTGCAGGTGGAGGTGAGGTGGGTTGAGGGACAAAGAGGCTGCTGGATGCAGGGAGGAGGTTAGGGGGAAGCTTCTAGCAGTTCAATTAGGTCAGGAAGGTTACAGGAGCAAAGGATGTGCTGCAAGGATAGCTCCCATCTGTGCAGCTCAGAAAGCTGGTGGTGGTGGGGAGGATCCAGATCCTGAAATGAAATCTCCATGTGATCTGCTGCATGTTGTGGCACTGGGTGGTCTACCTTGCTTTTGGCAACAGTTTGACAGTGGCCATTAATTTGGACTGACAGTTTGTTTGTTATCATACCAATGTAAAACGCTGTGGAGTGCTTGCAGCAGAGTTGGTATATAACATGGATGTTTTCGCAGGTGGTCCAGCCTCTGATGGGGTAGAACAAGCCAGTGATGGGACATGAATAGATGGTGCTGGGTTAGTGGATTGGGCAGGTCTTGCATCTGGGTTTTCCGCAGGTGTACGATCCCTGTGGCAGGGGATTAGGGGTGGGAGTGGCATAGGGATGGACTAGGATGTTGTGAAGGTTGAGTGGGTGGTGGAACACCCCTCTGGGAGGGGTTGGAAGTATCCTGGGAAGGAAGTCCCTCATTTCAAGGCATGATGATAGATAATCAAAGCTCTGATGAAGGACATGATTCAGCCATTCCAGCCTGGGATGGTATCAGGTGATAAGGGGGGCTTTTCTTTGTGGTTGGTTCTCGGGATGGGTATGATGATCAGGTGTCTTTGAGCACATGGCACAAGAGGTCTATTTGTGAATTAGGTCTGGAGGGTATTTCCTGTATGCAAAGGCATTTGTGATGCCAGCAGCATACTGGGTAAGGGAGTTATCACTGCAAATGTGTCTATTGCAGGTGACCAGGCTGTATGTGAGGGATTTTTTGGTATGAAAGGGATGGCAGTTGTCAAAGTGCAGCCCCCTCTACGTGTGTGTGTGTGTGTGTGTGTGTGTGTGTGTGTGTGTGTGTGTGTGTGTGTGTGTGTGTGTGTGTGTGTGTGTGTGTGTGCGTGCGTGCGTGTGTGTGTGTGTGTATGTGTGTTACCTACGAGCTTGAAAAAGGAAGTGCATTCCAAAAGCTAGCAAAGCTCTGTAACTTCTGTATGTGTACCTCCTATCAATAACACAGCACTTCTGCCTTTCAGTGTGTTGTCTCCTTATAATTCATAATTCTCAACCAGTCTGTTGAAGTACTAGCATTTTCATTTTTCTTTTTAATCTAGATATAGAATTAGATGAATAACCTTGTTGGTTTCAGACTGTCCAGCATCAAGTCAAAATCAATTATGGAAAATGTACATAAAGACTACTACATCTTCATCATCATCATTTAAGACTGATTATGCCTTTCAGCGTTCAGTCTGGAGCATAGCCCCCTTATTAAATTCCTCCATGATCCCCTATTCAGTGCTAACATTGGTGCCTCTCCGGATGTTAAACCTATTACTTCAAAATCATTCTTAACCAAATCCAGGTACCTTCTCCTTGGTCTGCCCCGACTCCTCCTACCCTCTACTGCTGAACCCATGAGTCTCTTGGGTAACCTTGCTTCTCCCATGCATGTAACATGACCCCACCATCTAAGCCTGTTCGCCCTGACTGCTACATCTATAGAGTTCATTCCCAGTTTTTCTTTGATTTCCTCATTGTGGACACCCTCCTGCCATTGTTCCCATATACTAGTACCTGCAATCATCCTAGCTACTTTCATATCCGTAACCTCAACCTTGTTGATAAGGTACCCTGAATCCACCCAGCTTTCACTCCCATACAACAAAGTTGGTCGAAAGATTGAACGGTGCACAGATAACTTAGTCTTGGTACTGACTTCCTTCTTGCAGAAGAGAGTAGATCGTAGCTGAGCACTCACTGGATTAGCTTTGCTACACCTCACTTCCAGTTCTTTCACTATTTTGCCATCCTGTGAGAATATGCATCCTAAGTACTTGAAACCGTCCACCTGTTCTAACTTTGTTCCTCCTATTTGGCACTCAATCCGTTTACATTTCTTTCCCACTGACATTACTTTCGTTTTGGAGATGCTAATCTTCATACCATAGTCCTTACATTTCTGATCTAGCTCTGAAATATTACTTTGCAAACTTTCAATCGAATCTGCCATCACAACTAAGTCATCTGCATATGCAAGACTGCTTATTGTGTGTTCACATATCTTAATCTCACCCAGCCAGTCTATTGTTTTCAACATATGATCCATAAATAATATGAACAACAGTGGAGACAGGGTGCAGCCTTGTCTTACCCCTAAAACTACTCTGAACCATGAACTCAATTTACTGTCAACTCTAACTGCTGCCTGAATATCCGTGTAAAGACCTTTAATTGCTTGCAAAAGTTTGCCTCCTATTCCATAATCTCGTAGAACAGACAATAACTTCCTCCTAGGGACCTGATCATATGCCTTTTCTAGATCTATAAAGCATAGATACAATTCCCTGTTCCACTCATAACACGTCTCCATTATTTGCCGTAAGCTAAAGATCTGGTCCTGACAACCTCTAAGAGGCCTAAACCCACAATGATTTTCATCCAATTGGTCCTCAACTAAAACTCGCACTTTCCTTTCAACAATGCCTGGGAAGATTTTACCCACAAAGCTGATTAAAGAGATACCTCTGTAGTTGTTACAATCTTTTCTGTTTCCATGTTTAAAGATTGGTGTGATTACTGCTTCTGTCCAGTCTGACGGAACCTGTCCCGACTCCCATGCCATTTCAATTATCCTGTACAGCCGTTTAAGACCTGACATTCCACTGTATTTGATGAGTTCCGACCCAATTTCATCCACCCCAGTTGCTTTAATTCACTGCAATCTATTGACCATTTTCTCCACTTCCTCAAATGTGATCCTATTTCCATCATCATTCCTATCCCATTCTACCTCGAAATCTGAAACATTACTGATCGTATTTTCACCTACATTGAGCAACTCTTCAAAATATTCCCTCCATCTGCCCAAGGCATCCACAGGATTCACCAGCAGTTTTCCTGACCTGCCCAAAATACTTGACATTTCCTTCTTACCTCCCTTTCGAAGACTGCTAATTACACTCCAGAATGGTTTTCCAGCAGCTTGACCCATAGTCTCCAACCTGTTTCCAAAGTCTTCCCAAAATTTCTTGTTGGATGCTGCAATTATCTGTTTGGCTTTGTTTCTTTCTTCAACATAACTTTCTCTGTCTACCTGAGTTCTAGTATGTAGCCATTTTTGATACGCCTTCTTTTTCCTTTTACAGGCTGCCTTGACTGTGTCTTTCCACCAAGCTGTTTGCTTCGTCCTACTTTTACACACTACTGTTCCAAGACATTCTTTAGCCACTTATAGTACTGTGTCCCTGTACCTTGTCCATTCCTTTTCCAATGACTGTAATTGACTACATTCAACCAACCGGTACCTTTCTGAGATTGCTGTTATGTACTTGTGCCTGACTACCTTATCCTGAAGTTTCTCCACTCTTATCCTCCTACATATGGACCTGACCTCCTGCTCTTTCGGCCTCACAATCTCAATTTCACTGCAGATTAAATAATGATCAGTGTCATCAAAGAATCCCCTGAATACACGTGTGTCCCTCACAGCCTTCCTGAATTCCTGATCTGTTATTATATAGTCAATGACAGATCTGGTTCCCCTGCTTTCCCAAATATACCGGTGAATCTTGATCAGATTCTCTTGGGCTTTCAGCTGTGCCTAGTGGTTTAAAATCCACAAGCTTTTGACCGAGTGATCCTCAGGTGTTATCAAGTGGTGACCTCATGTGACTGCTGCTGCTGTCAGTAACGTCACTGGTACAACAAGGTCTCCACAAAAACAAATTTTAACATAACTGAAGACACTAATCCTGGTCCATGATGGGGTCAAGTATGACCCTCACACAACACCAGAGAGGAGTGGTGACCATTACCTCAGTTCTGCTTTTGGAGCACAGAAGGCAGCACATGTTGCCCTATTCCACTCTACTTCTCCCTTCTCCTAACACAGCCCCAGTTCTCATTTGCTTATGCTCATAGCCAACTGCAATGTTATACTATCTGCACTCTATCCTGGGACACTGTGGACATGGAGATGGCACTGATAGTGAAGAAAATAAGTCCTGCTCCTCTCAAAGGAACCATCTGAGTATTTGCCTCCAATAACTTATGGAAAACATGGTTAAGCTAAATCCAGATGGCAAGACAGGCATTTGAAACTGCTCCTCCACCATGATGTTTCCATGGCATAATCTCTGCAGCACCTTGGTCAGAAGCAGGTACAAGAAGACTAGGTTACAAAAATAACAGAACGATGACCCCTAATTCTGTGTATGATGCACACAAGTGTCACATTCGGAAGGAACAAGTGAAACCTAACGCTGTGAACATTCAGCATACCCTGATATTCTGACAATTTACTCTCATCTACAAAGTTTAGCTAATAGTCAATTACATACACAGCCATTATTACAACTGCAGAAGAAGTATATACACTAAATTCTTCTCAAGTATTGAAATTTTTGATTGTTAGCTTTTGCAACTGGTTTCAAAGTTTAAATACAAATAATCTGTATATTTTGCACAAAACACATGAAAGACTGAGTAGCAACTTACCGGATTTCGCTGAAAACAGAAGTTACAGACCCACAGTTTTGCTCGATAATCAACTTGACACAGAGGATTCAAAATTGCCCTGCATGTATTCCTTGTACATAAAACAGGATCATACTGAATTGGCGGAAGATCTATTAACACAGAAAACACATGCAAAATAAATGTCAGGGCAGTTCTAAATGAAAGGTACATTACTGTTTCTATAAAAATACAAGCACAGCAATGATAAATAATTAAGTGAGTGAAGACAACCATTTCTAGGGACTTCAATGCATGAGCAGCCAATAGCCACGAACAAGAAATTGAACACTAGCATGACTTATTCTCTCTTGCACACACACACAGAGAGAGAGAGAGAGAGAGAGAGAGAGAGAGAGAGAGAGAGAGAGAGAGAGAGAGAGAGGACTGGGTCGTCAGAGCAGTGCTGGAATAATAATGTGAGTGTGTGAGATGGGGGGGGGGGGGGGGTTGGGTTGGGGTATAAAGGGACCAAACTGCAGGGTCATCAGCCCCTCAAAATTAGTCTGGGAAAGTAATAGGGTGTGAAAGTAGTAGGGAACCACACCGAAAGAGAAAACAAAGGAAGCAAAAAAGAAGGGGAAAACATACACCACAAGGAAAAGTAGATGAAGGTATTAAAATCGTAGAGCAGATGGTCTGGGCTGGCTGATCACAAGAATAAAAAATGATGGGTCAGCCACTCTGCAACACACTAATATGTCCAGCCTAAAAATACAAGACGAGATGAACACATGTAGCGAAAAGACAAACAAAATGCAAAGAAAGGGTGATAGAGAGATAAAATGGAGGGAGGGTGGAGAACTTGGAGATAAGGACAGATGCCCACCCTTAGATTGCATGACAAAAACCCCTCACGAATAAAATGTAAAACTAAATCTGCTGTTGAGACATTGCCACCCAACACCGTAGGTACGGCACTGGGGAGGTTAAAAGTCTGTCTCAGAGCAGTTAAAATTGGGCAGTCCAACAAGATGTGAACGACAGTCAGATGAACGCCACAGTGACGGAGGTGGTGACCAAATTTTATCCATGTACGGCCGATGTGAAGCTGGCAAAGGACAATAGATTCCCTGCGAGTAGCTCACATGGCTGATCATCACACATTCATTGTCTCCTTGATAACACAGAGTTTATTTGGTGTACTGAGGGTGCGCCATTTGGTATCAAGGATCATGAAAACTTTCCGGCAGAAGATCAATCGCAAATCTGTCTCCGGCAGGCCAATCTCAAGAACTGGTTTACAAGCAGCCTGTAAAAGACAAGTTCATTGCTCGGTATCCCGACATGTCCTGGGGCTTGTAGTCTGCTTAAGGAGTCACTACAGATGACAAAGGACTCACTGGTGCAGGAGCAGATATACTCAAGAGCAGCATAAATGGAAACTAACTCTGCAGTGAAAACACTGCCGCCATTTTGCAAGGAGTGCTGTACAGTTGGCCAACTTGAGCCTAAGTGAAGCCACAAGACTGTCAACCGTTGGCTCATCCGTGTAGACTATTTCTGAGCCCCTGAACTTGCTGAGAAGAGAGAGGAATTGCTGGCAAAGGACCTCAGGGGGAGCTGAGCCTTTTGGGCTTTGTGATAGGTTCAGCCAAAGCTGTGGCTGAGGTATGGTTGCTGGAAGTGTACAGAAGTGGACTCGCAGGAAAGGTGGTAGAGGGGGAGTGTCGAATTCAGTAAGAAGTGACCACACATAGATGGCAAGGGGATTCCCAGTTCAGAGCCACCTTTGAGGCAGATGGATTGCCGTGTTGGGGAAAACGAGACGGTAATTTTAATGGCAAGGCCAACTGTGAATGTGGGCAGTATAACTGGCAAGCAGTGCCACCGTACCTGCAATGGAGGAACACCAGCTGCCCTGAGGAGACTGTTCACTGGGGTCATTCGAAAAGCTCCCATCATGAGCCTAACTCCACAGTGGTGAGTAGGGGTCCAGCAGACGGAGTGTGGAGGGCGATGCTGCACTGTACACTGGGCTCCCAGTCAATACAGAACTGTACGAGGGCTTTGTACAGCTACCTGAAAGACGTGAGTGAGACGCCACGACTGCACCATCCGTATAGCTCCCTGCAGCTGGCATTCAGCCACACCAATAGAAGAGGAGCAGAAGGAAATACAAAAATCATCAGCATATAGGAGGGGAGATACTGAGAATCCTACTGCTAATGCAAGGCCATTGAGAGCAAATAAAAAGAGTGGGACACTCGGGACAGAGCCCTGTGGCATATGGGGTGTACTGTGGGAAGCACTGTTGTGAACTCGGAAAATGTAGAGCAAGAAAAATCTCTTTATATAAACCGAGAGTCAGTCCCAGAGACCCCACTCATGCAGAACAGCGAGGGTATGATGTCACCATGTGGTATTGTAGGCCTTCGTTTGGTCAAAAAAGACAGCAATCTGGCGTTGTCGCTGGGTAAAGGCCAATCGAATGACAGATTCTGGTTGAGCAAATTGTCGGTAGAGTGGCCTTGGCAAAAATTGCCCTGGGAAAGAACTGAAGGCCCTGAGACTCAAGGAACCAACCTACGTGATGGCTCACCATAAGCTCAATTAGCTTGCACAGAACATTTGTAAGACTGATAGGATGATACCTGTCTCCATCTAATGGGTTCTTACCAAGCTTAAGCACTGGCACGATGATACCTTCCTGCCATTGTGACAGGAATTCACCATCGCTCCAGATGTGGCTGAAGACGGCAAGGAGGTGGTGCTGAGATTCCGCTGTGAGATGTTTAAGCATTTGGGAATGGATGTGGTCTGGGCCAGGGCAAGTGTCAGGTGGGGGAAAGGGAGTGGCACATTCTGATGAATTCAGTCTCAAAGACTGTGACATTGTTTAATTTAAGGTCTATTTATTATACCCTTGATATTTCATACTCATACTAAGTAATGATTTGGAGTGATCAAACTACTTCAGTTAAAAGGATATTTACCTGGTCTTTCTTTCAATGGTTGATACAAACATCCCAGTGGTACTACCAAACGAGTTGCCTCAAGCCGACTTGAAGGCCAAACATTCCATGTAAATCGCACACCGTCACGATCTTCATTTTGTTGAATGAACTCTTCATATGTGGTCATTTTGATACTCTAGCTAAAATAGAAGAAGATCTATTCAGAAACAAAATATCAAGACACACACGCCCACTAACAGAAAAGTATAGGGTCCACATAAAGCATCCACTGAGATTTGTCATCTGACATCCCCGGCATTTTTGAAAGCATCTGTTGTTTTTCTTTTGAAATATGTAGACAACAGTCATCCCAAACAAACAATGCCCTTGGATGTTTTATGTGAAAGAGTCATTTTGTTTACATGACATACAAAATGCTGTTCCAAATGTAATTTTAAAAGAGTCATAAACACCAAAGACAAAGCACTTACAGTTCTCAGTTTAACATTCACTATAAAGAACAACAAGCATTATTGGCACTTCTGCTATGCACAATAAAATGTGAACCACTCATCACACAATTTGTGTCAACATCCACTGCACTTAAGTGCCAAGTCATCAGTATAAAATACAGTTTCATTTATATTTACCAATTTCAAAAACTGTCCATTCTATATGAATTTAAATGACTGTTCTTTGCCGTTTTCCAAAATTAATGCAGGTGCTCATGGTACTGGAGTCACCAGTGGGTGTACTTTGTGTGTGCACAGATGAAGAGAATCTATGTTTGTGTCAATCAATACTGGATGATAGCAACCAACTGAATGAGACAGTGCAGCTGTTAATTATGGTGACCTATAGCAGAGAGGATGGAGTTCTGTTTTATTCAGCCATCCTGATATAGGTTTCCTACATGATTTTAAGCAAATGGCAGTGCAGTTCCATGTCAAGGCCACATACAACCACCTGTCTTACCGCTGCCATAAAGAATACTGACATACTCTGTGTGTACGTCTATGTGTATTTTTTGAACTATGTACTGTCACTGTATTATCATGACAAATCCATTATCTTTGTAAGATGAACCATGGGTGATTATATATAAAAATGCCACTAACAGGTAAAAATGTGATTTCCTGACTGGAATATTTTAAACCATAAAAAGAATTTACCAATCAAATGTAAGAAGTAACATTAATTCTTACATATGTAGTTCATGAACAAAATATTTACGCAAATCTTCAAGATTAAACCATGGTTGAGATTATTTGAGGCGTTCAACAGAATATTTGTGGCCTGAGATTTTTATCCCTCTAATAAGTTTACCAAGAGATGAAACCTAATAATGTGTAGTTTTTGATGAATGGGTTCTCAGTAAACACACTAGATCATACGTCACAATGTCCTAGGCACTGAAGGGCCAGAAATGACAATCACTTGAAATTCCCACGGATGTCATCATTTACTTATTGTGACAGCTCTGATGCTTTATACATGACATTGGCTATGGACCAGCACATGTAGACACAAAAGCTTTGCAGTGCTGACATTGTATGGTTAATCAAACCCAATAACTGAGCAGTGACAACTAACCTAGACCTCGTGTTACGTTGCACAACAGTCCGTCGTAACAACCAAGATTTCATAGGGGATACAAAACCACACTAGAGCTGCACAGTGTATCCGCAGTTAATTATAAATAACAACTGTATGCTGTTACGTAGAGAAACAGTGCACACAGATATTCTGTCATAGCTATGAGTTTGCTCTTGATTCTGGCTGAAAATGTGTTTAGACTGCAATTGTGTTCACGCACGATTTCTGGAAGGCACATTCTGACAGATGCCTTCTGAAATATTAGCCTGTAATATATGTTTACAAACAAAATCTTACAGTTTTACTCACTTTGGTATGAATGTACTGTACAAATACTTGAGTTTATTTGGCAACCAATCACTCTGCAACAAACACACGCCTCATGAAACACTACACATAAAACACGAAGCTTCCCACCACCATACACACTCCAACATTCACTATCCACGTCACTCGACAGATGGATGCAAAGATAGCAAAGAACGAGATACTACACTTTTGTTCAAAATGTCACCCTTTTATCTCGCACTAATTAGGGAACGAGATTTTTTATTGAATTAAAATTAAAGCTGACAGAACAGATGCTGCGTTACTCTCTTTCACAGCCAAAGGTGATATACAAAACAATGATGTACTTATCTTTATCAATAATCTTGCAATTAAGAAAAGAGCGGCACTGCAGTGAATCTATTTCCACGAATTTGGCAAAGGCTTTACGCTATTCACAAATATACTGTCAGAACCTTGGAGCATGAACTTGATAACACATACTGAAAGCTGCATCTCTTTCACAGTACCTTCATTTTTACGTTGAATATTAGAGTACTCTTACGTTATGTACATCAGCTGATATAATGATCTATTTTTTTAGGTGTGTCTCTCATTTCATTCTGAAGTTTTCGTTCACTTGACCGATTCAGTATGCAAAAGGCAGTGCATACGTTCTTGAGTATTGGGTCTGTACTCATGTCAAAAAATCAGGGATGGCTTAAAACCCAAGCGACCCACGCGGTCGCTTGGGGCGCCAATCTGATGGGTCGCCGCTAATGCAAAATCTGTTCGCAGGAAGCATCACAGCGAGTAGTGAAAAGAACCCGCTTCCACGCTCATTAGATTTAGATTTATTTTTAAAGGTCTTACCAAGAACGCAAGGAACAGAAATTAATTTATGAGGGTGGTAGGGAAATGAAGGTTGAGCCAAATGATATGTCCCTTGTGAGGAAAAACGTTTTCGAACAGATACTGAGAATGTCTACAAAAATTTGTAATGGAACCTATTAAATAATTTGCACTTCATGGACCCTCGCAAAATCAGTTCGGCAATAGATTATTTTCAACGGCAGTAGGAGTAACGGCACTCTATTGTAAAGGCCAGTCCACACTGGTCACGTTGAAACATTCCAAAAAGCATTTCAAATGGCGGCATATTTCAGCCATCAACGGACTGTCAGGTCACGTTATATCACGTCAAGGTATCTCAGGAAGGAAGTTCTGACTTATCGCTGTCTGTCGCCATCTGAAGTTAACCTGTTTTCGTCGTGCTCTGTGATGTTCCGATTTCGATTTTGTACTTTTATGTCTTTTTAATCTTTATTTTGCTTTATTTTGGTGGCAAATTGCAGTAGTTCCATGAGGACTTGGGTATTTTTTCTTGAATAATCTTCCACAAGTGAGATTAGATATCTGAAAGCGAAAAAAATGCTTATATTTTATAATAACGGAACAGAGCTGACACCTACACTGTATATAAATAAGAACATAAGTTGAAGGAATTTTCATCAAATACCTCTTTAACCGAAAAAGTGATCTCTAATTAAGAAGATTAATGCAGTCGTTTATGACTTTATTAGTTACATAAGAAAAATAAACGTCGTGGATAAGGTAAACAGTCTGACTGTATTCCATTATTTAAATTATTTATGGGCTTGTAAGTACAAAATTTCGCTACCAAACAAATGTCGATGACTGGATGTGTTGGCGACACTTCTCTCCACTTTACCATAGAAAACGAATCAAAAGCATACATATGAAGCTCACTTTTGCTATTAATAAATCATTGTTAGTTCTGCCACTATGTTCGAACTTTTGCATTACGGATGTTAACTCACAATCTCACTTACACTATTCAGTACTGGGCTAAACGAATTGACTTGCCACGAAGTGATACCAAGTGTGAATACACCCTAAAGTTGAAGTGAAATGATGTGTTGGTCCATTGTGATATTACGAAATAGAAACGCATTTTGCGACAATGCATTGATGTCAGCTGTTTGCGACAAATAACACTTTGTGCCAGACCAGGACTCGAACCCGGATTTTTCATTTATTGTAAGCAGGCACCTTAACCACTTCAGCTATGCGAGCATGCCTCCAGGACTAGTCAAAACTACCATATGTCAGTAGTCAGTATCCTTACACTAGCACAGTTCGCGATTCCTGCACAGGGAGACAAATATGGTACCATCATTTTTCTCTGTCAAGCGAATGATGGCTACAATGTTTGTGTGTATACACTCTCTCTATCTACACAAAACATTATTCTTCATTTGTATGTGGAGCATGGGAATTGGGATTGCTTAAATACTTCTGAGTGCATTATAAATAGTCTAATCTTCTCTTTTTAGTCCCTCTTATGTGAGGGGGTTATATATTATTGACAGATCTTTCAAACATAAAGCTGGTCTGAAGGACACTGGATCGTGAAGATACAAAACTGTATAAACTGAGGCTGATGGTTCTAGTGTGAAATGGCCTTAAGAGTACAATGCAATTTTTTTTTATTTTGTCTCCATGTTAAAAGATATGATTAATAACTGAGCTGCCACAATATACTTCACTTTCTGACACACTAAAAATATCAGGCATGCCCAATACATTTTTCTTAATAGAATTCTTGGCGGTTGTCCATCTCTTGACTATCTCATACTCCAGTGATCTCCGGGACTTTTCAGATATTGGGCACCAGTAGCGACCCAGGTATTTCCACAATGCAGAGATTGTCTTTCTGCACTGTCTGATACTGTTCATCGCTTTGGTGGGTATCGTTTGCTTTAATGTAATTGTATGATTTTTCTGCAGAGAATGTTTATGATAAATTGCGTGAAAAGTGTCTGGTGCACATGTGACAGAGTTCAGACAAACTGTTTCATTTTGAGATTCATGAATGGAGAATCTAAATCATCTGAGAGCTGTATAATACTTATATTTACTGCTATACTCTGCAAACTACTGTGAAATGTCTTGCAGACTGTACTTCTCATTTTATTGGAGCATCATCCCATACGATTTGCATATGGAGCACAGGAAGGAAGAGTGCTTAAACAGCTCTGAGTATCATGTAATTAGTCTAAACTTCTCTTTTCGCCCCCTTCCTCCCCCCTATGTAGGGAGGTTACAGATTATTCATATATTTTTCACTTAAAGCTAGTTCTTGAAACCATGTAAACAGATTTTTGCATGATTATTTGTGTCTATCTTGAAGCATCTTGTAATGTCTCTTGCAGCAGTCTCTCCGTGATATTTTCAGAAATTTTATAAATTATATAACTCAGTACATATCTCGAAATATCTCTTCTTATCTTACAGATTCCTAAACATTAATATACGATGATTATCAATACAAAGTGGTTTCAAGTCCTATTATTCCTTGGAGCGTCCATTTACTCCATGGAATAGCTTCTCTGCTATCTATGTTTCCTCTTATGAAAGGAATGAAGGAGTTCTTGCAGATTAGCCGTGGAAGAAGGAGGATGTATATGTATGTATTGTTGAGCTAGTCGCCATCTTGATGAGATTCTGTATGAGAAGGAACTTAATACATGAACTAAACTAAAGTAAGGGTGTTCGCGTATTATTTAACTGATTATTATTGACAGTGTCTGCTTACTACGCTGTGTTGCACGGGATCAGTGCAGAACGTCTGATTTACACTGGACGAACCAGCCGTTTTGTATGCTCAAGATGTCCAGTTCAAATAAATAGGCTAACACGGTCTTACCGATAGATCTCCGGTCTTCCCCATGTGATCACCGAAAGTCAATAATTATTACAAATGTTTTCAGGAGATCGACTGACAATTTTCGTCGCACCGAGACTTCGAAATTGCTTCACTGCCTTATGGAATTTAAGTTAAGCTAAATTTAATCAGGACAGAACAGTATTGAACTGTGTGAATGTGATAAGCTTTCTTTGTGAATGCAAATTCCCTTAATATACACATGTTTTTACTATCCTGGTCAGTGAAGCTAAATCAGGCCGGTGTGAGAGAAGTATTTTTAAATTTTAGATCCAACAAACAAAATATTAAAATCTGCCACTTCAGGTGTTTCAGCATCTCTTTGATGCTCTCCCAATGGGCAAATAACCTTGTGGCTATACATCTTGCCCCTCTTTGTATATGTTTAGCGCCCATTATTTCGTACAGGTCCTACAGAATTGAGTAATATTCTAGGGTGCAAACTCGCCATCACAGAATTTGGTTGCATCTAGAAATGCCAAAACTACTCACAAAAGTATGGCTAAAGCAATAGTTGGTACAAGAGAAGGACAGCTTGGTGGTGAAATATTCTAGGATGCAAACTCACCATCACAGAAATTGGTTGCATCTAGAAATGCCAAAACTACTCATAAAAGTATGGCTAAAGCAATAGTTGGTACAAGATAAGGACAGCTTTGTGGTGAAAAAAAGGTTTGGTTTCGCCTGAGCAGAGTTAGAAGTGAAACCGTTCCAGAGGATGTCATTAATTTTCTGGGAAAGACGTTTCCTAAGCATAAAAGCTTTACAGCTGAGTAACTTAAAACTAAGGGACTTAGTAACAGTTTCAAAGTTAGTGTTGACATTGAGCTAAAAGATGAAGTAATGGGTAATACTTATGGTCCAAAAATATTACAGTAAAGCGTTTTTTTATTCCGAGGAATGTGTAATATCCCTGTCAACCAGGCTCTACTATGATAAACACGTACTAAGAACAACTAAGTGAAAATGGATTGCATACAACCCAGAATGTCACTGCTATAGTTATAAATAGTGCCAATGTACAATGCCTTAGGAATAAACTTGATATGCTGTTATTCCTTATAGAAGAATTGCTGTGTTTATGTGAAAACGGGTTATCAGCACAAAAAGCCAAGTCCTGCAACTGTATTGAGTACTTAAACTTGGTAAGTGTGTGGTACAGAACAAGTGTTTCAGAGTTAAAGAAACTGATTTAAAATGCTACTCTGTGGACCTATATTTAGAGTTGGCTGCTTTGGAGCTATTAGATTTAAAATAATTAGTGTCTCAGTAAACCACTCTCCAAATGGCAACTTTGAAAGTTTTCTTAACCAAATGGAATCTTGCCTGTGCCACTTAATGTGCTTGAAAACTAAAATTGTATTGTCTGGTAATCTGGATGTACACTTTGATGAAGAGAACACTAAGGAGAGAGAATTTGTGTACCTAGTAGCCAGTTATGGGCTATTTCTAGCAAGACATCTACCAACTAGAGGTGATGCCTGCCTTTACACTTTGATCACAAATCTAAATACTTGAGACTATGAGATGACTGTAGTTGATCCCATGCATTAGTTATGGAACTGTATACAAAAGGAGATAAGAATCAAGCAACTGTTACATGAAATTCTAATTATGTATTCACAAAAAGGGTCACAAACAAAAAACCGTTAAATTATTTTTAGACAACAATATGTGCAGTAAAGTGGGTGCCAGGATTACAGGAAACAGCAGCGACTGATTCATTTGGAGAGTTTCTCCAGATTATCATAGACAAATTTGACTATATCTATCCACAGAAGACCACAAAATGTCCTGGAAGCATGTCATAACACAGTCACAGTGTGAAAGAAAAAGCATGGTGTACTGATGAATTGAAAAAATTGAAATACATCATACTGCTATTACAAGAACACTACAAAATAGAAACAGAGCCCAGTGCAAAGGACTTGTTATACAGCAGCCATTTACAAGCAATTATAGAAAGGCGTAGAAGAAGCCAAAAAGAAAACCAATGATAAGTTCACTAAAGGAGCTCACAGCTCATGCAAAGCAACCTGGGACTCAATCAATAAACACAGGAAGAAAACCACCTCTCCCCAAAGCTTGTGCAGTCCAGGTGACTTTTATAGTTATTTTATTGACATGGTGGAAAGCACTGTAAGTAGAATCCCAGACCGAAATATAGATCCTGTAGCTGCTGTAATAAATGACAAAAGATGCATCACACTGAACTACAGAAAAAAGATGTAACATACATTGTAAAATCTTATAAAACTTCCAATAGTCGGGATATACACAGGATGTCTACTATTGTCCTCAAGAAAATTATCTATGAAATTGCTGAATCATCAACTATCGTAATTAATAAGTGTTTTACTGTTGGTTTATTTCCAGACTTTCTGAAACTTGCAATCACAGTACCAATTTACGAAAAGGGTGTCCCAATCATGGTAGTAAGTTTCAGACCAATCTCAATCATTCCAATCTGTACAAAAGTCATTGAGACTGCAATGAAAGACCAAATATCAAATTACTTTGAAGTTAATGAACTTTTCACAGATGCATAGAATGCTTTCTAGAAAGGCAAATGTACAACAACAGCAACACTAGATCTGGTTACTAGGATAAGGCACAATTTTGAGAATAAAGAACCCACAGCACTGACACCTTAGCGACCTTAGTAAGGGATTTGATGAGGCACTCCCATAAACACGCTCAGTATATATGGAGTTGGAGTTACTGTTCTCGCCGGCTACATCGTACACAAGCACTCTCACCTGAAAATGGCGGCCAGTTGGACCGCGGAAATATTGTGTCATGAAGACGTTATGATCCGGCTGCATACCCTAGAAGAATATTATCAATTATTACGCCGGGAAAGCCTTCATAGTCATTTACAACATGATTAAACTTTTTATGACGTCATTGTTGTAGAAACATTACAAATTCTTATTTTTTCAGTTTTTAGAAGCACGACGCAAAAACTCGGTTTCAGGATCTTCTGTTGCTGTTTGGCTGTCGACCCGCGACGTATAGTAGCCAGCAATTTTCTCTCTGGTCCCGGCAGCGAAGATGCTATCTCCGTTCATTGCGCCGCCCTCTCCGTACATGAAACATAAAAATAAATACAAAACTTAAGATAATTCACAACAATTATAAATATTACAAAATACCTAAGCAAAACACGAAATTAAACTTACATTCACCTGCAAACTGGGCTGACACTGGTGGATGGGTGACGCTTCAATTTCACGTCCCACTACACTGGTAATGGTAAGTGAGTGTTTTCTGCTCTACAATGATTGTTTTCTGCATTATGTTTGTATCTTTCTAATGAACCAAATTCCATCACCTCCTTTATGTGTGATTGAGCATATGTGATCATTTCACGTCTTATTCCTATGAATCGTCGTATCCATGTATTGAAATAAGGTGAATGAAATCAACTGTGATTCGTTGATGTCCTAGTCATCTGAATTTTGCGAAATGCATACATTTACATTTCTTTTCGTTTCAAACAAGCTGCAGATCTTTAACTCACTTCGAAATCTTATGTTAGTGCATTTTTCTTCAGACAGTATTTCAATACACGTAACTGCATCATCTTAAAAAGTCTGTGGTTCCCATTAATATTGTTGACAATCAGATCATACAACAAGAAAATCGAGGGTCCTGACATACTTCCCTGGTGAACACCTGAAGATATTTCTACATCTATCACTGGTCTTCCAGAGGAGACATCATGTTGCATCCTCCCTACCAAGTAATTCTCACTCCAGTCACAAATTTTGTTCCACGCCTCATACACTCATACTCTGGTTAACAGGCGTTGGTGTTGTACTGAGTG
The DNA here is from genome assembly GCF_023897955.1 of Schistocerca gregaria. NCBI lineage: Eukaryota > Metazoa > Arthropoda > Insecta > Orthoptera > Acrididae > Schistocerca > Schistocerca gregaria. Next base: position 968,749,222 of record NC_064920.1, on the reverse strand, counting down.
AAAGGCTTTTCGAAGTCAGGAAAGTTTGCATATACCCGACTACCTTGATCCAGGGAGAAAAGTGCAAGAGGGATTTCGCATGACTGATGTTTGTAGAATCAATGCTGGTTGATATAGGAGAAATCATTCAGGTGGAGATACTTCCTTATATTTGAGCTCCAAAGAAGGCCCAATATCGTTGTTAAAAATACTGAATGATCGTTTTGTGGATAATTTCTGTTGCAATTGTTTCAGTGGAGTGTGACCTGTACTTTCTTCCAGCTAGTGGGCATAGTTTTGGTTCAAAGGAACTGCAGGGTGTTATGATTCAACGAGTGACTTCATCAGCTGCAAAGTCTCTATATATCTAAGAGGAATTCTATCCAGGCCTGGATCTTTTTCTTTCAGTTTTAACCATTGCACCTGTTTCTCATTGCCATTGACACTAACACATACACCATCGTAAAAATTAAACTGTGGCAATACTTCTGGATTTTTCTGTATAAAAGAATATTTGAAAACGGAGTTCAGCTTTTTGCCTTTGTTTTGCTACTTTCAATTTAAGGTCTCATGCCATTTACGGATGTCTACATACTAACTTTCCAGGAACTGATGGCATTTACGTATGACTAGAATTTCTTGGGGATTTGTGAAAAGTTTTATAATATGATTCCCCTAGGCTTCAGGCATTGACATTTGGGCAGCCAAACAAGTTCATTAAGCGTTTCTCCGTCCATAGCCCTACAGCTTCGTTTTATACCTATTGGGCAGTAATCGATATTTCTTTAGAATATATTTTACAAACACTATATGCCACAGAGGGTCCACCTCCACTAAATAAAACACAAATTGGTCTACTAAGTACATATGTATCCAGTGCTTAACCAAGTTTTTTTCTAAAATTCAGCTGCAGTTTCTCTATATGAATGAGTGACTATATCAGCTGCAAAGTCTCTATATATCTAAGAGGAATTCTATCCGGTCCTGGATCTTTTTCTTTCAGTTTTAACTATTTCACCTGTTTCTCACTGCCATTGACACTAACATATGCACCATCTTTCAAGTGGCATAAAAATTAAACTGTGACAATTTTTCTGGATTTTTCTTTATAAAAGAATATTTGAAAATGTAGTTCGGCTTTTTGCTTTTGTTTTGCCACTTTCAGTTTAAGGTTAGCTGAATGACACAGGTTCCTCAGTATCCATTTTATTGAAAAGCTAAATTTTCAACTTATTTTAGCTGCCCTTGTATGGTTGTAATGACTGTTGCTACAACTGCCTCATTTTCACTGAGAAAAATTTGTATGTGGACATTCTGAAAGAGGTCAGTTGTACATATTGTCAATATAGAACCCTGGAGATACTAAAAGGTATCAGATAGATTATATAATGGTAAGACAGAGATTTAGGAACCAGGTTTTAAGTTGTAAGACATTTCCAGGGGCAGATGTGGACTCTGACCACAATCTATTGGTTATGACCTGTAGATTAAAACTGAAGAAACTGCAAAAATGTGGGAAATTAAGGAGATGGGACCTGGATAAACTGAAAGAACCAGAGGTTGTACAGAGTTTCAGGGAGAGCATAAGGGAACAATTGACAGGAATAGGGGAAAGAAATACAGTAGAAGAAGAATGGGTAGCTCTGAGGGATGTAGTAATCAAGGCAGCAGAGGATAAAGTAGGTACAAAGACGAGGGCTGCTAGAAATCCTTGGGTAACAGAAGAAATATTGAATTTAATTGATGAAAGGAGAAAATATAAAAATGCAGTAAATGAAGCAGGCAAAAAGGAATACAAACGTCTCAAAAATGAGATCGACAGGAAGTGCAAAATGGCTAAACAGGGATGGCTAGAGGACAAATGTAAGGATGTAGAAGCTTATCTCACTAGGGGTAAGATAGATACTGCCTACAGGAAAATTAAAGAGACCTTTGGAGAGAAGAGAACCACGTGTATGAATATCAAGAGGTCAGATGGCAGCCCAGTTCTAAGCAAAGAAGGGAAGGCAGAAAGGTGGAAGGAGTATATAGAAGGTTTATACAAGGGCGATGTACTTGAGGACAATATTATGGAAATGGAAGAGGATGTAAACGAAGACGAAATGGGAGATACGATACTGCGTGAAGAGTTTGACAGAGCACTGAAAGACCTGAGTCGAAACAAGGCCCCCGGAGTAGACAACATTCCATTAGAACTACTGACGGCCTTGGGACAACCAGTCCTGACAAAACTCTACCAGCTGGTGAGCAAGATGTATGAGACAGGCAAAATACCCTCAGACTTCAAGAAGAATATAATAATTCCAATCCCAAAGAAAGCAGGTGCTGACAGATGTGAAAATTACCGAACTATCAGTTTAATAAGCCACGGCTGCAAAATACTAACGCGAATTCTTTACAGACGAATGGAAAAACTGGTAGATGCAGACCTTGGGGAGGATCAGTTTGGATTCCGTCGAAATGTTGGAACACGTGAGGCAATACTGACCTTACGACTTATCTTAGAAGAAAGATTAAGAAAAGGCAAACCTACGTTTCTAGCATTTGTAGACTTAGAGAAAGCTTTTGACAATGTTGACTGGAATACTCTTTTTCAAATTCTAAAGGTGGCAGGGGTAAAATACAGGGAGCGAAAGGCTATTTACAATTTGTACAGAAACCAGATGGCAGTCATAAGAGTCGAGGGGCATGAAAGGGAAGCAGTGGTTGGGAAAGGAGTGAGACAGGGTTGTAGCCTCTCACCGATGTTATTCAATCTGTATATTGAGCAAGCAGTAAAGGAAACAAAAGAAAAATTTGGAGTAGGTATTAAAATTCATGGAGACGAAGTAAAAACTTTGAGGTTCGCCGATGACATTGTAATTCTGTCAGAGACGGCAAAGGACTTGGAAGAGCAGTTGAACGGAATGGACAGTGTCTTGAAAGGAGGATATAAGATGACCATCAACAAAAGCAAAACGAGGATAATGGAATGTAGTCAAATTAAATCGGGTGATGCTGAGGGAATTAGATTAGGAAATGAGACACTTAAAGTAGTAAAGGAGTTTTGCTATTTAGGAAGTAAAATAACTGATGATGGTCGAAGTAGAGAGGATATAAAATGTAGACTGGCAATGGCAAGGAAAGCGTTTCTGAAGAAGAGAAATTTGTTAACATCGAATATAGATTTAAGTGTCAGGAAGTCATTTCTGAAAATATTTGTTTGGAGTGTAGCCATGTATGGAAGTGAAACATGGACGATAACTAGTTTGGACAAGAAGAGAATAGAAGCTTTCGAAATGTGGTGCTACAGAAGAATACTGAAGATAAAGTGGATAGATCACGTAACTAATGAGGAGGTATTGAATAGGATTGGGCAGAAGAGAAGTTTGTGGTACAACTTGACTAGAAGAAGGGATCGGTTGGTAGGACATGTTTTGAGGCATCAAGGGATCACAAATTTAGCATTGGAGGGCAGCGTGGAGGGTAAAAATCGTAGAGGGAGACCGAGAGATGAGTACACTAAGCAGATTCAGAAGGATGTAGGTTGCAGTAGGTACTGGGAGATGAAGCAGCTTGCACAGGATAGAGTAGCATGGAGAGCTGCATCAAACCAGTCTCAGGACTGAAGACAACAACAACAACATGTAATATGTTTTCATCATGATAACTATTCTGAACTATTTGTTCTAGCTAGTTTCAGAGAAGGTATTTAGTATTGTTTCATAGGATATCGTGTCATGCCAACCACTTACAAAACTGTAATTATCCCAGTTTACTGTTGGATGATTAAATTTATAACCTGGCTGCACTTTTCAGTGTATTAATGGTTTAATGATCTGTGTTACATAAGGTTCTTGCTGCCGCAATGCCTCTATATTCCATAAAAAGTTTTAGTTCATCATTGTATTCTCTGCATCAAAAACCATGAGAGTGTAGAAGACAAAGAACGGAGGTTTCTGAGGTAGAGTAAGTAATTTCTTCATGGATATCACTCTGTATTTGTCTAGCCATCGAACAGTCTCCTCTCTCGCAGCATCGATGTACAGTTGTATTCATTAACATATTGTCAAAATCATCAAATTCCATAATTCCGATTTTCGTTTATATCACTTTCTTGGAGAATCAAAACACATGCATACATCTAGAGATTCTGCGGATAATTAGTACTCTTTTAATACAGAATACAGTCGATTCAGAAATACCACAAATTTTATCATCATTTCATGAACTTGTGCAAAATTTATATTGCTCCTTACTTCTTCAATGTTTAAAAGAATCTTCAGTACTTTTGATGTGGTAATTTTAGATTGTTTACGAAAATCTTTCTGGCTTTTACGCATACAGACTAGAGAGTCACTACACATGGGCCCTCTCCACCAAACACACGTCAATGGCCGGCCAGAGTGGCCGTGCGGTTCTAGGCGCTACAGTCTGGAGCCGAGCGACCGCTACGGTCGCAGGTTCGAATCTTGCCTCCAGCATGGATGTGTGTGACGTCCTTAGGTTAGTTAGGTTTGATTAGTTCTAAGTTCTAGGCGACTGATGACCTCAGAAGTTAAGTCGCATAGTGCTTAGACCCATTTCAACCATTTGAACACGTCAATGCACTGATCCATAGAAAACTGAAACCACACATGAGCATGTGATATGGCATGGAAAAGCAGAACATCCTACTAATTGTAGCTTAATGCACAGTTAACGGTGTATAAACCGCAACAAAGCTATGAGGCGGGCAAATCACAGTGCTTAGTGCTTGCAGACTGCGGGAGTGTATATGACCTTGAGGTGTCTAATTTCGTGATAGCCACCACAGTATTATATGATCTGTACTATGTTATAGGTCTGTATAACAGATACTTAACAATGTTTACCTAGAATTTGTAACGTCTATGCTTCAACGAAAAAAACAAAAAAAATCTGATTTATTTTGTATGGTGAAAAGCAAAATAACAAAAAAAGGTTCAGGACACTGATGATGGTGGAGATAGTGAGGGGGTAGATTTGAATGTTTAGCGTAAATTGACGTAGATATTGTGGTGAAATGAAAATAAGGAACATAAAAGTAAAATAGACATATACAGTAAGGATATTTAAATCATATGTATCCAAGGAAGGATACAATTTAATCCAGCAATACCCACTGTAGAAAAATATGGGAAAGCCCTTGAGAGATGGCAGATCTTTTTGGTCCGCCCACCTCCCAGATGGAAGGTCCACCAGGCTCCTCCATCTCTCAATTTTATCAACATCAAATTTCACTATGGTATATGGAATGATTGAGTGTATGCACACAGTGATTGAGCTTGCCGTATTTCCTTGTTCTGGGATTACAGTTACTTGGGGTGTTGGAAATTCCTTCCCAACACACTGTCTGCTCTCTTCCGCTTTTGGCCCATAGCTCTCCAGCCACGAGGGACTACCCAGCTGTGTCACAGTCAGATGTCAGGAGGTGTGGCATATTCAGCAGGTCAGTTTGCAAGAGGCACCTAGTGCACATAATAGCAGCAACGGCTGGTGCAGTTGTAAGCAGGGGGTGGGTGATGTCATTGGCTGCAGGGCTAGTGACTGGCAGCAAAATCCATCGAGCCTGACATTGCAAGCCGACTCTGTTCAGTTGGCGAGCTTTTGTGTCGTCTCAGACATATCACACTGGCATCGTGCTAATAGCTCTGCTTTACGGGCAGCACACGCTGCTGGATGGAAACTGTTTGCTGTCGTCATGGTGGAGTGCTGGTCACAGAATGTGCACGCTTTTGTTTGTCAGCTTTCCTCACAGTACTCATCTGCCATTGCGAGTGGGGAGGTGTGGGGGTGGAATACAGCGGCCCTCATGAAGGCCTCTGAAGAGCATTTTTTTTTTTTCGATTGATCCCGTGCCGAGTGCTTCCTATAGTTGTAATTAACAAGGCCGGTGACTGGTGGACCTCGTCATGGCGTCGGAGCATGCATGATAGAGCCATTTTCTTAGTGTGAAGAAAATTCATTGGCTAGAGGTGTTAAACTACGTTCTTGACGCGAGTATGGTGCACGACCTCTGAAAGGCAATTGGCAAAGAGTTTGCCGCACAGCTACAATTGGCAAGTACTAATTTTTGATACAAGTAATGGCACATGCTTTTCCTGGTGACTATGGAGAGTGCTGAAAAGGCGTTTTCTGCCAGACTGCCAGCAATTTCAATAGTCTTTTATCCACACTGACCCGATGGTTGGAGTACTTAGAGTTTCACCTCAAAGAAAAGGTCTGGTCAGCTATTCCTTATAGACAGTAGTTCTGACCTGTGTACCTAACCAAGAATGCTGCTCCCTGGGCATCGACCAACAATACTATTTCATCTGTCAGCTGGTCGCAACTTATGAATCATCACCTATCGTGTCTACTGGATGCAACCGGGTGTAGTACTGCAACACATCTCCAGCTGACATTCCACCATTGCAGATTTCACAGAGCCAATCATCGGTGCTAATTTCTTAGCACATTTTTGGCTCCTTTCTAACAGTGCTGGAGCTCATACCATCAACAAGGACTCCACTCACTCAGCCGTCAGGGGTATGTAGGGGAAGGACAATACTGTTGCCCATTGTCTATTGTGAGTTCCCAGTATCACTGGTTACATTGATTTTGCTGTACTCGTTGCAGCACCAGAGTTAAATATGGAGGTAGACTTCTATCACCACAACCTAAACACTGGCCTCAGACTGGGGCTCATCTGTATCCCTGGTGTAGACACAAAACTGTTCTGCGGCAAGCCACAAAATTTCCAACCAGCCACCTTCTTTTGGCAGACTGTGTACTCTGGCATCAAGACTACTATGAGGGTTTTTATCCTTTGCTACATATGGCCTGGCATCCACTCAGATTGTCGCACCTAGGCCCATTGTTTGTTGCTTGTCAGGACAGTAAGGTATCATGGTTGACCGACGTCTCTAGGGATGCTGAAAGACAACATCCGACGCCAATGCCTCACCATAACTCCGGACATGCTTTACAGTGCTGTTCACAACATTATTCCTCGACTACAGCTATTGTTGAGGAATGATGGTGGACATATTGAGCATTTTCTGTAAAGAACATCATCTTTGCTTTGTCTTACTTTGTTATGATAATTATTGCTATTATGATCAGATGAAGCGCCATCTGTCGGATATTTTTTGAACTTTTGTATTTTTTGGTTCTAATAAAATCCCATGTCATTCCAAGCATGTGTGTCAATTTGTACTTCTCTATCTACATTATTCCGTGATTTATTCGGTTTTCAAAGTTATACTGACTTTTTGATCACCTGGTACATGGATGAGGTCTTTCCGCTGTAGGCTACGATAATATTTCCTTTAATCACTCCCAATTCACTCTCTAAAGATTTAATGTTACTTCTGTACTGACATTCACAACAATTCCATTTCCTCAAAACTTTTAGACATTACTATGTGGATGCCAGAAAGATAATTCTTTAGGCTTCCCATATATTCCGTTTATTACTAATAAGGTCCTCACATTACATTACACCATTTAAAATTGATGTCCTGTCTCTTAATGTTATCCTCCAAATTACATTCTATTGATTTTTACCTGTTCTATGGGCTATCTCAAAAACCTAAATTTTCCATTGGTTTGTTCTAAAATTCGGTTTCGAATGGGTTAGTCTTTCCTCTGACTCCTTCATTCGACTATTGAATCTCTGACTGTCTACCTGAATATCCAACAGTCTGCTTTCAGTCTGTCCTCACCAACTATCCACTTGTTCAAATCTACAATCTAAATCACGTCTTCTGCTGATAAGTTTTACTACTCGGTTTTACATTATAAATGCCATAAAAATTCCACTTAAGCTTCATCTCTGTATTTCTCCATTGTGAAAATTATACAGTACAAATCTTTTCTCATTAATTCATACTAAGCCCTTTTACGATTATACAAAATCTTAAGTCCCTGCTCTTACTAAAACACAAGCACTCCCTTGCTACACATCATTTAACTGCAGAACGAGTCACTGGATATATGATTGTCTTCTGCTACCTTGTGGTTGATGCAACAGCATCAGTGGGAATGTTGACAGTGATGTTGGAGATGGAGTCAACTATGACAATGGTGGTGATAGTAGCAGAATTGATGACAGTGTCCAAAGAGGTGGTGCCAACTGTGTGAACAGCAGTGGCAGCAGTTGAGGTGTCAGCAGCAGGGCTGCATCAGCCATTGACAGTATTGATTTTAGCAACAGCAGTGGCAGCAGCAGAGGCAGCAGTGTCCTTGGTGGCAGCAACAAGAGGTGGCATCAAATTCAGCAATGGCAGCAGTAACAGTGGTGGTGGCAGCGCCAGTGGTGATAGCGACCAGAGGCAGTGATAGTGGTGGCACCTGCATCAATCAAAGATGGTCTCGACTATGGCAGCGGTGGGAGCAGCAGTTCAGGCGGCAGTGCCCAAGATGGCAGAGACGAGAGGTGGCACTGAATATGACAATGGCAGTGGCAGCAGGTGGCAAGGGCAGTAGTGACCAGAGCCAGTGATAGCAACTGCATCGATCATCAGCGGCAACAGCAAAGGCGGCAGTGCTTGTGGTGGCACTAAGCAGAGGCAGCATCAGATGTGGCAATGGCAGCAGAGGTGGCAGCGCCAGTGGCGGCAGCGACCAGAGGTGGTGACAACTGCATCAATCAGAGGCAATGCTGACTGTGGCAACGATGGTGGCAGCAGTGGTGGTGGCAGTGCTGGTGATGGCAGTGAATAGAGGTGTCGTTGATGTGGCAGTGGCAGGAGCAGCAGCTTCGCTGGTGACCAGAGGTGGCATTAACTATGGTAGCAGCAGCGGCAGCGGTTGTAGCAGCAACAGCAGTGGTGGTGGTGGCACCAGTCTTGGATGAAGTGAACAAAGTGGTGTGTCGACTGCAAATTAAACCGCATCAACTATTGTTGATGGACTGCACAACTGTTGCAAACCATGGGTTTTATCTTTAAAATTAAAAAAAAATCTTCTCTTTCATCATTTTCTTTTTCCCTATTCCTTCCTTCTCTTTTTCATCTTCCAGGTCCTATCACGTTGGATGACATATATATAGTGTTGCTTCATTGTCAACTGATAATCTTAATTTTCATTCGTTTTCAGCTTCAGCTTTGTACAGCACGACAAGGGAAAGATAGTGGAAGATGTAGAGAAATGATGATAACCGTGATAAACATCGAACCTAGTTTTCATCTATAACAGTCATTAAATTTCTGTAGAGTGGCGCTGAGTTTCTGTTTGCAGTTCAGATATAATAAATCAAGTAATTCTGTCTTAAAATTATCTTTGAAGTCGAAGTAATTCATTAACCTTTTGTTGTACAACCCAAACAAACTCTTCTCCAAGCTTCATCTCATAATAAAAATTATGTTCTCTTCTGATCAAAATTAATTTCCATCTCCTCAACAAGTTTCAATACACACAACTCCAGAGCAAATATTACATTTCTTTTCACTTTACCATAAACATTTATTTGTGTTATGAGCTCATAAACTTCATTCCATTCAAATCAGATCTAATTAATCTCCAGTTAACAGAATTCATGAGGAAAGTGTCATGGAAAAAACTGTGACAAACTGTAATTGTTGCACTGAGCGACAATGGCCCTAGGCGCGTTACGGCTTGTGGCCTGATATTTGATGGGGAGATCCATCATGAGACCCATCACACATTCTTTGATCATTCGTTACAAGAAAAGAGAAAAGTAGAATTTCTAATAATAATAATAATAATAATAAGTCTATTGCAGCCAAATAGCCATACAAGGTCAAATTACAATGATAATAATACACAAAATTAGAAATTTTACATATTGTGCTTTGCATTAGTCACTTATTGACCATGTCCTTTCAGTACAGAGTTCTGTATGGTAACGTTTACACTTACACATTGCTTATGGTTCATGAAATGACGTGTTGTTACAAAAAAAGGTGGTGAAAACGATAGACCTCCATTGTGTTGGTGACGTGTCTCGTGTCGAAGATTTCCGTTGTCTATGTTCAGTCAATCATGGCACCTGTGCTGTAATAATCTCTAGGGACATCTTCCCTTTTCCATTCAGTGTTTTTAGTATACTTTCGAAAGCGCTGGTGTTGGGTAGCATCTAGTTTGTCTGTAGGGCTTCAATGAGGAAGGGCTCTCTCGCCAGCAAGTACATAAACTCTGGATCATGTTGTTTTGGACACTCCTATTGCTTTGTTTATATGGGTCGCCTTAACTCTTTCCTGTATCGTTAAGTTTTTCACTGTAGGATGTGTTCCAATAATTTCTATGCTGTACGTCATTATTGGGAATATTTTAACTCTGAATAGTGCCGTTGCTGTCTCTAGGCAGGGGGATCTAATGTATTCTATTTCATGGATTGCCATTATTGCTTGCATTGCCTTCTCTGTTACGTGTTTTGTGAAGCATGTTGCAGTTGTTTGCATTGTGACCCCTAGGTACCTAAAGTGTGGTACAATTTTTAGTTTTGTCTCCCTTATTAAGATCTCGGCTGATGCAGGTGCTCTTCCTCTATTTTTGACTACTATCATTTCTGTTTTTTCCACATTTATTTCGAAGCTGTGTTCGACACATTAATCTTCTATATCGTTTATTACCTCTTGTAACGTTCAATGTCCTTTGTGCCTATTACAATATCGTCTGCATATGCATAAGAGAGTACTCCCTCCCTTTAGGGTATACTTACAATTTCTTCCATTCCAAGGATAAATAAAAGAGGACTCAGTGGGTCTCCCTGAAGTACTCCGTTTGATTGTAGAATCAGTTCTGATAGAGAGAGGCTGTGCGAGGTCCTTGTTTTGTTCTATCACAGTATTGCACTTATTATTCGTGTCCGTATGTTGTTTTCACTTATGGTTTCCTCTAGTGTTTTAATCAACAATATTGTGTTAAAAAGTCAAAGGCTTTTGTGAAGTCTATAAATACTGCATAAAACTTTTCTCTGTCTTCAAGGGCTTCCCATACGCTCTTTGGTAGGAGTTCTATTGCAGCCAGAATTTATCTTCCTTTCCTAAATCCCATTTGGCTTTCGGGGAAGTGTTCGTCGATTGTTTGCTTTATTCTTTCTGTTATTATCTTCGTGAACACTTTGAAAAGTTCACTCATTTGGTCACCTAAATGAGGTGGCCAAGGTATTAATGAGTAGGTGTTGTAGGCGAAAATGAATGTGGTGTAAACAAAGGTGTTATCAACAGCCTCAGAGAAGTGGAAAAGGTTGAATACCAGCAGTGGAATGCCAGAAGCAATGACAGAGGTAGGCAGAGCAGAAATGGACAAGTGTTAAATCCCAAGTCCACCAAGCGGTGGTTGCTGGTAAATTTCGATGCAGTAAGTACATACACATAGACAGAGATTGCTACAATTGTGGGTGTGAAGGACAGGAAACATAGGGTTTTATGGGGCACAGGGCCAATGTGTCAGTGGCAGTAGGACCTCACAGTGCAGAAGCCATTGAACACACTATGCTATAGGTTGCATGCGGTGAGAGACAAGGATGTGAGGCCATAAGGTTCAGCGGAGTTATATAAACATCATGCCAAAATTGACCTTTGGTGACATGTGATGGAATTTAACAGCTGGTAAAAGCTGTCGTCAGTGAAGTGCTGTCGCAAGGTACATTTATCTCGAGAGGAAAAACAGTTAAACTGTGCACAAAAACACTAAGGCTTGATTAGCATGATATTGTGCTGGAGGGCACCAAAAATTGCTTTGGTGGAATGTATAACTGGAGTTGCTTGTTGATATGTTGTGTATGATAGAACCACTAGAGGAAAATGATGTTTGACGCATCAGGTTCTGTTGTCAGGAAAATCATTGCACATACACAGGAGAAGGAGGGCAGGAAAGAGGTACCTGTGAATCTGGATAACTTTGGCGTTGGTGAAGTGAGTCTAATAAATGTGGTGGTGGTTAGTGTTTAACGTCCCGTCGACAACGAGGTCATTAGAGACGGAGTGCAAGCTCAGGTTAGGGAAGGATTGGGAAGGAAATCGGCCGTGCCCTTTCAAAGGAACCATCCCAGCATTTGCCTAAAACGATTTAGGGAAATAACGGAAAACCTAAATCAGGATGGCCGGAGACGGGATTGATCCGTCGTCCTCCCGAATACGAGTCCAGTTTGCTAACCACTGCCTTGAGGTCAGTTTCCAGTGACGCCTGTGATGCAACATTGAATTCCAATGGGAAATTAAGCACCAGTGTAACATAAAAAGTACCAAATATCTCGGCTTTTACAGTCAATTTGGGAGGATTTCATAAACCAATAATTAGCTAGTGGAACAATAGAGGGAAGCAATAGACTATGGAGGGCTGCCATTGTGGTTATTCCTAAGAAGCCTTCAACGAAAAGAATCATTTTTTGAAAATATGATATAATCGGACAGATAAAATTCAAGTCACCAAGCAGCAACAAAAGGACACGTCCAGTCTGTCCAACATTTTGTCTAGAATAGCTTTTTGTCGCTCTCCAAAATCTCAGCAATATCCTTGGCCCACTGTAATACTTGCCCTATGCACCCTTCTACCACCACTTATACCAGCCCTGTAAGTGACAAAATACTCTCCTGGAAATGGAAAAAAGAACACATTGACACCGGACACTTAAAGAGGGCTGTACAAGCAATGATCACACGCACGGCACAGCGGACACACCAGGAACCGCGGTGTTGGCCGTCGAATGGCGCTAGCTGCGCAGCATTTGTGCACCGCCGCCGTCAGTGTCACCCAGTTTGCCGTGGCATACGGAGCTCCATCGCAGTCTTTAACACTGGTAGCATGCCGCGACAGCGTGGACGTGAACCGTATGTGCAGTTGACGGACTTTGAGCGAGGGCGTATAGTGGGCATTCGGGAGGCCGGGTGGACGTACCGCCGAATTGCTCAACCCGTGGGGCGTGAGGTCTCCACAGTACATCGATGTTGTCGCCAGTGGTCGGCGGAAGGTGCACGTGCCCGTCGACCTGGGACCGGACCGCAGCGACGCACGGATGCACGCCAAGACCGTAGGATCCTACGCACCACCACTTCCCAGAAAATTAGGGACACTGTTGCTCCTGGGGTATCGACGAGGACCATTCGCAACCGTCTCCATGAAGCTGGGCTACGGTCCCGCACACCGTTAGGCCGTCTTCCGCTCACGCCCCAACATCGTGCAGCCCGCCTCCAGTGGTGTCGCGACAGGCGTGAATGGAGGGACGAATGGAGACGTGTCGTCTTCAGCGATGAGAGTCGCTTCTGCCTTGGTGCCAATGAAGGTCGTATGCGTGTTTTGCGCCGTGCAGGTGAGCCCCACAATCAGGACTGCATACGACCGAGGCACACAGGGCCAACACCCGGCATCATGGTGTCGGGAGCGATCTCCTACACTGGCCGTACACCTCTGGTGATCGTCGAGGGGACACTGAATAGTGCACGGTACATCCAAACTGTCATCAAACCCATCGTTCTACCATTCCTAGACCGGCAAGGGAACTGGCTGTTCCAACAGGACAATGCACGTCCGCATGTATCCCGTGCCACCCAACGTGCTCTAGAAGGTGTAAGTCAACTACCCTGGCCAGCAAGATCTCCGGATCTGTCCCCCATTGAGCATGTTTGGGACTGGATGAAGCGTCGTCTCACGCGGTCTGCACGTCCAGGACGAACGCTGGTCCAACTAAGGCGCCAGTTGGAAATGGCATGGCAAGCCGTTCCACAGGACTACATCCAGCATCTCTACGATCGTCTCCATGGGAGAATAGCAGCCTGCATTGCTGCGAAAGGTGGATATACACTGTACTAGTGCCGACATTGTGCATGCTCTGTTGCCTGTGTCTATGTGCGTGTGGTTCTGTCAGTGTTATCATGTGATGTATCTGACCCCAGGAATGTGTCAATAAAGTTTCCCCTCCCTGGTACAATGAATTCACGGTGTTCTTATTTCAATTTCCAGGAGTGTACATTCTGTCAAAGGGAGAGCCACCTGTGAAACGAACATGTTGTGTACCAGGTGTTATGTGAACACTCTTCGGCCTTTCAAATTAGTGTAACTACCACCAAGTTATCAGTCAGGATTAAAAGGCATAGGCAGAGGGTGTGCACTGGCACACACAACGTTCTTTCGCAGAGCATGCTCTACAACACGATATTCATGATCTCGAAACTTGTTTACCACATGTACCACTGGATTTTTCTGCCAGACACCAATTTCGCAGAACTCTGCAGGTGGGAACTAGTGCTGCAACATCACCTTGGCTCACGCCACCCAACTGGCATCAATTTACGTTAATCCCTTCAGTCTCAGCATTTCTTCATGGTAACTATTCCTTTCTTTACTCCCATTTAGTTACCTATCTTTCATTTTCTTACCTGTCTGTCTTTTGCCATCCCACTCTCTGTTTTGTGCATTACCCTATCTTCCACCTTTAAGCTCTCATGTATTAAACTCTCATCCAGTGCAGTCCCCAATAATCAGTCTTTCCTCCTCATCTCCTGGCCTGGGGTTCTGGGCCACTTTTCCCAACTCTACCCATTTTCCTAAACCTTGCCAGTCCTTTTCCTTTAACCGTCTTACTTGCCCTCCAATATTTCTGCCAAATGAAGGAGCAACTGCTTGCAAACTAATAGCTTTATATGTGTATTCTCCTGCCGCCAACTGGTGAGCATCATATTTTCCAGAAGGTGTTTATCAGCCAGTTTGAGGATGATGCAATTCTGTAACATATCGGCGTACCTCTCACCCGTCACGGTAGCAGTTACAAAACCAGAATCACGCATTTCCTCGAAGAAAAACGGCGCGATAACGGTAGATGTGCTACATCCAACCCATACCGTGACTTACTCGTCGTGCAATGGAGTTTCCACGACATTTCTAGGATTTTCGGTAGCCCAAATTCTGCAGTTGTGGGCGTTGACAGGTCCTCGGAGCGTGCAATGAGCTTCCTCGGTCCACAACACGTTACTCAATCAATCGCCATCTTCCGTCGTCTTTTGAAACGCCCACACCGCAAATGCCTTCCGCTTCACTAAATTGCCAGGTAACAGTTCATGATGCCGATGGATTTTGTACGAATAGCATCGGAGGGTACACCTAAGTGCCAACCAATCAGTAGTGTATGGAATGCCGGTGCGACGTGCGAGTGCACGAGCGCTGACTTTCCTGTGCATAGACCAACCCACTACAGTCTCCATTTATTCCTGAACTGTCTCCGCAGCATTACGCCTTGTGCTCGGTCGGCCACTACGGGGTCTATCGTCTAAACAATCCGTGCCTTCGAACTTCGAAATCATTCTTGCAACAGTTGCATTTGTCAACAGACCTTTACCCATTCGAATCCCCTTCCTATGGCAATACGATCGTAATGCTGAGCTAGCACATTCCCCATTCTGATAATACAGCTTCACTAAAAGCGCCTTTTCAGGCAACGTCAACATGCTGCGACTGCTAGTGCATCTGATTCTCTCTCTCATTACAACTCCTTTTATACTCGATTGTCATGCGCAGTCACTGAGGTTTTGCTGTCCAGCGCCGTCTGTCGGACATTTTGTGAACTTTGTTTTTTTTTGTTCTAATAAAACGCCCTATCATTCCAAGCATATGTGTCAATTCTTACCTCTCTATCTACATTATTCCGTGGTTTATTATGTTTTCAAATTTATACTGACTTTTTGATCACCCGGTATGTACTGGTAGTGTAATCATGGAGTTAGGTGATTTTAGGGAATAAGCTTTCTGTTTCACAGTAGAGTAATATTTATCCTAAGAGTTTATTGGCATTGTTTGTGCAAGAAATATAACCGGTAACAGCTGCTCTTTTTGAAGGGAAATGGGAGGGGGACTGTAGTCCCTGTCTTCTGGTTGCAAGACTACTGGCACTCACAGGGTATAAATTCTTGTAAACATTGAAAATTGTTGGACATGCATATTCAGTTTTGTTGCAGACCGATCCAGAGTCGAGAACTGGCGACCAGGTCTTCCAAAGGAGGGGGGTAATGTAGTGCTGCTACCATTTTTTGACAATTATGGGGGTACAGTACTGCAGCACATGTGTTACTCCGATTTATGATGCAGTGTTCCTTCAGCCACGCACACATGTCCGAAGAAGCTGGCACTGCAGCGTCTACAGTTGTTATGAAGTACATTAAATGTATTCACATTTGCGAATATCGATACCCATCAACTATATAATCGAATGACAACAAAGAAAAAATTTTTGTTGGACCAGAACTCGAAACCGGATTTCCTGCTTATCACAAGTGGTCACCTTACCATTTGGCTATCGAAGCAGCCTCCCCCCATGAACCATGGACCTTGCCGTTGGTGGGGAGGCTTGCGTGCCTCAACGATACAGATAGCCATACCGTAGGTGCAACCACAACAGAGGGGTATGTATTGAGAGGCCAGACAAACGTGTGGTTCCTGAAGAGGGGCAGCAGCCTTTTCAGTAGTTGCAGGGGCAACAGTCTGGATGATTGACTGATCTGGCCTTGTAACATTAACCAAAACAGCCTTACTGTTATGGTGCTGCGAACGGCTGAAAGCAAGGGGATACTACAGCCGTAATTTTTCCCGAGGGCATGTATGGTTAAATGATGATGGCGTCCTCTTGGGTGAAATATTCCAGAGGTAAAATAGTCCCCCATTCGGATCTCCGGGTGGGGACTACTCAAGAGGACGTCGTTATCAGGAGAAAGAAGACTGGCATTCTACGGTTCGGAGTGTGGAATGTCAGATCCCTTAATTGGGCAGGTAGGTTACAAAATTTAAAAAGGGAAACGGATGGGTTAAAGTTAGATATAGTGGGAATTAGTGAAATTTGGTGGCAGGAGGAACAAGAATTCTGGTCAGGTGAATACAGGGTTATAAATACAAAATCAAATATGGGTAATGCAGGAGTAGGTTTAATAATGAATAAAAAAGTAGGAGTGCAGGTAAGCTACTACAAACAGCTTAGTGAACGTATTATAGTGGCCAAGATAGACACGAAACCCATGCTTACTACAGTAGTACAAGTTTATGCCAACTAGCTCTGCAGATGACGAAGAAATTGAAGAAATATACGATGAGATAAAAGAAATTATTCAGGTAGTGAAAAGGGAGAGAAGAAAACATAGTAGGTGAATATGGATTTGGGCTAAGAAATGAAAGAGGAAGCCGTCTGTTAGAATTTTGCACAGAGCATATCATAACCATAGCTAACACTTGGTTCAAGAATCATAAAAGAAGGTTGTATACATGGAAGAATCCTGGAGATACTAAAAGGTATCAGATAGATTATATAATGGTAAGATGGAGATTTAGGAACCAAGTTTTAAATTGTAAGTCATTTCCAGGGGCAGATGTGGACTCTGACCACAATCTATTGGTTATGAACTGTAAATTAAAACTGAAGAAATTGCAAAAAGGTGGGAATTTAAGGAGATGGGACATGGATAAACTGACTAAATCAGACGTTGTACAGAGTTTCAGGGACAGCATAAGGGAACAATTGACAGGAATGGGGGAAAGAAATACAGTAGAAGAAGAATGGGTAGCCCTGATGGATGAAGTAGTGAAGGCAGCAGACGATCAAGTAGGTAAAAAGATGAGGGCTAGTAGAAATTCTTGGATAACAGAAGAAATATTTAATTTAATTGATGAAAGGAGAAAATATAAAAATGCAGTAAATGAAGCACACAAAAAGGAATACAAACATCTCAGCCACTTGTATGAATATCAAGAGCTCAGATGGAAACCCAGTTCTAAACAAAGAGGGGAAAGCAGAAAAGTGGAAGGAGTATATAGAGGGTCTATACAAGGGAAATGTACTTGAGGACAATATTATGGAAATGGAAGAGGATGTAGATGAAGATGAAATGGGAGATACGATACTGCATGAAGAGTTTGACAGAGCACTGAAAGACCTGAGTCGAAACATGGCCCCGGGAATAGACAACATTCCATTAGAACTACTGACAGCCTTGGGAGAGCCAGTCCTGACAAAACTCTACCATCTGGTGAGCAAGATGTATGAGACAGGCGATTACCCTCAGACCTCAAGAAGAATATAATAATTCCAATCCCAAAGAAAGCAGGTATTGACAGATGTGAATATTACCGAACTATCAGTTTAATAAGGCACAGGTGCAAAATACTAATACGAATTATTTACAGACGAATGGAAAAACTGGTAGAAGCCGACCTCGGGGAAGATCAGCTTGGATTCCGTAGAAATGTTGGAACATGTGAGGCAATACTGACCCTACGACTTATCTTCGAAGAAAGATTAAGGATAGGCAAACCTACGTTTCTAGCATTTGTAGACTTAATGAAAGGGAAGCAGTGCTTGGGAAGGGAATGAGACAGGGTTGTAACCTGTCCCTGATCCTATTCAATCTGTATATTGAGCAAGCAGTAAAGGAAACAAAAGAAAAGCTTGGAGTAGGTATTAAAATCCAAGGAGAAGAAATAAAAACTTTGAAGTTCGCCGATGCTATTGTAATTCTGTCAGAGACAGCAAAGGACTTGGAAGAGCAGTTGAACGGAGTGGACAGTGTCTTGAAAGGAGGGTATAAGATGAACATCAACAAAAGCAAAACAAGGATAACGGAAAGTAGTCGAATTACGTCGGGTGACACTGAGAAAATTAGATTAGGAAATGAGACACTTAAAGTAGTAAAGGAGTTTTGCTGTTTGGGGAGCAAAATAACTGATGATGGTCGAAGTAGAGAGGATATAAAATGTAGTCTGGCAATGGCAGGAAAAGTGTTTCTGAAGAAGAGAAATTTGTTAACGTCAAGTATAGATTTAAGTGTCAGGAAGTCATTTCTAGAAGTATTTGTGTGGAGTGTAGCCATGTATGGAAGTGAAACATGGACAATAAATAGTTTGGACAAGAAGAGAATAGAAGCTTTCGAAATGTGGTGCTACAGAAGAATGTTGAAGATTAGGTGGGTAAATCACGTAACTAATGAGGAGGTATTGAACAGGATTGGGGACAAGAGAAGTTTGTGGCACAACTTGACTAGAAGAAGGGATCGGCTGGTAGGACATGTCCTGAGGCATCAAGGGATCACAAATTTAGCATTGGAGGGCAGCATGGAGGGTAAAAATCTTAGAGGAAGACCAAGAGATGAATACACTAAACAGATTCAGAAGAATGTAGGTTGCAGTAGGTACTGGGAGATGAAGGAGCTTGCACAGGATAGATTAGCATGGAGACCTGCATCAAACCAGTCTCGGGACTGAAGACCACAACAACAACAACATTGAAGCAGACCCAAACTTCCATGTGTTGTCAACCATGTGTCTACAAACTGTGCTTGTTGATCTGTTATGTATATTCCCATACAGGGGAGACACTTATGGTCCGTGAGATGAGTGATTGTTATTGACAGTTCAGACATGGAGATGGCAATACCGACAAACGTGGCTTACAGCATTCCATGCCTCATTGCTACTACATGTATTGTCTAGGAGCAGAAACAAAAGTGTTGACAACATGCAGATCATATTTGGATGTGTGAATTTATTTACAGTTGCTATTTGTAATACACAGTTTCGATAAACTCAATGCTTATGTTCCTAAGGGCGTTGTTGTTACATTGATGGGAAAACACCACTCACATTACTGTCAGTATCTGCTCCCTCCGAGATATATAATTAAATTTTGGACACATTCTTCCACAAGACCTTTGTTTTTGACTGCCTCTGTGATGAGACTTGCAGTGCTGTTTACAATTTTAGTCCAGGTCTCGTTTGTCACTTGACTGAGGGCTTCTACAAGGAGATTTTCTGCTTCAAAGATGGTGAATTTTTAATTGTTTGCAGCAATGTAATTTTTTATTTGCTGCCATACCCCTCCATGGCACTGAAGTGGCAGTTGTATGGGGGAAGCCGAACGGCTTCATGCCTGCTCATTTTAGCAATCTCATCAATTACATATGTTGGAAATTGTGACTACTTTTGTACCACAATTTCAAGCAATTCAACCTTCTTCAAATTTCTGTGACATCCACCTTCATCGTATCAGTCACTGAATAATATCATCTCCTTTTGTTGCCAAAGTTGATGGCTTACTGTGAACAATGGAATCATATGGGGCTGATGGACTTGTGAGATCAGTCATAAGGGATGTCTCGAAAAACAACACTGTTCATCTCTTTGCGGTAATCACTTGTCTTTTCCGAACGAAACATTAATAGGCAGTTTGGCAAAAAGTCATCCGATGTACCTACATGTAAAATAATACTTCACCCTCCTGTTTGAACAGGCACTGCCATGGTCACCTTGGGCATCCAGCACTCCAGGGTTTAAGTAATGAATGGGTGGCATTAAAGCAGTTTCATCTACCCAACCTATATTCTCGAATCTCACACCCATGGTCCTGTGCAGAAATCTGTGCCACCATACAACAACATCTGTCCTTTCCATTAATATTTTGCAACCGTTAAACATTGAATAGCTGAAACCTTTGTCTTACAGCACTGCAGGAAATGATTTTTTTTTCCTTTAAAAAGGTGCTCTTTCTGAGGAGACACGAGTAATTTAGATAGAGTGGGTTGTTCCCTTCTCTTATACAACAACAAGCAGAGAAACCTGGCATTTTCCAGGTATTTATTTATAGCTGTTTGTCCATGCTCATATCTTGCAGCATCTCGTCTTCTGCTAGTACGTATGATGTTACATCTCCTGAACTATGTGTCGTACTATCATATTATTTTGTAGATACGTCCAGAGGCATATGTCCACTGGTGAGCCAAAACATTATGACCACCGCCAAGTTCAGTGCATTCTAGTGGTGCTGCAGGCACGTGATGCAGTAAGAGTGGACTTAAAGCAGAAGAGAGACGAATGGGCAGTCATTATGGTGGAGATATAGGCCGCAAATGCGGAAATCCACTGATATAAGTGATTCTGACCAAGGGCATATTGCTGTACGAGAATCACCGTAACAGTGAAGCCTGCTGGAATGCTACTGTCGTGAGTACCTATGGAAAGTGGATTAAGGATGGTGAAATAACAAGTAGGCCATATGGTATTGGACGACCATTTCTCATGACGAAACGTAAAGGTCGTTGGATTCCCCACTGTGTTATACAGGAGAGGCAGCGATATGTGGCAGATCTGACGACAGAATACAATCCTGGTGCAGGCCCAAATGTTTGGGAGCAAACCGCTCACACGCCATTGTTGAACATGGAGCTCCACACCACTTGACACCTATGTGCTCCTGTGATGACTTAGTGACACTGTCAGTTATGATTGCAGTGGGAGCAGTATTACTGAGTTTTCACAGTGGATCAATAGAAACGTATCGCCCGTCGAATGAATCGCATTTCTCATTACACCAGGTCGTGGTCCTTACACGCCATCATCCAGGCGAATGGCTAAACGAAAGATGCACTGTGCCACGCAAGCTGCTGTGGGCAGAACTGTGCTATGGGGTACATTGAGGAACTAGTGAACTCACATTGATGTCTTAACCAGTAAATGTGCCTGATCTGTACCCAGTGGAACACGCCTGCTGCGAGCCCATAAACCGCCATTCCGTAATTTGCGACAATTGTGGACCTGTGCATAGACATCTGGTGCGACATACTTCTGGAATCCTGTCAAGTATCCTGTCATGCCAAGCAGGATCTCTGTTGTACTGCGTTTGAGAAATGGAACAACACTAATAGCTAAACAGGTGGTCATAATGTTTTGCTCATCATTGTAAACATTTCTATAAAATGTGTTGCAAATAGAGTTGGTAACGACGAAGTAATAAATTTAAACATCAAGCATCATGCAGCCATTTTTCATGCATCTCACTGTTTATGACATCATATCTTCTGAACTATGTTTCATACAGTGATATAATTCGGAGTTACATTTAGTGGTTTATGTGCCTACTGTCTGCAAATGTGTCACGGATGCAGCTAGTAGCAAAGAAGTAATAAATTTTAACGTTATGCTTCAGATGGTACTTTTGCTGCATTAACAGTGGAAAAGCAGTAAAGCTACTGAGTTTGGTTGAAATCGGTCCAGTGGTTTAGCAGAAGATGTGGAACACACACATGTGCGCGCGCACACACACACACACACACACACACACACACACACACACACACACATACACACACGCACAAACATCCATTTTTATAATATGTATGCATAGCTATACAGAGTGAGTCACTAACTATTGCCACCTAGAATAACTCCGAAAGTATTTTAGTAGCTGAAAAGTTTGTGGGTCAAATGTCGCATGGGACAACGGGGACCATAATATGACGCTGGTTTTTTGTTGTCAGATGTGGTTGCTTCGGAGGTATGAAGGTCAACTTTGTTTTTTTAAATGGGATGCTATAGTTTGGTACTTATTTTCTGATAGCGGCTATCGAGATGAATCAAATGATTATTCCTTATCACTTCAAAACTTATCAAATTCTCTCTCATATATTGTGAAAATAGTAAATATTTGCCAAATACGGCATGTACAACTAACATGCCATTGACATGTAAACACCATTTGACGGTTTTGCAAAACAACACTAATGGGAATGGTAAGACTAGTATCTTCGAATCAAGTGAATGTGAATGATGTATTCCTTCAAAGAAATAGTCGATATGCTTCTCATTTACAGAGAATGCCAACGAATTTCAGTGAGAGCTAGAGACTTGTATGCTTAAAGATATCCTCAATGCACTCACACTACACATTGTACATTTAAATATGTGTATGATAAATTGAGAACAACTGGATCTTTAATGCATCGGAAACATATCCAGCAAAGGATATGTGGTTCGAGATCCTTTTGTTAGTTCACGTCAAATTGCAAGGGAATCTCACATGAGCCAGAGTAGTGTTGTTCATGTTCTGCATTGCCATAAATATCACCCTTACCATATCAGTCTCCGCCAAGAATTAACTGATACGGATCATATGGATCTACTGATCAGCTCAACTTCAGATTCAGAGGGATGACACATTTATTAATTTGATTTTATTTAGTGATGAGGCTACATTCACAAGCTATGGGAATGTTAATTTGTATAACATGCATTATTGGGCAACTGAAACTCCATGTTGGCTGTAGGAAGTTGCACACCAAAAACCGTGGTTGGTGAAAGCATGGTGTGGGATTTTGGCGGACAGAATTATAGGCCCCTATTTCATCGAAGGACATCTTCATGGTAGAAAGTACACCACATTTCTGCGAGAAACGATAGGTCTGTTATTGGAAGAAATACATTTAGGAACAAGGAGCAGCATGTGGTATCAATACGACGGGTGTCTGGCACATTTTTCGCTGATGGCTAAAAATGAGTTGCAGAGACAATTCGAAATCATTGGATAGGACACCGAGGAGTTGTGTCGTGGCTAGCTCGTTCGCCAGATTTGACGCCTCTGGATTTTTTCTTGTGCGTATTGGCAAAAGAGAATGATTATAAAGATGTTCCAACTACCACTGAAGATATGCGAGAGAGAATTGTCAGAGCACATGCTTCGATAATGCTGAAGTGACAAGGAATACCACTCACTCCATGATAAGAAGACTGTAGCACTGCATTGATATCAATGGTCATCACTTCGTACACCTTATGTAAATGGACGTTCATGCCATCTTTGTGGCCTTCGTTGACCTTCAGAAGACCTTACAGTTACACATCATTGGATTCATCTCGATAGGCACTGTTAGAAAATAAGTATCAAGCTACATCCCATTAAAAAAAAAGTTGACCTTCACATCTCTGAAGCGAACCCACCTAGCAATAAAAAACCAGTGTCATGTTATGGCCCACATTGTCCCATGCAACTTTTGTCCCACAAACTTTTCAGCTTCTATCATACTTTCGAACGTATTCTTGTTGGCAATAGTTAGTGACTCACCCTGTATAATAAAGACGAATACAACCTTTCTCGAAATCGTCCAAAACGCTCACTTGCTTCTTTCTCGGCCGCTTCTTTCCTGATGTGTACATCCTCGCCGTGCCATCCTCGTCACATTCTATACTTTACTATTATTTCCCCGTCGTTACAATATTGTTCTTGCTTATTTTCAATGCTGTTGCAGTCCTTATAACAACCTGAGCAACGGGAAATAAAAGCTCACCGTTTTCCTTTTCTTTCTGAAAGTAGTCCCGCACCGGATACACGAATTTGCGGACCTCTGGCTGTGTAGCACAATTTTCTTCCTCCACTTCACTTGACATGTTGGGTTGGCACTACTCGTCGAAATGGACATTATTTAAAAGAAAACAGAAGCAAATAAACACTAAAAACCACAAAAACGAAATAAACCATGCACTGAACTATTCAGACAAACAACGAAACGACAGCATTAGTTTAACGTGAGACATTCACTGGTACGTTCACAGAGTGACCACCTGTTTCCTGCTGCCTACTCAAGGACGTGCCTTTATTTACATGAACGTCACGAAAGGCGCTGTGTCTGCACTCCTCTCAAAGATACATTATGGCTTTCTCGAAGGCATCTGCAGATGTCTCTGTTGTCAAGTTATCGTCATGATGGCGGCAGCCATTCTAGCAGACGAAGTAAAGCAGCAGCTCTTTTATATGTTCAGCATTCAGCAATGGCAGTTCATTCATTGCACATTTGGATACTTTCTTTGAAAGTGAGAACAGCCCACTTCATACTCGTTATTTTCTTAGTGGTATGTAGTACGAGAAGTACTTAAGAAGCGCCTCAGATGTGGTTGGGTGAAATGTGTTCTAATTTGTGTGAAAAAATACAATTCACTGCCAGAAATGCTAACTTCGTCCTATGCTCTTGAAAGTAACTGAAACAGTGAGAAAAGACACTAGCTGTAATATGCCTGTACCGGTACCGTAATATATTTCTTCTGCATTTGTGCTTCATTTGAAGACATTCTTGTTTGGAAAAGAATTCTCGTAAAATAACTAGCTTGTATATTTCCTTTTATATTTTATACCTATCTGACAGTGAGACTAAGTCACCTTTTAATTCTTTTTCACGTGTGCCAGTATTTTTTATGTTTTTTGTTCCGAGTGGTAGTTGGTTTTTAACAGATAATCAACATCTTTTGATATTCACTCGAATTTCTCGGTTTCGTGCTTAATTTGTAAATTATTGACAGTGAAATGTCCTAGATGCTCTCAGAAACTTGAAAATGAATAACAAAACTTTTGGCGAGGGCAGCGCAAGATTATCGGATTTACAATGCCACCGTTTCAGGCACTACTATGGACATTGCCCATTACACCACAGTAATGATGTAGCCTATAACATGTCCAGCATCATATGTTTCCTAACAACTTTAAACGCCGATAACTGTTTACCTGTCATTTAATGCCTATTAATTGACCTTTTCGAGTGATCCGCAATGTGCTAATGCTTTGGAACAGCTTTTATTTATAGGACGTAAGTTATAATTTGGCTGCGATATAAAACACATCAAATACGAGCTCGGCGAAGTCCGGTGTGGTCTCACCCAGGCTTCAGCCAAAGTATATCTTTGACAACAGCGCAGCCACAGTACCTATGGACTTATAATACGGGGAGGTGGCGCTACAAACGTTGTACGTTGCTTTGAAGTCGGTGACGCTACGTTACTTTCTCCAGAACATTAGCAGACTATTGCTTCTTATTCTTAATTTCTGCCACATCCACGCTAAAGTGTTTTAAATAGTGAGTGTTACAGTGATTTGTGAGTAATGTAGCATCAGAAAGGCTCTTTCAGACGAGTTTCTCGTCTTAAGTACCTTTTTCATCCAGTAATTCGACGAGTTTCACTTCGTTAATGTAACTTCCTTTTTGTTATACGTTTCGGATAACCAAGAAGTGAAGTATGTGATGTTAAAAAGCTGCTTGCGTAATCCAGCATTTTCTTAATTGGAAGTGACGAAACTGATTTTTCGTCTGTGTTCTCGCCTCGAAAATGCTGTGAACATATTTTCATATGTCTGGACGGTTTGCAGCATTCAATCAGAGCGCTCTTGGAGTTATATTGATAGGCTATCTAAAGTCAAATTATATAAATAAAACCACAACAGGAAAAGCAACCAAACCAAAATTCATGTACATAAAAGAAAATATTGCATGAACGAGTCCACTTCCGACCGATATGTGATTCCTTTACACTTCCACCGGAAGCTAGTGTTTAGCCTTATTAACATGGCGGGTGTCGGCTTCAGGTTTGTGACGGCATAAGGACACCACTTACTATATCTCGGTGACAGTACCTCTCGTAACTTATATGTCAGTAAAGACATGTCTCAAGTGCAGCCCGTTGCTAGCTGGCTACGGCTGCTCAGCAACGAAACATCGTTACTGAGCTGTCGGTGCCAAAGACTCGACTGTCAGAGCATATGTCATCACGTGCTGCGAGGGGCCGTCTACTCCACAACACCTGAGTATAGCTACGTGAGTTGTAATAAAGTAGCTGATTTGTTGGTACTGTTTTAATGAGCTGCCACCTGCTTGCATTCTCGCCACGAACGTCCGCTGCCGACCAATCCCGCGCAGGAGTGACCCGCCACCCTCCGAGTAGACTTTAGAAGGATCATTTGTTCCACCCATAGGTCTTGTTCCGTGTGACTCTTTTCTGTTCCTGAAACTGGAAACTGCCCTGAAAGGAAGAATATTTGAGACAGTTGAAGCCTTGAAAGAAAAAGCAACAGAGGCCAAGAACATGCTTTCAAAAGATAAGTTCAAACACTGCTCTGAGCAGTGGAAATTAGCTTGGAGCGTTTTAAGGATCGCGGTGGGGACAATTTTGAAGGGGCTCTACTTCTCCATACACTACGTGATCAAAAGTATCAGGACACTTGGCTGAAAATGACTTACAAGTCCGTGGCACCCTCCATCGGTAATGCTGCAATTCAATATGGTGTTGGACCACCCTTAGCCTTGATGACAGCTTTCGCTGTCGCAGGCATACGTTCAATCAGGTGCTGAAAGGTTTCTTGGGAAATGGCAGCCCATTTTTCACAGAGTGCTGCACTGAGGAGAGGTATGGATATCGGTCGGTGAGGCCTGGGACGAAGTCGGCGTTCCAAAACATCCCAAAGGTGTTCTACAGGATTCAGGTCAGGATTCTGTGCAGGGCCTGCCGCGGTGGTCTAGCGGTTCTAGGCGCTCAGTCCGGAACCGCGCGACTGCTACGGTCGCAGGTTCGAATCCTGCCTCGGGCATGGATGTGTGTGATGTCCTTAGGTTAGTTAGGTTTAATTAGTTCTAAGTTCTAGGCGACTGATGACCTCAGAAGTTAAGTTGCATAGTGCTCAGAGCCATTTGAACCATTCTGTGCAGGCCATTCCATTACAGGGATGTTATTGTCGTGTAACCACTCCTCCACATCCCGTGCATTATGAACAGGTGCACGATCGTGTTGAAAGATGCAATCGCCATCCCTAAATTGCTCTTCAACACTGGGAAGCAAGAAGGTACTTAAAACATCAATGTAGGCCTGTGCTGTGATAGTGTTACGCAAAACTGCAAGGGATTCAAGCCCTCTCCATGAAAAACACGACCACTCCATAACACCAACGCCTCCGAATTTTACTGTTGGCACTAGACACACCGGCAGATGACGTTCACCAGGCATTCGCCATATCCACACCCTGCCATCGGATCGCCACATTGTGTACCGTGATTCGTCACTCCACACAATGTTTTTCCACTGTTCAATCGTCCAATGTTCACACACCTTACACCAAGCGAGGCGTCGTTTGGCACTTACCAGCATGATGTGTAGCTTATGAGCAGCTGCTCGACCATGAAATCCAAGTTTTCTTATCTCCCGCCTAACTTTCATAGTACTTGCAGTGGGTCCTGATGCAGTTTGGAATTCGTGTGTGATGGTCTGGATAGATGTCTGCTTATCATACATTACGACCCTCTTCAAGTGTCAGAGGTCCCTGTCAGTCAACAGAGGAGGTCGGCCTGTACGCTTTTGTGCTGTACATGTCCCTTCACGTTTCCACTTCACTATCACATCGGAAACCGTGGACGTTTGGATATTTAGGAGTGTGGAAATCTCCGCATACAGATGTATGACACAAGTGACACACAATCACCTGACCACATTCGAAATCTCTGAGTTCTGCAGAGCGCCCCATTCTGCTCTCTCACAATGTCTAATCACTACTGAGGTCGCTGATATGGAGTACCTGGCAGTAGGTGGCAGCACAATGCACCTAATTTGAAAAACGTATGTTTTTGTGGGTGTCCGGATACTTTTGATCATATAGTGCACGTTCTCCTCAAGCCACCGTATGTTGCGTGGCAAGTACCCTGTACCACTACTAGTCATTTCCCTTTCTATTCCACTCACAAATAGAGCTCGTATAATAACGATTGTCTATATGCCTCCTTTCAAGCCCTAACCTCTCTGATCTTATCATATCTTCATGGTACTTACGCGAAGTACGTTGGTGGCAGTAGAATCGCACTGCAGTCAGCCACAGATGCTGGTTCTCTAAGTATTCTCGATAGTGCTTCTCCAAAAGCACGCCGCCTTTCCTCCGTTGATTCTCATTTGAGTTCACGAAGTACTTGGGTAATACTTGCGTGTTGTTCTAAACTACCGTCAACAAATCTAGCAGCTGCTTCTGAAATGTTTCGATGAATTCCTTTAATTTGGCCTGTTGCGGATCCCAAACACTCGAACAGTACTCAATTATGGGTCGCACGAAGCGTCCTATATGCTGTCTGCTTTACAGATGAACGATACGTTCCTAAAATTCTCCCAATAAACTGAAGTCGACCATTCGCCTTCCCAGCTACAGCTTTTATACGGGCAATTCATTTCATACCGCTTTGCAACTTTACGCCCACATACATAACACATAACTGTGTCAAGTTGCACACCGCTAATACTGCATTCGAACATTACGCGTTTGTTTTTCCAATTCATCTGCATTACCTTACATTATTACGCATTTAGATTTAGCCGCCATTCATCGCACCAACTAGAAATTTTATTTAAGTAATACTGTATCCTCCTTTAGTCAGTCCCACACACCAGTGAATTATCAACAAATAACGGCAGACTGCTCTTAAACTGTACGCTGGATCATTTATGTACGCGGGTAAGTCAATTGTTGTTATATTTTTGTTTATTTTGGTAGTACTGTCCTTTTACGTTGATGACGAATGCTTTGTTTATTTGTTGTTATATCTTTGCAATTTTCAAGCTGCTAGGTTAGTATCGTTATCGCTGCCGTGCTGCCAATCATGGCTGCTCCGCTGGCTATTTGCACCAAAGCAGAACAACGTTCAGTGATCCGTTTTTTTTTTTTTTTTTTTTGGTCGGAAGGCGTATCAGGGGCTGATATTCATCGAAGGCTTTCGGTACAGTACGGGAACAGTGTGTTTTGCCACAACGGAGTGTCTACGAATGCACTGAAAAATTCCGAAATGGTGGCACAAGTGTTACGCACGATGAAAGAGTCGGACGACCGTTTACCGCCACAAATGAAGAAACCATTGAGAGTTCACATGAAATGATTCTCTTAGACAAATGATTAACTATTAACGAAATGGCACATCGTCTGCAGATTAGTCATGGTTCTGTCTACGAAATCATCCACAACAGACTTGGAATTCGTAAAGTTTGTGCAAGATGGGTACCAAAACAACTAACATAAACTCGCTTGGACATCTGCAAAAAACATTGATATCGCTATGGTAACGAAGGGGACAACTTGTTGTTGTTGTGGTCTTCAGTCCTGAGACTGGTTGGACGCAGCTCTCCATGCTACTCAATCCTGTGCAAGCTTCTTCATCTCCCAGTACTTACTACAGCCAACATCCTTCTGAATCTGCTTAGTGTATTCATCTCCTGGTCTCCCTCTACGATTTTTACCCTCCCCGCTGCCCTCCAATGCTAAATTTGTGAACCCTTGATGCCTCAGAACATTTCCTACCAACCGGTCCCTTCTTCTTGTCAAGTTGTGCCACAAAATCATCTTCTCCCCAATTCTATTCAATACCTCCCCGTTAGTTATGTGAGCTACCCATCTAATCTTCAACAATCTTTTCTAGCACCACATTTCGAAAGCTTCTATTCTCTTCTTGTCCAAACTATTTATCGTCCATGTTTCACTTCCATACATGGCTACACTCCACACAAATACTTCTAGAAATGACTTCCTGACACTTAAATCTATACTCGACGTTAACAAATTTCTCTTCTTCAGAAACACTTTTCCTGCCATTGCCAGACTACATTTTATATCCTCTCTACTTCGACCATCATCAGTTATTTTGCTCCCCAAACAGCAAAACTCCTTTACTACTTTAAGTGTCACATTTCCTAATCTAATTTTCTCAGTGTCACCCGACGTAATTCGACTACTTTCCGTTATCCTTGTTTTGCTTTTGTTGATGTTCATCTTATATCCTCCTTTCAAGACACTGTCCATTCCGTTCAACTGCTCTTCCAAGTCCATTGCTGTAAAGAATTCGCGTTAGTATTTTGCAGCCGTGACTTATTAAACTCATAGTTCGGTAATTTTTACATCTGTCAACACCTGCTTTCTTTGGGATTGGAATTATTATATTCTTCTTGAAATCTGAGGGTATTTCACCTGTCTCATACATCTTGCTCGCCAGATGGTAGAGTTTTGTCAGGACTGGCTCTCCCAAGGCCGTCAGTAGTTCTAATGGATTGTTGTCTACTCCCGGGGCCTTGTTTTGACACAGGTCTTTCAGTGCTGTGTCAAACTTTTCAGGCAGTATCGTATTTCCCATTTCATCTTCATCTACATCTTCTTTCAATTCTATAATATTGTCCTCAAGTACATCGCCCTTGTATAGACCCTCTATATACTCCTTCCACCTTTCTGCTTTCCCTTCTGCTTAGAACTGGGTTTCCATCTAAGCTCTTGATATTCATACAAGTGGTTCTCTTTTCTCCAAATGTCTCTTTAATTTTCCTGTAGGCAGTATCTATCTTTCCCCTAGTGAGATAAGCCTCTACGTCCTTACATTTGTCCTCTAGCCATCCCTCCTCAGCCATTTTGCACTTCCTGTCGATCTCATATTTGAGACATTTGTATTCCTTTTTTTCCCTGCTTCATTTACTGAATTTTTATATTTTATCCTTTCATCAATTAAATTCAATATTTCTTCTGTTAGCCTAGGATTTCTATTAGCCCACGTCTTTTTACCTACTTGATCGTCTGCTGCCTTCACTACTTCATCCCTCAGAGCTACCCATTCATCTTCTACTGTATTTCTTCCCCCCATTCCTGTCAATTGTTCCCTTATGCTCTCCCTGAAACTCTGTACAACCTCTGGTTCAGTCAGTTTTTTCAGATCCCATCTCCTTAAATTCCCACCTTTTTTGCAGTTTCTTTAGTTTTAATCTACAGTTCATAACCAATAGATTGTGGTCAGAGTCCACATCTGCAACTGGAAATGTCTTACAATTTAAAACCTGGTTCCTAAATCTCTGTCTTACCATTATATAATGGATCTGATACCTTCTAGTATCTCCAGGATTCTTCCATGTATACAACCTTCTTTCATGATTCTTGAACCAACTTCTTAGACAGGATCATTACTGGTGACGAAAAATGGATCCATCATTACGAGCCGGCGAGTAAACGGCAGAGTATGGAATGGAAACATCCAAATTCACCGTTCAAGAAAAGGTTCAAGACCCAACCGTCCGCAGGAAAACTGATGCTTACGTTTTTTTGGGATGCACAAGGTCCAGTACTGGAACATTTTGGGGAAAGGGGCACAACAATAGTGTACGTTACAGTGAGATGCTTACTGCCAGACTAAAGCCTGCAATTCGAGGCAAAATCCGACCATTTCTATCAAAAGGTGTTGTGTTGTTGCACGACATTGCCCATCCGCAAACCACTGCTCAAACTGCTGAAACGCTCCAGAAACTCAAATCTGAAGTGCTGGGTCATCCTCGATATACCCATGAAATCATTTCGTGTGCTTGTACCTTCTTTAACAGTTGGCAGTATGGCACCGTATCAGATGTTTTTCGGAAATCTAGCAATATAGATCTGCCTGTTGCCTTTCATCCATCCTTTCCAGGATCTCGTGTGAAAAGACGGCAAACTGAGATTTTTGAACAGAATCTTTTCCCTCTCAAGGAAACTTGTTGTATTCGAACTGAGTATATGTTCGAGGATACTGCAGCAAATCAACGTTAAACATTTATGTGGTGTCACCGCCAGACACCACACTTGCTAGGTGGTAGCCTTTAAATCGGCCACGGTCCGTTAGTATACGTCGGACCCGCGTGTCGCCGCTATCAGTGATTGCAGAACGAGCGCCGCCACACGGCAGGTGTAGTCTAGAGAGACTCCCTACCACTCGCCCCAGTTGGACAGCTGACTTTGCTAGCGATGGTTCACTGTCTACATACGCTCTCATTTGCAGATACGACAGTTTAGCATAGCCTTCAGCTACGTCATTTGCTGTCACCTAGCAAGGCGCCATATTCAGTTACTATTCTGAACAGATAATATTGTGAATCATGTTCCGTCAAGAGCGACGTTCATCATTAATGGATTAAAGTTAAGTATCAAACTAATTACGTCCGCTTTCTGAATTCTGATTCCTTGTCATGTTCCAGACCTCACGTCAGTATAGTTCTTCCCTCCTCACGCCAGCCTGCGTGTTTGCACGAACCTCCTGCGTGAACAAATTCTTAAATGTGAAATTTAATACTTCACTTTCGTTTTACTATCTCCTACCGCCACACCACTCTGGTCAACGAGTGACCGGATGGAAGCCTCAGAGCCACTTAGCTATTTTACGTAGGACCAGAATTTTCTTGGTTTCTCGGCCATATCTTTTGCTAAGGTATGACGGTGGCAGTTGTTGCCAACTTCAAGCGCCAATCTTTTTACAGACGCACGAATTTCTATTAACTTTCGCCTGCCGTCATTTTCGCGTTCTCTTTTGAACGGTGAGTGCAACAGTCTATGCTTCCTAAGCATTTTTGGAATTTTGTTGCTAAATTACGGTGGGTCTTTTTCGTCCTTAATCCACTTACTACGGACGTAATTCTCCAGTGTATTATTTACAACCCATTTAAACTTCGCCCATAAATCCTCTAAGTGCACCGTACTGGAGCTAAATAAGGTCAATCCATTGTGTAAGTAGCTTGTTAACAACTGCCTATCCACTCTTTCCTGCAGAAATACTCTCCTAGTCTTCTTGATTGATGTATTAACTTTCGTAACCAAAGTCTCTATGATGAAATCATGGTCACTAACCCCTATCTGCATACTGACGTCGTCGATTAGGCCAGGCATGTTTGTAGCTCCAAGGTCTAAAGTGTCGAACTAACTGCTCAAGACAGTTTCCAGAAAACGTGTTCAAAAAGACTTCTGTACCCCCCTGCAGTGAATCCATAAACGTCCCAGACTACAGGTTGGTCCATTGATAGTGACCGGGCCAAATATGTCACGAAATCAGCATCAAACGAAAAAACTACAAAGAACGCAAATCGTCTAGCTTGAAGGGAGAAACCAGATGGCGCTATAGTTGGCCCGCTAGATGGCGGATATCAACTGCGTTTTTTTTAAAATAGGAACCACTATTTTTAATACATATTCGTGTAACACGTAAAGAAATATGAATGTTTTAGTTGGACCACTTTTTTCGCTTTGTGATAGATGGCGCTGTTATAATCACAAACGTGTAAGTACGTGGTATCACGTAACATTCTGCCAGTGCGGACGGTATTTGCTTCGTGATACATTACCCGTGTTAAAATGGACCGTTTACCAATTGCGGGAAAGGTCGATATCATGTTGATGTATGGCTACTGCGATCAAAATGCCCAACGGGCGTGTGCTATGTATGCTGCTCGGTATCCTGGACGACATCATCCAAGTGTCCAGACCGTTCGGTGGATAGTTACGTAACTTAAGGAAACAGGAAGTGTTCTGACACATGTGAAACGTCAACCGCGGCCTGCAACAAATGATGATGCCCAAGTAGGTGTTTTAGCTGCTGTCGCGGCTAATCCGCACATCAGTAGCACACAAATTGTGCGAGAATCGGGAATCTCAAAAAGGTCGGTGCTGAGTATGCTACATCAACATCGATTGCACCCGTACCATATTTCTATGCACCAGGAATTGCATTGCGACGAATTTGAACGTCGTTTACAGCTCTGCCACTGGGCACAAGAGAAATTACGGGACGATGACAGATTTTTTGCACGCGTTCTATTTAGCGACGAAGCGTCATTCACCAACAGCAGTAACGTAAACTGGCATAATATGCACAATTGGGCAACGGAAAATCCACGATGGCTACGACAAGTGGAACATCAGCGACTTTGGTGGGTTAATCTATGGTGCGGTATTATATGAGGAAGGACAATTGGCCCCAATTTTATCGATGGCAATCTAAATGGTGCAATGTATGCTGATGTCCTACGTTTGTTCTACCGATGTTACTACAAGAAGTTTTACTGAATGACAGAATGGCGACGTACTTTCAACATGACGGATGACCGGCATATAGCTCGCGTGCGGTTGAAGCGGTATTGAATAGCATATTTCATGACAGGTGGATTGGTCGTCGAAGCACCATACTATGGCCCGCACGTTCACCGGATCTGACGTCCCCGGACTTCTTTCTGTGGGGAAAGTTGAAGGATATTTGTTATCGTGATCCACCGACAACGCCTGACAACATACGTCAGCGCATTGTCAATGCATGTGCGAACATTACGGAAGGCGAACTACTCGCTGTTGAGAGGAATGTCGTTACACGTATTGCCAAATGCATTGAAGTTGACGGACATCATTTTGAGCACTTATTTCATTAATGTGGTATTTACAGGTAATGATGCAGTAACAGCATGCGTTCTCAGGAATGATAAGTTCACAAAGGTACATGTATCACATTGGAACAACCGAAATAAAATGTTCAAACGTACCTAAGTTCTGTATTTTTATTTTAAAAATCCTACCTGTTACCAATTGTTCGTCTAAAATTGTGAGCAATATGTTTGTGACTATTACAGCGCCATCTATCACAAAGCGAAAAAACTGGTCCAACTAAAACATTCATATTTCTTTACGTACTACACGAATATGTAATAAAAAATGGGGGTTCCTATTTTTTTAAAAAAAACGCAGTTGATATCCTTTGACCTATGGCAGCGCCATCTAGCGGGCCAACCATAGCGCCATCTGGTTTCCCCCTTCAAGTAACACAAGTTTCGTTGTTTGTAGCTTTTTCGTTTGACGCTTATTTCGTGAGATATTTCGCCCGCTCACGATCAATGGACCACCCAGTATATTCGGTAAGTTAAAGTCGATGACCTGCATATTTCCGCACTGCTGAACGCAGACTTTCTGTCACTGACTCTAAAAGAGACACAGTGGAATCGGGCAGACGGTATAAACATCCAACAATAAACTTGATTTCACCCACACTTCTTATACGTGACCAGGTAACTTCACTGTCACACTCAAATTCGATGACAATAGAGACAATATTTTTGTCCCCTGCATGCACACACCTCCTCCTAGGGCGTCTAATCTGTCTTTTCGATATGCGTTCCATGAATCGCTAAATATCTCAGAGCTTCTTACTTGAGGCTTCAGCGAGGTCTCGGCCTCGAGAATAATTAGAATCCGAGAAGTTTCCTGGAGGGTAGTAAATTCGGGAACTTTGATAGGAATACTTCAACAGTTTACAGATAAAAGTTTGACAATCGAAGTTTACACTGAACACTGTCTGATATCGCTACTTGCGAGTCGTCTAGCAAGTGTTAATCACGGGACCTCAACCTACCGTCTAACCTAAAAAACATCCATGTGCACTCCACATCTACTATCCTACCCGGGCAGCTGCTTTCTTTTCGTAGTACGCCCATGACCTATCACGGGGAGCCATACAATACCCAGCCGATAACGCAGGTGCAGAAATCTGCGGCTAAGACTGCCACAGGGTCGACGAATCCTTTGGTCG
The DNA here is from genome assembly GCF_023897955.1 of Schistocerca gregaria. NCBI lineage: Eukaryota > Metazoa > Arthropoda > Insecta > Orthoptera > Acrididae > Schistocerca > Schistocerca gregaria. Next base: position 968,713,370 of record NC_064920.1, on the reverse strand, counting down.
ACACCCTCCACATGGCCCCAATACGAAAGGATCCCAATTGACTCTGGGAACAACGCTACAAATTGCGAGCTACACTGTTTACTGGCGTCAAATCGAAAGATTTACACCCGCCGAGCGGTCTACCCGACATTTTATTTTTTTTTTTTTTTTACTAAACGGGCGCGCGTAAACTTCCCACATCAGCTCTATTAAAACGCACATTTTCTATATCGTTCACGAAAAGGAAAGTACCATGCCCAGTCAATAAGGACACAGGCTTATAAGGGTTCCATTACAAACAGAGCGAGTAGCAGAATCTTTGCAACATGGTAATTACGAAGCATAAAAGAAAACAGAGCAAAATGTCTTTATACAAATAGTGCAAGCTGTCCTGTAGATTAAGCCAATCGAACAAAGTCACCCCTATAATAAAGGTGACCTTATATTTACTTAACAACAAATACTATAGCATACACTTATATTAAACTAATAATAAAGTATCAGAACCTAATAAAAATGCGAATGTTAGGAAAAAAAATTGTAAGTGTCGAGAAGCGAACCACCACTTTAACATACAACTTACGGCAGATCAGTGATGATACTCACTACACTAAACCATCAACACACTATTTGTAACAATCACAGAATGTTACCACTTGCTGAAAACCTTAATACACTCCTAGAAAGGGACAAAAGAACACATTGACACCGGTGTGTCAGACCCACCATACTTGCTCCGGACACTGCGAGAGGGCTGTACAAGCAATGATCACACGCACGGCACAGCGGACACACCAGGAACCGCGGTGTTGGCCGCCGAATGGCGCTAGCTGCGCAGCATTTGTGCACCGCCGCCGTCAGTGTCAGCCAGTTTGTCGTGGCATACGGAGCTCCATCGCAGTCTTTAACACTGGTAGCATGCAGCGACAGCGTGGACGTGAACCGTATGTGCAGTTGACGGACTTTGAGCGAGGGCGCATAGTGGGCATGCGGGAGGCCGGGTGGACGTACCGCTGAATTGCTCAACACGTGGGGCGTGAGGTCTCCACAGTACATCGATGTTGTCGCCAGTGGTCGGCGGAAGGGGCACGTGCTCGTCGAACTGGGACCGGACCGCAGCGACGCACGGATGCACGCCAAGACCGTAGGATCCTACGCAGTGCCGTAAGGGACCGCACCGCCACTTCCCAGCAAATTAGGGACACTGTTGCTCCTGGGGTATCGGCGAGGACCATTCGCAACCGTCTCCATGAAGCTGGGCTACGGTCCCGCACACCGTTAGGACGTCTTCCGCTCACGCCCCAACATCGTACAGCCCGCCTCCAGTGGTGTCGCGACAGGCGTCAATGGAGGGACGAATGGAGACGTGTCGTCTTCAGCGATGAGAGTCGCTTCTGCCTTGGTGCCAATGATGGTCGTATGCGTGTTTGGCGCCGTGCAGGTGAGCGCCACAATCAGGACTGCATACGACCGAGGCACACAGGGCCAACACCCGACATCATGGTGTGGGGAGCGATCTCCTACACTGGCCGTACACCTCTGGTGATCGTCGAGGGGACACTGAATAGTGCACGGTACATCCAAACCGTCATCGAACCCATCGTTCTACCATTCCTAGACCGGCAAGGGAACTTGCTGTTCCAACAGGACAATGCACGTCCGCATGTATCCCGTGCCACCCAACGTGCTCTAGAAGGTGTAAGTCAACTACCCTGGCCAGCAAGATCTCCGGATCTGTCCCCCATTGAGCATGTTTGGGACTGGATGAAGCGTCGTCTCACGCGGTCTGCACGTCCAGCACGAACGCTGGTCCAACTGAGGCTCCAGGTGGAAATGGCATGGCAAGCCGTTCCACAGGACTACATCCAGCATCTCTACGATCGTCTCCATGGGAGAATAGCAGCCTGCATTGCTGCGAAAGGTGGATATACACTGTACTAGTGCCGACATTGTGCATGCTCTGTTGCCTGTGTCTATGTGCCTGTGGTTCTGTCAGTATGATCATGTGATGTATCTGACCCCAGGAATGTGTCAATAAAGTTTCCCCTTCCTGGGACAATGAATTCACGGTGTTCTTATTTCAATTTCCAGGAGTGTAGTAGATATGTTACTAACTGAAATTTAATTATAACAAATTGTACCAAGAACAATGCGTTTTGGGTGGATCTGCAGTGTGTCGCTGCCTTCAAATAGCATACTCTCATAATACGCAAGTTACAATAATTCTCATTATTTTATTGGAACGAATCACACAGTTAACAACGGGTTTTCCAGTGATTCTCAATTTGCTGTTGCTCAGAAACGACATATATACGTGTAGGCTTGAAATGAATGCCAACATGGCGCCTCACAACTCTGTACTGAAGGGAGACGGCGTGCGTGTGACGTAGGTGGCGTTGTGCCATCTCATCGGTCAACGCTCAGACTTATGCTCAGAATATCTGACATGCTAGATATTGCTCTGCACTTTCGGAAAAACTCCCGACCATGCTATTCCACGCTATGACGTCACAAACTCGGCGCGCTCAGCGCTCAACTTCGGATGCACGGTCCGTGTGCAGACAGCTTAAGGGCCCCCATAACGCGCCTAATGGTGGAGCTCCCGATAACTAGTAAACCCTCCACCATGCGTGCCTGCTCGGACTGTCCACTCACAGGGAGAATGGACGACGCCAGACGGGGATCCTCCACATTGGCCCTCCGCCTCGAATGAAGCGAACGTGTCACCACTCGCCATTCATCTTTCTCTGAGAGCGGATGCATCGCGTCCGGTGCACTGGGAAGTTCCTTGGCAGCAGAGCCTGTGGGTGAAACAAGCGACACCCGAGGTGTCTCACACAACGCGCCAGATTCTCCACCATCGCTATACGCTGATGCTGTAGTCTAAAGACGACTGACCATAGCTAAAAGGACATTCAGCTCCTCCTACTTTCGCATACAGCATGCACACATCCTACCTATCCCGGTATTACTAACTTAAGAACTTGTCATAAAAGCAAAGACAGAAACCTAAGTATGCAACTTGCTGATCTCCTGACTCGTCACCTATGGAGGCTGGCGCCTTATGAGCTGTGAAGATAATCGTTCAGCAGAAATGAGAAGTACGCTACAGACTGCCTAACAACACTCTGCACTTACAAAACGCTAGAATAAACCTCTTAAAAAGAGAAAAAACACGCACGGAATTCGAGAAACATACTGCTAAGAAAACACATTAGAAGCTGAATACGTAACTAGAGAGCCTGTATAGGGAGAGAGTAGCCAAGCGGACGATACAGCGGCCATTTTTCTGCCAAACTGCGGGCGGGGCTTTTGAATGGCCAGTAGTGGAGTACACACTCACCGAATCAAAAGCGCAAGACAATATGGCGAAATCGTTCGTTAAATGCCTTTCTTTACAGCTATAATATACTCATAGTAGCCTACTACGTACAGCATAGGAAAATTTCATATAGTGGCTATAAAAATTATTCGTTACTTGCATTTATCTCTTTTAAAGTTCGTTTACTAGACTTAGCAATGACAGTAACGTACATAAAAAATATAGTGTATAGCATTTGTTTTGTATCGGAAGTGCATAAGATTTAACGTACCTGTATTACGTCAGATGAATGAAAGTTGTAAGCAGTTGTTTACTTGTGACATGCAAAAAGTATGAGATGTATTAGTACTTCTTGTCACGTCTTCACACTTTTTGCATGTCACAAGTACTGAATACCTCTCGTAGGTAAAAAAACGAAAAAGATTACAAAAATCTGGTATGTTAAATGTAGGCTACTGTAATAACGACCAAATATAACAAGAAAACTACCGTATCCCTTCTACCCCACAGTAAGTAGGCTTATGAAAAACTGTCTTCAAGAGTACCTACAATTATTTACTACGAATAATGTTTCAGCAACCACGACAACTGCGGAAAATGTGCTTAAACTTGCCTGCGCCAACAGTCAGGCAATAATACTGAAACCAAAATAACCCCTCTATTGGAACAATCAAATACAGCACAACCTGGCATCGTTTACGAACGTCTGCAGAACGAATTACAAATATCAAAAACAATACTGTACAATTACTAATGTGTTTACTTCAAACATGTAGGCCTACCGACTTCATCACAAAACGCTTCATTATTTCAACTCGTATTTAAGATCGCAACCGCAAATTACGTACTAAAAACCATATACAACTAAATTTAACATGCATGCACAACGCATAACAAGTCTATCAATAATTCAAATACCTTTTAATCGATACTTCCTGGCAGATTAAAACTGTGTGCCCGACCAAGACTCGAACTCGGGAACTTTGCCTTTCGCGGGCAAGTGCGCTACCCACTGAGCTACCGAAGCACGACTGACGCCCGGTACTCACAGCTTTACTTCTTGCAGTACCTCGTCTCCTACCTTCCAAACTTTACAGAAGCTCTCCTGCGAGACATGCAGAACTAGCACTCCTGAAAGAAAGGATAATGCAGAGACATGGCTTTGCCACAGCCTGGGGGATGTTTCCAGAATGAGATTTTCACTCATTCTGCTGTGAGTACCGGGCGTGAGTCGTGCTTCGGTAGCTCAGTTGGTAGAGCACTTGCCCGCGAAAGGCACCGCTCTGTGGGCTCAAAAAATGATGGAAACCGTTTTATAGAACTCGAACGTACGGAGTGTGCAAAAATATGGAAACACGAAAAATACAACACATTACAATGGATAATACGATATTGGAAAACCGTTGATACTCAAAACGCCTTCCCATCGTCTGGAAATGGACAAATATACTGCAGGTCCTGCATGATTTTCAAGGGAATATCATACTATTTTTCCTGCAAAATAGTGGCACGTTCAGCTAAGTTGATGGAGGTGGATAGCAACTAAGCACCTGTCTCTTCAAAGTAGACCACAAACACTGAATAATATTGGGATCTGGTGAGCGTAGTGGCTAGAGGAGGTGCGATATTTCATCCTCGTTCTCACGAAACCGGTCCTGGATGATGCGAGTTGTGTGAAACGGGCCCTCTCGTCTTGGGAACATAGTACCACCATTGCGGTACCTGATCAGCCAAAATGGTCACATAGTCCTTGGTAGTAATGTGACCTTGCAGAGTAACACTGGGGACCATGAACACCACGATATGGCTGCCCAAATCATCATCTGATACGTTTCGATCACTCAACACACACTTCATCCGCATTGTAACTTAGCGGATGATGTTTTTCTACTTTCCCTTTACGCGGTATAAATCTTCCATACGGTGCCTCCATACGAAACACTTGATTACGGAAGCACCCCTCACACGAACCTCAATAATTTGCTCGCTTTCGAATTCACTTAACTTCGACACACTGTGCTCATAACTGTTCTGAAAACTGACACTTGCAACGTACTGAGACATAGCACAGGAGCCGTTCATGATCAAATACAATACCAAAACCTGCAGGCTCGGTTAACATCAGCATTTATGACCCGCAATGCATTTTATTTATTTATTTATTTCCTCATATAAATCTTTTTCTCAGTACTTATATTGTACACAGGATATTGGACAGAAAACCTTTTTAGCTATTGCTTTTACAAACACAATACACACATCATTTAAATTAAATAGTTAATGATTACAAATTTGATTAAATAGCGTATATTTGTAACTTATTTCTACAATTAAAGATAGGAATTACATTTTTTTTTTGCATAAGAAAATGTGAGATTGAATAGTAGCAGTTCTACAGTAGGTAGGCTGTCACAGATATTTTATATGTCTTGGTAATCTGTTGTATAGTTTTTTTCCTGCATGTTATACACCTTTCTGGCATAGCGTGATGCTACAATTACTAACATGTATGTAATTATCTTACCTGATACTGTAAACGTGGACGCTTTTTTATTGAGGAAAAGGGTTTTTTTCTCAGCATACTTTTTCTGATGTGCGTGACTACTTCCGGTATATGAATGCAGGGAAGGGGTACGATTTTTAGATCATTAAAGAAAGGTTTGCATATTTTTCTGCTGCTTGCTTGTTTCGTTATTCTTATAACTGCCTTTTGTTTCCTGCAAACTGTTATCATCCGGAGTACGTTTCCCCAGAAAATGATACCGGGCTTCAATACTGAATGTACACGAGCAAGATACACAGCCCTAACTGTTTCTGCTCTAGTATTGCAAAGACTTCTTACTACATAGGTCATTTTTGCTAGTTTTGAAGTTAGGGATGTGAAATGAGACCTCCAGTTAAGATTTTTCTGGATATGAATCTCAAGAAATTTAGTTTAAATGACAGCAATAATATTTTGGCTATTTATACATACTACATGTTCTGCTGCATTTTTATTTTGATCTGTGTTGAAATTCATAAGTACAGTTTTATGGGGATTAACTATTAACTTGTTTCTGGTAAACCATTCTAACACTTCTTTCATAATATCTTTTGCAGATTCAGTAAGATTTCCTACTTTATTTCCTTCAATCAATAGACAGGTGCACTTAATAGAGCCTTGTGGAACACCATGACCTAGTCCACAAGGTTGTGTAAGGTGCAAAGTGGTATACATTCCCTTTCATGTACTTAATTTCAGTTACTTGAGAGCCACATTCCAAATATGATTTAGCTTACCTCTAACACGATACCGTTCAAGCTTTCTCAGGAACACAGAATAACCAATCACATCAAAGCCTTTTGTTAATAAATAAACTCGAGATTTTTTGTGGTTGTCAAAAAATGGTTGAAATGGCTCTGAGCACTATGGGACTTAACATCTGAGGTCATCAGTCCCCTAGAACTTAGAACTACTTAAACCTAACTAACCTAAGGACATCACACACATCCATGCCTGAGGTAGGATTCGAACCTGCGACCGTAGCGGTCGCGCTGTTCCAGACTGAAGGGCCTAGAACCGCTCGTCCACACCGGCTGGCTGTGGTTGTCCAATGCATTTAAGACACGGTTTATCAGGTTGAAAGTGGCTGTTTCAGTTTATCACTGTCGTCGGAATCCATGTTGACATCCAGAAATAATACTATTCTTAATCAAGAATGTAGTTGTGAGAGGAACACTTCTCAATAATTTTCGAAAACCCTGGCAGCAGTGATACAGACGTATAGTTACCCATACATTACTCAACACTTTTTATACAAGAGTATTACTGTTGCCATTTTCAGTTGCTGTGGGAAGGCACCAGGTGATAAGGACGAATTTCATATGTCTAATAAAGGAGGGGGTATATGTCTTGACGTTATTTTTATAATATAATCTGGAATATCATCAATATCAGCTGAATACTTACTCTTCAGTGAATTAATGGTATTTAGGAGTTCAGCTGGGCCTACTGGACTGAGGAACATGAATACATTATTTATTTAAATAGATGAGAGTTCTTTCAATATTATATTAGGTGGATTACCAAATTTTTGCATCATTAATTTTCCAGTAACAGTTGCATGATAAAAATTGAAGTTATTTGCAACTGTCCTGTGATCAAATGGTTGAAATGGCTCTAAGCACTATGGGACTTAACATCTGAGGTCATCAGTCCCCTAGAACTTAGAACTACTTAAACCTAACTAACCTAAGGACATCACACACATCCATGCCCGAGGCAGGATTCGAACCTGGGACAGTAGTGGTCGCGCAGTTCTAGACTGAAGTGCCTAAACTGCTCGGCCACCCCGACCAGCTGTCCTATGATCAGTGACATTCTTAGCATCGTGCGGTATCACAAAATTTTTGTGTGTTGTCTTCTTACCTGTAAAATCCTGAACAGCTTTCAACATGAACATAGTTTTATTGGATGACTTTATAATTATTTATCACTTTTCATAATGTTTGCCTCTTCCATGGCATTTTTCAAAAGTAACTGGCATTTTTTTAAGTAACTAAGAAATTCTAAACTGCTGTGAGTTTTTGAATGCAGAAAAAGTTCCTGCTTCCTTTCGCAAGATACTCTAATTCCTGATGTAATCGAATTTTTGAATCTGTCTGTGCTTTTGGAAGTCACTTTGCTTTGTGGAAAAGTTATGTCAAAGTTATACTTGAAACTGTTTAAAATATTTTCCGACTTTTCATTGGTAATAGAGGTATCATATACATCTCTCCAAGATTGTTCGCTGATTAGGTACTGAAAGTGTTCCATATTTTTCTAACTATAACTCCTTTTTATGGAAAATATTTTGTACACTGGTCGAAATGTGATTTACAGGTGTGGTTAGTAATTGTGAAACGTGCTCACTATAACTAGTATCAAAGTTTTCTGATGTACACTTGTCCATGTTTACACATACCTGATCAAAGGACTGACATTGGTTTTTGTTACATTTGTTGGAGAGCTAACAGTCAGACATAGATTGTAGGCTTTTATAAAATTTAAGAACTTTTTTCTGTGAAGGCTATGGCTCAGAAAATCAAAATTAATATCTTTAAACACCACCACTGTTTTTCCAGTTGTCTTGAATTTGCCTAAAGAAAGGTCCTGTTTTCTGAAAAAAACCACTTATACTGCTAACAGGAGATCTATAAACACATAAAATAATAGTTTTTTAGACATTAGCTCAACAGCTGACATTTCAAAGTCTCTTTCACAACATAGTTTGCATACAGGGGTGATACTCTTATAATGTACTTTTTTTTTTTACATATATACAAGTTCCCCCAAGTTTTAATCCCATTCTACAAAATCAATTTGCAAGGTTAAAATGCAATAATTTTAAGTAATGAAAATACTCATTTTGTAACCAATGTTCACAAAAACGTAAAACTGATACATCTTTCCATTCACTATTGAGGAGTATATTTATTTAATCAATTTTGTTTGTTAATGACTGTACATTTGGATGTACAATCTTTAGTGTGAATTTGTAATTTAGTTCTGCATCACATTTTTTATGATGCAGTCGACTTCCCTAAAAATGTCTTTCGCTCTTTTTACAAGACATCGCATGTTTCTTTATGACCCATTTGTCCGAAGTACTTTGAACTGCTTCTATACTACGCCTCTTGTGACTCACGTTTACTGAATGACTGATTTCTTCAACCAAAAATTGTTTCCCACTGTGATTTAAATGCAGGCCACAGCTGGAATGCATGGATCTGTCTAACCTGCTTACATTTGTAAGTTCACATACAGAAATTTTTTTGCGTACTTCATCTGTCTCTTTCTTTTTTACTCTTCCTATTAATTTAATTTCTGATGACCAACTAGGTAGGTCGTCTCTGTGTGTTTGATTCACAACAGCTACATTTGTGTTGCCTAATTTGAGTAGCACACTTTCAAGAGCTGTGATGAGTTCGCTACCCTTATCTCTGACAAAATCATTTGCATCTGCGCAAATTACGACACTGTCTTTTGAGCCAAGGATTTCACACGATTTCACAACTGTTTTTGTCACTACTTCAACGCCTGCTCTTGACTTGACAGAGGCCTGGACACTTCCGTTATTTTGTGATCTGCAACCTTTTCTGTTCCTAACGTCCATGATTATCGGCAAAAATTAACACTTTTCGCTCTTTTTACATACTTGAGGCCAGTCAACAGATTTTTTAATCAGTTTTCGTTGTTTACTAAGCGACACGCGCAAACAATTTACATTGCACGGTGCTGTTGTTTGTTATTATCTTATGGATTCAAGTGTTTGTACAATCACTCTTGTCATTATAGCTATTTGATGTACTTACTTTTATGTTTACAAGTTTTGTGCTCGTTTCCACTGTGGTTCTTGCTCACTGGTAGCCGAGATTTCTTTGAGATTGAGTCGATGCTCTGTTTGTTTTACAACCAAGGTTTTGAAGCTGTTTCTCTAAGTTCATCGATTTCACTTTTTTTTGTAGTTAAAACATTTATCAGGTCGAACTACGATACTTTTTCTCGCGGTGTTGCCATATTATTATACAACCCCAGTGTGTATGTACATACATAATATGCAAACGGTGAACTGCATGGCAGCGGGTACTTAGCACAGAAGCATATATTAGGGTTTCTTCCCTTTCAAATTGTGGTAAAATCATGGGAAAAAGGAGTGCTAAAATGCCTCTGTGGCTGCTGTTATTAGTCTAATCTTGTCTTCGTCATCCTTACGAGATCCATGGGGTGCTGAAGTACGCTCCTCACAGCATTTCTTCATAACATACAACTTCGGGAAGGGTGAAACTATGACTGCCTTTTTCCACGCAGCGTTGTTGTAGCGTTGGCATGTTGAGTCGAAGGTGAGGGATGTTGGGCTTAAGGAAAAGCGAGATTTAGGAAGTTTTCCTGAGCATAGGATAGTAACATATGTGAAGAATAACACTGCACAAGGTGGCAAGCATTTCTAGAAGGAAGGGGGATTCCACAAACAGATATCTACTGAATCTCACTTCAGTCTGTTCTTCCTTGTGATCCAGTGCGCCGCAGATAACGGCAGCTAGATTAACGTCTTGTTCCTTGACTTCCACGAGGTATTCAGTACACTTCTACGCTGTCGCTTGATGCACAAAATACGATCCTAGTGAGTACCGTATCAGATTTGTGACTGGATTCAGGGCTTCCACACAGACAAGAAACCAACACGTTATTCTTCACGGGACGAAATCGACAGATTTTAAGATCACTTTCTGAGTACCCTAGAAAAGTGTTGCGGGACTGTTACTGTTCGCAACGTATATAAAGGATCGATATGATACCTAGGAAGCTCCGTGAGCCTCTTTTCGAACACTGGTCTTGTCTAGCGAAAGTTGCAACGCTAGGAAGCTATTGCAGAGGACCGACGATTCGTTCAGGTATTGGCAGCTGGCCCTGAAAATCAATAAACATATTATTAAAAAGGCGGAGATATCTGTTGCCATTCGATTGACTATTGGAGATAAGTCACTAGAAAGAGTAACTACCATAAAATACTAAGAGGTGCATTCAATGAGTAATGCAAACCTGTTTTTTCTGAAAGCAGGTTGCTTTGAATCAGAATTCTAACACACTATATTATTCTCCACTCTTTTGGCTACAAAACTCTATTTTTCAACATAATCTCTGTTCACTGCGACGGCCTTACGCCACTTTACTGGGAGTAGTGCCTATATGCCTGCTTAGTACCAATCTACTGGTCAACGTCGGAGCCAACCTCTTGCTGCATCAACAGCAGGGGTGGGAAGTGGCAACAGGCATGAGGAACAGACCAAGAAATTCTTCTGACCGCTTTGTTATTAATGTACAAAATAGGTTTGACCTGTTGCCTCAGTCAGAAACTGATGAGCCTCTCACAGAAGTAGATGTACACAGGGCTCAACAAGCTTTCAGCAGCAAATTGATTAAGAATGTAGGGAAGTCTGCAAAGAGAAAGAAAGTCTTGTTGCTAGGTAGTTCGCATGCTAGGGGTGTGGGCCAACTTCTGCAGGATGAATTAGGGTTGGATTACCAGGTCACAAGTTTTTTCAAACCTAGTGCTGAACTTGGGCAGGTTACAGAGGATTTAGGTTCACTATGTAAAGGTTTTACTAAGGAAGACACCGTGGTTATTGTGGGTGGGCCGGGCAACAGTATTGACAGAGATCCGGGGTACAGCATAGAGTGTGACCTGGCAAAGATTGCATCGGCATCGAATCATACCAGTGTTGGGTTTGTGTCGGTTCTGGAGCGCCACGACCGACCTCATTTGACCTCTTCTGTCAGGAGAGTTAATTTGGAGTTGGAACGGCTACTTGGATCTGATGCGGGGTCACACATTGGTGTGGTTCGTGTTGATTCACTCTGTAGGTGGGACTATACTAGACATGGCCTACACCTCAACAGGAAAGGGAAGGGTAAACTGGCTGGGCTGATAGCAGGAAATTTAAAGGGGGAGGAACTACATCTCATGGTGGAAACTCTTTTTTAGTGTAAGATCAGTGTCCAGTGAGAAACTCAGCCATGCAAGTACTAAAGATGTCAAAAAAGTTCAAGATAGTTGCAAAAGTAAAATGAAAAATGTTAGTATATTTCATCAAAATATTGGGGGATTGAACAATAAAATTGATGAGCTTCTGCTTTGTTTAGAAGATATAGAAACTGAGAATGTAATAGATGTACTATGCCTGTCTGAGCATCACATTGTCACTGATATGCAAAAGGTTAGCATCAATGGGTACAAATTAGCTGCACATGTAAGTAGAGATAATATGATGAGAGGAGGAGTTGCCATATATGTCAAAAGCTTCCACAGTGCAAAAAATTTAGAAACTAAAAAATTTTGTGTAGAGCAACATATGGAAGCATGTGCCACTGAACTTAAACTAAAGGATGGCACTTTCATAATTGTAACAGTGTATAGGTCCCCCTCAGGGAATTTCCAGCTATTTCTGGAAAACTTGGATGCTTTGTTGTGCTATCTGTCAGACAGGGGGAAGCAAATTATCATTTGTGGGGATTTCAATGTTGATTCCCTGAAAGAGTGTAATAGGAAGAATGACCTTTTAGTATTACTCAGTTCTTTCAATTTGAGCTCCGTCATTGATTTTCCTACTCGGATAACAAAGAACAGCAGTACATTGATAGATAACTTTTTTATAGACCAAGATAAGTTTAAGGACATAAATGCTTATCCTGTTGAGAATGGTCTTTCAGATCATAGTGCACAGCTTGTTACAGTACATGACATAGCTCCATGCAGTATAATAAATCAGACTTTCAAAGCAGTGCGTTCAATTAACAATATAAATATTGCAAACTTTAGGGAAAGCCTACAGCAGCTAGACTGGGATGAAGTGTATAAGGAACCCGATGCAAACTTGAAATATAACTTATTTCACAATACATTTTTAAGGGTATTTGAAAATTGTTTTCCCAAGAAAATAGTTAAACATAATTCCAAGAAAACATATAAAAAACCTTGGCTAACTAAAGGAATAAGAATATCTTGCAACCGCAAAAGAGAACTGTATCTAACAGCAAGATGGAGTACTGACCCCGAAATTGTTCAATATTATAAAAACTATTGTGCGGTACTAAGAAAAGTTATTAAAAAGTCCAGAAGCATGTGTATCATGTCTGAGATCAGTAACTCTGATAATAAAATTAAAGCAATTTGGAATATTATTGAAAGGGAAAGAGGGCAACCAAGAGCACAGGAAGACTTTAGTGCAATAAAATTGAATGACAAGTGCACTAACAAACAATCAGAAATTGAAAATATTTTGAATAATCATTTTTTAAATGTTGTGGAGAAAATAGGATCTAGATCTTCACTAGAAGAGGCAAGGCTATTAATAGAAGAGGCCATACCTGCACAGTTTGAAACAGCTGTAATTCCACCAACCTCTCCCTCTGAAATCAGTAAAATAATAAACTCACTGAAAAGTAAAAGCTCTTACGGAATTGATGGCATTTCCAGCAAAGTACTTAAAGCTTGTTCCCCACAGATAAGTAGAATTCTCAGCCACGTATGTAATAGCTCTTTGGAGCAGGGTGTTTTCCCTGATAGACTGAAATATGCCATTGTAAAACCATTGCATAAAAAGGGGGATATGTCGGATGTCAACAACTACCGCCCAATCTCTCTTCTGACAGCTCTATCAAAAATTTTTGAGAAAGTAATGTATTCAAGAGTAGCCTCCCATATTTGTAAAAATAAAGTACTAACAAAATGTCAGTTTGGTTTTCAGAAAGGCTTTTCAACAGAAAATGCTATATATGCTTTCACTGATCAAATATTAAATGCTCTGAATAACCGGACATCACCCATTGGTATTTTTTGTGATCTCTCAAAGGCCTTTGATTGTGTAAATCATGGAATTCTTTTAGATAAGCTAAATCATTATGGTTTGAGTGGGGCAGTGCACAAATGGTTTAATCCATACTTAACTGGAAGAATGCAGAAAGTTGAAATAAGTGGTTCGTGTAATGTTAAAACAGCTGATTCCTCAAACTGGGGTGCTATCAAGCACGGGGTCCCACAGGGTTCGGTCTTAGGTCCTTTACTGTTCTTGATATACATTAATGACTTACCATTCCACATTGATGAAGATGCAAAGTTAGTTCTTTTTGCTGATGATACAAGTATAGTAATAACATCCAAAAACCAAGAACTAAGTGATGTAATTGTAAATGATGTTTTTCACAAAATTATTAAGTGGTTCTCAGCAAACGGACTCTCTTTAAATTTTGATAAAACACAGTATATACAGTTCCGTACAGTAAATGGCAAAACTCCAGTAATAAATATAGAATTTGAACAGAAGTCTGTAGCTAAGGTAGAATTTTCAAAATTTTTAGGTGTGTCCATTGATGAGAGATTAAACTGGAAGCAACACATTGATGGTCTGCTGAAACGTCTGAGTTCAGCTACGTATGCTATTAGGGTTATTGCAAATTTTGGTGATAAGAATCTCAGTAAATTAGCTTACTATGCCTACTTTCATTCACTGATTTCGTATGGCATCATATTCTGGGGTAATTCATCGTTGAGTAGAAAAGTATTCATTGCACAAAAACGTGTAATCAGAATAATTGCTGGAGCCCACCCACGGTCATCCTGCAGACATCTATTTAAGGATCTAGGGATCCTCACAGTAACCTCACAGTATATATATTCCCTTATGAAATTTGTTGATAATAATCCAACCCAATTCAAAAGTAATAGCAGTGTGCATACCTATAACACCAGGAGAAAGGATGACCTTCACTATGCAGGGTTAAATCTGACTTTGGCACAGAAAGGGGTAAATTATGCTGCCACAAAAGTCTTTGGGCACCTACCAAACAGCATCAAAAGCCTGACAGATAGCCAACTAACATTTAAAAATAAATTAAAAGAATTTCTAGATGACAACTCCTTCTACTCATTGGCTGAATTTTTAGATATAAAGTAAGTAAAAAAAAAAAAACTTAATCATTAGTGTCATGCAATATTTTGTGTAATGTAATTTCTTGTACAGACATCTTTTATTAACCTGACACGTTCCACATCATTACGAAGTGTCGTATTCATGATCTATGGAACAAGTATTAATCTAATCTAATCTAATCTAATCTAATCAATCTCCTCACCATCAACGTACTGCTTCCCGTGAAATGCATCCTTCATTGGGTCAAACAGATGGAAGGTGCGAGATACGGAATCTAGGATTAGGCGGCGACGAAACCAGAGGGGACACGACTTTGAGTACCCCAACTAGTTGTTGAGTGTGTCAGCACTACAAAAAGAGACGTCCAGTTGTGCAGCAAGCCGCTTGCTTGCGATCCGTCAATCACCTCGAGTGACAGTGTCTGCACGTTCCAGCGTTGCAGGAGTCACAGCTGTATGAGGCCGACAAGCACGTGGAAGATCGGACAGATTTGCACGACTTTGTTGTAATAATGACAGGCGTCTCGCCCAATGACTCACCATGCTTTTGTTCACAGCCAGGTCTCCGTAGCCATTTTGCAAGCGCCTGCGACGTTCTGGTTTCCGCCAAAAGAAACTCAATAACAGCTCTCTGCCTGGTACGCACCTCTGTTACATACGCCATTTTGAAGGCTACGTGTAGCATCGCCACCTATCAGAACTCCATGAAACGATGGGAGCTGAAGCGGAACTATTCCACGACGTCCCACAGCAAATTCCGCATTTTTTCAATCGAAACTGGCCGAAAAAAAAGTGTTGCATTATTTATTGAACGCCCCATGTAGAAATAACCGACCTGTGCGACCTAAAGAGGACTGGCCACACAAAACTATTTGTGGGCTAAAACAGATACGTCGGCCGCGGTGGTCTAGTGGTTCTAGGCGCTCAGTCTGGAACCACGGGGCTGCTACGGTCGCAGGTTCGAATTCTGCATCGGGCATGGATGTGTGTGATGTCCTTAGGTTAGTTAGGTTTAAGTAGTTCTAAGTTCTAGGGGACTCATGACCACAGATGTTAAGTCCCATAGTCCTCAGAGCTATTTGAACCATAAAACAGATACACAGTTGAGATTCATTGGGACAATCTTAATTAAGGAAATGTAATTATCCACGAAAGGAGAGCCTTACAAAACATTCATTCGGTCTGTTTTTGACTACTCTCGTCACTTTGGAGATCTTTTCCGAAGACGAGCTGCTCTTTTCGCCACGGATTGGTGCAGTAAGAGCGAGAGAGTTAAGCTGTATTTACACTGAATTAAAGAACATGTTTTTGTTTGGAACGTTATTCCATCCAAGCCAGCAACATCGCATGAACATTTATCTGCAGGAACGAAGGCGCTACAATATTATGTATCCCTGGCAGATTATGCTTTTCCATTACAGAAGCCGGAAAGCACAAGCAGCGCACAAAAGAAAGAAGTTTTAACTCCCATCGCCTATGGCAAGGATGGCTGCAGAAAATATATTCGATATTATGGATTCTGCGTTTCGTGTCATCCGAAACCCATTGGTGTTGCAACCTTAGCAGGAATGAAGTCTCACTGTGGCAGTAGTGTGTCTCCATTATTTCTTAAGGAGAAATAGTGATTCAAGGAGCTATTACAGCCCACAAGGAGCTTCGATTATTATTGCCTACAGACAGAAGTGATTCCACGGATATGGAGACGAGATGCTTCTGAACTCCCACGTATGCTGCGGTGAACTTCAAACACATACAAATACATTAGTGACGAATCTGCAAAGTATTCACTAGTATTTTATAATTATAGGTGAATACTGTTGCATAGTTCAGAATACAAATAAATATACACTATCATAACCTTGTTCACTTCACCCACTTAATCCCCTTGCTTTCGTATACAACTGAAACCAAACCATTCTAGTTGGTACAAAGAATCTGTCCCACTTCCAGATTTCTCGCCGTCTTCAATTCTTTAGTATTCATTTCGCATACCTATACTGAGATTTGAACGACTTCAGTTTGTTACCCATATCATTGCTGCTGGGGCCAACCAACTGAGTCATGCTCCAATGTAGTATTTTTGTAACTGGGATTCGAACATTTCAGAGGCGCTCCTTTGCCTCAAACAGTGTGACAAATTCGTAAATATTGTTTCTTGTCCATTACATTTCCGAAAAGGAAGAGAGAATTTAATGCAACACAATACGCAACACTACACAATGTAGGGGCGAGACCATAAGCAAACACTAGCGTTAAACTGCGGCATTTAGTGTTACCAGACCACAAATAACGTCCCGTTTTACTGACAAAGCCATGGAACATTTTTTGTGCTCGCAACGTATGTTGCGACCATCAGTAGTCCAGTACTAGCCACTAACAATGTTGTGAACTTTGTTATAGAACTCAGTGTAAATGCACCTGTACAAAGATGCTTATCAAACGCAAGTGACAGAAGCTAGAGAGAGGCTGTGTGTGTCAGAGGCAAGTTCATTATTAAAATTCCTAGATCTTACCGTCTACAGTGGCTAGCACACTGGACTCGCACTCGGGAGGACGACGGTTCAATCCCGCGTCCGGCCATCCTTATTTAGGTTTTCCGTGATTTCCTTAAATTGCTCCAGGCAAATGCCAGGATGGTTCCTTTGAAAGGGCCGACTTCCTTCCCCCTCCTTCGCTAATCCGATGAGACTGATGACCTCGCTGTCTGGTCTCCTTCCTCAAACAAACCAAACCATCTTACCGTCTAGGAAAGATCGGGCAACACATTACTCCCACATACACCTCGCCAAATGACCGCGACACTGATTCACATTAGAGCTCATGCTGCGACTTGCCGACAGTCATTATTCCCATGCACCTTTCGACAATGGAACAGGAACGAGGAAAAATGAACCCTCTGCCACACAGCGTAAGAGAAGATGCAAAAGCATGCAATACGTATCCCATCGAAGTAGCAACCGCACAACAGAGCCACCTAGTCTATGCTCAGACAACCACAGCCACGAAGAACACTGGCAGCGTTGAAGTGAGTTAGTTCGTAGCTTGACCAACAGATGGCAGGGTAGATGGTAACCTAGGCACGCTGCGATCTAGGTTGCCACACCCTGTGCCCAATCGACGCACCATCTTGTGGAACAGTACTTTACAACAAATCATCCACTCTGCTGCTCTTACAGAGAAACACCTACAAATTTAACAAGAAAAATGTTATCTTATACATAAAAAAGAATAGATACGAGTCCTTTTCCTCTTTTGTAAGTAAATTCCAGAACTTGTAACCCAGATCACGTAAGAATCTCACGTGATCTGGGCTTGTCATTTTCACTGCCCATCCTACGCACAGTGATATGCTCACAGCTTTGCAAGAGCTCTTAGCTTCCTCTAAGAACTTAGTGTCTCTAGACACTGCGAACATTTTAGGATACCGGTACCGCACGACAATCGCTAAAAAAGGAACCCTTGTAGTATCACTGTGTTGTCTGTCTGTCCGTCTGCCCGTCCGCCTTTTCAAAACCCTTTTTCTGATGAACGGCTGGACGTATCAAGTTGACCTTACGTCGTATGTTAAGATATGCGGTCGCTTGGCGCTGCATAAAAGTGAAGCTTCTAAGTAAATGGAATCAAAAGATAGATCATTTATTTTATAAATTTTGATATGCGCAAACTCACTCATCAAAACCTCCGTTGATCTAGAATCATGAAATTTGCCAAGAAGCAGGTTTCATAATATAACAAAATGAAAAAATCCGAACATTGTTAATGCGTCATTACATCACAAGGCAAAAAAATTTTGTCATTTGTCATCAGACTATCTGGCCGTTCGCCTCTTAAGGCCTTTCTTTTCAGAATGGGTAAACGTATCAGATTGAAATTTATATCACATACTAAGGTCTACGGTCCCTTTGCTGTGAAACAAACGTTAGCATCAAGTCAGTGCAGTCAAAAGAGGAGGTCATTAATGGCACATAGTGTGATGCCCACAAATTTACTCATCAAAACCTATAGGATACTTCCCCTGGCCTAGAATCATGAACTTTGGCAAGAAGAAAGGTTTCGCAGTACAAGTAACGGGAAAATGCTAAATTGTTGATTTATATCACAGGAAAAATATTTTTTGTCATTTGTTATCCGACTTCAAAGTTGAAAAAAAAAAAAACGTACTCGGAAGTATTGGGATCCCTGGGACCGATATCTTGCAAGTATCAATGTCAACAACAGTCAAAAATCGTCGAGATTCTTGGTTCCGGAAGTAAGTCTGTACTTAACCCTCAGTGCGCGAGTCCTGCTCGCACCTGGGCCAATTTTATGTATTGAACTGCGCGGTTTTGGTATGACATTAGAAATATGAACCAATCTGTCCTCATACTCCCATCTGTCGTTACGTAGAGGTAGACACTATAGGCAATGCTGCAAGTGGTTACCACGCATCCTGACACATTCTTCAGCCGTTCTTAGCAGTGAATCATGCATTCTTTCAAATACACCTGGTTCCAACTGTCACATGCATCGGTCACGCGTGTCTGAACGTCTGCACATTGGCGATGTCTTGCGCAAACACCAACGGCTTTAAATACCCCTAAAGTCAGAAATCCAACGGATTTAGGTCCAGTGAAACGCCAGGCAACGCTGCCGGACCTCCTCAACAACACTATGCATTACTCATCACAAGTAAAGCGCCCCGTATCTTACGGGTACTGGCTCCCGAACACATTATTATAAAACATTTATTCTAGTTTTAACTAAAACTCATTTTTTTTAAACACCCTGTATATTCATAAGTGCCTTCACGGCAGCTACGTCACCGGCTTAGCGTACTATGTCTTTTTGTTTCCGCGCTACTTCGTTGTTCTTTTGGTTGACTTGAAGACGATGCAAAGCTCTAAAGTGCTAAATACAGTCTGGTGTAAATGACATCATTTTTGAAGATTGTTTTGAATAAGTCTGGAAGATACATTCGAGAAACTGAAACAGTCGATACCGCGTATCCAACATTTAATTCTGCCGTATTTTCTGTGCTTAATGCAACGAGAACTCATGCGTTCGTTAGTTGTCCAGCATCATTCAGTTCCAATCCACAACGAGGAAAGGCTTCAATTAGCTTCCAATTTACTGGTATAAGTTCAATTGCATGTGAATGAGACGCGGATCTTAAATATGCAGATCATTTCGCAACAGAAAGTTGCTCAATGGCAAGTGGATACAAGCCTGCTGATTTACCGAGAACAGATGATAAGACACAAGATTAATAAGAATAACAGCAGCTGAAATTATCATAGTATCTTCTGTGCACCGACTCCATATTGTTTTTTTTTTTCGCAGTTTTGGGGAAAAATATTTTTAGAGGGAACTTCTGGGGAAACAGGTAATTTGGCGAAATTTTTAGGAAAGAAAATTTTGCGTCGGTGAAACTGGGGAGGTATTTTATATCCTTGGCTTTTATACTGATGCCATCTCTGATAATTTTCCTTTATCCATTTCATAACGATTCACCCCTGACTTTGAGCTCGTATTCTGGTCGCATTCCATTACGAACATCGATATTTTGTACCCTGCCGGAATCTTGAAAATGCCTATTTTTATTTAGAGTATGAATGATAGATCTTAGCTGAAATGGAAGTGACATACGCTGTAATATTTAAGAGAAACCGTGTTTTTTCTATTCTTTTTTTTCCGGCGCGTGTCAACTCTAGTGGGCGCATAAAAATCAGGCCGTAATTAGGAGAAAAATTCCCTTAACACAGTTAAAAGATAAAACCTTGTTCTATTTACATGCGGATTTTCGTTATTTTCTGATTATTCATTTGATCACTATACTCCTAAACGCAAGGCGCTGCGAGCCCGCATCTCGTGGTCGTGCGGTAGCGTTCTCGCTTCCCACGCGCGGGTTCCCGGGTTCGATTCCCGGCGGGGTCAGGGATTTTCTCTGCCTCGTGATGACTGGGTGTTGTGTGATGTCCTTAGGTTAGTTAGATTTAAGTAGTTCTAAGTTCTAGGGGACTGATGACCATAGATGTTAAGTCACATAGTGCTCAGAGCAATTTCGAAGACGCTGCGACTGAGCTAACCGTTGTAGCTATGACGACGAACAACGCTTGAACTTTTGTTGGTTACATCATATGTCTTTACTAACGTATATTGCTCGTGTTTGTTCGCTAACAGTCTATACAGCAGTTGTGTTAGGTGCAATATATGTGATGCTGTGATGGAGCGCAGTTGTCACAACAGAGCATCGCCGCTGTTCTAATGCGCCACAAGCGCCTGTTCAATCAGCGAAGAACGGCAACGTTGCAGTCGCATTCCAGTGCAGCATTGCGGCAGTCAGCTTTTGTTGTGAGTAGAGGGAAATATTATGGGAAATTCCAAATAAATGCTCGATGTGCAAACAGCCCGCAATAAATGAACTTTTGTATAGCACATTTCAATAGTAAATGGAAAAGTCGATTGGCCAGAATAAATTTTGCAGTCAAGAATGATGTCTGAAATATAACCTACCTTAATCGCGTTCGCTGCTGGCTTACAGATATCTCACTGCTGCTACGGCAGTCGTGTACTTGGATGAGCAACGGTTCTATTGCTATGTCAGGATAGTGGGCTCCTTGTGCAGAACTGTTTTCAAATTTGTGTACATGGCTCATTTAACTCTTCCGGACACTTTGGGGAATACTTTCTAGAGCGGAACGACATAACTGTAAAGCATCATTTATTTTAAAATTCTTGTTCTCCTTTGCTACCTTTTTTTTGTTGTTGTTGTTGTTGACATATATCAAAATAACAGCAATGGCGTTCAATTCACAGTGCGCTACAGGCAACCACAGAAGTTTAATTTCCTTGTCCACTGATGGCAGCATACTTTCCAAAAGATCTTCCTGCACTATGAAGCGCGATCGAGCGTATTCCAGTAGGTCAGCTTTAGTAAATTTCTCATATGATGTGACATTCGAAGCGCTACATTATTGTTTTCTATCCATTCAATAATAAAATCCTTTCTCCGTTTCGCAGATGGATTTCGTGGTACTGGATTTATCATCGTGTGATACAGAGCCCAATCTAAAACAAACGTAGATCTGTTTTTGATAATTTTTCGAGAACGCTGCTAAACCACTCTTCGTAGTATCTGGCAATCATTTCAGAATGATAATCTGTACTTCCTTTTTGCCCAATAAAACATAAATCGGCACTTTGCACGAAGCCATCTTTGTTCCCAATGTGGCACATTGTAACCCTTTCTCCGGAATCGGACGGTATGTGAATTCCTCATTTCGAGCCATTCCACTCTTGAACACTTTCTCTGTGATTATCGTATACATTTTCTGATCCATAAGGCATTTTTTGTTCCTGCCAACCAAACTTTCTGTAAAAGTTTGCACCACGCCAACTCTCATCAGTGTAATAAGCAGTCCATTCAATGTTGTGCAAGTGTCTTATTTCGCGCAAGAACTCGTCTCTTTTTCCTGCTACTTGGTTATTTTCCATCAAAATAGGTTTTTTCTTGGCTATTTGTTTCTGAAGCCTAGGTTTCGAATAGCACGCCAACGGGTTGTTCACTCATATCAGGAAAATCGTCAGTTTCAGTCTCCAACTTTTCCAACACGGCTGCCACTGCTGGAAACTGCTTTTACACATAGAAGTCGTGCATTTATCTTCTTATGACTCCCTGTGTAAACTCGTTCAATACAAATTTCTGTCGCCTGCCACAACTCTTTTTTTGTTGATACGAACCTGAAGTTTCTCTATATTCTCTCGAAATTAGCTTCACTGCACTTTCACTAATACCGAGACATTAAGAAGCTCTCTTTACTGCCTGTAGATTAGTGCTTTGTGTAGCTATACGTGCTTTTTTTTTTAAAAAAAAAAAAGCAGCAACAACAGAGCTTGCATTTAAACTTTGATAATACACTACTGGCCATTAAAATTGCTACACCACGAAGATGACGTGCTACAGACGCGAAATTTAATCGACAGAAGGAAGATGCTGTGATATGCAAATGATTAAAGGTTGGCGCCGGAGGAGAAATGCGTACCATCAAGTTCCCGACTTTGATAAAGGTCGGATTGTAGCCTATCGCGATTGCGGTTTATCGTGTCGCGTTGGTCGAGATTCAATGACTGTTGGCAGAATATGGAATCGGTGGCTTCAGGAGGGTAAGACGGAACCCCATGCTGGATCCCAACGGCCTCGTATCACTAGCAGTCGAGATGACAGGCATCTTATCCGCATGGCTGTAACGGATCGCGCAGCCACGTCTCGATCCCTGAGTCAACAGACGAGAACGTTTGCAAAAGACAACAACCATCTGCACGAACAGTTCGACGACGTTTGTAGCAGCATGGACTATCAGCTCGGAGACCATCACTGCGGTTACCCTTGACGCTGCATCACAGACAGGAGGGCCTGCAATGGTGTACTCAACGACGAACCTGGGTGCACGAATGGCAAAACGTAATTTTTTCGGATGAATCCAGGTTCTGTTTACAGCATCATGATGGTCGCATCCGTGGTTGGCGACATTGGAAGCGTGTATTCGTCATCGCCATTCTGGCGTATCACCCGGCGTGATGGTATGGGGTGCCATTGGTTACACGTCCCAGTCACCTCTTGTTCAAATGGTTCAAATGCTCTGAGCACTATGGGACTTAATATCTGTGGTCATCACTCCCCTAGAACTTAGAACTACTTAAACCTAACTAATTAAGGGCATCACACGCATCCATGCCCAAAGCAGGATTCGAACCTGCGACTATAGCGGTCGCGTGGTTCCAGACTGAAGCGCCTAGAACCGCTCAGTGTCACAGGCCGACTCCATTTTGTGAAGCGCCTAGTGTCACAAACCCTTGAAAAAACAGATACACACTTCAGGAAGGCTATTTTTCCAGATGAAAAACTTCCGATTACTATAAGGTAAATAGAAATAAATGTAAACAGTAGTATTAATGAATTTGAGCGGCTTTATTTTTATAATGGTTTATAATATTTTACAAATTGTACCAACTAGTTTCACTTTCTTGAGGCACTGAGGTAATCGAATTGAATCCCGAAGTCGTTGCAAAATTGCTCATGTTAAACATAGTCTGTAAGATGTCATGAGATACGATCTCCAAGTAGAACGACTGGAACACTCCAAGTAGAAAGACTGGAACCAACTGAAACACTGGATTCCACATTCGCTCGTTCGTCCTCTTCCAACAAGTTTATGTAGAAGAGACATTGTATTTTGAAAATCCCCTTCCGAAGGTTTTTCCTATCAGGTAAAAGAGAAAGAAGAAAATTCCGTTCAGCATCTTGGTCACTTTCATTAGCAGATTTTTTTCATGTTCTATAAAAGCATCGTAGACTTGGTCTTTTCCCTTTCGTTTTTTGTGTGTTTCACTTGAGCTTTTACGATCGGGTTTTCAAGTGATTGCACGGAAGAAGCTTCGTCAGGCATTTCCTTTTCAACAAATGTGTCGCTTTCATCGTTCTGAGTAACATTGGACTCCTTTATTGCTGTATCTTTAACGCGAAGGTTGCCGGACGAATTTTCTCCTTTCAAATACGGTTGCAGAAAAGCTAAATCCTCAGTCAAATAATACGATTTCTTTGAATTCTGGCTAACACCAGACTTTGGTGGTCTCAGCGAACACACATATGCTGTTTGATATTCTTTCATCTCTCTCGACAGTTCTTTTCTGAAACAAGATTTTAAAAAGTAGACATCAATCGGATTTATTAAAAAATGTTGTTTAATAAAATAAAAACACAATGTCGTTTATACATATGAAAACACAATGAGACTTATGCAAGTATTTACAATTTAAAACCCTCAATTTAGTTAACATATATGTTGTAGTTCTAATTTTGTTTGTATTGTTGTGTCAAACTTGTTGAAAAACCAGGACACAAAATTTGTAACTTTTTTAGGTATCTAGCTACTGGAAGCAGTTCTCAGGATCTTTCCTTGCAATTTCACAGAGGTAACTCAACTGTCAATTACACTGTTCATTCGACTTGTGCTGCTATATGGTCTCACTTACAACCGCTCTATATGCTACAACCAACGGAGGAAACTTGGAGGCAAATATCAAAACATTATTATGAGTTATGGAGTTTACCTAACTGTATTGGTTCTCTCGATGGCAAACACTTCCGCATTCAGTGTTCTCCAAATACTGGGTCCACATATTATAATTACAAACTATTCTTTTCAATAGTTCTAATGGCTATGTATGACCCAGATGGAATGTTCACCGCAATAGAGGTGGGAGACTACGGATGGAGTAGTGACGGTGCTGTGCTCCACAACAATAAATTGAGAATACGCGAAGCAACTACCTTGCCAGGCGAGGCAAATGACAATCCATTTCCGTTCTACTCTGTGGCAGATGAAGCATTCCCTCTCCAGCATAATATAATGCGACCCTTTCCAAAAAGAGTTTTAAAAAATGCGAAAGAATATTCAACTTTCGACTATCAAGAGGCAGAAAAAGTGTGGAATGCAAGTTTGGAATGCTAACCACAAAATTTCGTCTATTTGACCGACCAATTTATGCTAACAGAAGTAACGCTGTGCAGACCATTAAGGAAGAATGCGTGCTTCATAATTTTATACGCAGCCGAGAGGGCCAACCGTATGTTTCACAACAATTTAATATGTGTTTTGTGATACCAGCAGTACCAGATAACAGTGCGTTCAGTCAAAACAACTATTTGAACAAAACAAATCGCTTACGAAATAAATCAGGTGAATACTTTCTGAAGCCAACTGGTGCAATCCCTACACAATGGAGATGTGTAGGTTTACAAGGCCCAGCCATTTAGCACAACAAATTCTTTATATGCCTGTAAACAGTTCAAATCAAAGTAAAAAAATACGAAAATTTAAAATAAAAAAGGGTGGACATACTTCATTATAGAGAACCATTTGTTAATTTAAAATAATGTTACGTTCTTAAATTTATCACATTATTGAAAATGTAATTTGAACCATTTGACTATTCTGTCGAATTATAATTAATGTTTGAAATGTAACTGAATTACTTACTTCATGTGAGGGTTACAAAATATTAACAGTATAAGTTATTAATATTACAATTTAATTACTTACTTGTCTTTTGCGTAATAAATAAATATATACCCGTGTCTTTTATTTCTGATGAAATTTCCCTCCATGCGGCACTCGCCACATCTGTCTTTCTGTATGTGGCAATGGAATAATTCCAGATGCGCTTATGAGCTTTCACTAAATTAATGAAACGAAGTACAGAATTGTATTCTCTTCTTCCCCTCATGTTAACAGCTCAAAATATCTTACGCTACTAATCGCTGCAGAGGCCGGCATGCTGCACTTGGGGAGATACGTCACTTACGTACGATATGTTGCGCAATCACGCCGCCCTGAACCTTTTTATCGCCTCCCTTTATATTTCAAATGTCTGTCCATGCGTGTCGCGTTTCGCATGTCGCTTACGATCTGTCGCTTATCGCATATCGCCTTAGTATGAACGGCGCCTACGACGCTATGGGCTATAGGATACACCTTCATTTTAAATCAATTTTGTTTAAAAATTACATTTTTATTATCAGGCTGCAAAGTCAGACTAAAAAAATTCTTAGTTTATAAAACCGAACAAATCCTTACAAGCCCTGAAAATCTTTTTCATCTACTTTTAGCCAGTTTGCATTCACTCCTCTATTCGCACATTTAGCCTTCCTCATTTTTTTCAGTTCTTATTCACAAGCCCGCCAGTCGCGGATGGTTTTTTCTGTTGGTGGAGGCCGAAATGCCGCTTAACTGCTCTGTTTCCATGTTCTTCATCATGTGCAATTACTTTCAATTTACAGTCAGCAACATAGGTATACGTTTTATTTTTTCCATTAGGAGACAAGCTACTAACAAAAACATTGTACTGTTATCGATAAAACAAACCAATTTCCGTTCAAGTTCACTGCCAGCGTATGCTACAATGACGCACCATAGGCTGGACAGTGTTCTGGGTTTGTGATGGTGGGGCAGGAGGAACTGTTAGCAAGCTTGTGAATCTCCGAAACTCAAGTTCGTCGTATCAGTGCACTGCTGCTGCCAGTTGAATCCAGTGTTGCCAGATAGAGATAGGTTCCCGTGACATCGAATGAATGGCCATTTTTGAGACAGGCGGGAATTTAAAACCCAACACTGGAAATTTTTATATAAATTTCGAGTATAAGACGCATCTGAATTTTGGAGACGATTTATAAAACAAAAAATGTGTTACTTATACGGCATAAAATACGGTACACCTTTTCTTCTTAGGGAGACGTTAGGCTCACCGCGGTAATACATCTCCGTGATACCACTATGACGAGTAAAATGTAAATGCATGGTTTCGATTGTTTGGATTGTCTATCGACTTTCGTGGTCTTATCGAGTTGTGAAGAAACGTGGTACTAGATTTCGTCGTTGTAGTTAAAGCTTGTATCAGATGGACTTTATATTGCAACGTGTGTCTCATGAATATATACTGTTTCAGATAATGAGGACGTCTTAAAAACGCATCGGTATTGGTATGATTTGTTACAATTAACTGTAAGGTAATGACAAATCGGCCTTCAGGAGGTATAAATAAAAAACACAGCCACAAAAAATGTTCAAATGTTTGTGAAATCTTATGGGACTTAACTGCTAAGGCCATCAGCCCCTAAGCTTACACACTACTTAACCTAAATTATCCAAAGGACAAACACACACACACCCATGCCCGAGGGAGGACTCGAACCTCCGCCGGAACCAGCCGCACAGTCCATGACTGCAGCGCCTAAGACTCGGCTAATCGCGCGCAACACAGCCACAGATTTTGGGTGTTCACAGTAGCATACTGCACAGAGGCGTCGCGTTGCTCAGGGAGTTATAGGCTAGGTGGTGGTGTGGTTCGGTGATGGCAAATCAACAGAACAATGACAAAAGCACGAAGAAAGCAATTTTGGCTCCCCTAGGGTAGTTTTTTTTTGTTCAGGCTATTTTTTTATTTGCAAATTAAAAATTTTTCTTTATGTACTATAATAGTGTGATATGTTCCATAATTTTACAGCTGTGAACACATAATTCCAACTCTTTCAACTGCCAATACTGATAACAAATGATAGTTTAAAGGGATAGACAGGTAAAAGATATTAGGGGAAAAGTTGGCGAAACCGTATCATTTTGGGAACCTTTTTGGTCTGCTACAGGTAAATTTTGGAAACTCAGTCTGGAAAAGCTGCTTTCGTGAGGTTGAATTGCAGTGAGGAAGCTGGGTGTACATCCAGACGAACAGACATTTTCTGAATAGTTTGCGGTGTCGGTAAAAAAAAAAAAAAAAAAAAAATACACCGTGACGAATAGTCACAAAGTACCCTAAAACGAAGAAGAACATGTTTTTGCTAGTTTCTGAATCATCGAGATAGAGGTCAACATAACGTATTCCTAAGGAACTGCATTGCAACAGAACATCCGGCCGGGTGACCAAGCCGTTCTAGGCGCTACGGTCTGGAACCGCGAGACCGCTACGGTCGCAGGTTCGAATCCTGCCTCAGGCAAGGATGTGTGTGACGTCCTTAGGTTAGTTAGTTTTAAGTAGTTCTAAGTTCTAGGGGACTGATGACCTCAGAAGTTAAGTCCCATAGTGCTCAGAGCCATTTTTTTGTAACAGAACAACATTCGCCATTAAGAGGAAGTAAAACGAATTACGTTGAGTGACTCATCGGCTGGAAATTTATCCCTCTTTCCGTTATACTGTACAAGGATTTATGAGACTGTAAGTTACGCCCTCAGCAGCCGTATTCTTATTAAAAATGTTATCAATGCAGCGGCCGTCGCATCCGCAGTACTTTCTTTATATACCTCACTACATGAAGAGTTTGACGGCAGTGAAATTCAATGTGGGTTGAAGCATTGTCAGATATATTTTATCGACGAAATATTGATCACCCTTGTAGTTGCGTCAAAAATTATGAGAATATACATTTGAGAAACTATTATTAGTGACCGACTGGCTTCGTCAAGTGTTCAATCAGCGAGAGTGAGGACTGAATGTTGGATCTAACATCAACGGATAAAGATAAGATTGGCTCTTATGTCATTTCGGGTCGTTTGAAGTAAAAAACACTTCTTATGAGGAAATGAACCTTTGGATATACCTCAAACGAGATGGTTAGACAAGCCCATAACGTTTTAGTACCAGAAAAGCATTAAACCACTCTTATGCAATTCGGGGCATGGGTATTGTTGCTACTAATGCATTATGGACATGTCTAACCACCTCGTTTGTAGTGGTTAATAATTCAGTTTCTTCGGCATCTCTATGACACTTTCCCACGGGTATATGTTCAGTTTCGGAATGGGTTCCACTGACTAGAATGAGAGATTTGTAAGCAGTTTCTTTTGTAGACTGATTGAATTTCCCTGGTGAAATGAAATGTCATGTGGCTAGGGCCTCCCGTCGGGTAGACCGATCGCCTGGTACAAGCCTTTTTAGTTGACGCCACTTCAGTGATTTGCGTGTCGATGGGGATGAGATAATGATGATGATGAGGACAATGCAACACCCAGTCCCTGAGCGAAGAAAACTTCCGACCCACCCGGGAATCGAACCAGGGCCCTTTGCATGGCATTCCGCCGCGCTGGCCACTCAGCTATCGAGGCGGACAATTTCCCTGGCCTTGTACCAATAATCCGAAGTCTACCATCTGCTCTGTCCACGACTGAGCATATGTGTTTATTCCATTTCAAATCCCCGCGAAGTTTTTACACACAGGTATTCGTACGAGTTGCCCAATTCCAGCTACGAGTTACAGTCACAGGTACTACGTTTTTTTTCGTTTTGTGTATAGCACATTTTTACATTTAAAGCAAGTTACCAACCTTTGCAGAAATCAAAATAAGTCTAGGAGTTTAAATGCGTGTAAGACGTTGGGTAACAATATTGAGACTGCAGATTGTGGCAAATATAAACTGGGAGAAGGAAACGGAGTGCTAGCATTATATCACGAAATTAACAAATTTTTAAAGAGATGCCTAACTTATTAATGTTATGGGACAGATATTTCATAGTAGAGTGACACAGGACTTAGTTAAACACCTTTGGTTTAAAGGGGACTGAAAGTACTTTAGGATGTAAGGATCTGGTGTCTCGTGAGTGTTGTCGGTGTCAGTGTAGGAATGCTATGGTTGAGGAGAGCTGTTTGGGGTTATGACTACACAGCAGTTTAAGGCGGGTTAAGACGCCGGAAACTGTCACTCTTTAGACCACATCGTAAGGCGTCACAATAATTGAAGATGGGCAAAACTAGTCCCTGAAACCTTTTTATTTTGAGGCCCCCATCAAAAAGCACGAAAAATATACTTTTCATACTCATCCAGTGTTGCACTGAGATATCTAACAGAGGAGCCGAGAAAGGTTTCTGTATTATTTAGAAAGGAGTGCACAAGGGAGTCTCACAGATATGAACTGATGAGTCGTTGATTCACCCTGACGATTGCTTCTAATTTAGTGTGGACCAGTTCACCCGCTCAATGAACATCTAGTTGTTACACTTAAGCTTTTTGTCCATAGGCGATTCATACACATAATTAGTCTACTTGTTTAAAATATGAGAGGTAATTTCGAATTAAGTTGTTGAGAGAAATGGCAACTAGCCGCAATTTTTTAAGTTTATTTCGATGCCATGTTTGACTTCGGATCATTATGACAATTTTCAAAAGGTACATTTATTTATTTGCACTGTCAATATCATCAGCAACACATACAGCTCGTCTTTTCTAAGAGTTGTCAGGCACATTTTCTCTGATGTTTTGGCAGGTATTTGCAATTTCTTTTTTGCAACGTGTAGCTGAAGTCAGCCCACACAAATACTGCTCATAACATCTTTAATGCGACACCCAACGTCGATTGAAAGCGTCGATTTGTTTCTTGTTACTGACTAAATAATTTTTAAAGTAAAATTTTACGTGTGCATGCCATAGAGCGGCCTGATATTAGTGTAGTGCGTTTTCGTTTTATTGACATGCAGCAACGTCAGCGAGGGCCAGGGCGATGCTGTCTCTGCTGCTGTACTTATTATTCTTCGTCTTTTGTTGTTCGTGTTAATGCATATCAATAAAACGAATGACACACTACACTAATTTTAGGCCGCTCTATGGCGTGAACACGTAAAATTTCACTTTAAAAGTCTATTTGTTTGCAGCGGTAAACAAACCAACGCTTTCAGTCGACGATGGGTGACATATGAAAGACGTGACGATCAGTATTTGTTTGAGCTGACTCCAGCTACACGTTGCAAAAACGTAATTGCAAATATTTACCGAAACACCAGAGAAAAAATATTTGTAGCTGATTGCCGTGCCTCTTAGCAGTCATCATTCAATAACAGCCACGTAGTTCAACAAGAACCAAGATGTATAAAACAACTTATTTCAAAAGTTTGTGATGCTTCCAGCTGACTCACTAAAGGATTGTAATAAGCCACGAAAATTTAATAAATTTGCTGCTGTATATAAAATATGAATTGTTCAACTGATTTTGAAACAGTATTTTTAGAGGAAGAATGTGTTTCAACCTAAAGTTAGTTTTGAATCTCACAGCTCTTCATTAGGCATGGTCCTCTTGGAGGTGGTATGCTGTTGCCTTCCTCCAACATTTGAGCTTAGCAGTTGAATTACTTATCTGACCATTTACCGAGAGGACCCACAGTTCAACGTAGACTCCGAGCCCCGTTGCAACAAGGCGTTTATCACATCAACAAACTTTGCCGGAGATAGAAAAAGTAACAAGTGAGAGACAAAAAGCGTGGGACCACCTCGGGATCGAATTCAAGTCACTGTATGTGAACTGAGCCTGTTTTTTTCTTTTTAATGTCAAAAATATATATGTACCTTTGTCTACTGCCAATCGAATTGTTTCTTTAAATGTTTTAAATACGAGGGACATTCCGAAAGTAAGGCCTCGTATTTTTGTTCATGGGAACTACAGGAGATACATAAATCAAAACGGCACAACTAAATAGAGCAATATTTCAGCTGCAGATTGTCATTTTTCCACAGAGTCACGATGAACCAGAGTCTGCATACCGCGCTTGTAAAAATCGGAACCAGCTGAGGCTAACCACTTTCTTACAGCCCTGGCGACATCCGAGTCTTGAAAATGTTCGCCACGTAGTCCATCTTCCAAAGGCGCAAAGAGATGGAAGTCTGAACGCGCTAAATCGGAACTGTACGGTGTTTGTGTTAAAGACAGTCCAGCCGAATTTTGCAATGAGTTGCATGGTCGCAAATCTGGTGTGAGGCCTGGCGTTATTATGTTGCAGGTGAAAGTTGGTCTTCTTCTCTGGCCTTATGATGGAAATTCCGGCTTTAAGCTTAGTCAGTGTCGTCTTATTGACATTTTCTTCAGGCTCCATGACATCCAAAAGCACCACACGCTGGCTATCCCAGAAGACTGTGCACATCACTTTGCCTGCAGGGAGCTTTGTCTTGAATTTCTTCGTTGACAGAGAATTTCATTCCACGGACTGTCTTTTGGATTTCGGCTCATGGTGGTGGCACCACGTCTCGTGTCCGGTGACGATGCTATTCAGAAAATTGTCCCCAACAGCTTCACATTGGTCCAGCAGGCCTCGACAAATTTCCATTCTTTTTTGTTCTTCTGTAAGCATCCGCAGTATCCATCTCGCACAGACTTTGCGATAACCGTGTTCCAACATTGTTTCCAAGGTATTACAGCAAATATTCAGCTTTGCATACACTTCTCTGGTCGTTAACCGCCCATCAGCACGCATGAGCCGGCCAGTGTGCTCGCGTGGTTCTAAGCGCTTCAGTCTGGAACCGCGCGACCGCTCCGGTCGCAGGTTCGAATCCTGCCTCGGGCATGGATGTGTGTGATGTCCTTAGGTTAGTTAGGTTTAAGTAGTCCTATCTTCTAGGGGACTGATGACCTCAGATGTTAAGTCCCATAGTGCTCAGAGCCATGACCTTAGCACGCACGAGTTGATCAAGACTTTCCTGATTGCGAGGGATGCAGGGTCGACCGGGCCGCGGATTGTCGTGCGCCTGCTTTTCACCAACTTGAAAATGCCTCACTCATCGCCTCACATTCCTCACGTCTATGTCATCGTCTCCAGGCACGTTTATCATGCATCGAAGCATTTCAGTCGGCGCAATTTCTTCAGCAATGAGGAATCCAATCACACATCGCTGTTTTATACGCGCGTCTTTATCAGACTCCATTTTGGAACACTCCTCTGCTGGCGCCAACTACCGCAGGACAACGGAACCACCTGCAAATGAAAGAGGGCGGTGCAAGTATTAGCACTAGACCAATGATATCTGGCGCGGACATCCAAAGTCACCACAAAAAAATAGGAGGCATTACTTTCGGAACGACCCTCGTAAACTGTCTGAAAATTGGCCTACTATATGAGTCGTGCAGTTGCAAAAGCTGCTAAACGCAAAGAATTCTAAGTTCGTGTTAGAAACATCAAATGAAAGGTCTTAAATCCCACTATAAGAATATGAATATCAAGTTGCAAAATCCGCTATAATTGCTTCAAAACGACACCAAAAAGGTTGGCTACGATTGCAAAAACTGCTAAACGCAAAGAACCTACGGATGAAAAATCTCCTAAACTGTGAAACGGTTGCTAGACCTGCTATAATACACTAGGAACATGGGCGGTCCGGAGTGCGGCTGCTTACCTGCTACAATGTGTTATCAGTTACCAACGTTGTCATTGAAAGTAAATAACAAGCGAAATTAATATTTTTAATACTCTTGGAGTAGGCAATTATAAACAAAGGTTGGCACCATGTCTTTTCACTGCATTGTCGAGACTTCTGAGAGGTTTGTTTTGTTTCCTTTAGCAAGCCGAAACGTTACAGAAATTGTTGTGGGGAGTAGTACTGTTTTGTGTGATTTTAGGATATTTTATAATGAATGTCAGTGAAAATAGCTTGGGAGAGGACAATGAAAACAGAGACCGAGAGCTGTGGCTATTCAGATCATCAACGCCAACGTAATTGGTCCTCGTAACAACCCAACCCCAAATGTGTCTGATCGAGGTCGCAAATGGAAGGCAAAGCCCCAAGATTGGAAACGAAATGTTGAGAAAAAAGAAGCGAGGCCAGTTATTACAGCTGAAAGAAAAAAAGCGTATTTTGTGCAACGTAGCCTCTACACAACCTAAAACGAACCTCTGTTTCACGTCCTCGCCAAAAGGGTTTCCAGTGGCCGACTTGCTCTCACATGAAAAACGGAAAGGTCTTTAGGTACTCGGAGCTGAATTTTCAAGATTTCTGCTGAAATCACTAGCTTTATATAAGAAGATTGCCAGAACAATTTCATCCTTCAACACATGACGGCGTCATCCTCAAAACGCCAAGGGCCAGGAAGTAAAATAACATTTTGAATTAAGTTCTTTCTAGAAAAAAGAAGAGAAGGCAACGTGGAAAAAATTCTAGTTTGCCGCGATATGTTTCTGGGTATTCTGCAAATTGGAAGAGTCAGGGTACATTGATTATGTATGAAATCACTAAATACTCCGGTCAGCCCAAAGGAAACAACAGACGGCGAAAGACAAGCCGAAAAAATACGCCGATAGAAACTAAAAGGTGATCAATGACATTAAACGTATTAAACCCCTGGAAAAACACTACTCCAGGGCAAAGAATTGTTGTCGTGAATATCTGAACTCGGACTTGTCAATCAAGAAAATGTGGGAGATGTACAACAGAAACACAGGTACACTACGTCTTTTACAGAAGGATTTTCAGCAAACGTTTTAACATTGGATTTGGTTCACCTACTGTAGGCAAGTGTTCTACGTGTGCGAATTGGAGTCTAGAATAAGAGTAGAAAAGGATCCGAATGAAAAGAAGAAACTAGAAGCGGAGCTCTTCGCTCATAAGAAAAGAGCCGCTGTTTTTTTTTTTTTTTTTTTTTATGGAAGGTTAGAAGAAGACGGAGTATTCACTATAAGCTATAACTGCCAAATGAACGCGCCTGATCAAGTCACTTATTTCTCAAGGCAGATGTATCTGTGTAACTTCACAGTTTGCTTCGGCATTCTTCGTGGTCCACAGACTCCGCAAAACGTCTACTCTTTGTGGCTTGAGAGAGCCTAAGCAAAGGAGTCAAACCAGATAGCATCTGGTGTGCACAACACAAGGTGCGAATTAAATCTTGACAGCATTTAAAAGGTTCGATTGTTCGCTGACGGCTTTGGACATCATAACAAGAACAAAACGGTCAGTGTGAGATTATACACATTTCTACACTTGAAGAAAGAGGTTTTTTTCCTAATTTAAAAAAAAAAAAAGATTTTGTTTATCTCGTAGAAAATATGCTGTCCACGTGTCTCGTGATTTGCTCGATTTAGCTTATGATTCGTCTAGCTGGTTTCGCAACATATTCATGTTCATTAAGTTTCATTAGCAGGCTGTCAATGGAATCAGAAATCGATGGGTTAGATTCAGACTGGGGAGGGTGCTAATGACTAGGGACAAAGGTGCTTGTAGTTAGTGTAGCGTGATGGGTGAACAGGGGCTGGAGGAAGATTCTCTCGCTCCCCCCCCCCCCCCCCCCTTTTCTCCGCCCAACCAACGCGGCTTCCTTTGATGCTGGCCGACCGACTGACAGTCGTAGGATTTCCATCGGCGTGCCAATCGGCATAGTCATACCAAGTGACACGAGCCATGAGTGCGTCTACGCTACAACATACGAGTTTGATAAGTCTGGCAAATTTCCATGAAAGGATGTAGCATTTTTGTTGCGTCTTCATGTTTGGTTAGCTTGGTTATTCGAGGGATCGTGTAAAGAATTTCAACAATGTACAGCCCATTATTGACAGCCGATCGAATTGGTTAGTGTATCGACTGCGATTGAAAATGGATAAAACCGAGTTTCGTGCTGTTTAAAACATTTTCGTTTGGGGGATGGACTCCAGCACAAATCAGTACAGAACTAGATGAAGTTATGCGTACTCTACACTATCACTGAAGACCATTAACTTATGGATTGACGAGTTTAAAGGTGGTCGGACAAGCAAGCATAGAAGACGAAGCACGCTCTGGTCATCCAACTGAGGTCACCACAATGTAAACCCATTGACAAAATCTATGATGTGGTAAAGCAACACCGCCGAATAAAAATTTGAGAGATTGTTGAGACTATAGGCATATCAGCTGAACAAGTGCATAATATACCGCATGGAGAATTGGCTACGATGAAGCTGTGTGAGACGCGTGTCGCGATTGCTTATAGCTGACCGAAAGTGCATTTCGAGACAATGTCTGGCGATGTTTGGCACGTTTCACACTGGGACACTGGTGTTGGTCACCAGCTACCATCACCGACAGAGATACATTCGTCTGAACTGAAAAGCATTCACACTACACCGCCTCACCGAGTCACTGTAACCCAGCAGTGACTCACCCTCGCCACATGTGACGGACACCGTTGCTGTGTTCAAAGCAGTCACCGACGGACATGAATTAGTTTGAATTGGAGTTTTCGCACCAGGACACAGACCACAGACACAGCGCTGCAGATTTGCCAACAGACAGGCAGTCATTTCTGAGCTAGTGCCGCCAAACATTCATTATATATTATACTGTACACATTGTAGCCATGAGTTTAGATTTCATTACCACGAAAGATTTTATAAGTGAAGTAGACAGTCGTCCTGCTATTTGGGACGTCAAAAGCGAAGACTATAGCAACAAAGTGGTGGCTACGAGGGTAGTAACCTTCAAGCACATTTGCATCGCCTTTTCTTCTGCGGCTTAAGGCGTTCCGCTTTAAGGTCCAAAAAATAGAGTTAAAATATTATTCTTAATTACAATTATTTACGCATATGTGGCTTCTATAATAAGGAATTTTATTTATTTATTATAATATTATTGAGGTACAAGTTCCTGACACACTATAATTTTCATTGTAAGTTCCAATCGGTTCAGTGAATACAATAATGTGGCTTCTTACAGTTAATATGGTAATAATTGCACTATGCACATCACAAATACAATGCCAGATGAACAATCAGGCATAACCACATTAAGGTTCACGTAACATTTCTAACAATTACATTTTTTGCTGCCGCCAACCCACTTCACCTACAGGGCTAACGAAGTAGTTTGCAAAGCCACCTCTGATACTGTTCGCAATATTTCCTACAAGGACTTTAATGGGGTGACATATCCTGCAATCCCTGAATAGTTAACGTATCTTCAAACGACATAAAGACTATAAAACAATTCTATCTCCAGCCGATCATGTAGCAGTGAATGTACGTGTAATAAACGTTTTGTCTTCATTCTCCTCCTTCTCCTCCTTAGAAGTACCAACAAAAGTTCGTCCTCGCTCGAGTCCATTTCAGTAACAAACTAATCAGTTGGAAATACCTGCGGTGTCGGACACTGGTGATCCAGGAGTGTTCACCACAATTACCGGTGACCGTCATTGGCGACCGTCACCAGTGTCCCAGTATGAAACGGGCCTTTAATCGCAATCTGCAAGACTTGGGTTCAAATGGCTCTGAGCACTACGGGACTTAACTTCTGAGGTCATCAGTCCCCTAGAACTTAGAACTACTTAAACTTAACCAACCTAAGGACATCACACATATCCCTGCCCGAGGCAGGATTCGACCTTGCGACCGTAGCGGTCGCGCGGTTCCAGACTGTAGCGCCTAGAACCGCTCGGCCACCGCGGAAGGCTCCAAGAGTTTCTGAGCCGAGTTGTGACTCTTGATGAAATCTGGATGGCAGTCAAAACAATGGAGAAAGCGTGGTGAAAGTGCACTGAAGAAGGCAAGCTGGTAAGGTGATGGTCGCTGATTTTGAGATTTACTTCGTAAAAGGCAGAACAATAATTGGACCCCGTTAGCAAGTAAAAAGTGCTTTTTCACCAGGATAATGCACCTACTCACACATCAGCGATAACAAAGACGAACGTGCATGAATTGGTCTTTGAATTGGTTCCTCATCCACTCCACTCTATTCATCAGTCTTAGTCCCAGCTGACGTCTTACTGTTCCCAAACATGAAACTGTGGCTTGTGGGAATTTACATCAAATGTGAAAATGAAAGTTGCAGTCGAAGAGTATTTTGCAGAGCTTGACAAAACCTATTTTTCCCGTCGGATGAAAATGCTGGAGGATAGCTGGACGAACTGCATACCCACTAAAGGATACTGTGTAGTAAAGTAAAGTGATTTGTTTACGGAACAAACATTTTTTCTTGCCTTTTTACCAAACTTATCAAACCACCCTCGTACTTTAGCAGCTGACAAGGCAGACTGGTACAGTGGCGTGTATTGTGGATGCGCCATAACTGAAGCGAAAAGGCTAGTGGTCCACCCAGAAGCCAGAGAAGCTCACACTTGAATGCCTTACTTGAAAACGGATGCCACTTCAAACTCCTACATAGGACCGTCTCTGAAAAGTATGGAAAATAAGACAGAGGCACTGAGAGACTGTAGATTCAGTTCGAACCAGGAAGACGCATGGATGATTCAATTAATCTCGGTTTGGAGTCTGGTCAGAAGAAGAATTTCGATCTGTTAAGAAATTGATTAAAGCGCACGCTGTTTTCCAGGATGTAGGATGATACCGGAAACAACATTTAGGGTGTAGCTGTGCCTCATTCTCTCCTATGTTCTCTTCTCCAGGTATATGCAGAATAACCTGTGTTAAGTCTAAAAGATGGGACAGAGGTATCGGTAAACTGAAGCTTTGAATTGGGTCATTAAGCTTGCTTATTTAGCTTGATAGCTAACATCATTATACGTGACGTGAATGGGTAGGGTGTATGTTACAGTCCGGCATAAAATTTTAATCCGTTAGTAAATTTCATCTATCTGATAACTCACAAAAATTGTTCCTTGAATTCGGGAACCGTAGGGTCTGCTGCCTAAATCACGGACAGGCCACAAGGCAAACAAAATATTCATGTTTCAAACAAATCTTTTTGAATCACTGTTCGATTAAATAACGATAATAATTATAATGTTATGAATAATAATAACGGTAATAATGGAAATTGAAGCACTTTCTACACATCAGGGTGACCCAAGAGGGATATGACAGGAACGATCATTCGCAGGAAAAATGTCGAGTAAACATGGGCTCTAAGATGCATACCTGTCTTATGAGCACTTCTTCGTCTTCGATACTTTGAAACAAATCTCTTCTGCTATAAGTTCTTTGCTTTCCATCTTTTGAGAGGTGGTATTATGGACCAAAACAAGAAACAAATGTCCATTAAGAATAGGCTCTAAAGTGCATATCTGAAGACCTGTAAGCACTGGTTCATCTTCGCTGCATCTTCTACTGATCAAGTGCTCGTACCTCTTTACTGATCTGTACTAATTCCTCCCATAATATGGAAAGCGAAGAGCTTTCAATAGAACAGACTTGTTTCAAAATGTCGAAGTTGAAGAAGTACTCATAGCTCTTAAGGCGTGCGGTTTAGAGCCCATGTTTACTTTACTTTTTGCTTCGAATGGTAGTTCCTATCATATCTCTGAAAACTGACCATTCCTCGTGGGACACCCTGAAAGCAAGGCCATTTGAAATGACAGTATCGGCTAGGAACTAATAGCAATAACGGCGACATTCCTGCTCTTGGCAGCCGCTAGGGGTCCTCACACTCTCAATATTTACTGCGAATTGCACAATAATACTGACCGTCTGAGAGCAGTATTGACAATTTACGCAAAGTACTAAAGGAGACTGCAGGCTCGCACAATATATTGTACCGTGCAAAGATGATAATGTGCAGCCCACGACAGTTCCTGCCGATACTTCGTGATGTGGGTTCATGTAAACAACTGATAAAGCGACGCCATATGAATACACAAGGAAGACAGATGTAATGAATCATCTACTCAAGTATGTTCAGGGGAGCAGTTTGATTGCATGTTTAATATTTATTCAGTAACTAGGTGCGTACCCAGCATTGCCCGGGTATATCTTTATTCCAGTCTTCTATTAGCTCGTCTCCTCCTTCCCTCTCTCTCTCTCTCTCTCTCTCTCTCTCTCTGTCTCTCTCTCTCTCTCTGTTCATCTCAAACAACCCCGCTCTCTGTCCATCTCCTCTTCCCCCATACCTTTCTCCATCTCCACCTTCTCCTATCTGATCTTATCTCCTTCTCCCCCTCTCTATGTCACTCTGCCCCTGCACCCTTTGTCCATCCGCTCCTTCCCTCTATCTGTCTCACCCTCTTCCCTCTAATTCCATCTCCTCCGCATCCGCCTCTCTTTGTCAGTCTCCTCCTGCTCTCTCTCTCTCTTTCAATCTTCTCCTGCCCTATATATCTCTCCTCCTCCTCCTACCTGAGCCTGTCTTCTCCTTACCCCTTGTTTCTATCCATCTCCTCGTCCTCCCTTTTCTCTCCACGTTATCACACTCACCCCAATAGGAGGCTGGTGCTTCTTACCCCTACACTATTTCTTTACAGATTCTAACTAACATGTGACTGCTACAGTCGCAGGTTCGAATCCTGCCTCGGGCATGGATGTGTGTGATGTCCTTAGGTTAGTTAGATTTAAGTAGTTCAAAGTTCTAGGGGACTGATGACCTCAGATGTTAAGTCCCGTAGTGCTCAGAGCCATTTGAACCATAACTAACATGTGTACCAAATTTCGCTGAGACAGTCCCAGCCTTTCACGAGTGGCTTTGCTCGCATATGCAGATGACAAATATACACACATCAAAAAAAGTTTTGCATCACCTCGATTTCAAGAGTTCCGGAACCTGTACAGAAAATTGGAACAGAGATCAACATAAACATCATTTCTGCCCTTTTTATTGCTCATTAAAACCACCCATTGCATGTTGTACCACATATGCAACTCATCGGTGAAGAGAAAGTGATGCTAATCCTGAGCAGTCCATTCGGAATGTTGTTTGGCCGATTTGTACCGCGCTGAATGGTGTCGTGGTTGCAAAGATGGACTTCGCCATGGACGTCAGGAGTGAATCTGCGCATCATGCAGCCTATTGCGTGCAGTTTGAGTAGTAACACTACGTCCTGTGGCTGCAAGAAAGCATTATTCGACATGGTGGCGTTGCTGTCAGGGTTCCTCCGAGCCATAATCCATAGGTAGTGGTCATCCACTGCAGTAGTAGCCCTTGGGCGGTATGAGCGAGGCATGCCATCGACAGTTCCTGTTTCTCTGTATCTCCTCCATGCCCGAACAACATCGCTTTGGTTCACTCCGAGGCCTCACTAAATCCGCCTAAAGATGTAAACAACCGAGCATGAGCAGCGTCAGTTCCAGTCATCCCACCAGGAAGGAAGCACACGGCTCCTGTTGTCTGTAGTTTAAGCATGCCTAGACGGTCAATAACACGGTTAGATCGCGTCCGCAATCTTACTTTCTACCAGGAAGGGCTCTCAATGACGAATACAGGCATGCATTAATGCAAGAGGACGTGCTACTGGGTATTAGAGGTACCGGTGTGTACATCAGTCTGAACCATCACCTCTGAAGGTCTCGCTGTATGGTGGTACAATATGCAATTATGGTTTTCATGAGCAATAAAAAGGGCGGAAATGATGTTTATGTTGATCTCTGTTCCAATTTTCTGCACAGATTCCGGAACCCTCGGAAAAGAGGTGTTGCAAACCTTTTTTTGATGTGTGTAATAATAATTCTAATAGCAACAGTAGAAAATAAAGACACAAAACTGAGATTTGACGCCGAGTGGAATGGCCGAGCGGTCCTGGGCGCTTCAGTCTGGAACCGCGCGACCGCTACGGTCGCAGGTTCGAGTCCTGCCTCGGGCATGGATGTGTGTGATGTCCGTACGTTAGTTTGGTTTAAGTAGTTCTAAGTTCTGATCTCAGAAGGTAAGCTCCATAGTGCACAGAGCCATTTGAGCCATTTTTGAGATTTGACAAATGGTAGTATTTTATAGCCCGTCCTACATGCAGGCTTTGTGAAACGGTAAAGGTGTAGTCTAGGGTACTCAAAAGACCTAGGGTACTCAGATACGTTAAAGTGAACATACAAAACAGTGACAGATGGAATTGTTGTATTAGGAAATAGATTATTACCTGACTTTTGGAGTTAGATATATACAGATATAGTTGAGCATCTATGATTATTTTAAATGAAGTGAGATATTATTGTTAATGGCATTCTATAGCCATATAAAAGGTGAGGGCTGTGATAGAACTGCTTTTAATATCTGCAGTGAAATGTGTGTCTCAAATAAACAGGAACTGCGCTAA
This sequence comes from Schistocerca gregaria, assembly GCF_023897955.1. Lineage (NCBI taxonomy): Eukaryota > Metazoa > Arthropoda > Insecta > Orthoptera > Acrididae > Schistocerca > Schistocerca gregaria. The sequence goes on along the minus strand of NC_064920.1, from coordinate 968,671,403 downwards.
GTGTGGGTCCGACGGTAACCCGTACAGCACAGCATCAACGCCATTGTTCAACGTTATCGAGTGAACAGCGGTGCAACTGCATTACTCTGGCAATTTGATCTTCGCGTTTAATGCCTCGCTAGGTTACTTTTAAGAAATGTTTCAGTTTTAACATTTCGAAACATTCTTCTCGAGTTTTCATGATACCGGTACTTAACTTTATTAAAAAGCTGCAACTGAGAACTTTAACACACAAAAAAGTTAAGACGTTAAGCATACAGTTCAATAATCACTGTCTTGCAATGTTGATGAAGTAGCAGTACCTACATTAAGTAGGATATCCAAGTAACATTACGTAACACCCATAACCGAACGAGATAGCAGTGGCCTCGTATTCAAGATGGTGGCAGTTGAAATCCCCGTTCAGACATCAGATTTAGCTTTACCGTGATTTCCTTAACATTGTTAAGGTGAATGCCATGACGGTTTCTTTGGAAGAGCTCTGCTGATTTCTTTTTTTTTTTTTTTTCTATCATTGTCAGATCGAAGCTTTTGCATCGTCTCTAATGACTGCGCTGTCGAACCGACGTTGAAGCCTAATCTTGCTTCCTTCCTTCTGCGTTGTCAGAACCGGCAGCAATGCTTTTATCAGCAGCGCGAAGCATTTTTCACCGCTGCTGTGTCAGACGGCCACAGCGGGCCGTCGGAGAGCAGGGTCGCAGCGTGACGTCACAGCTCAGGCGCATTGAGCCGACCGCTATATCTCAACATTACGTTTCTTGGACAAAAGTTGCTCACGCCGTGCATTTTCCACAGCTTTGGAAATGAAGCCAACCATGACTACGAATGCCAGGATTCGTCAGGCCTGTAAATACGATTAGGTAAACTGCTTTTCTTACGAATGCGAATGATTTTGAGGTGGATATCGTTACAGCAAACTGCAGGAATAATTCCAGATTATAAGTGCTAGTACTGTAGGACGATTTCTAAATGCTGCTAAGATATTCTGTGTCTGGAGGCAAATATAATTAAAACAAACTATTTCTTTCCAGTGATGAAAGACTTCCAACCATGATTTACCAATCTTTTTATATATCTTTATTTGTGAAGTGACTACTAATGAATTCTTTTATTGCTCTTCAAAAATAGCTTCATGTAGAAATTACACTTATAATCTGCTGATTTCGAAATGTAAGTGTAAGGGGCGTTGCGAAATTAATATAAAAATCTTTCGCATTATGTATTAACTAGGTGTTACCCGCAGCTGCGCTCGCATATCAGCAAAATGAAATGAAGTGTGCATCTGGCCTTACTGGCCAGGAGACCCCATTTGAGATGTTCAGCTGCTCGGCAAGTCTTTTTACACTACTGGCCATTAAAATTGCTACACCACGAAGATGACGTGCTACAGACGCGAAATTTAACCGACAGGAAGAAGCAGCTGTGATATGCAAATGATTAACTTTTCAGAGCATTCACACAAGGTTGGCGCCGGTGGCGACACCTACAACGCGCGGACATGAGGAAAGTTTCCAACCGATTTCTCATACACAAACAGCAGTTGACTGGCGTTGCCTGGTGAAACGTTGTTGTGATGCTTCTTGTGAGGAGGAGAAATGCGTACCATCAGGTTTCAGACTTTGATCAAGGTCGGATTGTAGCTATCACGATTGCAGTTTACCGTATCGCGACATTGCTGCTCTGGTTGGTCGAGATCCAATGACTATTAGCAGAATATGGAATCTGGGGGTTCAGAAGGGTCATACGGAACGCCGTGCCTGATCCCAACGGCCTCGTATCATTAGCAGTCGAGATGACAGGCGTCTTATCCGCAAGGCTGTAACGGCTCGAGCAGCCACGTCTCGATCCCTGAGTCAACAGATGGCGACGTTTGCAAGACAACAACCATCTGCACGAACAGTTCGATGACGTTTGCAGCAGCATTGCCTATCAGCTCGGAGACCATCACTGCGGTTACCCTTGACTCTGCATCACAGACAGGATGGTGTACACAACGACGAACCTGGGTGCACGAATGGCAAAACGTCATTTTTCGGATGAATCCAGGTTCTGTTTACAGCATCATGATGGTCTCATCCGTGTTTAGCGACATCGCGGTGAACGCACATTGGAAGCGTGTATTCGTCATCGCCATACTTGCGTATCACCCGGTGTGATGGTATGGGGGTGCCATTGGTTAGATGTGTCGGTCACCTCTTGTTCGCATTGACGGTGCTTTGAACAGTGGACGTTTTTTCAGATGTACTACGACCCGTGGCTCGACCCTTCATTCGATCCCTGCGAAATCCTACATTTCAGCAGCAAAATGCACGACCGCATGTTGGAGGTCCTGTACGGGCCTTTCTGGATACAGAAAATGTTCGACTGCTGCCCTGGCCAGCACATTCTCTAGATTTCTCACCAATTGAAAACGTCTGGTCAATGGAGGCCGAGCAACTGGCTCTTCACAATACGCCAGTCACTACTCTTAATGAACTGTGGTATCGTGTTGAAGCTGCATGGGCAGCTATACCTGAACACGCCATCCAAGCTCTGTTTGACTCAATGCCCAGGCGTATCAAGGCCGTTATTACGGCCAGAGATGGTTGTTCAAAAAATGGTGCAAATGGCTCTGAGCACTATGGGACTTAACATCTCAGGTCATCAGTCGCCTAGAACTTAGAACTACTTAAACATAACTAATCTAAGGACATCACACACATCCACGCCCGTGCAGGATTCGAACCTGCGACCGTAGCGATCGCGCGGTTCCTGACTGAAGCGCCTAGAAACGCTCGGCCAGAGATGGTTGTTCTTCTCAGGATCTATGCACCCAAATTACGTGAAAATGTAATCACATGTCATTTCTAGTATAATATATTTGTCCAATGAATACCCGTTTATCATCTGCATTTCTTCTTGGTGTAGCAATTTTAACGGCCAGTAGTGTATTTGACTTGCACGTCGATGATGATAAAATGATAATAAGGACAACATCTACATGCGATCCCGAGCACAGCGGTGAAAATGCGGCCGTTCGAGTAGAAGCCGGGACTACGTGATCAAGGGTCAGCAAAGCTAACCAAAACATCGCGAACTGTTGAAGCTGAACCCTCTAAATACCGCGCTGCGGCAGAAAGTGCCGCAGCCACAATGTTCCCGGAACTACGTGCTAGTCTTTAGTCTCCTCACTATCTGTTTATATGTATTCCCAGGTTCGCCCTTCCCGCTAGTCCTGCACGTAGCAGTCTCCTGTTTCCTTGTAGAGTCAGTGAGAAACTGAAAACATCGCACAGGTGTCACTCCATACCGCGCGCGGTCAATCATGTACGTATTTACTATGTCGTATCTGCCCTTGCTTTTACAGTTGTTTGTGCTAATAGCTGCTGCGTTTTGCGATAACTGCAATGCACATAATTATGTCTTTGCTCCCCTTCGCTTTTGTAGGAATAGGGACAATGTACATGATAACGTTATACATGAAACACTTTGTGGGCTGTCCATGACGAAGATGACGCGGTAGAGCCTCCATGCAATTTCACCGAAGAAAGTGTGAACGTAGATTGTCGCAATATTGACTCAGAACAATCCATGGACGAATATTCCAATACCTAAGATGATCTTCGAGGCAATGGTTACCGTTTTTATATCGTAAAAGATGGAAAAACTCTTTGGGAAAGCAATTCCTTATCTCTGTCGAATAAAACGAAATCAAAAAACATTATAAAAGTATTGCCAGACCCGATCCGCATGGGCGGAAATATTTCCTCGCAATAAGACGCGTTTACGGGATGCATTCCTACAAATATGATTGACAAAATTGTTGGCTACACAAACTTATACATTTCAGAACGGAGATGTACAATTCAATAAACGAGGGAAAGAAATTCTAGGTTTGCCTCTTTTTCGGAAATGATAGCTTTTTATGGAGTTCTCTTCCTTATCGCTCTCAACAAAAGTAGCCGAGCCAGTCCCCTGGAGAGATTGCAAACCTAATGGTACAAGGATGATGACCTGCCTAGCTGCGTTTTCCTATAACAGATTTATGTTCCTACTGAGAAGCGTCAGATTTAATGAGAGCGTGACCAGGGAAATACGAGAAAAGTATGATGAATTAGTAGCCATTACGGAGATACACAGGCACTTTGAAAGTAAATGTAAAAACAATTACTCCGTATCAGAATTTGTGACGATTGATGAAATAGTGCCTGCCTTTCGAGGTCGGTGTAGTTACATCCAACACACGCCTGCGAGGCCGGTGACGTACGGCCTCAAATTGTACGCAATGTGCGACAGTAGAACATTTTATGTCCACGGCTTTGAGATACACTGCTCCAAACAAAGGGAAGCTCCTTACTTTACATCGAACAAAGCGCTCTGCAGAGTCAAACGACTAGTTCAGCCATCTTAGGTTCGGACAGAAATGCGACCACCGACAACTACTAAACTAGCAATCCATTGGTGCAGTTTCTTCTGAAGAACGGTGTAACATTTCTTGGTACAATGAAACAGAATAAAAAATAAATTCCCTCAAACTTTCTGAATATGAAATCCCGAGAAAGGGTCTCTTCACTATTTGGATTCCAGGGCGGTTGCACCGTGGTATCCTATATACCAAATAAGAAAAAAATGTGTCCTCCTGTTATCTACAATGCATGAGTGCGAGGAAATAGACACAGATACGGGAAAACGTACCCCAATAATGGACTATAAGCATACGAAGGGGAGCGTGAATACAGTGACCAACAGTATTCGCTTTATTCGACTTCAGTAAAAACAAAAAGGTAGCCACTGGCAAATTTCTTCAGATTTTTGAACAAGGCAGGATTAAATGCACAATTGTTGTGGATGTGGAATAATATAAACCAAACAGGTAGTAGACAAGACTTTCTGGAAAAAACGTGCGTTCAACACGGATGGGACCATCATGATGCTGTAAACAGAACCTGGATTCATACATAAAAATGACGTTTTGCCATTCGTGCACCCAGGTTCGTCGTTGAGTACACCATCGCAGGCGCTCCTGTCTGTGATACAGCGTCAAGGGTAACCGCAGCCACGGTCTCCGAGCTGATAGTCCATGCTGCTGCAAACATCGTCGAACTGTTCGTGCAGATGGTTGTTGTCTTGCAAACGCCCCCATCTGTTGACTCAGGGATCGAGACGTGGCTGCTCGATCCGTTACAGCCATGCGGATAAGATGCCTGCCATCTCGACTGTTAGTGATACGAGGCCGTTGGGATCCAGCACGGCGTTCCGTATTACCCTCCTGGACCCCCAGATTCCATATTCTGCTAACAGTCATTGGATCTCGACCAACACGAGCAGCACTGTCGCAATACGATAAACCGCAATCGCGATAGACTACAATCCGACCTTTATCAAAGTCGGTAACGTGACGGTACGCACTTCTCCTCCTTAGACGAGGCATCACATCAACGTTTCACCAGGCAACGCCAGTCAACTGCTGTTCGTGTATGAGAAATCGGTTGGAGACTTTCCTCATGTCAGCACGTAGTAGTGCAACCACCAGCGCCAACCTTGTGTGAATGCTCTGACAAGCTAATCATTTGCAAATCACAGCATCTTCTTCCTGTCGGTTAAATTTCGCGTCTGTAGCACGTCATCTTCGTGGTGTAGCAGTTTTAATGGCCAGTAGTGTATTAGTATGAATATGTTTGCACACGCTGTTAAAATCGGCCGTCGAAGAAATAAATGTTTCGAGAAGTGCTGATCATTCCGAGGCCCGGTTTCTGCGTTGGATATAGATGCGTGAGCGCCTCTGAGAAAGGGGTCCTCAAGGCCACGACGGAGTGTGCGCATCGACTCGCTGCCCGTTGGCTGGCTTTCGCAGGCAGCAAGCGGCGGCAGTCTGCCGACAAAGAGCTGGCGAACCCAGTTCCCGGTAGTGTGGCCACTGGCGGTCAGGCAGTATTCCTGCCGTCATAAATTTCGCCGGCCTCTCTTGTCACGTAACAAGAAAGCAGCTTTTTCGTCTTTGGTGGGAGTAGTTCGGCTAGTTCGACAATACTGCCACATGCTGATTATACGGCGGCAAATATTTGTATTTAAATCTTCCTATTGACTAACCGAGGACAAGCCACTGCTTCAGTCCCTCTTCTTTCTTCGTTGATTCCTGCTTTTTCAGTTCTTTATTACCTTATCTCTATAACGTGTTTCCCTTTCTTTCGTCCTTGTTGTTCCCGCTTTCATATTACTCTGCCTTAAACAACTTAGTACTTATTTAATATAATCCATTATGGAGTTGAGGTAGCCGTTGTCGTTATACTGGTTATCCCTGTTAGCATTCAACCGAGATTCTTGCATCTGTCATCTGTCATCTGTCATCGTTAGCCTCTCGTAACTCCGTCAGTGACATGCTACAAGTTTAAAATCGCATACCTCCCCTAAAATAATTCTAAAATTATATTGCATGTAGAAAAGAAAGGGGGAAACTTGATTTACTAGAGGAGGCGACTTTAAACTTGTAGCATGTCACTGACGGAGTTGCGAGAGGCTAACGATGGCAGTCCAATGCAATAAGGAAATCAGGTGACCAATAGCATAGCGATACCATCAAGCACACGGCTGTAACCACGCCACAGCACGTAGGCACGTTAGTCCACAACAGCTCCCGAGCCGCCGCAGTGCGACAGCATATTTGGTAGCTATGGGACGGCCATCGACTTGTATCAACAACTTCAATGTAAGACGAGGACCCACAGTCCAATACACTTTTAATTCTGTTTTACTCTATGGACTTCCCAACTATTTGTGATGGTATATTGTCTTTCTTTTTAGGCCGTTTAATTTCATGACATAGACTTTACAACCTGATGATGAGAGCATTGTCTCTTGAAACGCGTTGTTAAAATCTACGTTTAAGAACCCCGGTTGAAGTCTAACAGGGATAACTAACTTAGTACTTTATTCTTAAAACATTTCCTTCTCTTACTTCCATTCTTTAATATTGTTTGTTTCTGCTTCTTTTCTTATTTCCAACATCAATGCAATTCTTGACTTCCTTTTCTATAATTATATTTGCCTCCTTAGCCAGTTCTCTTTCATTTAGTAGAGGTTTCCAAAGAACAGATGCCATCCCTCTGTTACTAGCTCCGATACTTTATGCATGCTCCGCTGTATCTCTGCATTACTTCTCATTTTCCAGTTACCTGTTACTTGCATGACACCCATTTTTCTAATAACCTGCCTTTGAAGTACTTTCTATTTTGTGCAGAAAGTACCGGGTGATCAAAAAGTCAGTATAAATTTGAAAACTGAATAAATCACGGAATAATGTAGATAGAGAGGTACAAATTGACACACATGCTTGGAATGACATGGGGTTTTATTAGAATCAAAACAATACAAAAGTTCAAAAAATGTGCGGCAGATGGCGCTTCATCTGATTAGATAGCAATAATTAGCATAACTAAGTAAGACAAAGCAACGATGATGTTCTTTACAGGAAATGCTCAATGTGTCCACCATCATTCCTAAACAATGGCTGTAGTTGAGGAATAAGGTTGTGAGCAGCACTGTAAAGCATGTCCGGAGTTATGGTGAGGCATTGGCATCGAACGTTGTCTTTCAGCATCACTAGAGATATCAGTCGATCACGATACACTTGCAACTTCAGATAACACCAAAGCCAATAATCGCACGGACTGAGGTCTGGGGACCTGGAAGGGCAAGCATGACAAAAGTGGTGGCTGAGCACACGATCATCACCAAACGACGCGCGCAAGAGATCTTTCACGCATCTAGCAATATGGGGTGGTTCTAATAAAACCCCATGTCATTCCAAGCATGTGTGTCAATTTTTACATCTCTATCTACATTATTCCGTGGTTTATTACGTTTTCAAATTCATGCTGACTTTTTGATCATCCGGTGTAAGGTGTCAGGCAAATCCAACACCTTCCATGAAAACCCTGAATGGTAAACAAATCCAGTAGTATGTCACATAGCTCCGAATAAATCGTGACATTAAATTAACCAAAGTAATACGAGTAGCGAGTGAGCAAATGGAATTCCACAGACTAACATAAGAATGCCTAAATGCATGTCATACGTTCCCACCGTGAGACAGACGCAGTTCCGAGGGGAGAAATGAGAACAGAAGTCGAGAGCAGAACCGTGTTAAGCTAGAAGGCCCTACGATAAGGGACGGACTGGACACCCACGTCGCCAGCTAACCACTAGGGCCACCCCACCCGCAAGTTTTAGCGTGAGACTTTTTCGCGTCTCTTACGTCAAGGACCACCCCCCAGCCCATGTTAAAAGCTAGAGCCCTCCAGAAAAACGGTATAGATTTTACGATAACACAAAAAGGGCCACACCACCTGCAAGTTTTAGCGTGAGACTTTTTCGCGTCTGTTGCGTTATGACCACCCCACAGCCCATGTTAAAAGATAGAGCCCTCCAGAAGAACAGTATAGATTTTACGATAACGCTAAAAGGACCACACCAGCTGCAAGTTTTAGTGTGAGACTTTTTCGCGTCTCTGTTACGTTGCAAACTTTAAAAACATTGCTCCACCACGAAAAGTATAACGTTTCTCATTGGATAGACAGAATTTTTGTAGGCGGAGCTTAAGGTTAACATTGAGACCCTGATTGGTCAGATGAAAACACAGCCAGATAGTTTTTTTTTAAACCAACTTCGCTAAATGGTAGTAAGGAGAAGTTAGGGGAAGTGAGTTAGTTCCGAGACGGCGCGCTGGATGGTTGCTGCGCTGCCCGTGGCCCCCTGACGAACACCAACAAGGTAATGAACGCACGCGATGCCGCATAACAGCGCGTAAAGCTTCACTCAGAACTGCAGAAGTCTCATCTGTTACACCCCCTTTTTGCGTAAAACTAGTGTCGATCGTCAATTAAAGCTCATGGTGTTCACATTTGCCACTTGAAGTAAAAATCTGAAATGCGATGATTTTTCTGTTATATAGTTATTGAGAAGACACATCAGCCACTGTAATTTACGCCAAGTTAGATAAGTAATGAAAGATAACTGAGGGTCACTGTAGGCCATTTTGATAGTTTTCTCTTTTGTGAAACTTAATTTAAACCTAGATTATAGATGTGATACGGCATAGGTCATCCTTCGATCCATTGTAGAACTTGGAAACCCATTCAGGGAATATTCGTTCACATTTTTGTTGAACGCAGTTGGTTTTTACCATCCTGTATTAAAACACTTCCTTTTATTAATAGTGCAATTTATAAACAATGATTTGTGAGTAGAATAAAATTTCCAATGGTAAACTTAACTGCTTTTTCGACGTTATTTTACCAGCTAACTAAAAATAGGAAAGCCTTGAACCCCTTCCACTAAATTTAGTTAGTATTAAGATTCTATTACAGGGAGTGCAGTGGAGCTGACGCTGAAATCATTAAGTATTTGGTTATATCATCGCTAGTCTCACTGAACTCTTCTGAATTCTACATGTCATGTGTGGTCTGGCGTCTCCTTACCAGCAACAGGTCCCAGGTTCAAACTAGTCAATTCCCTAAAAAACACGCTCAGAGCGTCATTGCGCGAAAGTGGTAGGGAGCCACGATATAGAACAAACAGACACCACCATGAATATTAGACCGGTATAAAATAGTTGCTTCAGATGTAACACAAAAATTCCAGTTTTCACCTGATATGCAGACGTTTACACCACCTTATCATTCTGCTTTGCACTGTGGCAACAGTGTGTTCTGGAGAGTAACGAGCGTTGCCGGATATCTGTAAATGCAGTTTGCCAATATCGTTGGGACAAAACCTTTTCTTGTGGACCATACCACTAAGTCCCAGAAGTCTCTGCCAGCTAGGATGTACTGGAATTAGAACACTGTGAGTACTTTATGAATGACGGTATGCAATTTTTTTTTCTTGCGGACTTGGTGGGTTGGGAACCATTAGCACAATGAAAATATCGGCAGACGGTATTCGTATACTCTGGCAGACGAAACTTTTGCCCACTTGTGTTAGTGACATCAAATCATTTTGGACGCTAATATTTAAAATGGCAGAAATATTTCTTTTTAATCGGAGACCGGTTTGATGCAGCCCGCCAACCTCTTCGGATCCATTCCAGTAGGTGCCCCCCTCTAGGGTTTTTTTGCTCTACTGTTCCCTCAAGTACCATGGCAGTTGTCATCTTGGAAAAAAGGTTTTTCTTTTGTTTTGTCGGTAATCCGCATTGTACCTGCACGATATTTCGATCGTGTAACTCTACATCTACATCTACATGACTACTCTGCAATTCACATTTAAGTGCTTGGCAGAGGGTTCATCGAACCACAATCATACTATCTCTCTACTATTCCACTCCCGAACAGCGAGCGGGAAAAACGAACACCTAAACCTTTCTGTTCGAGCTCTGATTTCTCTTATTTTATTTTGATGATCATTCCTACCTATGTAGGTTGGGCTCAACAAAATATTTTCGGATTCGGAAGAGAAAGTTGGTGACTGAAATTTCGTAAAAAGGTCTCGCCGCGACGAAAAACGTCTATGCTGTAATGACTTCCATCCCAACTCGTGTATCATATCTGCCACACTCTCTCCCCTATAACGTGATAATACAAAACGAGCTGCCCTTTTTTGCACCCTTTCGATGTCATCCGTCAATCCCACCTGGTAAGGATCCCACACCGCGCAACAATATTCTAACAGAGGACGAACGAGTGTAGTGTAAGCTGTCTCTTTAGTGGACTTTTTGCATCTTCTAAGTGTCCTGCCAATGAAACGCAACCTTTGGCTCGCCTTCCCGACAATATTATCTATGTGGTCCTTCCAACTGAAGTTGTTCGTAATTTTAACACCCAGGTACTTAGTTGAATTGACAGCCTTGAGAACTGTACCATTTATAGAGTAATCGAATTCCAACGGATTTCTTTTGGAACTCATGTGGATCATCTCACACTTTTCGTTATTTAGCGTCAACTGCCACCTGACACACCATACAGCAATCTTTTCTAAATCGCTTTGCAACTGATACTGGTCTTCGGATGACCTTACTAGACGGTAAATTACAGCATCATCTGCGAACAGTCTAAGAGAACTGCTCAGATTGTCACCCAGGTCATTTATATAGATCAGGAACAGTAGAGGTCCCAGGACGCTTCCCTGGGGAACACCTGATATCACTTCAGTTTTACTCGATGATTTGCCGTCTATTACTACGAACTGCGACCTTCCTGACAGGAAATCACGAATCCAGTCGCACAACTGAGACGATACCCCATAGCTCCGCAGCTTGATTAGAAGTCGCTTATGAGGAACGGTGTCAAAAGCTTTCCGGAAATCTAGAAATACGGAATCAACTTGAGATCCCCTGTCGATAGCGGCCATTACTTCGTGCGAATAAAGAGCTAGCTGCGTTGCACAAGAGCGATGTTTTCTGAAGCCATGCTGATTACGTGTCAATAGATCGTTCCCTTCAAGGTGATTCATAATGTTTGAATACAGTATATGCTCCAAAACCCTACTGCAAACCGACGTCCATGATATAGGTCTGTAGTTAAATGGATTACTCCTACTACCCTTCTTGAACACTGGTGCGACCTGCGCAATTTTACAATCTGTAGGTACAGATCTATCGGTGAGCGAGCGGTTGTATATGAGTGCTAAGTAGGGAGCTATAGTATCAGCGTAATCTGAAAGGAACCTAATCGGTATACAATCTGGACCTGAAGACTTGCCCGTATCAAGCGATTTGAGTTGCTTCGCAACCCCTAAGGTATCTGCTTCTAAGAAACTCATGCTAGCAGATGTTCGTGTTTCAAATTCTGGAATATTCCATTCGTCTTCCCTGGTGAAGGAATTTCGGAAAACTGCGTTCAATAACTCCGCTTTAGCGGCACAGTCGTCGATAACAGTACCATCGGCACTGCGCAGCGAAGGTATTGACTGCGTCTTGCCGCTTGTGTACTTTACATACGACCAGAATTTCTTCGGATTTTCTACCAAATTTCGAGACAATGTTTCGTTGTGGAACCTATTAAAGGCATCTCGCATCGAAGTACGTGCCAAATTTCGCGCGTCTGTAAATTTTAGCCCATCTTCGGGATTTCGCGTTCTTCTGAACTTCGCATGCTTTTTCCGTTGCCTCTGCAACAGCGTTCGGACCTTTTTTGTGTACCACGGAGGATCCGTTCCATCTCTTACCAATTTATGAGGTATGAATATCTCAATTGCTGTTGCTACTATATCTTTGAATTTGAGCCACATCTCGTCTACATTCGCATAGTCAGTTCGGAAGGAATGGAAGTTGTCTTTTAGGAAGGCTTCTAGTGGCACTTTATCCGCTTTTTTAAATAAAATTATTTTACGTTTGGTTCTGATGGATTTGGAAGAAATGGTATTGAGCCTAGCTACAATGACCTTGTGATCACTAATCCCTGTATCAGTCATGATGCTCTCTATCAGCTCTGGATTGTTTGTGGCTAAGAGGTCAAGTGTGTTTTCGCAACCATTTACAATTCGCGTGGGTTCGTGGACTAACTGCTCGAAATAATTTTCGGAGAAAGCATTTAGGACAATCTCGGAAGACGTTTTCTGCCTACCACCGGTTTTGAACAAGTATTTTTGCCAACATACCGAGGGTAGGTTGAAGTCCCCACCAACTATAACCGTATGAGTGGGGTATTTATTTGTTACGAGACTCAAACTTTCTCTGAACTGTTCCGCAACTGTATCATCGGAGTCTGGGGGTCGGTAGAAGGAGCCAATTATTAACTTAATTCGGCTGTTAAGTATAACCTCCACCCATACCAATTCGCACGGAGTATCTACTTCGACTTCACTACAAGATAAACCAGTACTGACAGACACAAACACTCCACCACCAATTCTGCCTAATCTATCTTTCCTGAACACCGTCTGAGACTTCGTAAAAATTTCTGCAGAACTTATTTCAGGCTTTAGCCAGCTTTCTGTACCTATAACGATATCAGCTTCTGTGCTTTCTATTAGCGCTTGAAGCTCAGGGACTTTTCCAGCGCAACTACAACAATTTACAACTATAATTCCGACTGTTCCTTGATCCAAGCACGTCCTGTAATTGCCATGCACCCTTTGACATTGCAGCCCACCCCGTACTTTCCCGAGGCCTTCTAACCTAAGAAACCGCCCAGTCCACGCCACACAGCCTCCGCTACCCGTGTAGCCGCCAGCTGAGTGTAGTGAACTCCTGACCTATTCAGCGGAACCCGAAACCCCACCACCCTATGGCGCAAGTCAAGGAATCTGCAGCCAATACGGTCGCAAAACCGTCTGAGCCTCTGATTCAGACCCTCCACCCGGCTCTGCACCAAAGGTCCGCAGTCGGTTCTGTCAACGATGCTGCAGATGGTGAGCTCTGCCTTCATCTCGTAAGCAAGACCGGCAGCCTTCACCAAATCAGATAGCCGCTGGAATCCAGAGAGAATTTCCTCAGATCTAAAGCGACACACGTCATTAGTGCCGACATGTGCCACCACCTGCAGCTGGCTGCATCCTGTGCTCTTCATGGCATCCGGAAGGACCCTTTCCACATCAGGAATGACTCCTCCCGGAATGCACACGGAGTGCACACTGGATTTCTTCCCCTCCTTAGCCGCCGTATCCCTAAGGGGCCCCATTACGCGCCTAACATTGGAGCTCCCAACTACCAGTAAGCCCACCCTCTGCGATTGCCCGGACCTTGAAGGCTGAGAATGATCCTCTTCATAAGGTGCTCTCTCAGGCAAGCACTCCGCGGATTACCGGCCGAAAACCCGATTTTCCAAGCTGACAACGCCTCGCTGGGAAAACTTGAAGACTTACACCATGGACGTTATTCCCTGATGTCTTAATATCTCCTGTCATCTTGCCAATATTTTTGTCAGTGTTTTCTATATGTTTCTTTCTTCAGTGATTCTTTGGAGAACCTCTTCACTTCTTATCAGTCCGCGTAATTTTCAGTAGCCTTCTATAGCATCACGTCTCAAATGTTTCGGTTCTCTTCTTTTTCCGTTGTCCCACAGTCCCTGATCCACTACCATATAATGTTGTGCCACAAAGGTACATTCTAAGAAATTTCTTCCCTTTATTAAGGCCAATGTTTGATACTAGCAGACTTCTCTTGGCCTGCAATTTGGTCCTTGCATTTGCTTCAAACAACGAAGACCTTTTTCGATGTCCTCTTGATGTCTTCCTATCCGCATTTTCAAAGACGACACCAACTGTTTCTACAACGCAATCTCAATCCCACACATCGACAATGTTTCCGCAATCTGCAGATAAATAAGGCATGATTCCAATAGGTTCTCTTTCTGTAATTAATTTCCTTATCTTTATGTGGCTGTTAACACAATCGTAAGCAATTCTTGAGGGCATCTCTCGCTGCAATGTCGGAAGTAACGAGTGCTCGGAGGTCACGTTAATAAACTCGAACTTAGCGATTCCAGCTAGTTGTCGCCAAAAGATATTTTAATTGAGACTGCATTAACCAGATAGCCCGACGATACACAGCGGTGAACCACATCAAAGAAAACTTCAGAGACACGTTCAGTTTCCTTTGTGGTCGTGTGCCGGTTGTGGCGTCACAGTGATTATGTCATATCAAAGAAAGCCATACGTATATGAAGGCCGCCGTCAGCTGTCACTTTGACGATGGCGCCGTGGACAAAGCGATGCCGTTGCACGTAACTGTCAAGTCATTAACACTGGAATGCCCTGAATTCAACAAGCCGCCTCGCAGGAGAGGCTCTACTAGATACCTTTAATGTGGAAGAGATAATCAGAGACCACAGGAAATGGAAGACTCGGAACATTTTTTACGCGAATAGAAGAGCGTAGTACTAATTTAGAAAAGTTAATCAGACATAAGGAACAGCCGCGCTGACGTAGCCGATTCCATTGGTCTGGATCAGCCACTTCCGCACTGGCATTGGCACCGGATATCTACAGAGGTTGGAGCGGTAGATGCGCGCCTCTGTATGTTCATTGAAAAGGGGGCGTCAGGAGAGGTGTCAGCTGTTGGTTGCCTACTTCCTGTCCCTTAAATGATCACTTGTGCAAAAAATAAATAAGATGTGGATCTAAAATAGCGCTCATAGAAACATACAGTAGTACAGCAGTTACAATGTAATGAGCGCGTATGGAGAGTGATCGCGGACCCCACCGACAAAATTTTGGAGGTTGTTCAGACATATTTTCTACTTTGGTACAAGAGATCCATGAGCTTCAGTGGCTAGCTGTAGGTTAGCAGCATTTGCTTTGGACGACAGTAGATTACTCCCGGTGGACCTGTTCTATGACCAGTCCTGTCATCAGACGTTATCCAACGATTTTCTCCTTCCGGGGACATGTGAAGAGCCAAGTTTAATAGGATCTTATAGCTTGGATTGCTGTAGTCAGAGCAGTAGCGCGCTTAAGTTTCGGGATTCTTGAGCTTGTGATACAGTCGATAGTGCGTCGCTGTACACTCAGCGGTGACCACGGTTGTCGCCATTTTCAAGAATACCTGTAAGGGAACAGTTCGGAATTTATTACGTACTGTACTTTACACTCACGGAACAGACAGGACGCACTATGATATAAACAGGTATTTTCTTCTGAGGTATGTTGTATTCATGCCGATTCACACTGGACGTCAACGGAACATCTACGTCTACGTGACTACTCTGCAATACACACTTAAGTGCCCGGCAGAGGGTCCTTCGAACCATCTTCAGAATATATCTCTACCGTTCCAATCTCTAACAGCGTGTGGGAAAAACGAACACTTAAATCGTTTCGTGCGAACTCTGATTTCTCTTATTTTATTACGACGACCATTTCCCGGGTAGGTGGGTGACAAAAAATAGTTTCGCATTCGGAGGAGAAGCTTGCTGCTTGATATTTCGTGAAAAGATCTCGTCCTAACGAAAAACGCCTTTTGTTTTAGTAATTGGCACCCAACTCGCTTATCATATCCACGACACTCTCCCCCCTATTTCACGATAATACAAAACGAGCTGCCCTTCTTTGAACTTCCTCAATGTCCTCCTTCAATCTCATCCGGTAATGATCCCGCAACGTACAGCAGTACTCTAGCACAGGGCCGACAAGCATAGTGCAGGCAGTCTCTTTAGTAGACCTGTTACAACGGAAGGGAAGCGACCTTACCCTCAAATAGAGGTGTGTTCACGTTGGAGGGAACGTCAACACAACGTCACTACGGTTACTCCAATATCACATGGTGAAACTGAGGCTGTAGAACATTCAGGCGCAGTCATGGACTCTGCGGCTGGTCCCGGCGGAGGTTCGAGTCCTCCCTCGGGCATGGGTGTGTGTGTTTGTCCTTAGGATAATTTTGGTTAAGTAGTATGTAAGCTTAGGGACAGATGACCTTAGCAGTTAAGTCCGATAAGATTTCACACAATCTTAATCTAACATTCGTGACAAAACAGTCGGCTATAATGTCATAATTAACGTTATAATGTCAAAATTAACGATCTAGTAATAATAAAGTTTGCTATTGACGACAGTAAATTTCAAAATTGATAGACAAAGTTATATGGTAAGCTACTGAGAAGTGAGGCAATACGAGAACTTTCGTGCAAGCTCTTCAAAAACACTCACAGTAATTTGCTAGAGAAGCAGTACGTAGAAAGTTTTTATGTTATTCAATGTGATATTTTTTCTGAGTACGAAATAAGTTTCTCCTTCGACTGAGCTGACATTTTCACTGTCAAGGAAAGGTTATTTAATGAAAACTGTTTCGACATGTTCTTATTTATGCATAGTGTTAGTATTTTCTCCATCCAGGCATCGAGAAAACTAAACCAATTTTTGGGTTTCAGACATGCAGCCTTTTTTGTGGGAGAATACTCTTAGAAAATATATTCAAATCGTTCTGGAACATTTGCAATGTGTAACGAAAACCAAACAAACAACAAATTAAAGGCTAAAAATACACAAAAGCAAGAAATTCCCATTAATATAACAAGAGAGACAGTGGCGAGAATAGGTTAACTTCTGACCGTCAACCCTCCAAGTCAAAGTCAAAGTCAAAACTTTTTCCCTAACCCTTGACACAGATGTCCCGTGTCGTGGCGACCTGTGTGAATGCCGCCATTTTAAATGCGTTATGCACTTTTTTGACGTTCCGTCAACTATGTCTCGACCTTTAGTCTCTGTTTTTGTTGTACGTTTCGGCGTCTGCCTATTAATTTGGGGAACAAACCAAATAAATCATAACTACATTATTTGTAATGATAAGATGGAGACCACGGGTCCTTTATTCCAAAATATTCAGAAAATATCCCTGAAAAACCTACAAGATTTTACGTAGGAGCTCGGTTCGACCAACACATCAGGATTGCATGTTTGTGTCACGTTTGACGTTCACAGTAGTGGTCGATTTTACGAAGTGAGGAACTTAACGCCAGAGGTAGTAGATAGTAAGAGCTCCGCCTTCTCGTTTACAGGGATGGAGATTCGGCAGGAATAGAGTGCTGTGGCTATGTGGTCATGTTAACTACTCGGTAGCTCAGCCAAGAAATTGTAACATGACTGGTAAATATCACTTCTCGATCCTGTATGAGTTCACTTACATTTAATTTTTTTAAAACATCAGACAGTACTAACTGTTGTGTGGTTGTTGAAATTCTCACGCGAAGTTGCGGAGTCTACATCTACATCTACATGGATACACTGCAAATCACACTTAAGTACCTGGCAGAGGGTTCATCGAACCATTTTCACAATAATTCTCTAAATTCCAATCTCGAACAGTGACAGGAAAACACGGAGACCTATATCTTTCCGTGCGAGCTCTGATTTCCCTTATTATATTACGATGATGGTTTCTGCTATGTAGATCGGCATCAACAAAATATTTTCGCATTCAGAGGAGAAAGTTAGTGATTGAAATTTCGTGAGAAGATTCCACCGCAACGAAACACGCCCTTGTTTTATGAAGTCCATCCCAAATCCTGCATCGCGTTACTGACACTCTTTCCTATTTCGCCACAGTAAACAACGCGCTGCCTTTCTTTGAACTTTCTCGATGTACTCCGTTAATCCTATCTGCTAAGGATCCCACACGGCGCAGCGGTACCTCTAAAAGAGAACGGACAAGCGTAGTGCAGGCAGTCTATTTAGTAAATCTCTTACATTTCCTATGTGTCCTGCCAATAATACGCATTCTTTGTTTAGCCTTTCTCACAACATTTTCTGTGTGTTCTTTCCAATTTAAGTTGTTCGCATTGCTAGGTATTTAGCTGAATTTACGGCCTTTAGATATGACTGATTTATCGTGTAACCGAAGTTTGGCGGATACCTTTTAGCACTCATTTGGATGACCTCACACTTTTCGTTATTGAGGGTCAGTTGCCAATTTTTGCCCCATATAGATATCTTCTCTAAATTGTTTTGCAATTTGTTTTTACATTCTGATGACTTTACTAGACGATAAACAACAGCATCATCTGCAAACAACATAAGAGAGCTGCTCAGATTGTCTCCTAAATCGTTTATATAGATAATGAACAGCAGAGGGCCTATAAAACTATCTTGCGGAACACCAGAAATCACTTCTGTTTTACTGGAAGAGTTTCCGCCA
Organism: Schistocerca gregaria; assembly: GCF_023897955.1. NCBI lineage: Eukaryota > Metazoa > Arthropoda > Insecta > Orthoptera > Acrididae > Schistocerca > Schistocerca gregaria. The sequence goes on along the minus strand of NC_064920.1, from coordinate 968,652,859 downwards.
ATTACTACTCTCTGACAGAAAATCACGAATCCAGTCACATAACTGAGACGACATTCCATAAGCATGCAATTTCACAAGTCGCTAGTGTGGCACAGTCTCAAAAGCCTTCTGGAATTGTAGAAGTACAGAATAAATTTGAAATCCTTTGTCAATAGCACTCAACAGTAGCACATGCAAAGAGCTAGTTGCGTTTCACAATAACGATGTTTTCCAAATCCATGTTGTCTGTGTGTTAATAGACAGCTCTCTTCGAGGTAATTCATAATATTTGAACACAATATATGCTCCAAAACCCTGTTGCAAATCGACGTTAATGATATGGGCCTGTAATTTAGTGGATTACTCCTACTACATTTTTTGAATACTGGTGTGACCTGTTCAACTTTCCAGTTTTTGGGTACGCATCTTTCGTCGAGCGATCGATTGTATTGATAGTTAAGTATGAGGTTGTTGCGTCAGCATACTCTGAAAGGAGCCTAATTGGTATACAGTCTGGGTCGGAGGGCGTGTTTTTATTAAGTGATTTACGTTGCTTCACTACTCCGAGGTTATCTACTTCTATGTTATGTTGGCAGTTGTTCTTGATTCGAGTTCTGGAATATTCACTTCATCATCTTTTGCAAAGGGACTTCGGAAGGCTCTGTTTAGTAACTCAGCTTTGGCAGCACTGTCTTCGGTTATGTTACCATCACTATCGCGCAGAGAAGGCATTGATTGTGTCTTGCCGTTAGCATACTTTACATACGACTAGAATCTCTTTTTTCGAGATACAGTTCTGTTGTGAAAACTACTATAAGCATCTTGTATTGACGTCCGTACTAAATTTCAAGCTTCTGTAAAAGATTGCCAATCTTGGAGATTTTGCGTTCGTTTAAATTTGGCACACTCTTTTCGTTGTTTCTGCAACAGTGTTCTGACCAGTTCTGTGTACCAAGAGGGATCAGCTCCGTCGTTTGTTACTTTATTTGGTATAAATCTCTCAATTTCTGTCGTCACTATTTCTTTGAATTTATGCCACATCTGATTTAGACTTGCAATAGATTGTTAATTTGGAAGGAGTGGAGATTGTCTCTCAGGAAGGCATCAAGTGAATTTTTATATGCTTTTCTGAGTAGGTGTATTTTTCGTATACTTATGGAGGATTTGGGAATTACAATATTCAGTCTCGCTACGACAACACTGTGTTCACTAATCCCTGTATCCTTTTTGAAATTCGTTATTAGCTCAGGAATTTTTTGTTGCTAGGAGGTAAAGTGTGTTTTCACAACCGTTTAATATTCGAGTGGGCTCATGAGCCAACTGCTCGAAATAATTTTCAGAGAATGCCTTTAGCACAATTTCGGATGGTGTTTTATGCATACCTCCGGATTGAAACATGTATTTTCGTCAAGATATCGAGTATAAATTAAAATCGCCACCAACTATAACTCTATGAGTCAGGTACAACTAAACTAAACTAAACTAAACACAAGTTATCAAAAATGGTTCAAATGGCTCTGAGCACTATGGGACTTAACAGCTGTGGTCATCAGTCCCCTCGAACTTAGAACTACTTAAACCGAGGCAGGATTCGAACCTGCGACCGTAGCAGTCGCGCGGTTCCGGACTGCGCGCCTAGAACCGCGAGACCACCGCGGCCGGCCTCAAGTTATCTTTGAACCATTCAGCCACTGTATCATCTGAATTGGAAGGTCGGTAAAAGGATCCAATTATTATTTTACTCCAGTTCCCAAGAATGTCCTCTGCCCATACTAACTCACAGGCACTATCTATATCAATTTCGCGACAAGATAAACTATATCTAACAACAATAAACACGCAACCACCAACTGCGGTGGCCTATTCTTTCGGAATACCGTTAGGTTCTTCGCAAAAATTTCAGCTGACCTTATCTCCACCTTTTGCCAGTTTTCAGAGCCTATAAAAATTCGAGCATCAGTGCTTTCTATTAGCTTTTGAAGCTCTGGTACTTTCCCAACATAGCTACGCCATTTACAATTGTTACACCAGAACATCATATGTTCGTTGGGGAGCGGCATCAGAGAAGCTAATCTCGAATTGTGCAGCACCCTGATGAGGTCGCCAGAGCATGCTCGGCGTGTTCTGAAGCTGTGGTTTCCAAGAGTTAATTCCTGACGCGCGGTCACAACGGTGCTTTAGTCCAAAGTATCCATTTGGGACTACGAAGTATCTTTTCAGCATAGATGTTAACAAGAAGCCTGCCTTTCTGTTCCCATGAAAAGTGAGAGATTTCGTACCATCTCAATAGTATTTCTATTCAGCAAATCCTGTGTATTGCCACCCCTTCAATACACTATGTGTGCTTCCTCAACAAGTAGTCAAATACCATTCATACTCGATTCCAACCTCAGAAATTGTTTGTGCCTATTTGTACGCCATATCAAGGAAAGTTTTGCAACATTCCCCTCTATTTTCATGCTTCAAGGCAATTTCGTTGAGTCATGTTGGCTAGAAGCACTGCTGTCGCCCCCCCTCCCCCACCACCACCCCCTCCCCAAAGGAGTGTGGGCTGAGAACAGAGAAATTTGTGTACTTGTCATTGGCATTCTCATCTTTCGCCCACTGTTAGTCTTCACATGGCGAGTATCATTCGCTCTCTCGCTGTCATCTCGTGCCGACTGTGCACTTGGAAGATGTGAAATTAAATGATCGTATTTTTCTTCACATGAGAGATAAATGCTTCCACCTATAAGGTAGGCGACCATTCAAAACTGGCACTTAATAAATTGTGGGAGAAATTTAATAAATTAAATTAAATTCTGTCCAAGACTTTCCACAACTGACTTAAGTGCCAAATGATCGTATGGCATTACTGGCCTGGAGACAGTAGTGGGACTACCTTTCTTCTGTTCCACTCTGCATTGTTGCCAAATTTATTCAAGATGGCGGCGATGACGTCATCCAAGATGGCATGTATACTTAGCAACAGCGCATGACATCATCCAATATGGCGGATTTTGACGGGAAAATAGGCCAATTGTGCCACCTCCACTAACCTAATCCCCAGAAAAATGGCTCCAAATTTGAATTTTGGCGGTAAAATAGGCCAGTTGGGCTATGTCCACTAACCTAACCTATACCTCACCCCTCCCTCCACCCTCCAGAAAAAAATGGCGCCAAATTCAAATTCCAACATGATATTGCCCGCAGAACAGAACTTGTCTTTATTATTATTTATTTTTATTCATTATCATTAATTATTATTTGTTATTATTTATTATTATTATCATTGGTCTACCTCCACTAGAAAATTGCGCCAAGTTCAAATTCCAACACGATAGTGTCTTGAAAACTGTACTTCTATCTATTATTATTATTATTATTATTATTTATTATCATTTATTATTGTTCATTCAGGATGTCCGATTTTCGTGGCGAGAAAGCCATTTTCGTTACATCCATAACAAAAATCTCTCACAAGTTCAAATTCAAACACCATAATCGATCACACATTCAAATGGCTCTGAGCACTATGCAACTTAACTTCTGAGATCATCAGTCCCCTAGAACTTAGAAGTAATTAAACCTAACTAACCTAAGGACAGCACACACATCCATGCCCGAGGCAGGATTCGAACTTGCGACCATAGCGGTCGCGCGGTTCCAGACTGAAGCGCCTAGAACCGCACGGCCACTCCGGCTGGCTTCTCAGAAGGAAAAAGAGAGAACATGTGTGTAGTTTAATCAAAGGAGCAGGAGAGAATAAAAGCGCAGGGAATACAAGAGATTTTTGCAAATCAGATTTTTCAGAAAATAGCACGGATGAATGTCATTAAAGATAAACGTGGCAATACAGTTCTGGAAAGATCCAAAGGTATGGAAATTTGGAGGGAATATTACGAGGAGCTTCTAAATGTTGAAGATAGAAGTGCAGTAATGGAGTAATAACATGATTTTCAGAGTGTAGATCCCTTCGTGGAACTGCCGACAGTAAAGGAGACAGTAGACTACCAAAAGAACAACAAAGCTCCAGGAAGAGATGGCATAACAGCTGAATTGTTTAAGAAGGGAGGAATGAAAATTGCAAAACAAATGCACAAACTTGTTACGAGGGTGCGGAATGAAGAAAGAATGCCAGAGGAGTAGGCAGAAGCGTTAATACTATCAATTCACGAAAGGGGCGACAAACAACAGTCACACATACGAAATAGTCCAAATACTACCAAGTTCCGCGGTCACTTATGTGTGTTTCACTGCTAACCTATCAAAATTGCGTCAAATAATGAAGTTCACTTATAGTAACCTAAGTCATATCCTTTGATTTTGCAGGGGGGAAAAGGACTGTAGTGTTTATTTCAAGCAGTACGGTCATCACTTGTTCTCCAACAAAATCAGTACACCTCTTGGAGATCGCAGCAACACCCAGTGCAGTCGCCACGAGGCCTCCTCTCCAACTGCGTCGCCAGTAATTCGTACGGCTGCCCCTGGCCGGCTGGGGTCGAGTTGTTTGTGTGTCGGCGGGCGCCGCGCTCTCCCCTACTGCAGCGCCGTCCGCGACACAGCTTCCCCGGCCCGCAGGCGCCGGCCGGCACTAGGCGCTGGACCCTATAAACATGTTTTCGACGGACACTTTGCTGACGTCACACAACCGCCCGTCCATTCGCGATCGACCACATGGTCGACATAGAACGCACTGCCACGCTTTTGGCGCCAAATTTGTTTTGCTGGACGTGTTGGAGCCTGTCCATGCCTAAATTACGACGGCCGCTCGGATAGGGTGACCATATTTTCTTCGGACAACAGTGGGACTTTCATACGTTTTCTTGGCCAAAAAGGGCGATAATTTTTATTTCTCGTTAAATATCACTTTTAATGCTAACATTTCTCCTTCCTCTGCACATATAGCCTTCACTGATATTAGTGTATGAGTACAAAACCAAACAAAGAATGGAAAGACTGGAAAGAAGTACATTTCAAGTTTTCAGAAATTTACTTATTAAGAAATGTCGAAACAAGGCCCCAGGAGTAGACAACGTTCCATTAGAACTACTGACAGCCTTGGGAGACCCTGTCCTGACAAAACTCTACCATCTAGTGAGCAAGAGGTATGAGACAGGCGAAATTCACTCAGACTTCAAGAAGAATATAATAATTCCAATCCCAAAGAAAGCAGCTGTTGACAGATGTGAAAATTACCGAACTATCAGTTTAATAAGGCACAGCTGCAAAACACTAACGCATGTTCTTTACAGATGAATGGAAGAAACTGTTAGAAGCCGACCTCTGGGAAGATCAGCTTGGATTCCATAGAAATGTTGGAACATGTGAGGCAATACTGACCCTACGACTTAACTTAGAAGAAAGATTAAGGAAAGGCAAACCTATGTTTCTAGCATTTGTAGACTTAATGAAAGGGAAGCAGTGCTTGGGAAGGGAATGAGACAGGGTTGTAACCTGTCCCTGATCCTATTCAATCTGTATATTGAGCAAGCAGTAAAGGAAACAAAAGAAAAGCTTGGAGTAGTTATTAAAATCCAAGGAGAAGAAATAAAAACTTTGAAGTTCGCCGATGCTATTGTAATTCTGTCAGAGACAGCAAAGGACTTGGAAGAGCAGTTGAACGGAGTGGACAGTGTCTTGAAAGGAGGGTATAAGATGAACATCAACAAAAGCAAAACAAGGATAATGGCATGTAGTCGAATTAAGTCAGGTGATGCTGAGGGAATTAGATTAGGAAATGAGACACTTAAAGTAGTAAAGGAGTTTTGCTATATGGGGAGCAAGATAACTGATGATGGTCGAAGTAGAGAGGATATAAAATGTAGACTGGCAATGGCAAGGAAATCGTTTCTGAAGAAGAGAAATTTGTTAACATCGAGTATAGATTTAAGTGTCAGGAAGTCATTTCTGATAGTATTTGTATGGAGTGTAGCCATGTATGGAAGTGGAACATGGACAATAAATAGTTTGGACAAGAAGAGAATAGAAGCTTTCGAAATGTGGTGCTACAGAAGAATGTTGAAGATTAGGTGGGTAAATCACGTAACTAATGAGGAGGTATTGAACAGGATTGGGGACAAGAGAAGTTTGTGGCACAACTTGACTAGAAGAAGGGATCGGCTGGTAGGACATGTCCTGAGGCATCAAGGGATCACAAATTTAGCATTGGAGGGCAGCATGGAGGGTAAAAATCATAGACGGAGATCGAGAGATGAATACACAAAGCAGATTTAGAAGGATGTAGGCTGCAGTAAGTACTGGGAGATGAAGAAGCTTGCACAGGATAGAGTAGCATGGAGAACTGCAGCAACCAGTCTCAGGACTGAAGACCACAACAAGTACAACAACATTTATAACACAGAATGTAGAGACACATACAGTAACAATCACTACAAAAAAGTTCTTAGTGAACACAAGGAATTTATGGTTTTGTGGATTCCACACTGCAATCATACTTCTTTGAAGATGAAATTTTATTCAGCAACTCAGGTTTGCCTTATAGTTATGAATAGAAGTCAGTAAAACTGTATTTACTGAAGTTTAAACAGGTCAGTAAAATACACTTAACGCTCCTCACTGTAAATCTATTCCTCTCATCTGTCCACTGTGACGATAGTAAGCTGAAAACTCTTTGAACATTTGCATTGTGGGCAGGGACTGAAAAGAAGTACTGCACTATACAGGGTGATTCAAAAAGAATACCACAACTTTACGAATTTAAAACTCTGCAACGACAAAAGGCAGAGCTAAGCACTATCTGTCGGGGAATTAAGGGAGCTATAAAGTTTCATTTAGTTGTACATTTGTTCGCTTGAGGCGCTGTTGACTGTGCCATTTCAGCCAATAAAGTTTTTGGTCCCTTTTTCTTCGAAGGTGCTACTGTAACTGGACTACAGTATCTGGAGATGTTAGAGAATTGGCTGTTCCCTCAGCTAGAACAAGAAGCACAACAATTCATATTTCAGCAGGATGGAGCGCCACCATATTGGCACTTATATGTCCGTAACTACCTGAACGTCAACTACCCGCCAGGCAGCCCGTGACAGAGCACTTCATCACTGCCCTCCAAGAAGCCCTGATCTTACCCCCAGCGATTTTTTCTTATGGGGGTATGTTAAGGATATGGTGTTTCGGCCACCTCTCCCAGCCACCATTGATGATTTGAAACGAGAAATAACAGCAGCTATCCAAACTGTTACGCCTGATATGCTACAGAGAGTGTGTAATGAGTTGGAGTATCGGGTTGATATTGCTCGAGTGTCTGGAGGGGGCCATATTGAACATCTCTGAACTTGTTTTTGAGTGAAAAAAAACCTTTTTAAATACTCTTTGTAATGATGTATAACAGAAGGTTATATTATGTTTCTTTCATTAAATAAACATTTTTAAAGTTGTGGTATTCTTTTTGAATCACCCTGTATTAAGCGACTCTCTGAACTGTTCATTGCATTGACTAGATCTGAAAAACCTACACCATTTTTCATGTGCCATCAACTGATTCCATTGTTCATTGTCTGTTTCCACTTGTTGTTTTACAAATGACTGTATATGAACTATTTCATCAAATAAGATGCTGTCATTTACTAGAATGCCCTTTTCATTTAGCCACACTGAAGTATTTTCAACTACTGACCATTCTGGTGGTTCTGTGCGCATCATCCATGAGAATACAGAAAACTCAGCTATTCCCTGTAACCATGAGGATAAATAGTCTACTGAAGCATCATAAAACGTTTGTACTGCTATGTCAAATTTCTTAACAGACTGGTCATCACAATCATTCAGCAGATTTTTAACACTTAGTGGTACAAAATGTTCATGTTTCCTTGAATTTAGACTTGTCAAATCTTTATTTAAGACTGCTAATACTTTACATATGGAATTATTCTGTTTCTCAATGCTCAGAATGGATTGTTGGAAAACACTCATTTGTGAATGTACAAAAAGTAAATAACATTCATTTATAGGATCACTGAAAAAACTCTTTAAGATTGGAGGGCACTTTGAGTTAGACTGTAAGATTTTAAAGGTTCATACATCTTCAAGATACTTTCTATGGCTGGCAACAATAAAGCCACCTTGTTTTGGAAAAGGAAAGGAAATTTTTATAAGTGACACCAACAAATTCACAGAATTCAGTGAGTTCTGCAACACGAAAGGAAAAAATATGAAAATGGTAGTACAACGTCATGAAAATGCAGTCAATGTCAACAGGTAAAACATCACAAGCACTTTGAAGTGTGTTATGAACAACATGTGCTGGACAACCTATTCCAACAACGTTAGTTTTTTTTTTTAATTTTTCTTTCAGATGTGTGAAAACATTATTACCCTCTTTCTTCGTTAACCCCCCAAAATTACAGTTAGTATCGTCTGCACCAAATGCAACACTCTTTGAGATGATACTGAATGACTGTATAACATGAGAAAGACAATTGGAAATTGTTTCAGATTTTTCGTTCTGCAATTCATCAAGATCAAGCAATTTCGTCTGCAGTCCACTCGCACTTACAGAAAAATACTGAACTATCACAGGAAAAATTTTCTGATGCCCATGGTTGCTAGGATCAGTATATATTGAAAAGTATTTTGCACTGTTTACAGCAGCTATTACCTGTTTCTGGGAATGTGGAGCTATAACATTGTTGATAATTGCTTCACACTTTGTTCTTCCACACGAAACATTTTCTGCAATCTTAGAATCAGGAATTTTTTTGTTTATTTGAACACTGCAGTCATTAGAACGATAGCTTTGGTGGTGTTTAACAACACCGAATGACAGGGTTCCTTCTGCTGCAGCTACGTTTTTCTGTTCCTGTGTATTTGTACAAAATATCTCGTCATTTTTTGCGAGATTCTTCCTGTGTTGCTCTGATTCCATATGATACTTGAGATCTGAAGTACCACCATGAGACACGGATACAGCACAGTTACATACGTTACATTTTGCTGAACAGATATTGTCTGTAGCAGTGAAGCAAGGAAATTTCCTCTGAAGCTCTTCCGAAAAATTTGATTTTCGTTTCGGCATCGCCACTTCACGAAATTGATACTGAGTGCCGACAACAATGGCAAGCAAATAAAATAAAATAAAATAAAATAAAATAAAATAATAATAATAATAATAATAAAATAATAGTACTCAACAATATAGTGCTTAAGCTGTACATTATCAGGGGGTACCAACGTACGGAATGTCAGTTTCAATTGATAGTTTATAAAATCGACACTCAGAAGCCGGCCGCGGTGGTCTCGCGGTTCTAGCCGCGCAGTCCGGAACCGTGTGACTGCTACGGTCGCAGGTTCGAGTCCTGCCTCGGGCATGGATGTGTGTGATGTCCTTAGGTTAGTTAGGTTTAAGTAGTTCTAAGTTCTAGGGGACTGATAACCACAGCAGTTGAGTCCCATAGTGGTCAGAGCCATTTGAACCATTTTTTTGACACTCAGAAAATATTTTAACCACTTTGTAAATGTCTGAAAATAATCCTTGAAAATCGGGACAAATTGCTTGTTTATAAAAAAAAAAGTCGGGACAAATTTTTGAGCCTCAAAAAACGGGACAATCCCGATTAAATCGTGAAGTATGGTCACCCTACGCTCGGACCACTCAACATGTTTTGCTCGTTCGAACTTGCCCCTGCTGACGTGACAACAGTCCGTTGTCCGCTCACCACGTGTATTCGTCACCTCCACACGTTTCGCGCCAAAATTGTTTGCCTGGGAGCGTAATCTTCCCCCACATCACACAATAGTCGGCCATTCGGTCCAGTATGCAGTGGACAAAGAATGCCCTGCCACACTTTTGGCGCGAAAGTTGTTTTCCTGGACACGTTCAAACCTGCCGATGCTGACGTCACACAACAGTTCGCCATTCACCGCGTGTCTTTGTGCGACGAAGAAAGCCCTGCCACACTTGTGGCGCCAAATTTGTTTCCTTGAGAATAGAAACTTCCATGATTGTACAACAGCGCGTTTGTTCCACACTAGACCCCTCGCTAAGTTAATTGATCACGCGACTCTCATTATTCATATAGGTGAGATAAGGTGTTTGCTACGCTTTCAAATATATAGTTTCAACTACTTTTCAAGAACATCCAACCGCTCACTTCCGCATCCGAAATACAGCCACAGACATCGAGGTACGTAGGAAATGTCTTACGATTGCTGGTAGCTTAGCGAATAAGATAGCTAAATATCCGCTTACAAAATATGTATTAACTTTTGCATATACATTTACACACAGAAAACAACTCTTTCCTTATTTTTGTTAGGTGTAGCTTTAATAATGTCTAATTTAATTTTTAAATTATAACTTAAATCCACATCTGAGTCATCTATTTCTTTCTCCAACCAATAATTCGACACATACAGAGAAGGTATATTCTCGAATTCTAATACATATCTAAATTTATTCCTGTAAAATACTTGTTTTATGGCTTTAACTATTAGCTCTGTTCCTTCCTGCAGTTCTTCTAGGCGAGAGCATTCGGAGATTTTAATTTTTCCTCGTATCTCCTCCATGACACTGCTGTTAAAGCATTCGACATCCTCCTGTGTGTTTGTCGGCAACTCTTCTGTTCCACATTCTTGCGGGATTTCTGCATAGAACTTTAAGCTTACAATGTTTGCAAACGAGTGGCCATTAAATGTAGTTATTCCATCTGTCTTAAACTCGGCAAATGGCTGTTCTGTTGCTAGGTGGACAACATCCAGCTCGCCACACTTAGATAGAATATAACCGTCCTTTTTAAGCCGATCCAAATGGGAATAGAGATGAATAAACATATGTTTCGTGTATCCCTTAATATAATATACATTATCGATTCCACTGATTTCGGCCAGTCCTCCAACACGTGACCAGTTTCCATCGCTGTTTACTGTAAATGCCAATATTTTGTATTCCCCTTCGTAGTCAGATTTTTCCATACAGAATGTTTAAATCCGTACGTAAACCTGGCCTGCACATCGGCAATATCTTCTTCCTTTTCCAATTGCAGCTTATATTCTTGCTTTAAAGCAGTTGTCGTCTCCATATACTTCAGTCTCCTTTTCTTTACTTCGAATTCCTCCATTTCCAGTTTTCGTTTCCGTACTCTTAATACATTAACTGCACTTAAAGAAGTGATTTCTTTAATGGGGAATGGTTTAAGTCTGTTTGATACAGTGGCCCATTTCTTAAGACTTGGAGTATAACATTATTTGTAGGAACCAGTCCCAATTCGGCGATATCTTTATCGGACGATATTGTGGAGAACAGGGTTCTTGGCTGAGAAAAAAAGTTTCCCGTGCTTTAATATAACAATTATACGCAAAACATTTTAAGGTTTTTTGATGGTCTTAGGAAGATTAGGTTCACTAAGCCAGACTTTCTTTTAAACTCCGTATCCCCGATGCGTATTGCGCTATCGGATAAACTTATAGTTTATATACGGTCTCTCCCTGCTGACACCAAATATTCTATCTATCTTAACGGGTGGATACTGGTTGGTGAATTCTGTGATTGGATCATTATCACGCGAAGCCATCTTGGTGATAGGTTCGGTAACAGGTTTAAAAGTTTCTTTTAGTGTTTGTTCGTGATCGGTATGTCCCAACTTAAGCGAACGTAATTTATGTCGAACTGCTTTGCGCGCCTGAATGACTTTATGCTTTGTCGACATCTCGAAGGATACTAATCAGACCTCTGACTATCACGTGGTTTTATATATGCTTTGTTGTTCTTCTTTTTCCTGTTTTCTACACTACCTTCTTCAATAACAACAGCCAGGGCTGCTATCTGCCGCTCAATTGCGCTAATTCTGTTCTCTATCCGGTTTTGGTTAATCGCAAGAAGTTTCTGAGTGTCCTGTAATTCACTTACAACCTTAACGAGTATCGCCTCAAGATTGTTAAATTTGATATCGGTGTACATGTGAGCATTCTGTCTCTGCACACCTAACCTCTCAGACTGAGCGTGCGCCATGCGTGCGAATTTGTCCATGCAGTTGTGTCAACTGACGCACTAAGCTATTTTGCACGTTTATATATGGAGAAAGTCTTGGAAGTTCCGGATATATCTACCGTCATTCAGTTTGCGAGTTTTATCGATAACGAGAAACCCGTATTATGAGTGGATCCAACAATAAGCGCATATCCTTACAAATTCATTCTATGACATGAGCATGGTAAATGTGTTTTAAATTGAGATTGTCTTGTTTGAATGCTATAATGAGGTTGGCGCTATCCCTCACCAACTGTTTTGGGATCCTGGAATACGTCTGACTCCATAAAATACATCAAAATCCATATGACGGCTAAAGCAGAAATATTTACGGATTTGATCTTGCTTTTCAACAGCGGCGTAGTCAAATATGAAGACAGTGTTAAGCTTTACCTATTCAGGTGGGGGGATATGGTCGCTTTCACTGAATGCTCTGCACGTTACACCAGCTACTCCATCTATTAGTTTCTTCAGTAACTGGTACTTGGGATGAAAGAGTGTTTTGGAGAAGACGAAAACGTGCTGTCTATGTGCGTTCACAGAGCCATGATGACATTTGTCTTACCACAGTTGGAAGGGCCTACAATTATCGCTCGTATGCTGTCAGGAAGGAGTGGTCCATTCTTATTGGTCTTTTGGTCTTGGTTATCATCACAGGACCAGTCACCTACAACAAAGTCCCTGCGGCGAAGTTGTTTCACCCAGCCTGCCATGATACCTACTGTGCTAGGTCCTGGCGTGCAAGAAGCTTTTAAATGATAAACAATATCTGTGTGTTTAGCCACGATAGCGCAGTCACCTTACCAACTGAGCTACAATGGCTACACGTTAGAATGAACTCCAAGTGGTATATTTAAAGGGAAGGTTGTCATATGGATTAACGTAGGTGACATTTTGTCTTGACAAATAAAAACACAAACACAAATTTAATATCATAAATATATTTATTTATTAAAATATTTACAAATAAGATCAGCATGAGAAAAAATGACTTGATTCTTTTCTAAACGGTGCAACAGAAGTACAGTATTTGGAAAATAGCTGCTTTTTGTAAGCTTCAAATTCAGCACGTATATATGTAGATGTAGATGTAGATGTAATGTTAGTGGTACATTGCAATAGTCTGGTATTCCATCAGTAAATTAGACTTCAACATTTTCAACACCTATTCGAGGAATAGGTGTCACATAATATGTGACTTGGGCACAGGTGCTATACAGGTACTAAAACAATGTTCTATATCTTCTATGTGGATGCTACATGTGTGAAGCCAGTTAATGATATCACTGTATACTGCTCGAACATATGGACACCATCTATTTAGTCTCTCTATCGTACTAGGTACAGCTATGTCTACATTGAACAAGTTATCAACAGTCGGGTGCTGCATGAAAATACTATAACCGTCTGCACTTTTAATTCTCAGTGTAGCATCACCATACATTGATCCCAGTACATGTCCTGCCAGGATTGGGATGGATAATATTCGGTAGTCATTTGTTTCTTGATCTGTGTTTTTACACAACACAATTCATGCCACTAATAGAAAATTTCACTTTAATATTTTTGAGCACATTTTCCAGCACTAAAACAGTTGACAGGCTACCATATTGTGAAACTTCAAGTTCTACATAATGAAGTTTTGAAGCACTAATTGTTAACACATAGCTTGAGGCCAATAGCAAAGGTTGAGGTGCACAGGCGGTCGGTAGCTTCTCATCGAGAACATCCACACCAGTGCGGTGAGCCTGCTGTTCTTGCACTGATGGCGGCAAGTCTCTTGGGCGATGATCAACGGATAGTGTATATGAAGGAACCCAGTACTGTGAAGCTCCGTCAAGCATAGCCTCCGGCACCGACATTAACACCTCGCTATCCTGCTCCAGCATGCTGAGAAGCTGTTCTACAGGATCGTGTGTGGACGAGTCCGAGGTCTTCAGGTATGTGGACCAGGACAGGTTGGAACTTGCTGATGCTGCTGTCGCAGGTGCAGCTACAGGACAAGACCGGGACAGGTTTGAACCTGCTGATGCTGACGTCACGGGTGCAGCTACAGGACAAAGACGAATATTCATAAGCATCATATGTTGTTGCCACAGAAATAATAATAATAATAATAATAATAATAATAATAATAATAATAATTTTAGGACTTACTTTTCTGCTGCTTCCTCCTCCTATTCTGCTGTGGTGACTGACGCTTCATCTTGACTGACTGACTGGAACAGAGATCAAGAAGCTGCTAGGTCCTCCTTATATACAAGCTGCTTGTGTCAAAATGATGCTGTGTTCCTATTGGCTGAATGATGTGACCACATGACCTATTGCATTGTCCTCTAGCGGTGAACTCATGAACTAGATCAGTTCTTTGCTCTGCTGGATGGGAGGCAGTCGCCTCTAGTGGACTGTGAGCTTATATGTAGGCTTTAGCAGATGTTTCCATGAGATGGGTAATGCATTTTTATAGCATCTGGCTGCAAAGAATTTATTTGGAGGACAGTATTTTTGTTCATATGTTCGAGCAATAATGAGTGCTTCCATTCCAAATGTAGGAGGCTATGGGGACAGTCCTTGACTGTATGTTTGCAAACTACGCAGCTGTTAAACTGATTGCAATCAAACACCAATAACTCGTTGATAGAAGACATTTGGCACTAGTAGGAGGGCGGTATTTAATGGTATATATCGAGTATATGGATATACTTACATCGAAGCAAATTGGCATCAACTGGACGTCTCTTGTGTTTGGGAAAGTGAATGCTTGATGGTGAATATCTCTGCACTTTGTGCATGTGCATGAGTATGCGCTGGTTACGAGGTGCGTCCTGGCTCCATCCATCTGCATTGCCGAAATCTGCTGAACAGAGTTCTTGTACTTATTTCTCCGACACTCCTCCATTATCATACTCTTCCATACCTCATGTAGTGAACTGTGGCTACAGTCCTCGCTCGAATGTCTACATGCAATGCAGCTATTGAAAGTTGCTCTGTCGCGAACGTTCATCTCGATGATCGAACATATGAAGATGGTCTGACAATGACAGTTCAGCAAAGACTGAATGTGCAGGAGCGACTGGAGTCATGTGAGTCGAGAAAAAAAAATTGTAGCCATCTTGGATAACGACCTCTGGTGGCGGAGATATGAACTAAGCGAGTTGGACTGCGAACACAGGTGCTTTACATAAATAATAATAAATGACAGTAAATGATAATAAATGATAATGAATGATAATAAATAATAATAAAGACAAATATGGTTTTGCCATGATTATCATGTTGTAATTTGGATTTCGAGCCAATTTTTTCTGGAGGGTTAAGTTAGTGGGCACAGACTAATTGACCTATTTTCCCGCCAAAATTCAAATTTGCAGCCATTTTCCTGGTGGTTAGGTTAGTGGAGGTAGCACAATTGGCCTATTTTCCCTCCAAAATCCGCCATCTTGGAAGATGTCATGCACTGTTGCCAAATATACACGCTGTCATCTTGGATGACGTCATCGCCGCCATCTTGAATAAATTTGGCAACAATGCAGAGAGGAACAGAATGAAGATAGTCCCACTACTGGAGACGCCATTTGGGGTTGTTCGGTCGCCTAGTGCAACTGTTTATTTGACGCCACTTCAGCGACTTGCACGTCAATGATGATGAAATGACGATGAGCACAACACCCAGTCCCAGAGTGGATAAAATCTCCAACTGAGGTGAGAATGAAACCCGTGACCAGCTGATACGAAGACAGCAAAGTTAACCACAGAACCACAAGCTGTAGATGTGTCACTTTTTGGTATAGCATGATGTTTTAGTTTCAAATCACAGGAAGGGGGCAGCGTCTGCTCATCCTCACCATTTCGTTCAAATGTATAGTGGGCCCTATATGCAGGACTCGGTCAGAAATAAAAGTGAGAGAAGTGGGTGCTATGGATGGCTAAGTGTTTAGAAAAAATAGCGATTTTAGCGCGGGTGGGGTGACTCATGAGTCGTTTATGTTAGCGTAATTTCCAGGCAGCGGTTGGCACAACGGAAAGAATACTGACCAGTAACATGCTAGTCTTGCGTTTTAGTACCTCTGCGGTAATATTTTTACTATCAATTTTTCCGGTACATACAGCGCAAATAAACACAAATAATACTCAACATATTCTACTTATTAATATCTTCATGAAACGAAAGACAAAAGAAAAGTTAGGGTTGTAAATAGATTTCAAGGAAGGGGTTGCAAGACGTACACGAGACTTCGTACTCTTACATAAAATTAAGTACTTTTGTTATTTTACAACTGATGATTTACATTCGCTGGGGTAACACTCATCGCAAAAACAGGAAATGCAGTAATTTTCTCGACGTCTTTCATACGTTAAAAACGCCGCATTTTTACAATTTCATGGTTGTTTTAAAGTTTTATAGAAAAAAACTTGGTTTCCATTCTTAAAAGGTTCTCTCTCAGCGCACAGTTCCGCAGCGAATCGCGCCTAACGCATTTCGCCCGATATTGGCGAGAGTAACTGGTGATGTAAAATGGAAAGTGTTCTGATGCACTTTTCTCGGGATTTTCGTTTTTCTCTCTGCGAGATATGAGCAGTTTTGAAGTTTTTGATCAAATTATTTAGCTTATAATAAAATTGTACTAGAGGAATACCTTTGATGTGGGAATCGCACGATGGCAATCCTTCTTCATCGTGAAAAATCTCGTCTTATAATTGTGAATTAGATTGTCCCCCCACGAGCCAGTTAAAAAAAGAAATTTGTTCTCCTGCACATATGGTTTCATCTCATCAAATACAATATATTGAGCATTATCTTGGTTTATTTGCAGTATAATTACAGTAACAATTGAAAAAAAGGTTGCTACACAGGGACTCGAACCCACAATCCTGGAATAAGAATCTTGATTTGAAATTACCGTGAGATGTCATACGAGGATTGCGCAGAAAGTAATGCACCTCATTTTTTCAACAATACTTTATTGAACATAATGAGAATTACACACATGAAAGAATGGTGTTTCTCCTACACACCCTATTTTTCCACGTAATTCCCATCTCGTTCTAAGACCTTCCTCCAGAGCGAAAAAAGGGCGTGTAAACGCTGTCGGTAGCAATTCTTGTCCTGGTGGCGGAGCCAGTGCTTCACTGTGTGAATCACCTCCTCATCGTCCTCAAAATGTCTTCCACGAATGACATCTTTTAGTGGCCAAAACAAGTGGAAGACGGAGGGGGCCAGGTCAGGGCAGTAAGGTGGATGGAATAACACTGTCCAATCCTGTTTTGCGATGTGTTCAGCAACCGTCAGACTTGTGTGGGGCCAAGCATTATCGTGTTTGAATATTATTAATTTAATTTACATATAGTTTAAATATGAGAAAATAATAAAAAATATATATAATTCAACACATGTTGCAGCAAAACATCTCCTGAGCTGCTGTGGCGCCGAAGTAGCCGAAGCGCGTCTTGAGTTTGGTTTATGTGTTGACATATGATTCTGAATTAATTGTACCGCCTCTTGGCATCACATCAATGAGAATCACACACTCACAGTCGCAGAACACGGTGATCATGACCTTACCGGCGGGAGCAGCTGCTTTGAACTTTTTCTTCTGTGGGGAGTGGGAATGGCGCCATTCCATCTACTGTCGTTTTGTTTCAGGCTCAAAATGGTGAACCCAGGTTTCATCAACTGTCACAATCCGGGACAAGAACGCCCCCCCCCCCCCCTCAGCTTCAAAACGTTGCAACAAACCAAGACATGTTTTTTCTGTGCCATTTGTGATCTACCGTTAGACACCGCGGGGCCCATCTTGCACACACTTTTGAATATCCAAGAGTGTGTGGATAATTGCATACACATTTCCTTTGCTGACTGACATATGCAGCGCCAACAGCCGATTCGTAACGCGTCTGCTCTCGCGAATGACATCAGGTCGCTGCATGTCAGATGTGACAGCCGTGGATGGTCTCCCCGACCGCTGCAAATCGTGGCGCTCCGCCGAACCGTCTTCTGATGACCTCACCCTCCGCGTCCTGACTAACTGTTCTTCTGTCGACAGCAGATGCTGCATAGACTTTGCACAAGCATTTGTGACTATTCCCCACAGTTCCTTTCTCTGCAGTAAGAAATTCAATGACGGCTCGTTACTTGTAACGTACATTACCTACAGACGCCACTTTGACCTGTCTTGCAGTTGCATCTGTCGGAAGTGACGGGAACTCGGCGTGCTCACTCAGGAAGCTTCAGATAATATATACGTAACGTTTCGCATTTTTATCATTGTTTTCGGCTGGAAAAAATGCAGTGTATTACTTTCTGGACAACCCTCGTATTTGACGTGAGAACAAATACTCACTAGTTGTTAATTAGGGGAAGATTTTATCCTTTCTGTATAAATGTTTATTTAATGTGAATGTATATAAGTGATGTCATATTTAAATTATGCAACATGTACTCTTATAACAAAGCTATTAAGGTGAGAAACTTTAACAGTTATTGGTTAAGATACATGCATGCCAGGTGGGCTAACTAATAAGCGTACTTAATTAGACCGAATTTTAATTTCATATGTCAGGAAGTTTTGAGTCCAGTCTTTGCTGTGAGTGTTTTTTGTACACTGTAAGACCGCGATATCTGTCGTGTTTCGCGTTTGTTGTTTTCAGCTACGGCGAAGACACGTGAATACTGGTCCTCATATGTAACCTAAACAACGGAATGAATGAGAGCGAGTAAAACGTCTATGTAAAACATACACGGCAATTGTAGTCTGGTAATGGTCAATTGACAATATGTCAAGATAGGTTACTGTCTTGCAGAAAGGCTGCATAAATCAATCCTTGTGAGCAATATTTCTATGATGAGAATTTCCTAAGATGTATACAGGGGAAGGATCGAAATAAATGAATTGGTTCAAATGGCTCTGAGCACTATGGGACTTCACTTCTGAGGTCACCAGTCCCCTAGAACTTAGAGCTACTTAAACCTAACTAACCTAAGGACATAACACATCAATGCCCGAGGCAGTATTTTAACCTGCGACCGTAGCGGTCGCGCGGTTCCAGACTGTAGCTCCTAGAACCGCTCTGCCACCACGGCCGGCTAAATGAATTGACTAAAATATCCGCGTATATGTACTGTACGCACACTGCAGTACGAACACTGAAGCGTACCTCAAATTATGTCCAGAGAAGTGCAAATCACTTGTGCAAAAGATAAATGTTGTGAGTGACTGATTAACAACCTTGAATGATGTGTATCAGTGAACTTAAAGACGCTCTTAGAGTGCTGGGAACTTAACCTAGTACGGAAGGACGTTCTCCGTACAGTAGCTTAAAGCTGTAGTAATAATGACACTAAGACCCTTTCCAGAAGAATTGTGAACAATAACAGAGCGTACCTAATGTAACAAGTTGCGAAACAGACTGTACCTACACAACGTGCAACGACAAAATATTTGGTGCGGTCGCTTGGAAGCTGCAAGTGCTCTCATCTCCGGAAAGTGGAATAGAAATAAACTGTCGGCGCTGGCATTTAGTTGGACGCTTTTAATAGTGCAAAACTTGGTGCGTAGTGTCCACATACATGGCGCAGTGATTGAATAGCAAGCCTAAACGAGTCGACCGTTCGAGTTGCAGAACACAACATGATCATTAACAGTGATACCCACAAAGTATGTGTAAGTGGAATTTGAAAGGATTTTTCCTTGCAGGGTATAACAGTATAAATTAGGTTAACTAATACTGCTCGTTGTTTTCATGACCTTCCTACAAGATGCGCTTCTGAGGAGTCTCCAGACAATGCGAACAGCTGAGCGGCGCAGGTTCCAAGCCATGACTATTGCGCAACTATATCATCGTACGGTTCCGCCGACCGGCAGTTTCCAGCCGCGCGGACGACTGCCATTTGCCGACGACGATGTACATAAATATAATGTATCAAGAAAGAAGATTGCAACATTGTGTAAGGGAAAAACAAATCGATATGAACTGAAAAATTTTAACAGTTCAGAGCACATGAACACCAACATAAAAATCCAACTTTTTACTTCATCTGTCATGACGTACTTTGAGCTAAATATTTTTAATTGTAATGTATCTTTCTAAACTGTCAATTTTACCTTATATGTGAACTACTTTAACTGTTGGCAAATCAAGGTGGCCTGAAAGTGCATAACTCACGAAGTTAACAGTCACATATACAGGCAGATGATATAGTTTGAAGGCTCTACATTGGTTTGATTCCCGGTTTTCCATTGCTGTGAACTCAGATGGGGGAGCAGATATTAAACAATTTCTGGGATTTATCCGAAGTCTTTTCCAAGGTGCATCCATGCCGACAGGCATACACACAGTTTTTTGCAATCACAAATTCTGTATACAGTTCATAATTAATAAGTTGTGGTCAGAGTCCACATCTGCAACTGGAAATGTCTTACAATTTAAAACCTGATTCCTAAACCTCTGTCTTACCATTATATAATCTATCTGAAACCTCTCTTAGGCCTCTTCCATGTATACAACCTTCTTTCATGGTTCTTAAACCAAGTGTCAGCTATGATTAAGCTATGGTCTGTGCAAAATTCTACTAGGCAGCTTCCCCATTCATTCCTTACCACCCCCCAACCCCCCCCCCCCTTCCGCCCAGTCCATATTCACCTACTACTACCCAACAATATGAAACTATAATTTTCTACTCGACAGTGTGGAAACGTTTGACACATAAAAATGACTTTTATGGACAAACCTTTTCAGTGAGCCTTGTATTGTCGCCTGCCAATCGAAAGAGTGCTCAATAAATATTTTCTTGCGAGTGAAAAGTCACGAAGTAACAAAAGCACGAAATCCAATATACTAAGAGAATTGTCGTATCTGCGATGCAACAAAATCAAAGACAATACAATGTTCATTATTAACACCAATTGTGTAAGGCTGAGATACTAGTACAACTGACTTCTGTTGGAGTTCTTGGAAGAATAAGACGCAAACTTGTACGCTAACAGTTTAGTATATGGATGGAAAAGTGTGTATGCCATAACTACTTTTCATTATCTGAAAATATAATTATTGTTTGTTAACATAAAATAATTTTTAATTATTTCAGGTACACCAGGATGCAGCCAGCCGCATATGTTAAATAACAATGCATCTCCTTTTCTTGTACTATTTTTAGATACCGTATATGCAGAAACCACATTCATCCTGAAATAAGATAGCTCAAGTTCTCCTACTTATTCCACTGTTTAAGAGAAGAGTCGTCGTCACACTCTTACGAAGCTAGCCACGTCTTTAAGCAAGTAGTAATTATCGTGAGACATTTGACTTTTCACAACGTGTACTATTACGTAAAATGGACATGATTCTCTTAACAGGGTTGTACAGTATATATCCAACCCATTTGAACCTCATATGAAACTTACACCCACATATTTAATGTGTTGGGATTTTTACAACTTCAATTTACAGCCTCACTTCCCACAACTTTTCGCATGATTAGCCGATCCTTGTTTAATAAATACAGGGAGAATTACCTAAGACTTGCACCGCAAATACTGCGGAAATTGTAAGTTCTACTGATGTGCTGTTTTCGCAGAATTGCTTTGTAGTCAGGAGCTCAATGTCAGTTGATATTAACAAAGTAAAGGAAGGGTAAATTAGAGTGTCACTGGTGTTTGTTGGAGGATTCTAGTGCGAGTCGCGCATGAGATATTGCAATTCGAAAAGTTTCCACACCGACTTGTGCCAGTCAGCCTGCATAGTTTCTAGGTACGATGTTGTTATGTTTGCTTACAGTATGCTTGTATGTTCCTTGAGGGCACTGCGACTTGCTAGTCCAGGAAGCAGGTAGTGAGTGGACGTTGGGATTTATCAGTGCAGAAAATGACGACATGCTCATGGTGTATGGAGAGTGTAGGAAGAATGCAGTTCGTCCATGTACGGTGTATGTGGCAAGATATCCCAATAGACGTCAACCATGTCGGTAATTATTTATCACATCTTCAACCTGTTACGTGAATGTGGTAGTATAATATCTAGACAACATAACATAAGGAAACAAGTGACGACACAAGAGGAGGAAATTAATGTTCTTGCTGTTGTTGCACTTGCTCTGCACGTTAGCTCCTGTGCAGTCGCACGAGGAAGTGGCATGAGTCAGGCGAGTGTCCTACGCATTCTGCATAGACATGGGTTTCATGTATATCACATCTCTCACAAGCTGCAGGGGAACGATTATAAGAATCGTGTTAACTTCTGTACATGGTCATTAAGACAAAATACACCTGATGTATCATGTGCCTCGCTTAGTGATGAAGCCACATTTACCAATCATGGCCAAGTAAACCGCCGAAACATGGACTATTGGTCTGTTGATAATGCCCATTGGCTTCGTAAGGTGGAGCGTCAACGTCCATGGAGTAAACATGTGGTGTGGGATAGTGAACCATCAGCTCAGAGGCCCGTTTTTCATAGACGGAACACCGAACGCACACAAGATGGCAGTCTCCTAACAGATGGATGCTAGAAAACGTTCCTCTGTAGACTAGGAGGACTGTGGTACCAACATGATGGCTGTCTAGCTACACGTCTTCACGAATTGTTTCCAAATCGTAGAACTGGGAGCTGAGGACCTGTACACTGACTGGCCCGTTCGCTGTGTCTGCCGGCAAAGTGTGGAGCGGTCATTCCACGCCAGACTGAAAACGTACATAGTCGTTGCCGGTAGTCATTTAGAACACAATCTATGATGGTCAATTGTTCAGAATTCACATAACTAGTGTATGCACTTGTCTGTTCTTTAGTTTGTGCTACCAAAGGTATTGTACAAGTGCCGGTGTGCGAACTTTTAAAATACGATATTTCGTAAACGACTCGCACTAGAATCATGCAACAAACATCACTGACATTATAATTTACCCTACTTTTAGTTTGTTAATGTCAATAGGCAATGTTCGATTTAAAAAGTGTATATTTGCACAAAAAATTGACTTTATATTATTACAGTCTGTTGAATGGCGAACAATACGAGCCCGTGACAATCAAACTGCTCATCAATAGTACTTTCCATTTCAGCAATATTTGCAGTGCAACTTTTAGGTGATTAACTCTGTATAATCAGAAATACACTAAGGTGTTGTTTACAGTAAGATGGTTTTTTTTATGTTGTGTACGGCGGCCAATTTATTAATGGAGTGTCGAATAACATTCAAAGCTGTCTACTGTTGTGACGAGTGGGTAGCTATCGCTCGCTTTTGTTTCACAACTCAGACCCTTACTAATACAGATTAGTTTCCAAGTGTAAATGATAGCCACTGTTGTAGTTAGTAGACGGAGTAGTGATTGTAAGGGCGATTAATGTAAACAGGTGATGGACCACAGTTGTTAATAGATGCAAGGAAAAAGATCAAGCCACTTTTACAGATAGATTGTTCTGTTTGTAAATAGACATAGTCAGTAAATACACGAACAATAATAATATCATTCATGAAATTAATAGTATAGCACACAATGATTAGTAGCGTTGTCTGTGTCACAATAACGCCCTCTCCCGCAGATCTGAATGAAGGACTGTTTTAACTCCAGATACAGCTGTACTATATTCAACTTCCTCCCCCCATGAACCATGGACCTTGCGTGCCTCAGCGATACAGATGGCCGTACCGTAGGTGCAACCACAACGGAGGGGTATCTGTTGAGAGGCCAGACAAACGTGTGGTTCCTGAAGAGGGGCAGCAGCCTTTTCAGTAGTTGCAGGGGCAACAGTCTGGATGATTGACTGATCTGGCCTTGCAACATTAACCAAAACGGCCTTGCTGTGCTGGTACTGCGAACGGCTGAAAGCAAGGGGAAACTACAGCCGTAATTTTTCCCGAGGACATGCAGCTTTACTGTATGATTAAATGATGATGGCATCCTCTTGGGTAAAATATTCCGGAGGTAAAATAGTCCCCCATTCGGATCTCCGGGCGGGGACTACTCAGGAGGATGTCGTTATCAGGAGAAAGAAAACTGGCGTTCTACGGATCGGAGCGTGGAATGTCAGATCCCTTAATCGGGCAGGTAGGTTAGAAAATTTAAAAAGGGAAATGGATAAGTTAAAGTTAGATATAGTGGGAATTAGTGAAGTTCGGTAGCAGGAGGAACAAGACTTCTGGTCAGGTGACTACAGGGTTATAAACACAAAATCAAATAGGGGTAATGCAGGAGTAGGTTTAATAATGAATAGGAAAATAGGAATGCGGGTAAGCTACTACAAACAGCATAGTGAACGCATTATTGTGGCCAAGATAGATACGAAGCCCACACCTACTACAGTAGTACAAGTTTATATGCCAACTAGCTCTGCAGATGATGAAGAAATTGAAGAAATGTACGATGAAATAAAAGAAATTATTCAGATAGTGAAGGGAGACGAAAATTTAATAGTAATGGGTGACTGGAATTTGAGTGTAGGAAAAGGGAGAGAAGGAAACATAATAGGTGAATATGGATTGGGGCTAAGAAATGAAAGAGGAAGCCGCCTAGTAGAATTTTGCACAGAGCACAACTTAATCATAGCTAACACTTGGTTTAAGAATCATGAAAGAAGGTTGTATACGTGGAAGAACCCTGGAGATACTAAAAGGTATCAGATAGATTATATAATGGTAAGACAGAGATTTAGGAACCAGGTTTTAAGTTGTAAGACATTTCCAGGGGCAGATGTGGACTCTGACCACAATCTATTGGTTATGACCTGTAGATTAAAACTGAAGAAACTGCAAAAAGGTGGGAACTTAAGGAGATGGGACCTGGATAAACTGAAAGAACCAGAGGTTGTACAGAGTTTCAGGGAGAGCATAAGGGAACAATTGACAGGAATAGGGGAAAGAAATACAGTAGAAGAAGAATGGGTAGCTCTGAGGGATATAGTAGTGAAGGCAGCAGAGGATAAAGTAGGTACAAAGACGAGGGCTGCTAGAAATCCTTGGGTAACAGAAGAAATATTGAATTTAATTGATGAAAGGAGAAAATATAAAAATGCAGTAAATGAAGCAGGCAAAAAGGAATACAAACGTCTCAAAAATGAGATCGACAGGAAGTGCAAAATGGCTAAACAGGGATGGCTAGAGGACAAATGTAAGGATGTAGAAGCTTATCTCAGTAGGGGTAAGATAGATACTGCCTACAGGAAAATTAAAGAGACCTTTGGAGAAAGGAGAACCACGTGTATGAATATCAAGAGCTCAAATGGCAGCCCAGTTCTAAGCAAAGAAGGGAAGGCAGAAAGGTGGAAGGAGTATATAGAAGGTTTATACAAGGGCGATGTACTTGAGGACAATATTATGGAAATGGAAGAGGATGTAGATGAAGACGAAATGGGAGATACGATACTGCGTGAAGAGTTTGACAGAGCACTGAAAGACCTGAGTCGAAACAAGGCCCCCGGAGTAGACAACATTCCATTAGAACTACTGACGGCCTTGGGACAACCAGTCCTGACAAAACTCTACCAGCTGGTGAGCAAGATGTATGAGACAGGCGAAATACCCTCAGACTTCAAGAAGAATATAATAATTCCAATCCCAAAGAAAGCAGGTGCTGACAGATGTGAAAATTACCGAACTATCAGTTTAATAAGCCACGGCTGCAAAATACTAACGCGAATTCTTTACAGACGAATGGAAAAACTGGTAGATGCAGACCTCGGGGAGGATCAGTTTGGATTCCGTCGAAATGTTGGAACACGTGAGGCAATACTGACCTTACGACTTATCTTAGAAGAAAGATTAAGAAAAGGCAAACCTACGTTTCTAGCATTTGTAGACTTAGAGAAAGCTTTTGACAATGTTGACTGGAATACTCTTTTTCAAATTCTAAAGGTGGCAGGGGTAAAATACAGGGAGCGAAAGGCTATTTATAATTTGTACAGAAACCAGATGGCAGTCATAAGAGTCGAGGGGCATGAAAGGGAAGCAGTGGTTGGGAAAGGAGTGAGACAGGGTTGTAGCCTCTCCCCGATGTTATTCAATCTGTATATTGAGCAAGCAGTAAAGGAAACAAAAGAAAAATTTGGAGTAGGTATTGAAATTCATGGAGACGAAGTAAAAACTTTGAGGTTCGCCGATGTCATTGTATTTCTGTCAGAGACGGCAAAGGACTTGGAAGAGCAGTTGAACGGAATGGACAGTGTCTTGAAAGGAGGATATAAGATGAACATTAACAAAAGCAAAACGAGGATAATGGAATGTAGTCAAATTAAATCGGGTGATACTGAGGGAATTAGACTAGGAAATGAGACACTTAAAGTAGTAAAGGAGTTGTGCTATTTAGGAAGTAAAATAACTGATGATGGTCGAAGTAGAGAGGATATAAAATGTAGACTGGCAATGGCAAGGAAAGCGTTTCTGAAGAAGAGAAATTTGTTAACATCGAATATAGATTTATGTATCAGGAAGTCGTTTCTGAAAGTATTTGTTTGGAGTGTAGCCATGTATGGAAGTGAAACATGGACGATAACTAGTTTGGACAAGAAGAGAATAGAAGCTTTCGAAATGTGGTGCTACAGAAGAATACTGAAGATAAGGTGGATAGAGCACGTAACTAATGAGGAGGTATTGAATAGGATTGGGGAGAAGAGAAGTTTGTGGCACAACTTGACCAGAAGAAGGGATCGGTTGGTAGGACATGTTTTGAGGCATCAAGGGATCACAAATTTAGCATTGGAGGGCAGCGTGGAGGGTAAAAATCGTAGAGGGAGACCGAGAGATGAGTACACTAAGCAGATTCAGAAGGATGTAGGTTGCAGTAGGTACTGGGAGATGAAGCAACTTGCACAGGATAGAGTAGCAT
Source organism: Schistocerca gregaria (assembly GCF_023897955.1). Taxonomy (NCBI): domain Eukaryota; kingdom Metazoa; phylum Arthropoda; class Insecta; order Orthoptera; family Acrididae; genus Schistocerca; species Schistocerca gregaria. The sequence continues at coordinate 968,626,107 of NC_064920.1, read as the reverse complement.
GGAGAGCTGCATCAAACCAGTCTCAGGACTGAAGACAACAACAACAACAACATATTCAACTTGATCTTCTGCAGACTGGTTTGCGTTGTCCAGGGTGCACCTACTGGCTTATCCAGGCGGAGTAAAATCAACACCTTTAGTATCCATGAGAATTATAAATAGATTAGAACTTATTATTTCCAATAAGTACCGATGGTCAAAGAATAGCACTACTTCAGTATGAGAAATTGATTCGTCTACCCAATCATATGTAGTTCACTGTTGCTATTTGAGTTTAAATATTATTTTCTCATTTGGAGATAGAGAGTGGAGCTGTGGACGCTAGAAAATAGGGTGCCAAGTGAAGAAATCGGTACATTTCCGACCAATTGTTCTGCTTGAGATGAATAGAGGCGTGACAACAGTGGAGAGACAACCAGAAACTTGTGCGCCATGTAGGGTGATAATGTCACTAAACAGAGCACTGCCATAAAAATGGGTTTCTCATCATAAGGAGGACCGTTTTGACATTAGTGACTCGACGTTCGCGAAGACCTTTGGCGTCTGATGAAGCTTGACAAACTGCCTATTGACTTCTGTCTCGGGTTCTTCGGCCGACGTTCGTCTGAAGATTTTACTGACGTTTCATCAGCACGAGCAGCTGGCATTGTCAAAGCTCCACCCTACATTGCTGGTGGTGAGCTGGAGCCGAGCTCGCAGCCATAGACTATATGTACCGGGAGCGCCAACCAACGTCCGAGGGCTTCTCCGCGGTCATTTCCGGTATGGTTCCTCTCTCATGCGATGGTCGTTCGCTGCAGCACGGGAAGCCCGTCGCTACTACCGATTGAATGATTTAGTGAGGTCTTCGGACTGGTACGCGGCATCGACTCTGCGGAAGGATCATTACCGACTAGACTGCATGTCTTTCGATGTGCGTGTCGTGTCACGCAACACGCTACCTGTACGGCAGCAGCCGTACGCCGCGTACGGAACCACGCTTGCTTCTCAAAACTAACGGCAATGGCTACTTGGAGCGTGGCTGTTTGGTGTAAGAGCAGTACCAGCAACTAGCCAGAAGCTACCCGGAAAAATTTACCTGGCGCGCCCAAGCTGCCAGATTCGCGCATGCGCACAGCAAGCTGAATTATAGTGGGGGAGGGGGGTCCTTCCCCACGTGACCCGTGGCCGTGTCTTCGTTCACAGCTCCCACGTCAAATGCAAACAAAACAGATTTCTGTGGCCGGGAGCCATCAAGTGAATTAATATACATTCTCATAACCATGAAAGATCAAAATAAGTTAGTAGTTTCAATTTTCTGATTTTATATTATTTCCCGGTTATTAACAATCAACCATTAATGTCTTAATGAGGCTATTTCTGTCTGTTTTATAGAGAAATTTGCTTCAGTTAATTTTTTTCCGCTGAGGCAGTTAGTTTATTTGAAACAAAGTGTTTCATTCCGCGGTATTGGCTACTTTCAACCTCGTTCAATTTAAAGTACAAATTTTCATTTTCTGGGACGAATGACATTATACCATAATAAAGAACCAAACATGAGAATACACTACTGGACCTCCCGGAAATTGGTATCACGAGGACAACATGCAAGTCTGAATATCAGGTACTTCAGAGTCCATCTGGACATAGAGATGTGCAATTAGAGCGGAATGAAGCATTTTATTATGGTTTATGAAATTCCGATGCTGCTGGAGTAGTCTCTGATGTCCTGTTCCTTGTATGACACTGGATGATCTCTTATGTGTACGAACATACGTAAATATTGACTTGAAGCTAATTGGGCAAATTTGGTCAGTAGTTTTGAACTAAATATTTTGTTTCAAATATAATGATAGCTGCAGCAGAATTTTTAGATCTGCCTTCTGTGAAAGTGTTTTTTGATCACAAGGTACTTGTCTAGTAGTTTCTCTGTGCCTGAAGTTATTTCTTACTTTGTGTTTACGTCTTAAATTTACAGAATGCTATTCTATGCTAAATTTTGGACTGGCAGCATACCATGTTTTATCGTTTTAACTCCCCACATGGCTTTATATTTATTCCTAGAGTAGAATATAAACTGCCAATTGTACAGTTTCTTTGCCTCACAGACAACCATGTTAATTTTTTCAGAATTTGTAATAGTCATGAAATTTATTGTCCTTTATTCCGGTGTAAGCTACACAAGAAACTGTCTCTTTTTTTGTTGCAAGTAGTTTGTATTCCATCCTAGTAGCTTTTTGCAATGCTGTGTAGATGTAAACATGTTGGTAATGCTACATAACAATATCGCAGAGTACGAAAAAAAAATATCTGTCCAAGTCACCCCTTTGCAAAATTTTATGGTACTGCGAGCTGTGGAGTCTAATTTTGAAATGACTCAAAAGCCAAGAACTGCTTCCTTATTTGCATCCTTTATCTGTGTGGGATATCATAAAACAATTGCTCTAAGTACAACTCAGTATGTCTTCTCAACAACATGCAGCACGGACGGCACGGCTACACATGATCACGTGATGCCCCTCCAGAAATACGACGAAAAGCGTATGAGCAGAGCAAGCACCAAGCACGTGCTGCCTAGGTTATTGCAGCTGCGCATGCGCAGTACAGCCTGTTGTCTGGCGCTTTCTGGTAACTGCTCGAACGAACCCAGGCTTTCTTCTTTCTTGTTGAAGCTGTTCCCGTGTTTTTGTATTTCTATAGCCTCTCTGAACAAGGGGGTGTGATAGTGCTTCTCTACAGACAGAACTTCCGTGTCGGCGAATTTTACTATGTGGTCGGTCTCGCACAGTGCGGCCGATTTCTCCACCTGTCCCAACCTGCAATGTCGCTTATGTTCTTTGGTCCTCGTGTTGATTGATCGTCCAATCATTCCGACATAAACTTTTCCGCATGTGCATGGTATGCGGTATATTCCCGATATTGCAAGTGGGTCCCTTTTCTCCTTTGCCGATCTAAGACACTCTTTGATCCCTTTTGTCGGTTTGAAAATCGTCCTTACGCCGTGTTTGCGCAATATACGGCTGTCCGTCACTCTGGGAATGTCTGGCAGAAAGGCCGTACTCGACATTTCTTTTTCTGTTTTGTCGTTTCGCGGATTGTTTGGCTCTGTTACACTTCTAATATAACTTTTGCTGTACCCATTGCTCCTCAGAGCAATGTCCAGGTGTTGCATTTCACGTCTGAGGTGCTGTGGCTCACATATTCGTCCTTATCGCTTTACGCGCGTATTAATCATGCTTCTTTTCTGGGTCGCCTGGTGGTTTGATAAATTGTGCAAATATGGATCCTTGTGTGTCGGCTTTCGATACACGCTGTGTCCCCGGTCTTCGCCATCCCTTGTGACCAGCACATCTAGAAATGATAGTTTCTAGTCCTTTTCTACTTCCATGGTAAATTTGATATTGGCACGGAGGCTGTGCAGGTGTTTTAGGAAGTCACCGAGCTTTTCTTCTCCATGGCTCCACACAAAAAAAGTATCATCAACGTATCTGTACCACGCCTTCGGTTTACAAGTCGCGAAGTCCAGCGTCTGTGCTTCGAAATCTCGTGGTGAGGCGTGCATGAAAGAGCTTTGTGATGTATTGCTGGAAAAGGTAACTGATGTGCTTCAGAGAGTCACTGAGTGGCACTTTCGCAAACAAAGGAACAATATCGAAGCTGACCAGGAAGTCGTTTGGTGCAAGTTTTAGTTTCTTCAGCTTCTCGATGAAATGTCCCAAGTCCTTTATGTGTGTGTCAGTCTTCTCCACGTGCGGCTGGAGCAGAGAGGCCAAGTGTTTTGTCAGTTTATACGTCGGTGAGCCAGGAGCGCTAACAAGCTGTCTTAGTGGAACGTTGTTCTTATGGATCTTAGGTAATCCATACAGCCGTGGTGGTAGGACTTCTGTCGTGTGCAGGTTCCTCTGAATGTCCGCCAGCAGAGAAGACGCCTTGATTAACCGATTTGTATTCCGTGTGACACGCTGCGTCGGATCTGCGCTTAGTTTTCGGTACGTCCTCGGAGTTAATAGGTCCCCGATATTTTGCTCATGATCCTCGGTCTTCATTACGACGGTCGCGTTTTCCTTATCGGCAGACAGTACCAATATACTCTTGTCGGCGTTAAGATTCTTAATAGCTTGTAGCTCTTCTTTCTTCAGATTACAAGCTGGAAGGTGAAGCTTTGATATTGCCAGCCACTCGTGCTGGCGAAACGTCAGTAAAATCATTAGACGGACGTCGGCCGAAGAACCGTAGACAGAAGCCAATAGGCAGGTTGCCAACAAATGGCCACGAAAGCCTTAACAATTTTGGTGAAGTTGTTTAATTGAATAATACAAAATGACCCACATCAGTGTACTCAAGAAATGGCAGATTTGATGGACTGCGGTCATTCGACCATCATACGACATTTGCATCCAGTGGGGAAGGTTCAAAAATGGCGTGTACGGGCCCTACATGCTCTAAGCCAAAACAACAAAAATTAGCGGGCGCCATATGTGCATCTCTGCTTGCGCGTCATCAATTGGGTCGAGGGCAAAACCGACCGTTCCTATCCTGTATCACTACTGGAGACGAGAAATGGTGTCTTTATGCTATAATAAGGGGAAAAAAAGGAATGGTTGACTCCAAACAAAGCAGCCACTCTGTACAAAGACCAGCGATAATCCACAAAAGATAATGTCACGCATCCGGTGAAACAGCGATTGTATCGTGTACTAGGAATTCTTCTCCGAGATGTAACCATGACTGCTGACATTTGTTGTCAACAACTGAGACGTCTTGCAACCGCGATCCAAGACCAAAGACCAGGAAAACTGCGTGAAGTGATGCTACTCCTCGGTAACGCCCGCCCACTTTCTGCCAGACTGACAAAAAACACTATAGAGGGAAGTCATTCCGCATCTGCCTTTTTCACCATATCTTGCGCCCTCGCATTTTCACCTTTTCCGCTCTCTATTAAACAACCTTCAAGGTTGAAAATGCGCTCCGAACAAAGCTCGTCGAGTTCTTCGCCTCAAAACACGTGATTTGCACAGTCGTGGGATCGAAAAGTTACTGTTGTAAATAGTGAAGGAGAATAGATTATTGATGACGAAAATCTCTGTTATGTGTATCTGTTGTGTTTATTAAACTTCAGGAAAAACGCTTCGAATTTATGCACCAACCCAATAATACTAGTTAGACGTCATTGATAATTATAAAAAAGTGTAACAGATAAATTAATAATGACAGCTACCGCATTGGAAACAATTAATCTGAAATCAGTGTATTCACATCTACACAGGCGGTTCACTAATGGAAAAAGAAGGAAACGTTGGAATAAGAATGTACAGCAAAATTTTCTTTTCTATCAAACTTTAAGATCACATATTCGAGGTAAAGTTGAAGTTATTAGCATTGCAACATGTCAGCTAAACAACTACTTACACACATTCGACAAAGCAGTTATACACTCCTGGAAATTGAAATAAGAACACCGTGAATTCATTGTCCCTGGAAGGGGAAACTTTATTGACACATTCCTGGGGTCAGATACATCACATGATCACACTGACAGAACCACAGGCACATAGACACAGGCAACAGAGCATGCACAATGTCGGCACTAGTACAGTGTATATCCACCTTTCGCAGCAATGCAGGCTGCTATTCTCCCATGGAGACGATCGTAGAGATGCTGGATGTAGTCCTGTGGGACGGCTTGCCATGCCATTTCCACCTGGCGCCTCAGTTGGACCAGCGTTCGTGCTGGACGTGCAGACCGCGTGAGACGATGCTTCATCCAGTCCCAAACATGCTCAATGGGGGACAGATCCGGAGATCTTGCTGGCCAGGGTAGTTGACTTACACCTTCTAGAGCACGTTGGGTGGCACGGGATACATGCGGACGTGCATTGTCCTGTTGGAACAGCAAGTTCCCTTGCCGGTCTAGGAATGGTAGAACGATGGGTTCGATGACGGTTTGGATGTACCGTGCACTATTCAGTGTCCCCTCGACGATCACCAGAGGTGTACGGCCAGTGTAGGAGATCGCTCCCCACACCATGATGCCGGGTGTTGGCCCTGTGTGCCTCGGTCGTATGCAGCCCTGATTGTGGCGCTCACCTGCACGGCGCCAAACACGCATACGACCATCATTGGCACCAAGGCAGAAGCGACTCTCATCGCTGAAGACGACACGTCTCCATTCGTCCCTCCATTCACGCCTGTCGCGACACCAGTGGAGGCGGGCTGCACGATGTTGGGGCGTGATCGGAAGACGGCCTAACGGTGTGCGGGACCGTAGCCCAGCTTCATGGAGACGGTTGCGAATGGTCCTCGCCGATACCCCAGGAGCAACAGTGTCCCTAATTTGCTGGCAAGTGGCGGTGCGGTCCCCTACGGCACAGCGTAGGATCCTACGGTCTTGGCGTGCATCCGTGCGTCGCTGCGGTCCGGTCCCAGGTCGAAGGGCACGTCCACCTTCCACCGACCACTGGCGACAACATCGATGTACTGTGGAGACCTCACGCCCCACGTGTTGAGCAATTCGGCGGTACGTCCACCCGGCCTCCCGCATGCCCACTATACGCCCTCGCTCAAAGTCCTTCAACTGCACATACGGTTCACGTCCACGCTGTCGCGGCATGCTGCCAGTGTTAAGGACTGCGATGGAGCTCCGTATGCCACGGCAAACTGGCTGACACTGACGGCGGCGGTGCACAAATGCTGCGCAGCTAGCGCCATTCGACGGCCAACACCGCGGTTCCTGGTGTGTCCGCTGTGCCGTGCGTGTGATCATTGCTTGTACAGCCCTCTCGCAGTGTCCGGAGCAAGTATGGTGGGTCTGACACACCGGTGTCAATGTGTTCTTTTTTCGATTTCCAGGAGTGTAACTTATCCTAAGACCAAACACACACACCTATGCCCGAGGGAGGACTCGAACCTCCACCGGGACCAGCCGCACAGTCCATGACTGCAGCGCCCCGGACCGCTCGCCTAATCCCGCGCGGTATCCACTCCTTCATCAAACGGTATTGCGTATCGCCACATATTTTCTAGGAGATGCATGCTGCTGATCTTGTTACCTGTACCTTCCCTGGTAAACGTTACAGGCGTCTTCTGAGCACCAACATCATTCCAAACGTTCAACAGCGTGGATGTTTGGGTAGGACCACTTTTACGCAAGGTGGCGCTCTTCTTCATATTGCACACATTGCAAAGCCAGTGAAGCAGCTGTTGCAGAGGCATTTTGAAAATGCTAGAAAACACAGGTTGTTATTTCTATGCAGTCTGGCCGTCAGATCACCTGATCTTACTCTGTGTGGTTTTATTTGGAAGATGATGTGTTTAGGCTCCGATTACAAACGTAACCGAAACATCATTGTGCATGCCTGCACAAGTTTGGCATTCATCAGTTGCGGGCACTGTTAGTTAGGTGAGTCCATCCACTACGAAAGGTCGTATTACAATGGATGGGAAAAATCCACTGCGCAGCGCTTTCTGAACGCGACCCCAGAGACACTCCTATCTGTTGTGGAACACGCTGTTTCTCGATTTCAGCATGTGGCAGAAAACTGTGGACAGCATACTGGACATGTCGTGCACCAGTCTTCCGACAGTTAAAAACCGATATCATTGTCCTTTTTATGTGGTTTTTCACCTCAGAACAATTAAAAACGGATTTTTCCCATTCATTGTGATACGACCTTTCGTAGTGGATTGACTCACCTAACTAACAGTGCCCGCAACTGATGAATGCCAAACTTGTGCGGGCATACACAATTCTTGTTTCGGTTAGTTCAATATGCAACTCACTCTATAGCCATCGCACTCCAAAACATCTGTCATTTGTGGTCGAACCCATTTACGTTATGAGGCTTACAGCGCCATCTACTGAGAAAATTATCAATACATTTTTTATTTCCATAATGTTTCCCACTTCTTCGATAATATTCCTTTCAAATTTGTGGTCATTTTGAGCAATGGTTCATTTCTTATAGCGTTTTGAAACGGGAACTTTAATTATAATGACGCTGTAAATGCGTCCCTCGTCTACGAGGGGTGAGGGTATGGTAACCCACGAGGCGATATGTGCCTGTAAGCTGCCACTGACAGACTCTAAGCTCACGACGTGCGTTCAATAAGTAATGCCACACTTTTTTTCTGAAAGTAGGTTGGTTTTCTTCAGTATTCCAAACCAGCACATTTTCCCCTAATCTTTTGTCCACAAACCCTATCTTTCAACATATTCGTCGAATGCGATAGCCTTACGCCACGGTGCTGCGAGGTCCTGTTTCTCTGCACGATACTGCTCTACTGGTCGATGTCGGAGCCATCGTGCTCGTGCATCAGTAACCTCCCCATCATCCACGTATTGCTTCCAGCGGAGTGCATACTTCGTTGGGCCAAACAAATGGAAGTTGGAAGGTGCAAGATCCAGGCTGTAGGGTGGATGAGGCAGAACAGTCCAGTGAAATTTTGTAGGCTCCTCTCGGATGTACAGTCCTGTGTGAAACCTTGCGTTGTCATGTAGAAGAAGACGTTCGCTTGCAATTATGTGGCGTCGAGCAAGCTGAAGACTTCTCTTCAGTTTCCTTAGGGTAGCACAATACAGTCCTGAGTGGATCGTTTGCACCATAAGGCAGGACATCAAATAAAATAACACCTTCAAAATCTCATAAGACCGTCGCCATGACATAACTGGCTGAGTGTGCGGCTTTGAATATTTTCTTCAGAGGAGAGGTAGTGTGGTGCCAATCGATGGAGGGCCATTTTGTTTCTGGTTCGCAGTGATGAACCCATATTGCATCGTCTGTGGCGATACTCGACAAAAAATGGTCGCGATCAACCTCGTAATGCGTAAGCAACTCTACACATTTGGTCCTTCGCTGGTGTTGATGGTTTTCTGTTAGGTTGCGTGGAGCCCAGCGGACAGATACCTTTGAGTACCCCAACTGGTGGACAGGTGTGTCAACACTGCCAAGAGAGACGTCCAGGTGTGCAGCAAGGTGTTTGATTGTGGTCCGTCGCTCACCTCGAATGAGAGCGTCCGTACTTTCCACGATTGCAGGTGTCATTGCTGTGTGCAACCGTCCGGCGCGTGGGAGATCCCACAGGTTTGTCGTACCTTGTTGCAATGATGACAGATACCTCGCTCAGCGAATCACCGTGCTTTTGCCCACTGCCAGGTCTCCATAGACACTCTGCAAGTGCCTAGGAATATCTGCGATGATCTAGTTTTCCGCCAAAAGAAGCCCAGTACACGTCTCAGCCCTGGATGTCATTATATATATATATATATATATATATATATATATATATATATATATATATATATATATATATATATATATATATATATTGGTGCTCGCTGTATTGCAGTAGTTCGAGTAACGAAGATTTTTGTGAGGTAAGTGATTCATGAAAGGTATAGGTTATTGTTAGTCACGGCCATTCTTTTGTAGGGATTATTGAAAGTCAGTTTGCGTTGCGCTAAAAGTATTGTGTGTCAGTTTAGTGATGATCAGAATAAGTAAAGAGAGAAATGTCTGAGTATGTTCAGTTTTGCTCAGCTGTTTGAAAATCAAATAACGTAATGGGTTTACCAGCACAGTAACTCATAAATTTTTCTAAGGGGATGTTTCAACCTCTGTTACAGACATCGTTTTGAAGGCTACATGCATCACCGCCACTTCATGAAACTCCAGGGGCTGAAGTGGATATGTTCCACGATGTCTCACAACAAATCCCTCATTTCTTAACCGAAACTGGCCGAGAAAAAAAAGTGTTGCACAATTTATTGAACGCTGCGACAAGTGCAATGTTGGTGACTTAGGGCCTTCTGAGCAGTGGCCCTCCTGCAGGTCAACCATCTGACGCAGATGGTCTCCTACAGAGGCGGCCTACAGTTCGGGCCAGGGGCAGTGAAGCTCTCCATTCGTCTTGCCTGTGAGGGCGAACATCGATGCTGCTCGCTGCTGCTTTCATATGCAGGCACTGTAGCTGAAAGCCTTCTCCCCGCGTTGCGTCATCGGCGCCATTCTAGGAACCTCAGCGCTGTCGTTCTGGGCAGCCAGGTTGTCTCCCGTCCGCACTGAGAGCTGCCTTCGAGCTGTTGCCAGCGGTACTCTTCCGTGTAGCAGCGGTACAGTCTCCTGACGACGCACTTCTGCCGCCGTTAACATGTTGCGTCCTGGTAGGCGTGGGTATGCCCGAGTACCGTCACTCTCGTGTAAACCATTGAGTAATAAAATGTCTGACTGATAATAATGCTTCCATGAACAGCCACTGATCAACATCCCGACAACATCCCACCACCTGATCGCACCCTTGCCGTTAACCAATGAATTAATAATGAAGAATTTATTCCAAATTATTCGCTAAATGGGAATTTAATGACGTCAGCTGCAATAGGCATATGTGCATTATCCAGTTGTGACAAAAGAAAATCTGTGCCGAACCGGGACTCGAATCCGAATTTTCCGCCTAAAGCAAGCTGTCACCGTACCTCAATTCGTTAAAATGGATCCCTTAGGTGTGTCTTTGTTGTCGATCTGTCTGTCTGTCCAACTGCTAAGATGCCTTTTTCTCAGGAAGAATTAGACGTAGCACCTCGAAATTTATGTCACGTACCGAAGTATACGGTAATCGGGCGTTGTAACAAATTTAAGCTTCTAAATCACTGCAGCCAAAAGATGCCGCTATTTATGTCACAAATTTTAATTTTTGCCAACACACTCGTCAAAAACTATACGGTATTTCCCATAGACCTAAAATCATGAAATTTGTCAAGAAGCAAGGTTTTACAGTACAATTAACGGAAAAATATCCATAAATTGTTAATTTGTAGTTATGTCAAATGAAAAAATATTTTTTGTCATTTTTTAGCCGTCTGTCTCTTTATCCATCTGCTAAGACCTCTTTTTTCTCAGGAAGTAGTAGCCTTAGCAAATGTGAATTTATGTCACATAGTATAATTACTTGGCAATGCAAGAAAAAATTAGCTTCTACGTCGATGCCATTAAAAAACGGCCATTTACGTTAAATGTTTTCATACGCGCAAATTCACTCATTAAAACCTGTAGGGCACTTCTCGCGACCTAGAATCATGAAATTTGGCAAGAAGCAAGGTTTCACAGTATAAGTAAACGAAAAAATCCGGAAATTGTCAATTTGTAATTGTACTACACAAAGAAAATTTTTCTCAATTGTTGTCCGACTGTCTGTCTGTCTATTAAGACCAATTTTTCCGAGGAACGAGTGGACGCATGAAGATTGAACCTGTCACATACTAAGGTCTATGGTCCCTACAACGGGCTGAAAATTTAAACTTCTAGGTCAATGTAGTTAAAATAAAAGACATTTGTATCACATAATTGGACACTCTCAAACTCATTCATCAAAACCTATAGGCTACATGCCGTTGACTTATAATAAAGACATTTTATAAGAAACAAGTTTTCGCAGTACGACTAAAGGTGAAAAGTCCGAAAATTATTGAATTGTAATTATATGACATAAAAATATATTTTCGCCATTAGAACTTACATTAATTTATCATTTGTCAAAAGCAGAGAAGGAAACTATTATATAAATGCAAACATAAAATGTTAGCTATAGTCATGTTGCAGTAAGAGAATAAACTAGATTTTCTCTTTCTACCTAGCGAGGTGGCGCAATAGTTAGCACACTGGACTCGCCTTCGGGAGGACGACGGCTCAACCCGGGTCCGGTCATTCAGTGTTATACACTCCAGGAAATGGAAAAAAGGACACATTGTCACCGGTGTGTCAGACCCACCATACTTGCTCCGGACACTGCGAGAGGGCTGTACAAGCAATGATCACACGCATGGCACAGCGGACACACCAGGAACCGCGGTGTTGGCCGTCGAATGGCGCTAGCTGCGCAGCATTTGTGCACCGCCGCCGTCAGTGTCAGCCAGTTTGCCGTGGCATACGGAGCTCCATCGCAGTCTTTAACACTGGTAGCATGTCGCGACAGCGTGGACGTGAACCGTATGTGGAGTTGACGGACTTTGAGCGAGGGCGTATAGTGGGCAAGACCGTAGGATCCTACGCTGTGCCGTAGGGGAACGCACCGCCACTTGCCAGCAAATTAGGGACACTGTTGCTCCTGGGGTATCGGCGAGGACCATTCGCAACCGTCTCCATGAAGCTGGGCTACGGTCCCGCACACCGTTAGGCCGTCTTCCGATCACGCCCCAACATCGTGCAGCCCGCCTCCACTGGTGTCGCGACAGGCGTGAATGGAGGGACGAATGGAGACGTGTCGTCTTCAGCGATGAGAGTCGCTTCTGCCTTGGTGCCAATGATGGTCGTATGCGTGTTTGGCGCCGTGCAGGTGAGCGCCACAATCAGGGCTGCATACGACCGAGGCACACAGGGCCAACACCCGGCATTATGGTGTGGGGAGCGATCTCCTACACTGGCCGTACACCTCTGGTGATCGTCGAGGGGACACTGAATAGTGCACTGTACATCCAAACCGTCATCGAACCCATCGTTCTACCATTCCTAGACCGGCAAGGGAACTTGCTGTTCCAACAGGACAATGCACGTCCGCATGTATCCCGTGCCACCCAACGTGCTCTAGAAGGTGTAAGTCAACTACCCTGGCCAGCAAGATCTCCGGATCTGTCCCCCACTGAGCATGTTTGGGACTGGATGAAGCGTCGTCTCACGCGGTCTGCACGTCCAGCACGAACGCTGGTCCAACTGAGGCGCCAGGTGCAAATGGCATGGCAAGCCGTTCCACAGGACTACATCCAGCATCTCTACGATCGTCTCCATGGGAGAATAGCAGCCTGCATTGCTGCGAAAGGTGGATATACACTGTACTAGTGCCGACATTGTGCATGCTCTGTTGCCTGTGTCTATGTGCCTGTGGTTCTGTCAGTGTGATCATGTGATGTATCTGACCCCAGGAATGTGTCAATAAAGTTTCCCCTTCCAGGGACAATGAATTCACGGTGTTCTTATTTCAATTTACAGGAGTGTATTTCCCGTTATTTCCCTATATCGCTCCAGGTCAATGCCTATATGGTTTCTTTGAAAGCGCACGGCGTATTTCGTTCCCCATCCCTGACACAATCCGAGTTTGTGGTCCGTCTCTAAAAACCTCGGTGTGGACGGGACGTTAAGCCCATCTTCCTTCCTTCCCTCTGTCGCGCGGGATTAGCCGAGCGGTCTCAGGCGCTGCAGTCATGGACCGTGCGGCTGGTCCCGACGGAGGTTCGAGTCCTCCCTCGGGCATGGGTGTGTGTGTTTGTCTTTAGGATAATTTAGGTTAAGTAGTGTGTAAGCTTAGGGACTGATGACCTTAGCAATTAAGTCCCGTAAGATTTCACACACATTTGAAAATTTTCTTTCTTCCCTCTCTCTCTCTAAATCTGTATACTGAAGCCGCCTGTTTGCTTCTTCTTCTATGCCCTCGCTGGTCTCAGGAAGTATAGTAGAGGTTCTGGTACGGTCTTGGAATTACCGGAACCATTATCTTGCCGGTATAGATATCGATAACAGGCAAAAATCACCGGGATTCTCGGTTACATGGATGGCTGAAGTATGTATACAGTAATTAAGTTTGTGCGGAACCCTCAGAGCGCGAGTGCTACTTGCACTTGGCCATTTTTTAAAAATTAGTAAAGTCGGGCCTCCTTCCTCCCCTTCTGCCCGTTTTAAGGGCTCATCTGCACGTGAAAGCGATAATATAATTTTTTCGCTCTGTCAAAGACATGATATGAAACGCTATCGATAAACAGAATATAGTTGCGATTAAAAAACAGGAATTGTTTTAATATTGTACTTGAGCTCTGACTCCTCTCGCACTACTTAGAGTGGTGAGATAATCTGTTTCCGCACGGACGCATTTTGTCCCAGACATTTTGTTACATACCGAACATAGGTAGATTTAAACAGGCGCATCGACGTACACATCTATATTAATATACTGCCAGGCAACAATTATTATTTATATGTAAGTTTCTATTCTTAGTTTATGTGCATCTGTGAGTTCTTGAATATATATTTCATTAATCTCTATATCTTTAATCTCTATATCATTTTCATTTTACTAATTTTAACAGTGGTGTAAGCGGCTGCGACATGGCAGAAGTTTGTGTCCAATCTAATGGAAAATTATAAAGTCCTAGCATAAGAGAACCATAAATCAATCTTTACGGAAATTTTACTGCAAGAAGTGCGATATTCTGTTTTGGGAACTTGCAAGGCCCACTGTAATGCATACACAGCCAGAATATAATTTGTAAAGCACCTGCAGCTCTGCTAGGTCTCGCGATTACAAGCGAAAGTGACATTGACAAGGGCTTGTAGGTCATGAGCAAATACGAACCCGCATCAGGCGCCAAGTTAAACAAAACTAATTAAAGCACCATGCATATAGGGGGTGTAACATGGAACAATTAAATGCGGTCACCCGTATGCAAATTCTAGGTACCGATGACAGCTCCAATATAAAGCATACCATAGCTGCAAACTTCAGGTAAACACTTTCAAGCGGGTGCGATAGTGTCAAAGAGCACTGCCAGAGAAAACTTCACGAAATCCAAAAGGCAGCCTTAGCATAAATGATTTTTAAAATCAATTATGTAGCACGTGTTTCCCCATATCACGTGAAACAGCACCAAGTATTCTGTCGACTTTGGGCCATTTCGTAAGTCGTGATAACATTTTCAAAGTTCATCCTCACCGCCGGAAACGAGTGACGAAAATTTACTGACGTTGGTATAAAGTCACGGGTTTCATTCGCGTGCACTACATGTAAACTGTGGAAGAAGACAAAACACAGTTTAACGTCCCACTTGCTAGTAGAAATTATTCCAGCTGCTTTGCATCCACCTATAGATGTGCGGCACGTTCCTAATCGCTTTTATAATTTTAAACAGTTTTAATAGAACTTGGATATATTCAGACTAGAGTCGATGCAACGACAATAACAAAAGTAAAAGAAATATAAGAAAAACTAATGTCAGTTAAAAGCAGAGATGTGATTAGAGAGAAATACCCTCATTATGACTCGAAAGTAATTCGGCAAAATATCAGTGCCAGTAACTCACCAACACATGCGAAAGCTTCATGGTGCAAGGCAATGAACAGGAAGGTTGCAACCAAACCGACACTTCACGTCTTCCATGTAGCGGATTTGCCAATGTGTGAGTCTTGTGGCGTAGTAGACAGCGAAAAAGCTAGATATGTGTCCACCACAGTGAAGGAAATCTGCCAATTCATCATGCAAATGTTAGCCACGATAATCCGGACATCACCCAACAGTATCATGACTGTAGATTTTTTTTTAAATCCCAGTAACGTGCTCTATCCATACATTAAAAGGAATGCTGCAAACTGGCTAAAAGGCAGAACAGCATATTACCTTCTGACCGAAGAAAACAAAAGCAGAGAAGAGTTTCAGCTATATCTTGGCCTTCAGCACCACAACCTGATGAAGACAAAAGATTGTAAGAAACACTTAACTTTTTAAAAGTAATGTTATGTGAAACTTAGTAGCCATCAGATCGAAACACCAGACCTAAATAGAGAACCTTTATTGAGTTATTTCTCATTTCACATGGATTTTTATGGCGTCTGGAAAGGAAACAGACATTACCTATGAAATACTCTGATAAGAAGACCTTTAATTTTGTTTTGAAGCTTTGTTAGAGAAAAACTTTGTCCTCACGACAGAAGAAGTCGTCTATATTTTTTTCTTTTCTTATTTTTAATTGTGCAAACTCTTACATCAACCATAATACCCTACTAACTTAATTTCTACTGTTCTACGCTATATTAATCGTCGTCTGGAGCAGCACAGATGGTACGGGGCTTTCGGAGAGTGGCGTGCTTGGATTTCAACTTTCGGCGAGTGGCCTACTCAGGTTTCAGCAAAGAAACCTCGGGAAACCGATGCTCCGGATGAATCACGGACGGACTGTGTCCGGATAAATCACGAATAGATTGTAAACTGGTAAACAGTTCTCCGCGAAGAGGAACTTTGAAGCCCCGCCGAATCGCGACTGTTTGCGTGCAGTGATGGTCATCTGAACAGGGCCGAGAAACGAAGAGAGATACGTTTTACTTACCGCACTACCAGTAATATAAGTTCATCACAAATTAAGAAAACAGCGTCGAAGCAAGGGCGAGAAGGCACGTATTGCGGTCGGAAGAACGGTATAAATAATTATGTATAATAATATTATTGCTTCTGTACGTGCAGATGGGAATACAGATCAGATAATTAATATATATAAGTGAAGTATTCAACGATCGACTTGTGACCTCTGTCCAGGCCAAATGACAAGAACAGTGACGAAGAAAATGAAAAAAAAGGTCAAGACTAGCGCTCGCGTAGAGCGGGAAATCCAGGTTGGCGTCCCGGTCCACCTCGAATTTTCTAACGTCACAACAGGGTAATACATCGATATCCATTGCAGACGATATCATGAAATTTGCATCCAGCGGATAATTCTGATTTCAAGACATTTGTAAGTGATAACGAAGAAATTAATTATTCTTCATGTCATCCCAACAAAACATTGCAGGGTCATCCACTTAAAACCTTTATATTACTAACGGTGCACAGCTCAATCTGCAGAGGAAGATGGACCTGCTGTGTCAAAAGACATCATTCAGTGTAGTAAAACACTGTTATTCGAGGCTAAAAGTGGGTTTTTGTCTATTCCCTGTGAACACATAACCACGTATAAATCTATCCAAGACAGATAAAATAGAAGGTCGACAGAATCGAATTGCGGTGTCACCATTTGTATTACATATGATAAATGTAGAAATATTGGAACACGTGAGGCAATACTGACCTTACGACTTATCTTAGAAGCTAGGTTAAGGAAAGATACTTGAATATGTGTCATGTGGCCCAGATCAGATTATGCGAACAATGAGGAAGAAAATGAATAAAAACTGGTAAAACGCCTGCCTGGAAACTAAAGGGTCGCGGGATCAAATCTTGGTCGTACTATGTATTTTTCTGCCTTTAACATGGGTAGGTCTGGGACATGCAACCGAGCGAGGTGGCGCATTGGTTAGCACACTGGACTCGCATTCAGGAGGACGACGGTTCAATCCCGTCTCCAGCCATCCTGATTTAGGTTTTCCGTGATTTCCCTAAATCGTTTCACGCAAATGCCGGGATGGTTCCTTTGAAAGGGCACGGCCGATTTCCTTGCCAATCCTTCCCTAACACGAGCTTGCGCTCCGTTTCTAATGACCTCGTTGTCGACGGGACATTAAACATTAACCAACACCAGGGACATGCAAGTCGCGAAATGGCCTTGCACCAAGCCATTGAACCAAACGAAATTATTATTCTCTGTACACATCGTTAAGTTATAAAGTTTGTACGGAACCCTCATTACGCGTGTCCTACTCGCAATTGTCCGGTTTTTCTTAGTGAAGGATCATTGCCTCTGTTGCTTGCCATACTCAAGAACCGTATTGGTTTTTTTGTCGGTCTGTGACTGGACGCACACATCTGGCTGGAACGTCTTCTGCTGCAAGACAGGCCGCAAACCCATCTACGTAGGCTACCACACAGCCATCCACTGAAATTTTAAAATTGCTTGTAGTTTCCAGAATCCTTCGTCACTTTATAACCGAGTCAGGTAGCGCAGTGGTTAGCCCACTGAACTCACATTCAGGAGGACGACGGCTCAAACCCTCTTCCAGCCATCCTGATTTAGGTTTCCCGTGATTTCCCTAAATCGCTTCAGGCAAATGCCGGGATGGTTCCTCTGAAAGGGCACGACTAACTTCTTCCCCCATCCTTCCCTAATCCGATGGGACGGATGACACCGCTGTTTGGTCCCCTCCCCCAAATCAAGTCATCTAATCTTTTTACTTTTGGGACTCTTCACGTGCATGCTGTTTTATCCTCTGAAAGCTGACAGAGAAATTTGTAAATCGATACATTTAAAAATATGGACGCTAATAGCAAAATATTCTACAGAGGGAGAGCACAGCCAGCTCTCTGACCGAACACGCTGACCACCAGGTCAGACGTGTATATACTCTGTAGACAGTTCATCTATAGGTTTTGATGAGCGAGTTTGTGAGCATAAAAATAAGTGGCGTATATCGCAATATCCTTTGACTGCACTGACTTACAAGCTTAAATTATTTATATTGCCCGGGAACCGAAGACCTTAATATGTGACACAAATGTCAACTTCGTACCTCTACATATTTCTGAGAAAAAGGGGTCATCACTGACGGACGGACAGAAAGACGGGCAACGAATGAAAATAATTTTTTGTGTGATATAATTACATACGAACAATTTTCCGATTTTTTTCCTTTACTTGTACCGTGAAACCCTTCTTGCAAAATTTTGTGATTCTAAGTCAACGGGAAATAATGTACAGGTTTTGATGAGTGAGGTTACGAGCATCAAAATATATGACATAAATGGCTGTATCTTTTGAGTGCACTGACTCGGAAGCTTAAGAACTGTAGATCTTAGCACCTGACACAAATATCAACTTGATGGCTCCATAAAAAAAATAAAAAAAATGTTCATATGTGTGTGAAATCTTATGGGACTTAACTGCTAAGGTCATCAGTCCCTCAGCTTACACACTACTTAACCTAAATTATACTAAGGACAAACACACACACCCATGCCCGAGGGAGGACTCGAACCTCCGCCGCGACCAGCCGCACAGTCCGTGACTGCAGCACCTGAGACCGCTCGGCTAATCCAGCGCGGCTTGATGCCTTTACCCGTTCTGAGAAAAACGAGTCTTCACAGAGAGACACACAGACAGGCGGTAAACAAAAGTTATCCTATAAGGGTTGGATTTTTATCGATTGACATACGGAAGTCTTAAAACGACAAAAAAATTTTGGAGCATAGACGAATCTGGCAGAGAAAACGAGCATGTCGCTTGAGTTACATGCTGCAGTACAATCGGCAGACCCGTGTTCAGAGCCCCGCAGTACTAAGTGAAATACTGACAAAAATGGTGAGTGCGTTTTCCGATTTCTTGTGAATTATGACGCAGTCTCAATTGTTCGGGTTCGTTGCTATTACAGCTGTTAAATCAACCACGTAGAACACTGTATGTCTCAAATTTTCGTACACGTACATTTCAAATGATGTCTTCTTCTGAACTGTGATGTCTTGGAAGCTACCTGCTCGTATAGCGTGTGTGCAACACGCTGCCTTGTGACACAGTGAGCTGAGTCAGATCCCGATCGAATCCGCACGGCGTATTAGGAGAGTGGCTGGTGCATCAGAGAGCCTGCGTGTGATTTTCAGGCGGTTCACGACGCTGGTGTAGGCAAATGCTGGGATGGTCCCCACTATTCGTCTCTCAAAGTATGGTACTTAACAGCTGAAATACAATATCACACACAACTAAATCTGTACCCTACACGGACAGGTGGTGCACACGACTTCCCTTCCTGAAGCAATTGACAGTTGCAGCGACAAAAACGGCATCCTACCGCCATATTAAATAAAAGTGAATTTGCCAAAACTTGAGAATACTGGAGCCAGTAACTAAAGGGTGTAAACGAAACGAAAAGAAAGAGAAATAATATCTTCAAAGTAATACTGAAGAGGTGGACTTTGGACTGATATAAACAAATAATTATAATCATATTAAGACAATACATACACTACTGGCCATTAAAATTGCTACACCAAGAAGAAATGCAGATGATAAACGGGTATTCATTGAACAAATATATTATACTAGAACTGACATGTGATTACATTTTCACGCAATTTGGGTGCATAGATCCTTAGAAATCAGTACCCAGAACAACCACCTCTGGCCTTAATAACGGCCTTGATACGCCTGGGCATTGAGTCAAACAGAACTTGGATGGCGTGTGCAGGTACAGCTGCCCATGCAGCTTCAACACGATACCACAGTTCATCAAGAGTAGTGACTGGCCTATTGTGACGAGCCAGTTACTCGGCCACCATTGACCAGACGTTTTCAGTTCGTGAGAGATCTGGAGAATGTGCCGGCCAGGGCAGCAGTCGAATATTTTCTGTATCCAGAAAGACCAGTACAGGACCTCCAACATGCGATCGTACATTATCTTGCTGAAATGTAGGGTTTCGCAGGGATCGAATGAAGGATGGAGCCACGGGTTGTAACACATCTGAAATATAACGTCCACTGTTCGAAGTGCCGTCAATGCGAACAAGAGGTGACCGGGACGTGTAACCAATAGCACCCTATACCATCACGCCTGGTGATACGCCAGTATGGCGATGAAGAATACACGCTTCCGATGTGCGTTCACCGCGATGTCGCCAAACACGGATGCTACCGTCATGATGTTGTAAACAGAACCTGGATTCATCCGAAAAAATGACGTTTTGCCATTCGTGCACCCAGGTTCGTCGTTGAGTACACCATCGCAGGCGCTCCTGTCTGTGATGCAGCGTCAAGGCTAATCACAGCCATGGTCTCCGAGCTGATAGTCCATGCTGCTGCAAACGTCGTCGAACTGTTCGTGCAGATGGTTGTTGTCTTGCAAACGTCCCCATCTGTTGACTCAGGGATCGAGACGTGGCTGCTCGATCCGTTACAGCCATGCGGATAAGATGCCTGTCATCTCGACTGCTAGTGATACGAGATCGTTTGGATCCAGCACGGCGTTCTGTATTACTCTCCTGAACCCACCGATTCCATATTATGCTAACAGTCATTGGATCTCGACCAATGCGAGTAGCAATGTCGCGATACGATAAACCGCAATCGCGATAGGCTACAATCCGACCTATATCAAAGTCGGAAACGTGATGGTACGCATTTCTCCTCCTTACACGAGGTATCACAACTACGTTTTACCAGGCAACCCCGGTCAACTGCTGTTTGTGTATGAGAAATCGGTTGGAAACTTCTTCATGTCAGCACGTTGTAGGTGTCGCCACCGGCGCCAACCTTGTGTGTATGCTCTGAAAAGCTAATCATTTGCATATCACAGCAGCTTCTTCCTGTCGGTTAAATTTCGCGTCTGTAGCAAGTCATCTTCGTGGTGTAGCAATTTTAATGGCCAGTCGTGTATTTTATTGTTACTATCATTAAAAAATCCTGGGCATCTTTTCCATTTTAAAAGCGGAGGTGATGGCATGTTACGTTTGGAGCTGAGACAGTAACGAACTACGACCTCTCTCACCCGAACCGATCCATGGATTCGCGCCTTCAAACAACATCATGTACGGGGTGGTTATAATTAAACTATCGCTACTTGAGATGGCCATCATGAAAAACGAGTGATCGATGAAGAATGAAACTTCGCGAATGCATTTGTAAGGACATGCCGAAGACAAATAAACCATTGAATGAAACACATTTGAATTTCCACCTGAGAGTGTAACATTTGTTAATGGTGTACGGTGCTTACAAACCTTGTTCAGTGTGACGAACACCGGCATCCACTACAGCTGGAATCGCACCGGAGATACCACTTCACAACTGTTCGCAGCACTTTTCGAACTGTGTTCCATGGAATGTTCAGCTGTCGTGACACACCTCGTGAAGTGCCTGAAAATCGCACTTAGCGTCCAACATTCTCATGCCATGGCAACTGTAACTTCTTCAACAATTTATGTCGCAAATGGCCGTAGCCCTCTCCCAGTAGCAATTCCCAAACAGTCAATTAATTCGAGCTTCCGAATCATGTTCTTCAACCTCCGGTGCAATAAGAAAATCTCTCCTATTCCCTTAACTCGTCGATAGTCTCGAAGAGCAACAGCAATATTGCTGCTATTTTGATTAATCAGCTTTAAGAGGAAAGCTCTTATCACCTTGTCCAGACCCATGAGGACTGCAACTGTAATTCACACCGATGCTTATGTTTTAACTTACGTCGCCACGCTAATACCGGCGTCTAACAGCAAGTCATGACACTAGAACACTACTAACAATGCAAATCCCGCAGCGCACAGTCTGAAACATCATTAACATAAAATTGGGTACTCGTACACTACACAGTTTTCCGTCTACACTGGCTCAAATAGCGCAAGTTTAATTACAACCACTCCGTACAATATGCGAATTGCAGTTCGCCAGAAGAAACGGCAACTGTGTCTCCAGCTTCAAAAACGATTGCGCCATTTATGACGTACAAGAAAATATCGGACGTTATCACCACAGTGCTGAAGACTTAAGTAGCGATAGATGCTCTAGTTAACACAGTATTGAAACCGTGCAGAACGCACGATCTTTGAGATGTAGAGCCATCGAATTCAGTGCAGTATCTAACCTTCTGATATACCGTGCAACAGTTTTATGTTACCATGAAATAAAGGTGGGTATGTGGTGGCAAACGGAAGAGTGAAGTGACTTTATAATGCGAGTGATTTTGGGTGCGATTTGATAGGCGTGCATCCGATTCTGTTCCACAAGAGCAGTTAGTCCTTTCGTTGATATGAGCATATATAAACGTCCTGCTACGCCGTTTCCCAGCTGTTGTGGACGTGTACATGTGCGCCCCTCGGGTTTTCTTACGTCATGGACGTCTGAATGGGCCCTGAGCTGCCGAACTCTCACTGCCGCGGCCGAGTTGTTTCCCTATCTCTGCGAATATAAAAGTGTCGAGTAATCGTCATACAACATATGTGCCTCATTTCGTGCAATCATTTGCAAAAACGTCGTTTCTGCCTTTTATGAGCTAAAGTCATGGGTGACTGGAATTCGGTAGTAGGAAAAGGGAGAGAAGGAAACGTAGTAGGTGAATATGGATTGGGGCTAAGAAATGAAAGAGGAAGCCGTGTGGTAGAATTTTGCACAGAGCACAACTTAATCATAGCTAACACTTGGTTCAAGAATCATGAAAGAAGGTTGTATACATGGAAGAAGCCTGGAGATACTGGCAGATATCAGATAGATTATATAATGGTAAGACAGAGATTTAGGAACCAGGTTTTAAATTGTAAGACATTTCCAGGGGCAGATGTGGACTCTGACCACAATCTATTGGTTATGAACTGTAGATTAAAACTGAAGAAACTGCAAAAAGCTGGGAATTTAAGGAGATGGGACCTGGATAAACAGAAAGAACCTGAGGTTGTACAGAGTTTCAGGGAGAGCGTAAGGGAACAAATGGCAGGAACGGGGGAAAGAAATACAGTAGAAGAAGAATGGGTAGCTTTGAGGGATGAAGTAGTGAAGGCAGCAGAGGATCAAGTAGGTAAAAAGACGAGGGCCAGTAGAAATCCTTGGGTAACAGAAGAAATATTGAATTTAATTGATGAAAGGAGAAAATATAAAAATGCAGTAAATGAAACAGGCAAAAAGGAATATAAAACGTCTCAAAAATGAGATCGACAGGAAGTGCAAAATGGCTAAGCAGGCATGGCTAGAGGACAAGTGTAACGATGTAGAGGCTTATCTCGCTAGGGGTAAGATAGATACTGCCTCCAGGAAAGTTAAAGAGACCTTTGGAGAAAAGTGAACCACTTGCATGAATATCAAGAGCTCAGATGGAAACCCAGTTCTAAGCAAAGAAGGGAAAGCAGAAAGGTGGAAGGAGTATATAGAGGATCTACACAAGGGCGATGTACTTGAGGACAATATTATGGAAATCGAAGAGGATGTAGATGTAGATGAAATGGGAGATACGATACTGCGTGAAGAGTTTGACAGAGCATTGAAAGACCTGAGTCGAAACAAGGCCCCGGGAGTAGACAACATTCCATTAGAACCACTGACGGCCTTGGGAGAGCCAGTCCTGGCAAAACTCTACCATCTGGTGAGAAAGATGTATGAGACAGGCGATATACCCTCAGACTTCAAGAAGAATGTAATAATTCCAATCCCAAACTATCAGTTTAATAAGTCACAGCTGCAAAATACTAACACGAATTCTTTACAGACGAATGAAAAAACTAGTAGAAGCCGACCTTGGGGAAGATCAGTTTGGATTCCGTAGAAATATTGGAACACGTGAGGCAATACTGACCCTACGGCTTATCTTACAAGCTAGATTAAGGAAAGGCAAACCTCCGTTTCTAGCATTTGTAGACTTAGAGGAATCTTTCGACAATGTTGACTGGAGTACTCTCTTTTAAATTCTGAAGATGGCAGGGGTAAAATACAAGGAGCGAAAGGCTATTTACAATTTGTATAGAAACCAAATGGCAGTTATAAGAGTTGAGGGGCATGAAAGGGAAGCAGTGGTTGAGAAGGGAGTGAGGCAGGGTTGTAGCCTCTCCCCGATGTTTTTCAATCTGCATATTGAGCAAGCAGTGAAGGAAACAGAAGAAAACTTCGGAGTAGGTATTAAAATTCATGGAGAAGAAATAAAAACTTTGAGGTTCGCCAATGCCATTGTAATTCTGTCAGAGACAGGAAAGGACTTGAAAGAGCAGTTGAGCGGAATGGATAGTGTCTTGAAGGGAGTATATAAGATGAGCATCAACAAAAGCAAAACAAGGATAATGGAATGTAGTCGAAATAAGTCGATTGATGTTGAGTGAATTAGATTAGGAAATGAGACACTTAAAGTAGTAAAGGAGTTTTGCTATTTGGGGAGCAAAATAACTGATGATGGTCGAAGTAGAGAGGATATAAAATGTAGACTGGCAATGGCAAGGAAAGTGTTTCTGAAGAAGAGAAATTTGTTAACATCGAGTATAGATTTAAGTGGCAGGAAGTTATTTCTGAAAGTATTTGTATGGAGTGTAGCCATATATGGAAGTGAAACATGGACGATAAATGGTTTGGACAAGAAGAGAATAGAAGCTTTCGAAATGTGGTGCTACAGAAGAATGCTGAAGATTAGATGGGTAGATCACATAACTAACGAGGAGGTACTGAACAGACTTGGGGAGAAGAGGAGTTTGTGGCACAACTTGACTAGAAGAAGGGATCGGTTGGTAGGACATGTTCTGAGGCATCAAGGGATCACCAATTTAGCATTGGAGGGCAGCGTGGAGGGTAAAAATCGTAGAGGGAGTCCAAGAGATGAATACACTAAGCAGATTCAGTAGGATGTAGGCTGCAGTAGGTACTGTAGATGAAGAAGCTTGCACAGGATAGAGTAACATGGAGAGCTGCATCAAACCAGTCTCAGGACTGAAGATCACAACAACAGCTCAGCATTGTAATAAAGGCAGCGCTGGACGCAGCAAATGAAGCAGAAGAGAGAATGAAAGTATGAATAAAAAGAAACGTACTGACCTTTTCAGATTACGGAGCGCTAACTACTGAAAATCCGGATGACCTTAAAATACTGGCAAAAAGACTTTCAAAAGGCAATGGAAGCAGGATTAGAAGTAAGTTATAAGAAAACTTAATTCATGAGGGTGGGATCCTTACCAGGTAGGACTGACGGAGTACATCGATAAAGTTCAAAGAAAGGCAGCACGTTTTGTTTTATCGCGAAATATGGGAGAGAGTGTCACAGAAATGATAAAGAATTTGGTCTGGAAATCATTAAAAGAAAGGCATTTTTCGTTGCGACGGAATCTTCTCACAAAATTCCAATCACCAACTTTCTCGAATGCGAAAATATTTTGTTGACACCGACCTACATAGGGAGGAACGACCACCTCGATAAAATAAGGGAAATCAGAGCTCGTACGGAAAGATGTAGGTGGTCGTTCTTTTCGCGCGCTATACGAGATTGGAATAATAGAGAATCGTGAAGGTTGTTCGATGAACCCAGTGGCAGGCACTTGAATGTGATCTGCAGAGTATCCATGTAGATGTAGATGTAGATGAAAGAAACTACAGAAGAAAGAGACGGGAAACTCTGGAGATCGATAACCACATGTTTGAAGAAGTAGATGAGTGTAAATATCTGGGGTAGTAGTAAACAACAAAAACTATGAGAAGCAAGAAATAGAGGCGAGGGTCAAAGCTACATCTAGAGCATCATACTCACTAACTACTGTCATCTAAAAATTTTTCAAGAGAAACCAAATTAAAAAATTCAAATGCCTCTAAGCACTATGGGACTTAACATCTGAGGCCATCAATCCCCTAGACTTAGAACTTCTTAAACCTAACTAACCTAAGGACGTCACACACATCCATGCCCAAGGCAGGATTCGAACCTGCGACCGTAGCAGCAGCGCGGTTCCGTGCTGAAGCGCCTAGAACCGCTCGGCCACAACGGCCGGCGGAAACCAAATTAAGAATATATAAAGCCATAATCAGGCCAGTATTACTATATGGAGCAGATATATGGAGAATACATAAATACACAGAGAGAAAGATAAAAGTTTTTGGAAATAAAATCCTGCGAAAGTTTTTTGTACCAATCTATGAGGGAGGAGAATGGCGAAGAAGAAAGCTCACGGGTCTATACAGTGAACAAGGTGTAGTTGCGGAAGCCAATACAAGAAGACTGAGATGGGACGCCCACGTCTATAGAAGAGAGCAGGGATCTTTACCGAGAAAAGTCTCAAAGAAAAAACCGGAGGGACGGAGATCTATAGTCAGAACGAAAATGAGATGGAGAGACCAGGTTGCCAAGGATCTCCAGGTACTGGGAGCAAGGAAAGAAGATGCAGAAGACAGAATACTGCGGAAGAGCCTACTTGACGAGGCTACAAAACGACGGCGGTTTGTGAGGCTAGGAGAGCAGGAGTAAGTATCAAGCGAAGATATCAGACTGTAAGATGTGCAAGAATCAAAATTTTTCAGCTAATAGTTTTCTTAAAAGTGGATGACAAGTATTTCATAGTAGCCGGCAAGTCCGCAAGACGGAACTGAGCGCATCGCGTCCGACCGTCTTACCGATATAAAACCCAATAACTCGAAAACGGAATGAGACAGCGTTCTGCTCTAAGTTTTAAATAAAAATTCAGTATTTTATCTACATTTCATTTGCTGCAATGCATGAGCTAAAATCATCCATACGCAAAGATTATGCAATTCAATTTTACCTCTACCAACGCTTTCGTGCAATGTTTTACTTAATTTGATGCAAAGCAATACGACGGATAACGAAAGGAAGTCCAGGTCTTTTTCGAGTGAATATATCAGACTGTAAGATGTGTAAAAATCAAATTTTCCACCTAATAGTTTTCGAAAGAACGGATGATAAGTATTTATATCGGCCGGAAGGCACAGACGCCAGCAGTTGGTGATCAGTACAGGCGTAAGAGAAGTCGCCTCAGCACGGAGTGCAAAGTGCACGTCTGAAGCAACGAAAGGGTTAGTGGGAAAAGAAGACACATCGCTAATTCAGGCAGAGGCCTTCCTGGAAACTTTCCCGTTAGCTGGTAGCGGCATATGGCTTGGCACGCCCCTCGAAGCTCTGAAGCCTCTCGGCCCTAGGGCCTAGGCCGAGCACTTGGATGTGGGAAACGCCCCTTGCTGAAGAACGACAGCGGCCGTGCGGAGGAACTACAAAGGCGCGAGTCGATGGGAACACGACTGTGGCCGGAAGCGCCTGCCAGCCGAACGTGGGAATTCCGACTGCAACCTGTTTCTCCGGGTATCCGTTTCACGGAAACTCAAAGTAGCACCAAAGAGAGTTTTTGCCGCTCGTGAGTTTGTAACGACACCACTCGCTGGCCTGATAACGTACCGCGGAAGAACTACAAAAGAGGCTCTCACACATTCAACAAAAAATTGTCAGACATACAATATATTGACTCTCTTAGAGCACCTATTGACATACTGTCAACACTGGACGTACTGACGAGTGGCACTCATAACCCCCAAAATATTCACGCTATTGTACTTACTGAGTCCGTGCCCCCCGAATAGTGACGATTTGACAATATCAGCCGTTCAGATGTTGACAGAGCTTCAAGTGCCAGTCACAAGGCGTTAGTGTGCACTGTGTACGATTTCAGTTCGTCTTTGTGCGTGTCGCACACCTCAGCACACATTTTAATTAAAAAAAAATGTGGGTGAAATTTTATGGGACTTAACTGCTAAGGTCATCAGTCCCTAAGCTTACACACTACTTAACCTAAATTATCCTAAGGACAAACACACACACACACACATGCCCGAGGGAGGACTCGAACATCCGCTGGGAGGTCTTTTAACACAAAACGGTTTTAAATGGTCTACGCAGTGGTTGTGACTGCATTTACCATTTTAATTCTAAAACACTAAGGGTGGGGGGGAGTGAATGTTACGTTGCAACTAAACCACCGCAAATTGTTCCACTCTTGATTTATTCAAATCCTGTCGTAATTTGTAGGTTACGCATTAGTTAATTATTATTATTAGATCCCCAATGGTATGTTACATACCAAATTAGGCACAATACGTCCTGTTTCATATCCTACTACGGTCGTAAATTTTACGAGGGTTAGGCAGTCAGTGCAGGATCCACTACGGCATTGTTTTCTTTATCAATTTGAAAACTTAGTGTTAGTTCGTTGAATTGCACACATCGAAAAATACATAATATACTCAATGACTAGTAAGAAGTCTGCGAAAGAGATGTCAGTTTAACCAAATTATCACGAAATGTAAAACATGTTTTACGTTAATAACTTGAATTTATGCTTATGGAAACATCAGTACAGATTCCAAAGTGACATGGCCTCTTATTATGTTTTCTCTTCTTCCACAGGATGACCACAGTATTTAGGAAAAGACTATTTAGTAACAATATGACCTTATTGTAAAGTTGTTTTTGTACTGCCAGATGAGGTTTAACCCTCGAAACATGTCGCTAAATAAATAAGTAGTACAATAGCTGACAAAGTTTGTGACTGGTAGCGGTAATTTAAAAAACGTTTACATATTTCTTAAGACAGTCACGGTTGAAAAATAGTTAAAATGGCTTCAAATTTAAGAGATAATAACTCTTTCATACGTTTCAATAACAATTTTGCTAAATGTATTTGCTGATATTACAGCACTAAATTTTTAGCATTCGAATCGCCTGCCTGTAGTCCGAAGTTTCTCCTAAAATCTCGTCGACTGCGATTCCTTCTCTCATTAACATATTTTGGTTCTCTGTTTTATGACGTATCAACATCTTAAAATAGTTTATGAAATTTTTCGGGTCCGTAGCTCTGATTTCAACCAGTAAATTAACGTACGACAAGTCACTCCGTTTTTTAGCCATTCTTGGAACAATTTCCTCATTTTCGTTGTTTTCTGTTTTTTCTTGCTTGCTAGATCTAATATAATTGCAGTGTGCACCGTCTTTTGGGTATTCGATACTTTAAGCTTGTAAAGTGCCGCTATGTAGCGAAGCTCGTAACACGTACACTCCTGGAAATTGAAATAAGAACACCGTGAATTCATTGTCCCAGGAAGGGGAAACTTTATTGACACATTCCTGGGGTCAGATACATCACATGATCACACTGACAGAACCACAGGCACATAGACACAGGCAACAGAGCATGCACAATGTCGGCACTAGTACAGTGTATATCCACCTTTCGCAGCAATGCAGGCTGCTATTCTCCCATGGAGACGATCGTAGAGATGCTGGATGTAGTCCTGTGGAACGGCTTGCCATACCATTTCCACCTGGCGCCTCAGTTGGACCAGCGTTCGTGCTGGACGTGCAGACCGTGCGAGACGACGTTTCATCCAGTCCCAAACATGCTCAATGGGGGACAGATCCGGAGATCTTGCTGGCCAGGGTAGTTGACTTACACCTTCTAGAGCACGTTGGGTGGCACGGGATACATGCGGACGTGCATTGTCCTGTTGGAACAGCAAGTTCCCTTGCCGGTCTAGGAATGGTAGAACGATGGGTTCGATGACGGTTTGGATGTACCGTGCACTATTCAGTGTCCCATCGACGATCACCAGAGGTGTACGGCCAGTGTAGGAGATCGCTCCCCACACCATAATGCCGGGTGTTGGCCCTGTGTGCCTCGGTCGTATGCAGCCCTGATTGTGGCGCTCACCTGCACGGCGCCAAACACGCATACGACCATCATTGGCACCAAGGCAGAAGCGACTCTCATCGCTGAAGACGACACGTCTCCATTCATCCCTCCATTCACGCCTGTCGCGACACCACTGGAGGCGGGCTGCACAATGTTGGGGCATGAGCGGAAGACGGCCTAACGGTGTGCGGGACCGTAGCCCAGCTTCATGGAGACGGTTGCGAATGGTCCTCGCCGATATCCCAGGAGCAACAGTGTCCCTAATTTGCTGGGAAGTGGCGGTGCGGTCCCCTACGGCACTGCGTAGGCTCCTACGGTCTAGGCGTGCATCCGTGCGACGCTGCGGTCCGGTCCCAGGTCGACGGGCAAGTGCACATTCCGCCAACCACTGGCGACAACATCGATGTACTGTGGAGACCTCACGCCCCACGTGTTGAGCAATTCGGCGGTACCTCCACCCGGCCTCCCGCATGCCCACTATACGCCCTCGCTCAAAGTCCGTCAACTGCACATACGGTTCACGTCCACGCTGTCGCGGCATGCTACCATTGTTAAAGACTGGAGCTCCGTATGCCACGGCAAACTGGCTGACACTGACGGCGGCGGTGCACAAATGCTGCGCAGCTAGCGCCATTCGACGGCCAACACCGCGGTTCCTGGTGTGTCCGCTGTGCCGTGCGTGTGATCATTGCTTGTACAGCCCTCTCGCAGTGTCCGGAGCAAGTATGGTGGGTCTGACACACCGGTGTCAATGTGTTCCTTTTTCCATTTCCAGGAGTGTATTTCTAATCACTCAGCCAAAGCGCCCTGAGAGAGTTGTTTTTTCCAAGTTAGTAATGTACTCAGTGGATAGATTTTGTCATGTTGCGTCGCCTATACGACACGATTCAATATGTGTACCAGGGGCGTTTGAAAACTCCGTGCAAAAATAAAAACTACTTACGTGTTTGAGGTAAACTTTGTTTATTTTTCGACATAGTCTCCTTTTAGACTTAAACACTTCGTCCAACGCTGTTCTAATTTGTTGATCCCTTCCGAATAATAGGTATTGTCCAAGTGTGCAAAATAGTATTAGTTGCTGCAGTCACCTCCTCGTTTGAATAAAATCTTTGTCCTGCCAGCCATTTCTTCAAATTGGGGAACAAACAGTAGCCTGAGGGAGGCAAGTCTGGAGAATAGGGGGGATGTGAAACGTGTTGGAACCCTATTTCGATTAATTTTGCGACCACAACTGCTGAGGTGCGTGATGGTGCATTGCCGTGATGGAAAAGGACATTTTTTGCGGCCCAATCCCTGGTATTTTTCTTGCAGCTCGGTTTTCATACGGTCCAATAACGATGAAGAGTATGCATCTGTAATAGTTTTACCCTTTTCCAGATAGTCGATGAGGATTATCCCTTGCGAATCCCAAAGGACAGTCTCCATAACCCTTCCGGCCGAAGAACTGCTCTTCGTCTTTTTTGGTGCAGATTCACACATGATAACCCATTGTTTAGATTATTGTTTCGTCTCAGGAGTATGGATTTTATCAATGATTTCTGGAGTCGTAACCTCCACAGGGCGTCCAGGACGTTTTGCATCACTTGTGCCCATATGGCCACTCCGAAAGTATTGAAACCACTTATAAACTGTTCTAATCGAAGGTACAGAGTCACCGTAATTTTTATCAAGCTTCTCTTTAGTCGCCTGAGGCGTTTTGCCTTTCATAAAGTAATGTTTAATCACCACACGAAATTCTTCTTCGTCCATGTTTTGACAATCACTCGACTTCCTTCATTCACACGAAGGACAAACACAAAGAAATAGTGCAATATGGCTGAAATTTGTTGTGCGTTATTTCCAAATCTGATGCTGACCAAACATGACCTCGATAAGCGCCGGGGGAGCCATCTCTCGGACTTTGCACGGACTTTTCAAATGTCCCTCGTACCTACCAATATTAATGGCTCGTTCCCAGATAGCCCACATTTCTGAATCCCATTCCTATTATCTCTCCTTCAGAACTGTATGCATCATAACAGGGTAGCCAAAAGTAACCGAACTAAGTTTTTGGTGGGTAGAGATTTCGTAGCATCGCGTTTTGCAACTGGGAGGGCATACAGACGAAATTTCCAGAATCAGTAAGCCACGTGAAGAAGGCTAGGATTGGTTTAGGCAGAGGTTATAGTGACAACTCTTTTCTGTGGTTGTCGTTTTTGCAATGAGTGATATTCGTGAACAGCGTGCAGCGGTGACATTCTGCTTTTCGACCGGAAAAGTGGAACAGGAACTTTAGGATTGTTGGAATCAGCGTACAAGGACAATGCTATGGGGAAAACTCAAGTGTTTGAGTAGTTTTCCCGTTTCAAAAATGGTGAAATGTCAACTGATAAACTTCGTTCAGGTCGTCATTCCACGGCCCGAACACGTGAAACGTTCATGCAATCATCGACGAAGATAGACGATAGATCATTGAAGAAATTGTGGAGCTGACGGGAATGACTTGGAGTTCAGTGCAGCGAATTGTGATAGAAGATTTGAGAATGAAAAGGATGGCTGCCAAATTTGTGCCACGACTGCTGACTGCTGAACAAAAACAAGGTCGCGTGGAAGCATGCTGTGCTTAAAAAAAAAAAAAAAGTCCTGAAGTCATCCGAACTTTTTTTCAAAGATTATCACAGGTGATGAAACTTGGTGCTGTGCTTACGATCATGAATCAAAGCTAAAGTTAAGGTGGAAGGCTTCAAATTCGCCTCGCCCCAAAAAAGCTCGTCAGGTGAAATGAACCATTGAGTCAAGGCTGATTCGATTTTTCGATATGAGAGGAATCGTTCCGGACGGCAGGACAGTTAACCAGGCTTTCTACTTGGAAGTTTTGAAAAGATTGCGCAGTAGTATGCGGCAGAAGTGACCTGATTTTTTTTTTATTATTATTTGTCATGACAGTGGCCCTGCCCACACAGCAGTGCTTGTAGGACAACTCTTGACTAAAAATGTTATGGCCCCTGTTTCTCACCTCCATACACCTCCGACCTTACCTTGTGCGACATTTTTTTGTTTACTAGAATGAAAAAGAGACATGAAAGGCAGGCGTTTCACTGATGCTGCTGAGGTGAAAAAAGAGACGACGAGGGCCCAGTCAAGCATCACAAAAGACGAATTTAAACAATGTTTTGAGAAATGGAATACAAGGCTAGACAAATGTATTAGTACAAGTGGAGAGTACTTCGAAGGGGATTAAAGGTTTGTGCTTAAAATGTGAACAAATAAGTTAAAAAAGTTTGGTTTCTTTTGGGAACCCTCTCGTATCACACTTTTTAAAATCCCTGATAATTTTCCTTGGAATACTTCACAGTTTTGTTCGGTGCCCGTAAAAATTCTGTGTGTGAGATTTGGGCTCAGTAGAAGAAGGAGGGTGGGTGTCCGGTCTTCAGAATCAGAAAATATAGAAAGTTAAAACAACAAAAAATTTAAGCTTCGTAAAATATTACTTTATCGTGCCCGATTCATTCATTACCTAATGTAAGCAGGTAAAACACTCTAATTTCGTTTGCTGAATGAGGTGTAATTTAAGAGACAAGAATCGTCAGTTGGTCAGTGATCTCAAGGTAAGGTAGAGAGCAGAGCGACCTGAACCGGACTACCGCTATAAGCTTTCGCTTTAGAGAGAAAATACCAATGGTAGCAAGTACAACCTCTTCATAAACGTAATATATTTGCGCGGGTACTATTCGTTGAAATAAATAGAAGTAAACTGCACTCTATCAAGAAAACATTTATGGTCCTACAGGCCCGGAGTGTAAACGAACAGTACCTCACTAGCCTGCTTTAAGTGATAATTTGCACACAAAAAGTACAAATTCCGACACAAGAACTGAGAAACTGCTACCAAAAATAAGTGATTTGTATCCACAACGGAGACATTTAAAAAATACTTGGGGCTTTCAGTACGTAATGCAACACTTTGTAAGAGGTCCGTAATTAAAGAATTTGTTGCTAGCGCACTCGAACTGATCTAATTTCGATGTATTGCTCACGCGCAGCCTGCGATATGTAAGCTAGAAGAGAATCTGAGACCAAAGAGCAGTATTGACTGCAGTATGAACTGTGTAGCAGTAGGAGTAAGTTGTTGCTAGCGAGCAGTCGTGTCTGGTGTATCGTTTTGGCTGGGCCGGTCGTGTGCAGCGATGTGATCATTGCTTGTACAGCCCTCTCGCAGTGTCCGGAGCAAGTATGGTGGGTCTGACACACCGGTGTCAATGTGTTCTTTTTTCCATTTCCAGGAGTGTAAAAGCAGCCTCGCGCATATGTAGTATTGTTCCATCAAGTCCCATGTAAATGTTTTAAAAAAATCTGTTAATAATAATCATTCTCATAAAAAGTAACTTTTGACACTCATCTCAATTTAAAGAATTCACTAATTTCTCTAATCCTTGGCAATCCCGATTATTGAAAAGAAAAATCAGTTCTTACCTTTTTATAAGACAAATCTATCGGCGAGCATTGCACTTAGCTGCGCCAGGAAAATTTCTTATAGGAGCAGATATATGCGCGTTATCCGGCGATCTAATTAAGGTAAGATTTTTCAGTTTATTCAGAATGATGTATCAGGGCCATGACGCAGCATTGTTGACGTCCAAAATTTACCAGGTTAAATTGACTGTCAATTATTGAAAGGTTATAGGTTTGTCACATTGTATTATATTTTCACTGTTGGGTAGTTACGCTAAATGAGAGTATTATTCATATTATTTTATTTTGTTGGGAAGTTATATTACTTTATTTTTGTGGGGAGGTTACACTTGGCGACAACCGGCCAGGATCGTATTTTTGTGAATTTCTAGAAGTAGTCAGCTATATATTTGCTCTTATTTACTTAATATTAAAAGTAGTTTGCATCTGGCGCAACGCATATACTAATTTGTCACTTTTTCTTTCACAGATCATCAGCAATTTATTGCTCTTTGTTGTAACTGTATTTGTTCCATTTTTGCTTTGTCTTTGTTTGATTTTGTGCTTAACTTTGAGTTGTGGAAATGCCGCGAAAAACTGCTAACAGTACAACGCGAGTCGTAATGAGTGAAAAAGCCGACTTTAATAATTTGACTGATAATACTAGCAACACTCAGTGTCTTGATGATAATCCTCCAGTTACAGACAATCAGTGCGTACCGATCAGTAGTAATGATTTTAATGCTAATGATGAGCAAAGAAATTCAATTGTGTCCTCTGTTAATTTAACGACAATTGATGAGGCGGTACGTTCCGTTACAATGAACGCTGCCCAGTTTAACACACCTGATTTGCAAAATTTACACAGTGAACGGATAAATTTTTCACACGAAGATGAACAATGTAGTCAAAATACGTCAGATTTATTTGATTCCGACATAGTGACCCACAGTGCACGTCCAATTAGCAAACCTTTTCGTGAATCAGATAATGACCAAATGGTTTCACAAAACGTGACAAATGCAGATACACTATCACACGGTACAGAGAATAGAGTTGGTAATTTTGGCTTGGATCAAGTTGCAGCATTATTGCTACAATTCAATGAAAAACAAGACGTCAATTTCAAACGACTTAATAAATCGAACACACAACTTAATGAAACTTTCAAACAGTCGAATGAAAAACACGACAGGTCGATCAAACAAATTACTGAGAACTGTAAACAGATTAATGAACAGATTGCAGCCGTTGCCGTGCAATGTCATGATATTAAGAACAATTACGCGAGGAAATTAAGGCTTGTGCTAGGAATAGTAGTGAAGAAATTAGATGCGTTGCACAAGAATTAAGTAATACACATGCAGCCACAACTAAATTACTTAGAGATGAAATTAGTGCAGTCGCTAAACAATGTTCTGCAAACGCAACACAGTTACGCGACGAGTTTAAATTAATGTAAGCAGAACTTTCACGCACACTGAATGCGAAAGTAGACACGAAATTCGAACAACAGAACAGCCTAATTGACGAACGTTTTAATCACCACCTACAAAACAGTGAAACGCGTTACCGTAAATTCATACAGGAACAGAACAAAGTAAAGAAACAAGTCATGGAAACAATTACTGCACAGAGACAGGAAGATAAGCGTAAATTATTTACGAAAGCAAAAACATACGTAGACAATAACATTGTTACAGTATCAGACGAAATCAATACTATTAAACAGTTGAACACCGAATTGCATGATGAAATCTCCAATCTCAAAACAAAAACTCACACACACACACAGTAGACTTTCAGACAGTGACCAACAGATTTGAACAATTAGAATTAATACAGGATCGCGATGCCATTAAAGCAGACGTTAAGAAATTGAAAAAAACTACCCGTAAAATCCAAAAACAAATTAATGCTTGTGACACTAAAAATGATGATCAGGATAAAGCATTGACTGAAAAATTTGATGAATTGGCCAGTCGTATTGACGTTATCGAAAATAACAATGACACCAAATCAGACGATACGTCACCAGTTTCGTTTAATCAAACACCCGAATTCCAAAATTTACAGCAGACGATTAGTGAGATAGGTT
Source organism: Schistocerca gregaria (assembly GCF_023897955.1). NCBI lineage: Eukaryota > Metazoa > Arthropoda > Insecta > Orthoptera > Acrididae > Schistocerca > Schistocerca gregaria. The sequence goes on along the minus strand of NC_064920.1, from coordinate 968,589,794 downwards.
CGTCCAATAATACATTACATAGAAAATTGTCATCTTTACAGCACGAATTGACGGAGATGAAAAATATTTCAGCCTTTAACACATCACAGCATACGCCACTTTCCGAATATTTCTCACACTCACACAACCAGTACAATTTAGGTAATTTACAGAGAGTACGTGACTTAGATTCCGAACAGTCACAGACAAACAGGTTATCATACAGTCCTGAACCTGTTCAGACATTCAGAGCCGAAAATTTTGATTACAAGCACTTTCTGTCCGTTAGGAAATTTAAGGTATTTAAAAATGACAGAACACAGATTCACCCTTTGGATTGGATACAACAATTTAGCTTTGCTTTTCCACCAACTTGGCCCGTTACACACAAACTTGAATTTATTTGCAGTTTTTTGGAAGGCGAACCGGCAACTCGTATGAGACCGATCGCGAGATAGTGCTACTCGGTAGAAGAATTTCAGAATGCCTTTCTGTCAGCGTATTGGTCGAAGACGACACAGCGCTGAATCAAGGATCAATTAATTAGCTTACCAAATTATGAGAACTCAAATTTTCCCACTGTCACGCAATTTTTTGAGCACATGGTCCAACAAAACCAATACTTAAGTGAGCCATACAGTGAATCAGCACTTATCCAATTACGTATTTCTAAATTACCACGATCGTTAAGAGTATAACTTTTAACAGGTCAGCAGAAAGAAAATATTTCGGCATTCAGAGATCTGTTACAGCTTTTGGAAGTTCAGCAATCAGACTATTCCTTCACTAACAAAAATTTTTCACATCATAACCAAGGCAAACAAGCATACGGAAATTACGATCAGCCACGCTATTTTAATAGCAAAGGTGATAGACGGTCCAGGAATGACAACCACCAGAACTTTAAGAACAGACAAAATTTTAATTATCAGTATCCTCATAGTTATCAGCAACAGCAAAGACATTTTGGCAACAATAAAGGCTTTTCCCCACAACATCAACAAAACCAGTCGGTTAGCATACCTAACCAACAATATAGTCTGCAAGGTCAACCAAGCTTTAATGTTTCGCCGCCTACAAGTATAGCGTCGGCTCCACCAAATAGTAACGCACAGCAACAAGGAAATCACTACGTACAGAGAACACACCATTTCAACTCATATCGCAATGCGCCGTTTAGCAACGATTATTATGACAGACGTAAAAGTAATGAGCACAGTTTTCAGCGTAACAGTCGGTCTTACCAGCAGCAGAATCATCGGCAACAAAAGATTATCATGAATGAACCAGACACTAGATATCATCCCCAACGAAATACGTCAGGGAGAAATAAGAGAACAGCACAAATAGTGGAAATGCCACAGCATCCTCCCGCAAATAACAGCACGTCAGATAGAATTTGACTAGATACAGCACAAATTGAACCTTCCAGCGATGTAAGCAATATTTTTGATACACAGACTCTTGTTCACGAAAATGTTATTACTTTTGACGACATCCGAGACACTCTTTTGCATGAAAAACCAGTTATTCAAAAAACCATTTCCCACCCTGTCATTGAAGTAAAGATTGGATCATCCACATTTTCAGCAGTAATCGACTCTGGATCACCTATGTCAGTTATAAATGAGGAAACTTTCAACGCTTGTAACAAAGAGAATACTTATCCTACATTACCATTAGGCAAAACTAAAGTAAAAGGAGCAGTATCTGGTAAAGGAGTAGATGTAAAATTACAGACACACTTATCATTTTGTATTGCTGGTCATACGTTCCACTCAAATTTTTGGATTGTTCCCTTATTGACAACAGACGTTATTTTAGGTACGAATTTTTTGGTACAACACGACGCAATTATTGACTTTAAAAATTCCTATTTAATGTTAAAGGATGAAAATGTACAACTGGCATTAAATTTTCAGCCCTCTTTATCTGCAGAAGAACAAACAATTGATCGGACAGAGGTCATTTCTGCATCACGTAACATAGACTGTCATTCCACATTGTTCACAGATACGTTCGTACACAACTATAATATACCAGACGAAGCCGACTATGACGTTATGCAAATGATTTCTGATAAAGTTAAACAGAGCAGCGCAAATACAGACGACGAACGTACGCAACTACGCAAAATTCTTTTACAGCAAGCTCCAGTTTTTGACAACATCCCTGGTACCATGTCCGGTTTCATGTATGAATTTCAAGTTAAACAGCACGACACGTTTAAAGCCAAACCTTATCCCATTCCGTATATTCACAGAGAACAAGTTAAGAAAGAATGCAAACTATGCTTGACCAAGGTATTATTGAACCAGCAATTAGTCCGTACATAAACCCGCTCCATATTGTTAAGAAAAAGGATGGCTCAATTTCGCCTCGTACTTGATTCACGTCACATCAATGACGTTATTATTAATGAAACAGATCGCCCACAAACACTAGTAGAAGTTCTACAGAAATTTCATGGTACTGCTATTTATTCCACATTAGATTTGAAATCGGTATTTTGGCAAATTCAGCTCCACCCGAACTGCAGAAAGTACACAGCATTTCTCTGTTTTGGTGACTGTTATCAATTTTGTAAATTACCGTTCGGTTTAACAATTTCTTCAGCAGCATTTATTCGCGGTTTGAATGCTATACTTCCGACAGAACTTAAAGACAGAATCACAACGTATGTGGACGACATTCTTATTGCAGAAGCTAACTGGTCTGAACACATTTTGATTCTGGAACAACTGTTGCAAACTTTTCGTGCACAAGGACTCACAGTTAATCTTAACAAATCGCACTTTGGCAGAACTTCAATAAAATTTCTTGGACATACAATTTCAGCAGAAGGGATTGCGCCTGACCCGGAAAAACTTCAAGCTTTACGTGACATTACTGTTCCAACGACGAAGAAACAATTACGCAGCTTTCTGGGGTTAATTAACTTTTTCCGTAAATTTATTCATTACTCTGCTTTAGACACCCCTAGATTGTGCCAACTGACGGGTAAAAACACTATTTGGTCATGGGATAGCCAAGCACAATCTGAGTTTGTTAATTTGAAACAAGCTTTGTTGAATGCACCACTTTTATCACAAATTGAAGAAGACGGTAATACAGTAATTAAAAACATCGCTTTTGCAAGTCGCGTTCTGTCACCTGCTGAACGCAATTATTCTGTTACAGAACTTGAAACATTATGTGTTGTATGGGCATTTACCCGATTTAGGCATTTTCTTTATGGAAGACATACTACCGTTTACACAGACCATAGAGCTATCCAGTTTTTACTTTCCGCTAAATTTACACATGACAGATTAAGCGGATGGAAACTGTATTTACAGGAATTTAATTTTACAATTGTTCACATTCCCAGTACACAAAATATTGTAGCAGACGCACTATCCCGTTCTCTGCAACAATCAGCAAGACATCGCAACCAACTTCTGCCAAGCAAATTCTAGCGTCATGTATATTCAACATGTCGCATTTGAAAATTTCATTTCATCGTCATTACGAGACATAGCACAAGAGCAGAGTAAAGACAATGTTGTTGTTGTTGTTGTTGTTTTCAGTCCTGAGACTGGTTTGATGCAGCTCTCCATGCTACTCTATCCTGTGCAAGCTGCTTCATCTCCCAGTACCTACTGCAACCTACATCCTTCTGAATCTGCTTAGTGTACTCATCTCTCGGTCTCCCTCTACGATTTTTACACTCCACGCTGCCCTCCAACGCTAAATTTGTGATCCCTTGATGCCTCAAAACATGTCCTACCAACCTATCCCTTCTTCTAGTCAAGTTGTGCCACAAACTTCTCTTCTCCCCAATCCTATTCAACACCTCCTCATTAGTTACGTGATCTATCCACCTTGTCTTCAGTATTCTTCTGTAGCACCACATTTCGAAAGCTTCTATTCTCTTCTTGTCCAAACTAGTTATCGTCCATGTTTCACTTCCATACATGGCCACACTCCAAACAAACACTTTCAGAAACGACTTCCTGATACATAAATCTATATTCGATGTTAACAAATTTCTCTTCTTCAGAAACGCCTTCCTTGCCATTGCCAGTCTACATTTTATATCCTCTCTACTTCGACCATCATCAGTTATTTTACTTCCTAAATAGCAAAACTCCTTTACTACTTTAAGTGTCTCATTTCCTAATCTAATTCCCTCACCATCACCCGGTTTAATTTGACTACATTCCATTATCCTCGTTTTGCTTTTGTTAATGTTCATCTTATATCCTCCTTTCAAGACACTGTCCATTCCGTTCAACTGCTCTTCCAAGTCCTTACCTGTCTCTGACAGAATTACAATGTCATCGGCGAACCTCAAAGTTTTTACTTCGTCTCCATGAATTTTAATACCTACTCCAAATTTTTCTTTTGTTTCCTTTACTGCTTGCTCAATATACAGATTGAATAACATCGGGGAGAGGCTACAACCCTGTCTCACTCCTTTCCCAACCACTGCTTCCCTTTCATGCCCCTCGACTTTTATGACGGCCATCTGGTTTCTGTACAAATTGTAAATAGCCTTTCGCTCCCTGTATTTTACCCCTGCCACCTTTAGAATTTGAAAAAGAGTATTCCAGTCAACATTGTCAAAAGCTTTCTCTAAGTCTACAAATGCTAGAAACGTAGGTTTGCCTTTTCTTAATCTTTCTTCTAAGATAAGTCGTAAGGTCAGTATTGCCTCACGTGTTCCAACATTTCGACGGAATCCAAACTGATCCTCCCCGAGGTCCGCATCTACCAGTTTTTCCATTTGTCTGTAAAGAATTCGCGTTAGTATTTTGCAGCTGTGACTTATTAAACTGATAGTTCGGTAATTTTCACATCTGTCAACACCTTTCTTTGGGATTGGAATTATTATATTCTTCTTGAAGTCTGAGGGTATTTCGCCTGTCTCATACGTCTTGCTCACCAGCTGGTAGAGTTTTGTCATGACTGGCTCTCCCAAGGCCGTCAGGAGTTCCAATGGAATGTTGTCTACTCCGGGGGCCTTGTTTCGACTCAGGTCTTTCAGTGCTCTGTCAAACTCTTCACGCAGTATCGTATCTCCCATTTCGTCTTCATCTACATCCTCTTCCATTTCCATAATATTGTCCTCAAGTACATCACCCTTGTATAAACCTTCTATATACTCCCTCCACTTTTCTGCCTTCCCTTCTTTGCTTAGAACTGGGTTGCCATCTGAGCTCATGATATTCATACACGTGGTTCTCTTCTCTCCAAAGGTCTCTTTAATTTTCCTGTAGGCAGTATCTATCTTACCCCTAGTGAGATAAGCTTCTACATCCTTACATTTGTCCTCTAGCCATCCCTGTTTAGCCATTTTGCACTTCCTGTCGATCTCATTTTTGAGACGTCTGTATTCCCTTTTGCCTGCTTCATTTACTGCATTTTTATATTTTCTCCTTTCATCAATTAAATTCAATATTTCTTCTGTTACCCAAGGATTTCTAGCAGCTCTCGTCTTTTTACCTACTTTATCCTCTGCTGCCTTCACTACTTCATCCCTCATCGCTACCCATTCTTCTTCTACTGTATTTCTTTCCCCTATTCCTGTCAATTGTCCCCTTATGCTTTCCCTGAAACTCTGTACAACCTCTGGTTCTTTCAGTTTATCCAGGTCCCATCTCCTTAATTTCCCACATTTTTGCAGTTTCTTCAGCTTTAATCTACGGGTCATAACCAATAGATTGAAGACAATGTATGGAAAGAAATTAAACACCTTTGGCAAGATAAGAATAACGTTACCATTAGAAACCATTACACGGTACGCAATAACATTTTGTTGCGCCGCTCTCACCCTGACGGCAACAACTGGTTATTATGCATTCCTGACGAACTTGTTAACAAATTCATTTGGTATACTCATTTGAGTTACGCACATTATGGAGCCAGAAAATGTTTACTTATACTGAGACAGAACTGTTATTTTGCCAACATGGAAAAACGTATTCGACGAGTTTTAGCGTCATGTAAAATCTGCCAGAAAGCTAAATCAGACACGACTTCACATATTCCTCCGTTACATCCCATTGTACCTGTTAAATTGAGACACATGGCCGCTGTAGACATTTTTCGACCGATTCCCAGAACTAATAGAGGTTTTTGCTACATCTTTATCGCTGTTGAACTCACTTCGAAATTTGTTACCTTCACTCCATTGCGCAAAGCTACTGCTAAATCTATTTCGAATGCATTTGTAAAACATTTTTTATTTCATGTAGGGCATGTATTGAAAGTAATTTCCGACAATGGACCACAATTTCGATCTGCGATATGGACACGTATGTTACGAGCTAGAAACATTTCTCCGATCTATATATCCAAGTATCACGCTTATTCGAACCCTTGTGAACGACTGATGAAAGAAATTGGTAAATTGTGTAGAATGTACTGCCATAAAAGACATATTGATTGGGATACACACATACTCTCATTCCAGGATGTAATTAACTCCATACCAAATGAATCTACTATGCTGTTATATTGAAAAATGTTGAACCACCTAACAAAAAATTAAAGAATTAGTATCTTTTCCTACATCTCGTCGACTACGTCACCATGAAATAATTGACATTGCGCTCAACAACATCAAACGTGCCGCAGAGCGCCGGAGACGACAGCACAAACAGGTTTGTACACGCCGTGCCTTCCACATTGGACAGAAGATATTAGTACGCACACACTATTTATCCAACAGAGCCAATAATAGATGCAGCAAATTTGAACTTCTATACGCAGGTCCATACAGAATTCGCAGCCTTCCTCATCCCAATGTGGTACATGTTGAAACTTGGAGAACCAGAAAAAGCAAAGGCAATCACCATGTCTCCAATATTAAACCCTTTATTGAATGAACATACTTTATGATTTATCACATTTTAATGCCTTTTCCGGTTATTGAGATGAACACTTACTGATGATTATCATATTTTATCCTGGCAAGTGCCCGGCAAGGTAAGGTTAGCAGGTCGCTTTTCTTGTCGTTATATATCAGACGGTGCACATTTTCGATTTTTTGTGTATGTATGATTGTTTTCCTATCGAAAGTAGACTTTTTGTCTGTATACACTTTGAAATGTTTACGATGTAACAAACACCAGTTGACATTGACATTTTGCATTATGATATCTCAACATCTTGACTATATTACATTTTTTGCTACTACATTATGATACTGTGTATACATTTTTTGCACTTGAAAATTGTCTATGTTTTTGACCTAATATGTTTTCTGTCATGCTATGCTGTATGCTTAATTATATTACTAGAAATAAGTTTTTATTTAATGAGTATGTGATTGAATGCAAGATATTAATTAAACAACCACAGTGGTTTACTATGAAATGGGAATTTTACCATCAGAATGAAGGAAAGAAAATGCAATATATTGTCATGAAGAGTAAATGGATCAGAATTAACAAGCGTTAACCAGAATATACTGTATACATCGTATGATAGCAGTCTTGACTAATTATTTTTCTTTCAGAATACAAGGCGATTGATGCAGACTGTCAGACAGAACGACACATGTTAATTTTAGTGATGAAATATGCTAGAAATAAGAAACACTATACTATGAATAGTTTTATGAAGTAAATGGTAATACGAATGTGAATAATGAAGTGTCTATTTTTTGCAGATGATAATAAATGATGATGAATAGTTATATGAAGAATATGCTAATATGTATAATGAAGTTTTTCTTTGCAGATGATGATAATGATGAAGTTTATATATTTACTGTTAGTTAAGAAATGCTATGCAGTTATTTAAGTATTTGTTGCAGTTCCTTTTGACAGTATGTCTTATGTCGCATAGTATAATGACTGAATGTTTTGGAAAAGACAGCTGGAGTACATACATATTAAGTACACGTTTCATTACCTGTTAATTCGAAGTTCACTATTTTTCAGCATAATATGCATTTCTTCTTTCAGCTCAATAATCCACTTTGTATTTTTTCCAGGAGAAGCTTTTCGTGACATAACATGCTATAAGTAGTTAGTTATTAAACCTGTTCTAGTACTTGCATTTTTTTTTACCCAGTTGTGTCTATCATTTATGAATGTCATCACATATACTGTACTTATTTCATAACCTTGCTACAGCTGACTCATGACGAATGACGTTAATAATCCTTATTTCCAGCAATAAGTCAAAAGCAAATATTTTCATGCCCCAGCAATTAATTATCGATCCCAGTGCAATGCATTGCTAAAAAAAATATTACAAGTCCCAACTATTACCAGTATACAACTAAATAATGCTACCAGTTTAAGATATATTTTTAGTCCTAAAGATAATGCAAATTTTCTGTGTATTGATTCCATTATGTCTATGTATTATTGGACTACCGACCTTGAGTAATAGTTCCAATGTCTTACATTTTAAATATGTCTCATGTCACTTACATGATATCATATATAAACACCAGTAGCTTGATGCTACACTCAATAACTACTGTTTAAATGATGACTTGTGAATAACACTGAATAATGTTTTGTAACACTGTATGAATACTTTGTAAGTGGCCAATGAGTGCCAATACACTATATGAATACTTTGTAACTAGCCAATGAATGTCAAGAATTCAATAGCTCCTGTTTTAAATGATGACTTGTGAATAACACTGAATAATGTTTTGTAACACTATATGAATACTTTGTAACTAGCCAATGAATGCCAATAATTATTCAGATCGGTTGATACATTAGTGTAATTCTATGATGACTAGCATAAGACTTAATGTGTCCTTCACCTTCTGACCTAATTACTGCAGTATCCGTTTATCCTGTCCATCCTCATGATCATGGAGCACTATATTGGTTTTTGCACTAATTCTACGTTGCTGTAAGAGTATGGATTCTACAAGAATATGGTGTTGACATATCAAGCTGTCCACAACCTTGAACGATGGAGATGTTATTATGGTCCCACTGTTTGGTGTACCTAATGTACTACCAAAATGATAACATTGAATATTAATACAACATTTCAGTGTCTTGGCTACACTGATAAATACTTCAGGGAAGAGAACTTCAGATTGTCTCACTTGCTGTTGTGCTTCTGCAGAAAGATATGGACTTTCAGTGCAGCTACGTGCAACCTACTGTGCTACAACCATGACGCAATCCTTCCCATTCCTTTCCTAGTTTTTATAAAATGGTGAAGACTTATGCACTGCGTTTAAATTTTTGTAAAACGGTAGAGACTTATGCAGTGCGTGTGCACTTTATTTAATTTCTTAATATGTTCTGCACTTATCAATGATGAATATACTCTGTGATTGTAGCCTTAGTAAACTAAATAGATTATAGAAAAATTTGTTGCTCATGGCAAGTCCAACTGACTCACCATCGCTGTCAAATTTTTTCCCCCCAGTGGAGGGTTATGTAAGAGGTCCGTAATTAAAGAATTTGTTGCTAATTTCGATGTATTGCTCAAGCGCAGCCTGCGATATGTAAGCTAGAAGAGAATCTGAGACCAAAGAGCAGTATTGACTGCAGTAGGAACTGTGTAGCAGTAGGAGTAAGTTGTTGCTAGCGAGCAGTCGTGTCTGGTGTATCGTCTTGGCTGGGCCGGTCGAGTGCAGCGATGGCGGAGCCTGAGCGTTGTAGGATAAGGTACACTCCTGGAAATTGAAATAAGAACACCGTGAATTCATTGTCCCAGGAAGGGGAAACTTTATTGACACATTCCTAGGGTCAGATACATCACATGATCACACTGACAGAACCACAGGCACATAGACATAGGCAACAGAGCATGCACAATGTCGGCACTAGTACAGTGTATATCCACCTTTCGCAGCAATGCAGGCTGCTATTCTCCCATGGAGACGATCGTAGAGATGCTGGATGTAGTCCTGTGGAACGGCTTGCCATGACATTTCCACCTGGCGCCTCAGTTGGACCAGCGTTCGTATTGGACGTGCAGACCGCGTGAGACGACACTTCATCCAGTCCCAAACATGCTCAATGGAGGACAGATCCGGAGATCTTGCTGGCCAGGGTAGTTGACTTACACCTTCTAGAGCACGTTGGGTGGCACGGGATACATGCGGACGTGCATTGTCCTGTTGGAACAGCAAGTTCCCTTGCCGGTCTAGGAATAGTAGAACGATGGGTTCGATGACGGTTTGGATGTACCGTGCACTATTCATTGTCCCCTCGACGATCACTAGAGGTGTACGGCCAGTGTAGGAGATCGCTCCCCACACCATGATGCCGGGTGTTGGCCCTGTGTGCCTCGGTCATATGCAGTCCTGATTGTGGCGCTCACCTACACGGCGCCAAACACGCATACGACCATCATTGGCACCAAGGTAGAAGCGACTCTCATCGCTGAAGACGACACGTCTCCATTCATCCCTCCATTCACGCCTGTCGCGACACCACTGGAGGCGGGCTGCACGATGTTGGGGCGTGAGCGGAAGACGGAATAACGGTGTGCGGGTGCGTAGCCCAGCTTCATGGAGACGGTTGCGAATGGTCCTCGCCGATACCCCAGGAGCAACAGTGTCCCTAATTTGCTGGGAAGTGGCGGTGCGGTCCCCTACGGCACTGCGTAGGATCCTACGGTCTTGGCGTGCATCCGTGCGTCGCTGCGGTCCGGTCCCAGGTCGACGGGCACGTGCACCTTCCGCCGACCACTGGCGACAACATCGATGTACTGTGGAGACCTCACGCCCCACGTGTTGAGCAATTCGGCGGTACGTCCATCCGGCCTCCCGCATGCCCACTATACGACCTCGCTCAAAGTCCGTCAACTGCACATACGGTTCACGTCCATGCTGTCGCGGCATGCTGCCAATGTTAAAGACTGCGATGGAGCTCCGTATGCCACGGCAAACTGGCTGACACTGAAGGCGGCGGTGCACAAATGCTGCGCAGCTAGCGCCATTCGACGGCCAACACCGCGGTTCCTGGTGTGTCCGCTGTGCCGTGCGTGTGATCATTGCTTGTACAGCCCTCTCGGAGTGTCCGGAGCAAGTATGGTGGGTCTGACACACCGGTGTCAATGTGTTCTTTTTTCCATTTCCAGGAGTGTAAAAGCAGCCTCGCGCATATGTAGTATTGTTCCATCAAGTCCCATGTAAATGTTTGAAAAAAATCTGTTAATAATAGTCATTCTCATAAAAAGTAACTTTTGACATTCATCTCAATTTAAAGAATTCACTAATTTCTCTAATCCTTGGCAATCCCGATTATTGAAAAGAAAAGTCAGTTCTTTCCTTTTTATGAGACAAGTCTATCGGCGAGCATTGCACTTAGCTGCGCCAGGAAAATGTCTTATAGGAGCAGATATATGCGCGTTATCCGGCGATCTAATTAAGGTAAGATTTTTCAGTTTATTCAGAATGATGTATCAGGGCCATGACGCAGCATTGCTGACGTCCAAAATTTACCAGGTTAAATTGACTGTCAATTATTGAAAGGTTATAGGTTTGTCACATTGTATTATATTTTCATTGTTGGGTAGTTACGCTAAATGAGAGTATTATTCATATTATTTTATTTTGTTGGGAAGTTATATTATTTTATTTTTGTGGGGAGGTTACAACTTTCGCTTGAAAAAATGCGGAATTTGTTGTGGGATATACCCGCTTCAGCCCGTATAGTGTCATGAAACTTCAACACGTGGAGGCACTATACGTAGCCTTCTGATTGGCGTCTGTCAGAGCCCCGCAAATATTCATAGTCCCTTGCGGAATGTCTACAGGGACCTGGCAGTGGAAAAAAGCGCGGTGAGCCGTTGGGCAAGGCGTCTGTCATGATCGCAACAATGTCGCCCAAGCCTGCATCATCCACCCTACAACCCGGGTATCGCAGCTTCCGAATTCCATCTACTTTGGCCCAATGAAGGGTGATGCATTCTGCGAGAAGCAATACGTGGGCGATGGGGAGGCTATTGATGCAGCAAGGCGATGGGTCCGACGTCGACCAGTGGTGGTACCACGCGGGCACACGGGACCCCCCAATAAGGTGGCGTAAGGCCGTCGCACTGAACGGTCGTTATGTTGAAAAATAGGGTTTTTCAGCCAAAAGAGTTGGGAATAATATGGTATATCGGAATCCTGAATGAAAACAACCTGCTTTCAGAAAAAAAATGCGTTTTATTATATATTGAACGCCCCTCATGTGGTTGCAAACTCGTCGAAGGTTCATAAATGAAAATTAAACTGAGTCTCTTCACGTGTTAATGGTTGGATATCATTACTATTGAAGAAAATAGCCAGTTTATGATCAGTCATGGGCTGAAAGGAGGCTCGCGGTTTATGCCTGGAGACGATCATCACTTGAGTTTGAGCTTCTGAGGCGACAGTGCGGCCAATATGAAATTCTAAGATTCACTAAGCTGCAATTTAAATTTTTGCTCGTAAATTTTTTCGAGAAGAAAAATCCACTACTCATTCAGTGCTGGTAATTTTCGCACAATTCGAATGTTGAACCTACTACAAAACTATTTATGAACTCCTCATTGGAAAGAGTTTCCCATTCGTGTGTTAAAGCTTTACGTTTTGCGCAACATCTCGCGGTGTGTGAGACCGTGAAACCTGTCATAGTAATGGACCTACCCAGACTCCGTCAGACTCCCCTTCAGGCTCCATGTTAACTGTAAATTACGCAACGGAACCGCTATCTTGAAATGCCCTAATATAGAATCATAAAGTGGGAAGCTACAATAAATCTACTATATAACTATCCATTCAATTAGTAGGATAAAACATTGGATTGAAGGGAACCACACGCTCCTTCAAATAAAAATGCAAATGCAACCTAAAGTAATTATTTATTGTATTAAGCAACTACAAAGTATTTGGACCAACATTCTATAAAAAACAAAGTTAATTGCTAACGACAATTAACAAGATGGGCAAGCGGAGGGATGACTACCCCATCCTTGCTGCACATTAAATCATTAATACACTACAACCCAACGATTAAGTTAAAAACTGGAACCCGACATCAACCGATACTAAGGCCTAAATCGGATCCAGCGGAGGACCTTCGTCGTTGTGGAGAGTGAGAATCTCGCTCGTCAGGCCTCAGACACCTCGAGGAGCCTAGACGTCTCGAACCAGCGACTTGTCTGCATTCACAATCAAACCAAGAGTGTCCAGTGTTTTTTCCACCAGCTCCCGACTCGGCAATTTGCGCCCATCTCGCCGCTAACGCCAATCAGGAAAAAATGTTACTGTTTCCCGCCAATAGCGCGACAATGCTACGTTTTACAAATTCACAGCCTGGAATGTCGTTAGTCACGGGCTAATCATAAAACATCTTCCTCACTAGTTTATCCCACAAATTCCTCTCTGACGTCAGCCGGCGACTGGCGAATCAGAGCGTTCTGAATTTCCCGAGGTCCCTGTTCTCACCATTCCAAGACTTGTGCATTTACGCCATCTATTGTGGTGTCCCAGCAGGCACTTGAAACTTTTGCCCTCGGCCATCTCAAGAGGTGATTCGTGCCTCAGGCTGCTAACCCCGGCGCTGTGAAAAGAAGGACCGGTAGGTGCTGTAAGCTTCCGTCGGTGGCCACTTGAAGCGCGCAGGCAAGCACAAAGCTCTGAGTGCCCACGACACATTTACTGCATTCAGAGCAGTGTGCTAGCTGCGCATTTCTCACATATATACAGACTGGAACTATTAGCCGTTTATCGATGACCATTTAAATTTTTATAAAGCACATTCCTCTGTTGGGTTGTTTTTGGGGTTGGAGGTGGGGGGGAGGGGGGGTAGACCAGACAGCGAGGTCATTGGTCTCATCGGATTACGGAAGGACGGGGAAGGAAGTCGGCCGTGCTCTATCAAAGGAACCATCTCGGCATTTGCCTGGAGAGTTTAGGGAAATCACGGAAAACCTAAATCAGGATGGCCGGACACGGGATTGAACCGTCGTCCTCCCGAATGCGAGTCTAGTATGCTACCCACTGCGCCACCTCACTCGGTGCACATTTCTCTGTAATCAATCTACGTAATGAGACTTTAAGTAGATGCAACCAAGTGTCCTGCCCATCGCCAGTCGTGACAAGAGGCAGATACATTTAGTATAAATGGAAGGACGCAAGCCAGATGGCTTGTAAGCTCAAAAATGGTTCAAATGGCTCTAAGCACAATGGGACTTCACATCTGAGGTCATCAGCCCCGTAATCTTAGAACTACTTAAACCTAACTAACCTAAGGACATCACACACATCCATTCCCGAGGCAGGATTCGAACCTGCGACCCTAGCAGCAGCGCGGTTCCGAACTGAAGCGCCTAGAACCGCTAGGCCACAGCGGCCGGCTAACTTGTAAGCGTCGATCTGTAACAACAGCATTATATACGAGGACTTTTTGAGGGGCATGTGTTTTGGTTTAACGTATTTTGAAAAGAGATATCTCGTATTTACCTTGCAGGCATGAGGTGTAAGAAACTAGCGAGAAACATTTTTAAGAAAAACACAATCAACTTCACAACACTTGGTCTGGAATCAGTGTTAATAGATTCCAAAACGAAATTTACCATGGGAAGATCAAGGTACACGTAGATAAAGTCGATTATGTCTCTAATCCTCGATATTGTTCGAGATTCTTCGAGAAAATAACAGCCTAGGGAGTTCTGATGTTTAAGAATTACCTACGATCTCTTAAACTAGAGGACCATTTCGTGGAGTATCGTCCCGTGCCCCAGGAGCTATCCATCATGCGAAATGGATGGCGAAGGCTTGATTGTTCTTATGGTCCGTGATGAATTTAAATTGCGACCATAGGGAGAGAATGCAATTTGTGATTTTGTTCTCATCATTGCGTACGTAAAGGTATAATTCTGTGATCCTTCTGAAGCCTAAGTACTGTGTTTGGATTTCGGTACTCATTCAAATTTTTATAAATGCCATGTTGTTAGTCATGATATATATGTGGCGACGTCATTTATCCACTGCGCCAAAAACAGCGGGTGAAAGCTGCAACTGGTAGATATTTATTTTTGCCGTAGTCGGCTTGGTTACGAGTTGTTTATTCTTGTTAGTTTTTGATCTGTGGTTAAAAAATAAAATGTTTTCTCATCTCATGAAAAAGCTCTTACTTCATAAAATATAAAGGCTCCCATAGTGGTGACCCCGACATGATCGTAGAAGAAGCATAAAGAAAAAAAGCATGGGACAGTGAAATCAAGATTGAAGACTTCAGTCTGTTCGACCAAGGATCGCGGTCCACGCTTTTTGATTCGCCACAAAACGGAACGACAGATGTTAACGCAAAAGATGGGAGCACCTACGCGCTACACGGAAATGTTGAGCTTTCCGCGTTCTGGCCGACGCGCCCCCAGCTTTGGGGTACGCAGGCTGAATGCATATTTCGGCAGCGTGGGGTGTCTAACGACATTGACAAATTTAATATAGTGGTTTCAAATCAAAATTAAGAAGTGATAGAGCAAGTAGAAGAAACCTTGTCGCAACAAAATTACTTTGTGCTAAAGGAAGCTCTCATACAGCATTATACGTTGTCACCAGATATGCGACTACAAAAAATTTTCGCATACGAAGATTTGGTCGACAAGACTCCGTCACAAGTACTCAAAGCTTTACGTACATTAGCCGGCCCGGAACTCCTACCTGAAGAGTCTTTACGTCTAATATGGCTTCGTAAACTTCCTGCCAACATCCGAGCCGTCATTGCAGCAGAAACAGACTTACCATTGCAAGTCTTAGCAAAAAAGGCAGACACCATCGCAAACACCTTAACCGAAGTTTCTGCGTGTTCCAATTTCAACTTCAGCCAGGATAGAGGCCCAAGAACGTGTAGTGTGATGGAATCTAACGCCAGTGAGCCAGGAACATGCAATAATACTTCCCAAGAGCAGTGCTCATCGACCGAGCCCACCATACAGCAACTGGCAGCACAAGTGGCAAAACTCAACGTGCAAGTAACTTCACACCACCAGCAGCTACGAAGTCGCAGTTGGAAAAGACGAAGAAATGCTATCCAACAGGATTTTACAGATCAATGGTGCTGGTACCACAGACGCTTCGGCGACACTGCCCGTCAATGTATTCAACCCTGCAGCTACCCAAACTTAAAAGGCGGGCGTTAAAGGGCGCTAACGTTCGTCAACAACAACATAGGCGCCTGAGTCATAGCGTGATTCAAAGAGGTGAAAACGCCACGGTATCTGCAGTCAACCAATCACACCGATTGTTCGTGTTGGACCTCTCTTCAGGTGATCAGTTTCTGATTGACACAGGTTCGAAGTCAGTGTTTATCCAAGAAAGAGAGGTGATATACTCACAACAACAACGCAACATGTGCTGACTGCGGCAAACAATTCCAGAATATCTACCTATGGTGAGAAACAGTTGGCATTACATCGGAATTCCAACTTCCATCCAAAATGGACTTTCGTGGTTGCTGATGTGCCGAGTCCTATAATTGGAGCGGACTTTTTACGGAACTACCGACTTATGCCCGACCTGGTTAACCGTCGTTTGGTGACAGTTCCCACAGAAGAGATTCTGCCTACTGCGTCTTCCGCGTCGGTTCAAGTGCAGTGCGATGTGCCCGTGTCTTTCCGCACGAAGATTTCCGGCTCCTCTACCGCGTCATCCGCGTCGGGCTATGGTGATACGATTTCGTACCCGCAACTAAGCGGGGCGCACACGTGTGCGTCACGCAAGAAGACACCCGACAGTCGTAACGATTCGTATACTGTAGGCAATATCAGTGCACTGTCGGAGGAATCACTTTCTCGTAAACTGCTTCAAGACGTCATTTATCCACTGCGCCAAAAACAGCGGGTGAAAGCTGCAGCTGATAGATATTTATCTTTGCCGTAGTCGGCTTGGTTACGAGTTGTTTATTCTTGTTAGTTTTTGATCTGTGCTTAAAAAATAAAATGTTTTCTCATCACATGAAAAAGCTGTTACTTCATAAAATATAAAGGCTCCCATAAATATATGTGACTTCACGAATACTGAAAAATCATTTATCGAACCTGTCTCGCTTTCTATCCGCCTTGACAAACTTTGGTCATAATTATTGCTCTGAATCAAAAATGAAAATGAGCAATGCTTTGAATCGTGAGCCAGGTTCATCAGATAACAATATGAAAAATATTCACGAAAGCATCCATAAAATACCATAAATTATTATTAAGGTGACGGAATAGTTAGTTCCTAGTCAAATAACAGTGTTCTTTCAAGTTCCTTAACACATGATCTTTGCAGGGACACGTAAATAGAAATTCGTCAACTTTCTACACTTAATTATTAAACTAAATGTTGCGTATGATCCGTCTAAGAGAATCGTCGAGTCATGGAGATCTTCAATAAATAATTTATAAAAAAAAACAAGAAACAGAATAAGTATGTAAATATGAACACGAACGGTCGCAACCACAATAAACTTCTTTTTTTATGAGGTTATCAGTTTCGATCTGTTTTAGACCATCTTCAGACCAACCACCATGATGGGAGACGGTAGCGGTCAACGGAGCAGGCGCTACAGCTCCAGAACGAAAACTGCAGAGCACTTATTTAGTTATAAAGTTGACACCCCTTGAACTATAGCTCATTGTGGAACCTAGAAATGATAGTATTTTTCCCCACATGTGAGTAGATTGCATGAAACAGGCAGTTTTGTGATGATCAAATTGCTTATGAAACTAGAAGCAAGAAGCTGCTGCAATTACGAATGATCGTCTGCTGAAAGACAGACACGTAACATACAGGTCGCTAGAGGCGGGTAGTGGAGCAAAGAAACGTCAGATGTCATCACGCACACGGTATTTGTTTTCGATGTATCAGAGGAATCTTATAGGGTTCTCTACTAGGTGACTTTAGGAGGTTCTCTTACAAGACAGCCTCTCACGATTTGTTTCGTAAACGCCAGTGTGATATAGCATCGCATTGGTAACACAGGACTTGTCGCAGTGTACAAAACAACAACGTCCTCTTGAATTATAACTCTTTGCTGTCCAACGTAAAGCGATTGCGTTTTTCGGACATATGAGCAAATGGTGTGAAAGGCTGTATTCTATAACGTTCTTTCACATATCTAAACTGTTTGTAATACACATTGACATGACAATTTATTTACAGACACTGAATTGAACGTGTGGGACGTTCTCAGGCCATGTAATTTTGTCCATCAAGCTGAAAGAAATTACTTAACATAGATGTTCTTTCTTTGGTGTTGATATTCTCACTTTTTATTTGCTCTGATGACGGTTTCGAAATGATGAGGACATTCTGCAGTGATCGGCAGTTTTCACAGCAAAAAAGTGGGAGGTTTTTTTTTTATTTTATGTAGGTTGGACATGTATAAGAGATGTGTAGCCTGACCTTTGCAGTTTGGTTATCTATAACTGGCGGCGGTGCTGTAGTTTTTTTCACTTCATTGGACATCGCAATATATCGTGAGGCGGAGGGAGAGAGAGATGTGAGTTGCATCGTGCAGTTGAACATAAAAACTGAAACGTCCCCTTAGAAAAATTTACGAATTACTGTGCTGGTAAACCCCTTACGTTATTTGATTTTCAAACAGCGGAGCAGAACTGAACGTACTCAGACATTTCGCTCTTTACTTATTCTGATCAACACTAAACTGACACACAGTATTTTAGCGCAACGCAATCTGGCTCAATAATCTCTACAAAAGAATGGCCGTGACTAACAATCACCTATACCTTTCATGAATCACTTACCTCACAAAAATCTTCGTTACTCGAACTACTGCAATACAGCGAGCGCCAATACTGCCAGCTAAATAAAAGATTCTAACTACCGAAGTCACTAACTACTGATAGGCACAGTTAGTAAATGGAAGATTTTGATAGAGAACAAACAATGTATTTACCTAAATAGTGTTCAAAAGTCATAATATATATATATATATGTTCATGACATCCAGTCTTACAAAATTACTGTCTCTGATGGACACACGTCCAGATCATCCGCTCTCAAAACTCTACCATCTCTCTCCCCACATCCACCACTGCTGGCGGCTCACCTCCAACTGCACAACGCTACGCGCTGTTCACATCCAACTGCCGAACACTACAATAGCGAATGCCAACAATACAA
Source organism: Schistocerca gregaria (assembly GCF_023897955.1). Classification (NCBI taxonomy): domain Eukaryota; kingdom Metazoa; phylum Arthropoda; class Insecta; order Orthoptera; family Acrididae; genus Schistocerca; species Schistocerca gregaria. Next base: position 968,570,734 of record NC_064920.1, on the reverse strand, counting down.
ACCAGCCACAGACTGCACACAGCACAGTCAATGATTTTCATATAGAGCGCTACGTGTCGTTACCAACATAAAAACCTAAACAGCCTACTTACAAAACTATAACAATTTTGCTTATAAAACTATAAGAAAATGCCATGCATCTATTTTCTTGGAAAGAGAAGATTTATTATCATAACGATTGTGTTTTCTTCTTTAATAGATGCTCGCTTATACGAGGTGCATTGACTATAAATAAAAATGTTCACTGTCGCAGAGGCATTGGAGGTGAGCCCAATGTGTGTGTGTGTGTGTGTGTGTGTGTGTGTGTGTGTGTGTGTGTGGTCACTCTAGGCAGTTGTGCTCTGAGCAAGGTCAGGGGACGATACAGTCTTCTGTGTTGGCGAAAAGCCACTGTCTGAAGCACTCAGCCACATGCTCTGCCGCTCAAAGACTCTGCCACCATCACGGCTGGCATGGTGTGGGCGAACAAGGAGCTGGAAGGCTGCAGTAGCAGCTGGCCATTGAACAAGGCTGTGTCCCAACCATAAGTGAAGGGATGATACGGAGATGTTAGGCGTTACTAGTAACCATAGGAATGATAACGGTAATAAGCTGTTTTCGGGTGAATCACCAAGATCTAGTCAGTGCATAGAAGTACCAGAACAGATAGCCGCTACTAGGCCAAGTAGCAGTATTACAATGAATAGATTAACAACGACGCCTGTACGTTCGCCGATATCCGACCCGTTCGCGGTATTCCTCAGGAAGTTAGAAGAAAGGGACAAGTTACGGGAAGAAGAAACGAAAGAAAGGGACAGGTTACGGGAAGAAGAAATAAAAGAAAGGGATAAGATCATGGAGGAACGAAATAACCAGCTAGTTAAACAAATAACGAAACAAGTCGAAGAAAGAGGCAAAGAATTAATAGAGCGCATGAATGAACAGTTCGGAAAACTACAGTCAGAGATAAATGAAGAGGGCATACAGCGAATTGCCGAAAATAGTCAGCAACATGGCACAAGATGTGCAAACGTTGCAAACGGCACGCACCATTATACAAGACGAGGTGGAACAACTTATAAACCGTATGGAAACCCTTGAAATAGTGCAAAAGGAAACTAGAGATCAACATTTAGCCGAACAAGCTAAGAAAGTAGAACACTAATTCCAAGACTGGCTAACTGAGAAGGACAAATAGAAAATAAACTAAAGGCTGCTATGCAGCAAGTAACTAACGGCGTAGCTGTTTGTAAACAGAGCGCAACCGAAGCGCGTCAACTCGCAGGCGAAAAAACTGAAGCGAGCTAAAAATCTCCAATGCCTCTGTGAAAACAATTGATCATATATCGTGTATCCGAACTAAAACATGAGCGTTCAAAGGCGCAGAAATAAGATATTGGTAATACATTAGGCGCTACAGTCTGGAACCGCGCGACCGCTACGGTCGCAGGAAAATCCTGCGTCGGGCATGGATGTGTGTGATGTCCTTAGGTTAGTTAGGTTCTGGGGGACTGATGACCTCAGCAGTTAAGTCCCATAGTGCTCAAGGCCATTTGAACAATTTTTGAACTTAGGCAAAACAAGTAGCACATATGGGTCATATCAGACCGTAGTGAATTCTGGTAGATTAGACGTAAAAGCACAGAGGAGGATGCCAATGCATAATCATGTGAGGTCAACTACATCTACTGTAACTACCACTATTGACGAGAGTCTGTAAATACCGTCAGTTTCAAGTTTACAGCGCAACAAAGAAATCGGTGCACACTGTGAAATTTATGAAGGGATTTCGGAAGATTTTACCCAGTGCGTGGAACGATCGACAAAAGATTCAGTTTATAATAGCGCATAACCAGGGTAACGCTGCCCTGTGGGCGAATGAAACTGTCAGAGCGTTGTACAATTTGAAAGGTCATTCTTAGACCGATATTGGTCAAAGGCAATACAAGAACGCCTTAGGACGGAAGTCTACAGCCCTTAGGTGTACAATTCAAAACAAGGTACCCTGCGGAAAAGTATATTAATAAGGCGAGATATTGGGATGAGTCCATATCTGCACGAGACGTGTTTTAAAACTTCCGCTTACCAGGTTACATTCGTGATAAATTAATCAATGTTGCAGAAGACGCCGGCGGCTGTGGCCGAGCGGTTCTAGGCGTTTCAGTCCGGAACCGCGCTGCTGCTACGATCGCAGGTTCGAATCCTGTCTCGGGAATGGATAGGTGTGATATCCTTAAGTTAGTTAGGTTTAATTAGTTTTAAGTCTAGGGGACTGATGACCTCAGATGTTAACTCCCATAGTGCTTAGAGCCATTTGAACCCTTTTTTTCTGGAGATATATTTATCGGTGTTAGACGAGATAGATCTGTTACAAGAGGAATGCCGGGCGAATCATGACCGAGAAAACGGGAACTTTTCGCCGAGGAAACATGGAAACTGGAATTCAAATCCCAACTTCTGGAACAACAACAACAGTAAAGGAGAACTAATATAACGAACATAATAGGAGAAATGGAAATGGTCAGATGCCGTGTAGCAAAAAACGTAGATGCAAAGAACGATACCACCCAGGATATAACAACAACAATAACGAGAATCAGATTCAAAAACGTAGGACGAATGAAGGGCAATGGCCTAATCAAAATAGCATTCCGAAATATCACAACTGTCCGGTGCGGTGGATGCACAGTTCAAAGAAGCCACCACTTACAGTAAACAGTAATAAGCACATTTGTGTTTGTCATCGATTTAACATTTTAACACGGGTTATGTATCACGAAGCAAATACCGTCCGCACTGGCGGAATATTATGTGATACCACGTACTTATACGTTTGTGACTATTACAGCGCCATCTATTACAAAGCGAAAAAAGTGGTCCATCTACAACGTTCATATTTCTTTACGTACTACACGAATATGAAATAAAAACGGCGGCTCCTATTTTTAAAAAAACGCAGTTGATATCCGTTTGACTTATGGCAGCGCCATCCAGCGGGCCAACCATAGCGCCATCTGGTTTCCCCCTTCAAGCTAGACAAGTTTCGTTCTTTGTAGGTTTTTCGTTTGACGCTTATTTCGTGAGATATTTGGCCCGGTCACGATCAATGGACCACCCTGTATATAAAATGATCCAAAAAAAACGTTCTTCTTCTGCTTCCTTTTTTATATGGATGTTTTTTCTTCTAGACGATGTTAAGGTGTGTATGTAAATTATTGCTTAAAATACATGTATGAAAATAGCTCATGTTATTATTTCAAGATAATGCAAGCACCTCATCTTAATGTTTCACTTGAAGAGATTTATTAGTATTTTTCAGCTGTTACGACGGCCAAAAGCCGTCCTCGCTGACTGGCAACAATTGGACGTCATTACGCGGCAGATTTAAATATTATTTTATTTTGTAATTTTCATTCATAGCAGAGGCTACGAAATCATTTCAAATCCTTATTTAATTTGAGTCTGAGTATTTCAGCAATTCAAATTTGCGAGAGGTCAGATATTTTCAGCGATACCATTTGGGGCAGATATGTGAATAAATGTTTGATTTTATTTTAGATTAGTGCCAGGCTCCCTACAAATCTACAATTTTACGAAATAAAATCCAGCCTGGATTTTATTTCGTGAAATTGTAGATTTGTAGGGAGCCTGGCGCTCATCTAAAATAAAATCTAACATTTATTTGTCTCTTACAAAGTATTCATCTTATAATATTCTTACCTACGCAATGAAAATAATTAATCTTAAATTCTCGTCGTACGTAGTTTAAAGTAAGGAAACATCATACTCTCTATGTCCATTTCCTCTCCCCTTTCTCTATCCATCTCATCTTCCTGCTTCTCGCTGACTTCGATGCTCGTACCGTTACTGCAAGTGAAACCACTATTGGGAAGCGAATTCGCTTGGAATGAATGGCTAAATCTGTTGGGATAATTGATTACAGAGTATGAAGGAGACCTCTCCAACTGCTAGATACCTCAGGTTAATGACTTCAGCTATAGTATTTTAGTTTTAGTCTGCGATCCCGTAGAATTACAAATTTTCGGACGATTCAGATTCTGTAGTCGTATTCTAACCACATACCCATAACAAAAAAAAATAAAAAAATAAAAAAAAAATAAAAAAAAATAAATAAAAAAATAAAAAATAAAGAAAATGGCGGCTCGTTTTGTATTATCACGTAATAGGGGAGAGAGTGTGGCAGATGTGATACGCGAACTGGGATGGAAGTCATTACAGCAAAGACGTTTTTCGTCGCGGCGAGATCTTTTTACGAAATTTCAGTCACCAACTTTCTCTTCCGAATGCGAAAATATTTTGTTGAACCCAACCTACAAAGGTAGGAATGATCATCAAAATAAAATACGAGAAATCTGAGCTCGAACAGAAAGGTTTAGGTGTTCGTTTTTCCCGCGCGCTGTTAGGGAGTGGAATGGTAGAGAGATAGTATGATTGTGGTTCGATGAACCCTCTGCCAGGCACTTAAATGTGAATTGCAGAGTAGTCATGTAGATATAGATGTAGATGTAGATGAGGATAGAGAACAATGGGAAATCCATGATGGAATAACGATAATATTATGAAAAGGATAGATTATTACTCACCATATAACGGAGACGCTGGGTCGCAGACAGTCACAGAAAAAGACCGTCAGACAAGTTGCTATCGGCCAAAAAGTCCTTTGACAATCTTTTTGTTGTGTCTGTCTGCTCATAGTTATCTCCCATATATATGTTCAGTAGTAATCTATCAGTATAATGAAAAGGATAGTTGCTACTGACCATAAAACGGAGATGCTGAGTCTAGCACCAGCTGCCCCAGAGAGTGTGGTCGTGTGTGTGACGTGCGTGCGTGTATGTCGTCTATTTTTGACAAAGGCCTTGTTGACCGAAAGCTAACTACCCGACAGTCTTTTTGTTGTGCCTTTCTGCGACTCAGAATCTCGCCTTTATGATGAGTAGCAACTATCGTTTTCATTTTATCATTACATTCCACCATGGATTTTCCATTGCTTCAGTAATAATCCATCGTTTACATGGTGCGGTCAAATGAGGAAAACGAATATGTATGGGAGAAACAGACGCAGACGCACATGACGGAGGTTTGGACCCTCTGCTGGGAGTGAAGTCTTAGCGCCTCTGGGGCGCTTCTCCTTGCGTGGTGTGGTGGTGTGGAGATGACATGGTGGTTATGGTTTTTGACTTGACTTTTGTGCTGTGTTTTTTTTTAAAAATAAAGTTGAAAGAATAGTCAGAGGGATAGTAGAAGAGGCACGAAAACGAGCAGCCCAATTGACTCGCCGGCGTGGTATTTAAATGAAAACTGACAGGACAGTCGAAGAGACAGTAGGAGTGTGAGGAAAATGAACGGCCCATTGGCTAGCCGAGAATTACAGCTAAAAGACAGATTAAAGGAGAGGAGAAGGGACAGTAGGAGTTAAATGAAAGCGAAAGGCCATTATGCTGGCCTCTTCTTCGTGGTGGCGTCGATGATGGCGGTGGCAGACAATCTTGAGGTGTTGATGTGGGAGGGGGGAGGAGTGAAGAGAAAGAAGTCAGAGAGTGACAGATGGAGAAGTGAAAGAGGATGGGCCTGTCCGGATTAGCCCAGATTTGGGGGGTGTGGTGGTGGTGTGTTCGGGGGGGTGGGCTGTATGGCATGACGTGGTGTGGAGATGGATCGATGATATGAGAAAGAGTAATTGATATGAGATGAGGTGGCTAGTGAATATGGAGTCAAGGGCGGCGAAAGAGAAGGTCAGGCCATCAAGTGGTGGCCAGACAGTGGACATGGGAGCCCAGGGAAAGGATTAAGGGATTCGGAGAGTGGTGGGTTTGCTGCTAAAAGGAAGAGGATGCAGGATTGACGGAGAGGTACCTCGGCCAGGATGTGGAGTTCTTGGGTAGGGAAATCAAAGGCGAGGCGGAGGGCACACCAGAGAGCCTGGTTCTGGACAATTTGGAGTCGTCGGAGGTGGGTGGGGGAAGCATTGGCCCACACCACCGACGCATATTCAAGGATGGGACGAACAATGGAGGTGTACAATCTGACAGCACGGTGTGTAGGAAGTGAGGAGGTGGGACTGATGAGAGGGTAGAGCTGGCATAGCCGTCCTATTGCATTTCGACGCATGTCATCGATGTGGGGGCGCCAGGTGAGGCGCTGGTCCAGGGTAACACCCAGTACGAGTCCAAGGGACTGCGGTACCGAGGACCAACACCTGCGGGAGCCGAATAGGAATATGGCGTCGGCAGATGATAACGGCTTGGGTTTTTGGAGGGATTAAATGTCAGACACCAGGTCCTAGCCCATTCGGTTAGGGAATCTGTAGCCCCCTGGAGCCGCTGTTGGAGACCTGCCGCACTCCGAGAACGAGAGAAGAGCGCAGTGTCATCTGTGTAGAGGGCTAAATGTACCCTCGTCACAGAGGGCAGGTCGGCCGTGAATAAGGAGTAGAGTAGCGGTCTAAGTACACTGCCTTGTGGTACTCCTGCCCTGATTCGTCATCATATAGATTTCCCGTAAGGGATCCTGATGTGGAAGGTTCGACCTTCCAGGTATGTGGCTATTATTCATACATGGGACACTGGAAAGCCAAGTGAGAATAATTTGTAAAGGAGCCCTTGGTGCCAGACCGATTCAAAAGCCTTGGACACGTTGAGGAATATGGCCCCAAAGTATTTCCTACGTTCTATGACGTCCAGTGCCTCTTCAACAAGACGCAGGAGTTGGTGAGTGGTTGCATGACCCTGCCTGAAGCCAAACTGCTCATCAGGGAGGACTCGTTCTTGGTCAATGTGGATGAGCAGTCGTTTAAGGTACAGCCCTCATCTCAGAAGGCTTTTTGTGAGCCGCCAGGCAGACAGATCACTCAGGTCAATGGCAGTAATTTTGTTCTCCCATGCCTGATGGCGGTGGTCTTGCACCACAGCCTTGATTTGGTGCTGTAATCTATTGATGAGGCACTTGGTTGCTGGGTTCCGAGTGAACTACCATTCTTGGATGGTCCGGTTTTTCTCTGTGATGAGAGCATGGATGTGGGGGGGGGGGGGGAGTGGATGCACATGGTTTGGGGGTTGATGTGGACGGTGAGGGGTCGCTGCAGCTGTAGCATCTAGGGCAATGGTGGTGAGGTGGATAAGGGTGCGATCTGCGTCCATTTGGTCAACAGCAGGGATGGTGGGTAGGGCTGCTTCGACCCGTCGCTGATAGGTCTGCCAGTTGATACTGCGGATGTTTAGCCCATCACTCGGTGCGACCCTAAGTCCAACGAGATCAATGGAGCACATGACCGGCTGGTGGTCAGAGGCCAGAGCGATGCGGGTGGCTGCAATGATGGGGTGGGGAAGAGCTTTCATCACTGCAATGTCTAAGACATTTGGGGGGTGTCCTGCAGTAGGATATATGGTGGGATCAAATGGGCTGATGGTGCGAGCATGATGCTGCTCAGTGACACGGAGGAGTCGACGACCAAATGTGTTGGTTAATCTGCTGTTCCAGGCAGTATGTTTGGTGTTGAAGTCACCGCCAATGAAGATGTCATTGCCGAGCGAGAGCAATGCCTCATAGTCTGCTGTTTCGAGAAGGCCTCATGGTGGACTGTAAAGAGCCACGAATGTGATGGGATCCCTCACCATGTGAACAACAATGCCAGTGGCTTCCACGGTTTGAGTTGGGGGAGGGGCATGGGGTGGTGTTGGAGGGAATTACGCATGTACACCACCGTGCCGGCAAAGGCGGTGGGCGTGTCTGTCCTGTAGCAAGGGTAGTTCGCTACATGGACAAAAACACCAGGTTTGAGGTGGGTCTCAGTGACAAGGCAAATGTCGACCTCCTCATCAAGGAGGAACTGTCGGAATTCACCCTGTTGTTTGTGGAGACCATTGGCGTTTCAGATCATGGCTGTCAATCCGTGGTGTCTAATAGCCATCACTCGTTGGAGCGGGGGTGGTGGTGGTGGGGGATATGGATAGGGAGAGGGCAGAGGCAAGTTGGAGGGGGATGGTTTGGAGGAGGGAGTTGAATGCGGAGGTGATTGCCGAGGTCAAAGCCTCAACAACATATCTTTCTTCTTCTTCGATTGCCCGCTAGCTGCAGGCTGGGTGGCCTCCGAGCCGGAGGAGGAGGCTAGCTGCCGCTTCCGACGTTCAGCGACCGGGCGCCGATGATCGTCATCAAACTCCATCAGACTCCCATTATCGCTGTCGTCGGCCGCGGCAGTCATGTTGGGGTAAAGGAGGGCCTGCAGCTGAACACTGTCGACCTACTGGCCCCCCTCCTCTGCGGCGTTGCGGAGAGCGATTAGTTGCTCGGTCAACCCCTCTTGTATGTCAGTGTCGGTCATCACCGACGAGTCAAGGTGTTCCTCTGGAGCAGAAGACGGTTGCAGGACACAAACGGCGTCCTGGATGTCTGGCATGTCAAGGGCGGGTGTGGTGGGGGGAGGAAGGGGGGAGCGTAGCCTTGAGCGCGGCTCAGGCGGGTTTGTCCCACGTGAAGGGAGCCCTGATGCGCATAATTCTCTAGACCTGGCTTCATTGATGGCTGCATCAATGAAGCTGCGACCGGGAGTAGCAGTGGTGGGGCAAATTACGGTGGTTGTGGTGGTGATGGTGGAGGTGCAGATGATGGAATTCGGCAACGCTCTTACGTCGCCAGTTGCGGCAGGCTTCGTCCGCTTTGCAGTGCCACTCGTATCAGTAGACGTATGCGTGGTCGTCGTAGGTGGGGGGCCGGATGGGGCCGCCACGGAGCAAGCTCCACCGGACAGCGATCCGCCACAACCGTCGCATAGAAGCGCACGTCCTTCCCTCGCAGCATCCCAGCTCGGAATTGGAGAAAGCCGAGTCGAATTAGCTGGGTTTCCCCCATGTTTTAGAAGAACCAGTGCCTTTTGCACTCTGTCTTCTCCTCTTTTCTTTTGTGTTTCGGAGCTTTAACTTTTTGGTAATTATTTTGGGGTCTCCTTCCTAATGAGTGATGTAGGTAAGATATTTTTGTGAGGTGCTTAGATGGTGGTGTTTGTAAGGAGGTTGAACTTTGTTAGATCTAGATCCTAAAGATTCGGTTGATGGTTGTTTTTGGGGTTTTAATTTGGGGGTGGATTTCCCTGCCAAGGGTGTTGATGAGTTGGTATCGTGATGTGCGTGCAGCCTCATAAAAGTTGATTGATTTTTGTTGGATGATATGATAGATGGTGGGTTGTCCTAACATGTTTCGGATTTCTTCATTGCTGGTATAGCGGTTTGCTTCAGCTATGATGCGAAATGCTTTGTTTTGTAACGTTTCGATTTTTGTTAAATTTGTGTCAGCGGCCATACTCCATGCCTTCGATCCGTATAGTATAACCGGTAGGATAATTGCCTTCCATGTCTTGATTTTCGTTGCTGTCGTGAGACCCCTTCCTTTTAACAGGGGGTACAGCTGGAAGAGGCGTGCAGCGCCCTTGTTGCACGCCTCATTTAAATGCTGTTTGAATGTCAGGTGTTTATCCAATTTTAGGCCTAGGTACTGGACTGTCTCTCTCCACGGTAGATTTTGGTTGTTTACTGTTAAGTTCCTAAGTGGCTGTTTGCGTTTGGTTGTGAATATTATTGCCTGGCACTTGTCAGGGTTTATCTTCGTTTTCCAGATGTTGCACCATTTGATCATATCTTCTAAGTGTCGTTGCAGGCTGGCCACTATGTAATTTAAATTTCTGCCGCTGTGATATAGCGCTGTGTCATCTGCATACAGCGCTATATTTCCTCTTGGTGCTTTAGGTACATCGTTAGTATATAAGAGGTATAGGAGGGGACCAAGCACAGAACCCTGTGGTACCCCTGCTTCTATTGTTTTCGGTGCACTTTCAGCGCCTTCTATTGTTGAGTAAAACTTCCTGTTTGTGAGGAAGGATCTAATAATTTTTACTATGTGGGTTGGGATGTTTACTTGGAACATTTTGTAGAGCAAGCCGCCATGCCAAACTCGATCAAACGCCTTTTCAATATCTAGAAATATTGCAGCTGTGCTATGTCCTTGGGATTTCTCTGTACAGATGTGCTCTATCAGGCGAATGGCCTGATGTATGGTGCTATGTCCAGCACGAAAACCAAATTGCTCGGGGCAGAGGATGTTGTTTGTTTGGAGGTAGTGCAACAATGGGATCTGTATCAAGATTTCTAGGATTTTAGAGAGGTGGTTTAACAGGGAGATTGGCCGGTAGTTTTGTGGGAATAGATGGTTTTTATTGGGTTTAGGGATTGAGATGATTTTTGCAACCTTCCAGGCTGAAGGGAAATAGTTTATTTTTAGGCAGTTGTTTAGTATGGCTGTGAGATGTGATATAGCGGGTTCAGGAAGGTTTTTGAGGAAGGGAGGTTTGATACTGTCGGGACCAGGGGCTTTGGAGTTGCCGATTCGCCTGATAAGAGCGCCAACTGCACGTTCGCTGACTGGGGTGAAGAAGGTGTCTTGTCTCTGTCGAAGTTTTCTGTTGAGATAGCGGCGGACCCTTCTTTCGTTCCTCTCTACTTCCTCTTCGTCTTCATCCGCTATGTTTTCTCTGAATTGGCGCTCGAGCGTGCTTGACATGGCGTCTGCCTTTTCCTCTGGCGAGTACACGATACCATTTTCTCCGTGTAGAGGATTGATGGCCTTCCGGGGTTGCCTTCTGGCTCTAATTTTGCTCCAGAGGTGGTCCGGGTTTGTGTTTGCCTCCTGCAGGCTTCTTTCCCAGCGGGAATTTCTGAGCATTTGCAGTCTCTGCCGTATTTCTCTGGCCATCCTTTCCATGTTTCTCCTGTCTTGAGGATCTCGAAATCGTTGCCAGAGCTTTCGGATTCTCTTCTTGTCCGCAATGAGCTGGGCCAGGTCAGGTGGTAAATCGCCTCTTCCTTGCTCATGTGTGATCTTTATCGTTGCGATTTTGCTACATGAGGACACTATATGGGTGAATTCTTGAATAGCTTGGTCGATGTCCTTTTTACGGGGCATCTCTGGAGCAATGTTAGGTATGTGGTGGGCGATGAGCGTCTTGTAGCGCTCCCAGTTGGTATGGTATGTAACTCTCCTTCTCGTCTCCAGACCATCCCGATCGTCCTCGAATCTAAGGATAACCGGGTTATGATCCGAGTCAAGGGCATTCACTACTTCAGTTGTTATGGCCAGAGAGATGTTCTTGTGTAGGTAGACGTCCAGTATATCTGGCCGGCATCTGGAGTCGTAGTGGAAGTGAGTGGGCTCTTCTGGAGCGACTATTTCAATGTCTGGATCATTGTCCAGGTATCTTAAGAGTGTTCTACCACTGGTGTTCGTGGTGCGGCAACCCCAGGCTCTGTGCTTTGAGTTTAGGTCCCCCCCTATAATGACTCTGTGGTTTCCGTTTAATAAGGCGTCTAGATCTATGGTAGGGATGTTATGGTGAGGTGGATTGTATGCAGCGATGAGATGGGTGACGTGGCCTTCTATGAGGAGTTCGATTCCGGTTGCTTCTACTACTTGGAGCTGAGGCAGAGTTATTCTTTGATGGCATATCCTCTGTTTTACAAGGATTGCTGTCCCACCACCTGGGCGGTTTGGCCGGTCTGTTCTGTGTGTGACGTAGTTACGGATCTGGAAATTTTGGTTTGGGGTCAGATGGGTTTCATTAATGAGAGCTATGTCCACTCCATGTTCCTCCAAGAAGAGTTCCAGCTCGTGTCGTTGTTGGTAAATGCCATTGGCGTTCCAAATGGTTATTTGTGGGTGTTTGCTTCTATCCTCCACTGCAGAAGATTGGCAAGATGGTGGTGAAAAGCAGGGTGAATTTTGTCATCATGTCTGGGGCGGCCATGATCTGTGTGAAGGCGTCTTTTAGTTTGCCAAATATGACTCTGAAGTTTATTTTGGTTAGTGACTTGAGGAAGTCCCAGATTTGTTCCAAGATTTGCTTTGGTTCAGCATCTTGTGTCTGTTCTTGTGTCTGCTCACAGGTTTGTGGGGTGGATTGAGTTTCTTGTTCTGGGGTGGAGTTTGCTGTGCTCCCGTTTTCGTCTGTTTGCTCGGTCGGTTGCTCAGGTGTGGTGGTATTCGCCTGAAGAGTGGTTGTTTCCGTCGTTTCTGCCGTGTTACTGGTTGGGAGAGCAGCTTCTTCTTTTGCCTGATGTTGGGTGGATTTTCTTTGCTCTTGATTTGGGTTTGGGGGTAGTATTGTGGCTTTCGTCTGTGTAGTGCAGGTTTGCAGGGGTAGGGGAAGAACTGATGACGATGATGTGCTTTGAGCTATTGGTGGGGGGCCATTTTCACATTTGCTTTCGCTTGCTGCTTCACGACTTCTGGTCTTGATTGTGGGCGCGATTGTGGGTGGGGTCTGATGGTGGGTGTGCAGATTGAGGTGGAAGCCTTTACTATTTGCGCCATCGTTTTAACTCCTTGGGGTGAAGTTTCATGAGCTTCGGTTTGTGTCCCTGGCGGGTTTTCTTCTACTCTGGGTGGCAGAGGGCGGTATCTCTCCTCTGCTAGGCTTGGAGGCATAGGTGGGGTTTGGGGTCTGTTGTTGCTTATCCCCTGGTGAGCGATGGTTGGTGGTCTTTGCTGTCTTGAGGTGGGGACTTGGTGTTCCCTTGCAGTAGCTGCTGTACGTTGGGCTCGCGCATCGGCGATTTTGAGTCTAACTGGACATCCCCTGAATGAAGCTGGATGGTTTCCAGAGCAGTTTGCACAGACTAGTGGGTCACTAGGCTTCCTTGTGCAGGCGCTAGAGAGATGGGGACCGGCGCATTTTACACATCTTGGTGTTAGATCACATTGTTTTGCGCCATGGCCAAACCTCTGGCAGAGATAACATTGGGTAGGGCCACTTGGTTTCCGAAATCTTTCGACTGAAACCGTCATGTGCAGTAGTCTGTCGAGTTTAAAGATTTTCTGTGCATCTGCAGTGTTTGGCAGGTTTATTTGAAAATTTGCCATTTTATTTCGGGGTTGTGGGATGACGTCGCCCGTTTCTGTGGTGATGGTGACTGGTTTTGCCATCTGGTATACCTCCTTGACTGGGAAGCCTTTGGCAATAAGTGCTTCTTTAACTTCTTCTGTAGTCCAGTGGGGTGTGAGGCGTTTGATGACTACTTTTAGTGTGCCTCTCGGGTCATCGCTGTAAGTGAAAAATTCAAACTTTCGTTTTCGGAATTCTTGTTTTAGATAGAGAAAGTCTTCTGCGTTGGTCGCCTGGTAGACTATATGGTCCCCTTTGTACGTTGTGCTAAGGGCACCAGTTAGTTTGCTCTGAATTTGTCCTATTAGGGTGGTGTACCCTTTAGTTTCATATACCGTTATTGGTGGAACTCTTCTTCCTCGTTTTTGTAGTGGGCGTGAGGTTTGTGTGGTTCCTGTCCTTGTGTTTGGTGAAGGCGGCATGGATGGAGATTTTACCAACTGTTCAGGGGCGCTTGCTGGTTGTGTGGCTTGCAAACTTATTTCTTTTGGTTTAAGTGGTGCGCTCACTTTGGTGGTAATGACAGCTGTCTCTTTCGATTGCTTAGTTTGTGGCTGGGTTGCCTGCTGATTTGCCTTCGTGGGTGCACCTGTTGGCCCGTGGGTCGATTCTTTTGGTGTTATGCTAGCGCTACCGGTCCTTGATGGTTGTCTTGAGTCTGTAGTCGTGTTCTTTTGCGCTGCCTGCTCTGGTGCCGGCTTTGGTATGCCAGTGGCGCTTGATGATTCTTCTGAGTTGTATTTTAGGAGCCTGCGACTGCGTCGTGGGACCTTATACAGCGGTGAGTCGTGGGTCTCACCCTCTGAAGCCGAGTCGGCGTCGGTATCAATGACGAGACTGCGCGATGACTGACTATTTCCAGCGGCACAATCGTCGTCTGATGATGATGATGATGATGATGAGAGTGGTGATGGCGGTGGTGATTGGCAGGGTGCAGGGAGTGGTTTGGGGTTTATTTCTCGCTGATCAGCGGATGGAGGTGGATCCTGCGGGTGTACCATGGTGGGGCATCCGCGTGATGTTGCTTTCCTAAAGAATTTGGGTCCCTATATTCCGACAATTTTGTGCTGGTCGGATTTCCCTACTCAGGGCGGGCGCGGGATACCGCTAACCGCTGCGTGGCTTAAACAGTCAGCCACGGAGCGCAACGGGTCCCTGGACCGCTATTTACCCTATCGCCTGCAGCACAAAATTCTCGGAAAGAAGTTTTCTTTGTTCGACGCCTCTTCCTCTTCACTCCTTATCTTGCTGGCGGCGCGAAAACGTCTATCTTCGCGGGGAACTATGCCATCGTAGAGTTTAGAGGGCACTGATGAACCAAAACCGGACGGGACGGACACTGGGCGCGGGCAACACGAACAATTCTGCCAGCGACAAATCTGCTTTTTTACGACAAGCGCCCAGCAATCACGCACCACCAGCCCAGAACAACAGCACCGTCCCTCGCAACCTAGCAAACGAGCAAGCCCAGCGATGTAGCGAAGAACACGCAAGACGGCGACCAAGCACACGAAGCTCCAAACAAAGAGGCAGCCGCGGTAAGCGACGGCGGCGGCCCACGTGGTGGGTTTTTCCAGGTCGGGCAAGCAGTAGCAGAGCGCGCTGAAACAGCTTGTCTGATGGCTTAAATACCCTCCTATCGAAGTTAAAACTGACTGCGGGAAAGAAAACGAAACGGCACATTTTCACAGCACAGCACATTATTTTCTTTCTCGCAGCTGGTTTAAGAGAAAATTGTACAATGTTGCTTAAGAAAATATTTTTGTTTATATGGATTGTCGGGTTACACCGTGATATTGACTGGTCACGTACATACTGTACATGCAAATATCAGCAAAGACCGTACCACCTGGGAAGCTCTTACTCGGTAGAGGAAAAAGGCTGCACGAGCACTTCGCGTTAACAGGTGAGACACTTCCTGATTCCTCTGTCGCAACTCGTTCGCCAGACCTTCCGTGCTCTCTGTGCTGCTTGAGAGTAGCGAAATACGAATCATGATCCACTGTCGAGCACTAGACTTGCAAGATGTCGAAATATTTGCCATCAAGGGTATGCAGTGTGCCGGATAGTAGAAATTATACGCAGGCATTCTCGTCCTTCATTTACTAGCAAAGAAGCAGACTGCATGATCAGTGGAGGATTTACATTTAGGTCCACTAGGCACGAGCTTAGGGGCGGCACTTTAAGGGTGCGGCATTTTTTGTTTTTACTCATTTTAACCTTTTACGTTTTAAAATAACTGCGCTTACAAACTACAAAAATTTTTAATATTGCTAAACAACTTGCGAGTTTAAGTAAGTATTAAGGACGAAATTAGACATTACAAGCTTGGCAATACACATATTTTACTTGGTGACTGAATGGAAAATTAACAACGGGTTTCTGTCACGTATGATCTTCATGATTCTTCAAAATATTTTGTTGTAAGTTCTCAGACGGCAAACTGCAATACATTGCTTGAAACGTTATTATTCCGAGAATATTGTCAGCTTCTTCTTAATCTTACCATATTTTCCCCGTGAAAATACCGGGACTCCTGAAAATCTGTGATAAACTAATCAGCAGTTTCTTAAAAATTGAAATCTGTGTAGGTCTCAGTGTGTAAAAGCCGACTCTACCTAAATTTCTTGTAGAAATTACGGGGAAATGTCAAGTCAACCCTCCATTAGTGTAATTAATGTGAAAGCTCTGCGGTCTTCAATATCTGAGCTATGATTTAATGACACCCGTTTAACAATACTGGAAATGTTTTACATTTTTAAACACATGTTTATACGAAAATAACATAAGCAGAATATCTAATAATATGTGAAATACACTTCACAACAGTTTAAAAATTTTATTTATTTGTTTACTTAGTTACTTTTTTTGGCGAAAAACGAAGAAGAAACCAACTTCCGTTAGTCTCGTTTATTATGCTGCAGCCTACACAATATCAAAGTTCCCACTCTGTGCAGTCGAACAGTACGTGACATTGCAAATTTTATATTAAACTTTTTAACTAAGCTTTCTTTCTTTGAAGAAAGGTTATTTTTATTTTATGCTGGAACAAAAGGTGCATCTGCGTGTAGCTATAACAGCAGTGTTCACACAAATGACAACACAGCACATTAACTGCCAACAAGACTGCTGCTGAAACTTTGTAGTCTGTCTTCTCTGCCCACAGAAACTACTAAAATGTTATAAGAATACATGTAGATCTACATGGTTACTGTGAAATTCACACTTAAGTGCCCCGCAGAGGGTTCATTGAACCATTTTCATACTACTTCTCTGCCATTCCACACTCGAATGGCGCACGGAAAAAAGGAAAACCTAATCTTTCCGTTCTACCTCTGATTTCTCTTATTTTATTATGATGATCACTTCTCCCTACGTAGGTGGGTGTCAACAAAATATTTTCGCATTCGGAAGAGAAAGTTGGTGATTGAAATTTCGTAAATAGATCTCGCCGCAAAGAAAAGCGCCTTTGTTTCAGTGACTGCCACCCCAACTCGCGTATCATATCAGTGACACTCTCACCACCATTGCGCGATAACACGAAACGAGCTGCCCGTCTTTGCACTTTTTCGATGTCCTTCGTCAATCCTACCTGGTAAGGATCCCATACCGCGCAGCAATATTCCAGTAGAAGACGGACAAGTGTGATGTAGGCTGTCTCTTTAGTGGGTTTGGCACATCTTGTAAGTGTTCTGCCAACAAAGTGCAGTCTTTGTTTCTCCTTCCTCACAATATTATCTGTGTGGTCTTTCCAATTTAAGTTGATCGTAATTGTAATTCCTAGGTATTTAGTCGAATTGACAGACCTTAGATATGTGAGATTTATCGTATACCCAAAATTGATCGGATTTCCTTTAGTGCCCATGTGGATGACCTCGCACTTTTCTTTGTTTAGTGCCAATTGCCACTTTTCGCACAATCAGAAATTCTCTCTAGATCATTTTGTAACTGGAATTGATCGCCTGATTATTTTACTAGACGGTAAATTATAGCGTCATCTGCAAACAATCTAAGGGGGCTGCTCAGATTATCACCTAGATCATTTATGTAAATCAGGATCAGCTGAGGGCCTATGACACTGCCTTGCGGAACGCCAGATACCACTTCTAGCCTATTCGATAATTTACCGTCTGTCACTACAGCTGTGACCTCTCTGAGAGGAAATCACGGATCCAGTCACGCAACTGAGACGATACTCCATATGCACTCAATTTGATTAATAGTCGCTTGTGAGGAACGGTATCAAAAGCCTTTTGAAAATCTAGGATTATGGAATAGGTCTGAGATCCCTTGTCGACAGCACTCACTACTTCATGGGAATAAAGAGCTAGCTGTGTTGCACAAGAACGATATTTTCTAAATCCATGTTGATTATGAATCAATAAGTCATTTTCTTTAGTGTGATTCATAATGTTCGAGTACAGTATATGCTTCAAAATCTTACTGCAAATGAGGTCAGTGATACGGGTCTGTAATTCAATGGGTTATTCCTATTTCCTTTCCTGAATATTGGTGTGGCCTGTGCTACTTTACAGTCTTTAGGAACAGATCATTCGTCAAGTGAGCGGTTGTACATGATTGCTAAGAAAGGCGCTATTGTGTCTGCATACTCTGAAAGGAACCTGATTGGTATTCCACCTGGACCGGAAGGCTTGCCTTTCTTAAGTGATTTTAGTTGTTTCGCAACACCTAAGATATCTACTTTTATATCACTCATGCTAACAGCAGTTCTGGTTTAGAATTCTGAAATATTTACTTCGTCTTCTTTCGTGAAGGAATTACGGAAAACTGTATTTAGTTAACTCCGTTTTAGTGGCACCATCATCGGTAACATTTCCATCGCTATCGCGCAGTGACGGTATTTACTGTTTTTGCCACTGGTTCAAATGGCTCTGAGCACTATGGCACTTAACGGCTGGTTTGATGCAACTCACCACGCTACTCTACCCTGTACAACATCTTCATTTCCAATTAATTTCAAAAATGACTTTCAAGCACTATGGAACTTAACACAGGTCATCATTCCCCTAGACTTAGAACTACTTAAACCTTACTTACCTGAGGACATCACGCACACCCATGCTCGAGGCAGGATTCGATCCTGCGACCATAGCAGCAGCACGGTTCCCGACTGAAGGGCTAGAACCGCTCGGCCACAGCGGCCGGCCTCGAAGTAACTACTACACCCTATATCCTTCTGAATCTGTTTAGTGTATTCATGCCTTTTGTCTCCCTCTACGATTTTTTCCCTCCAATACTAAATGATGATCTCTTGACGCGCCGGCCGCGGTGGTCTCGCGGTTCTAGGCGCGCAGTCCGGAACCGTGCGACTGCTACGGTTGCAGGTTCGAATCCTGCCTCGGTCATGGATGTGTGTGATGCCCTTAGGTTAGTTAGGTTTAAGTAGTTCTAAGTTCTAGGGGATTTATGACCACAGCAGTTGAGTCCCATAGTGCTCAGAGCCATTTGAACCATTTTTTTTTTTTTTATCTCTTGACGCCTCAGAACGTGGCCTACCAATCGATCCCTTCTTCTCGTCAAGTTGTGCCACATATTCCTCTGATCCCCAAATCTATTCAGTACCTCATCATCTTCGCATCTTCAGCATTCTTCCGTAGCACCACATTTCGAAAGGTTTTATTCTCTCCTTGTCGAAACTATTTATCGTCCACGTTTCACATTCATATGTGGCTACGAATCTTCAGCATTCTTCCGTCGCACCACATTTCGAAAGGTTTTATTCTCTCCTTGTCGAAACTATTTATCGTCCACATTTCACATTCATGTGTGGCTACACTCCATACAAATACCTTGAGAAAAGACTTCTTGACTATCGCGTAACTTTTTGAAAAGTGAATGAAATAAATTATTGTGTTAAACTTGGAATGAAATATTTTGTTAAAAATTCCCTTTTGTGTTTGTTAAAAGCTACAACTAATTTTTCTCAGGGCGCTATCGCCAAGATATATCATACGTATTCCAACGTGAAGACATCCGTCTCACTCACGATAGATGAAAAAAATCTTTCTTTAATGTTACACGATAAGCCAATTAGACATAATGGTAATTAACTCCTTTCTTTGTGAGGCTTAATGCTCCAGTATAGCTTCTTATGTGCAATGGCATCATATACATCTATAGAAAATAAAATTTATTTATGGAATAAATTCTATACATTTATAGAAAATAATAAAACTCTACCTCTGGCCTAAAAATTGAATTGTAAAATATTAGAAGGCGCCGTTTTGTATTTATTGAGATTAATCACTTTCATATTTTCAGAATTAGAAGACGATTACAAAGTTTTTATCATTAATGCCGTCGCTTCAACAATGCAATTACACAAAATGGCCAGGGCAACATTTAATTATTACGTAACGAAATCATGGATAGGGAAGGTACTTCCTTGCTACTAACGAAAACACACTCTTCAATAATTGTATTGAGCCGTGGCGACTGGCGCTAGTTAGGCTCCACTTGCGTCGCTGATATCGACGCTCGTCTGCTCTTATATGTCTGACGGTTCCGCTTTGGTTTTCCGGCTTGGCATGTGGCCGGGGGCTCTCTCCGGTCGGTGTTCAACGAGGCAACATGTTTTGGAGGCAGGCCCTCGTCGCTATCCGCTGTGCCTGGTCCCCGCCGACTTGCCGTTTTGCTGCGCGCCGGGTGTACGGTGCTGATCAGTCGCCGTCTTTGCGTGCGAAACGGTGGCGGGTCCGTCATCTCATACTGGACATCTCCTCATCGCGTAACTGGAAACATTAACTTACGTATGGTTCATATTCTGCTGTTAACCTGCGAAGATTTGCGAAACTTATGGTGACATGTTATATCTGTCGGATATCAGTTAAGTGTTATACTGAACTTGTGAAGTCCTAAGTTTTACTACTTGTTCTAAAGGCTCCTTGCAGTGTTAATTTGATGCTGTATTTTAGTGTGCTCTTCGCCCAGTTTTGGTTTTAGACATTCTTTTAACATAAAGGCCAGAGCTTTTGTCAAGTCAGTGTAATTTTAATTATTCTGTTATTCGGTAAATGTCTCTTTGGTTTTCAGTCATGTTACAGATAGTCACGTAGTTAGTAAGCCTTGCATGGCCTAAAAAAGGTGAATCACGAGTTGCATTTGATGTTACAGAAATGGTCTGGTGTGTGGGGCAACTGGATTTGTCACCTTGGCGGGCAGGCTGAGATGGCGTGTGTGTTCGGCGTGTTTTCTGTCCTGGCTTGCAGCCTGATCATCTTCGAAATTGCTTGGCGGTTGCTTTCTACTCGTTTGTTCAGAGTTCCACTGTGTATAGGCCGCAGCTGATCGCCGCCATTTGCAGGGATGAATCCTAGTACTGGGGTTGTGATTTGAAGTATACGAGACGCAACAAGAGAAAACTGAAGCACACATTAAACACATTTTTGTTAAAAAAAATACTGAGTATTCGAGTCTATTTTAATAGTATACTTAAATGAATGAAGTTTCCTAATTTCCGAAATGCGTCTGCATAGAGAAGCGAAATTTAAGAATGTAAGCCTCTTTTCTGACAGCGTGGAGCGAGTGTACATCGAGTTATTTGCATTAGATAATTACAAGAAACTTATAAAGTAGCAGACAGTACGATTATTATTTAATTCACGTAATTTTCCTGTCAGGTCCTGTTTGCTTTTTGCCGACTTCGGTGTACATTTTGCACGCTTACTTTTGTTTAGCACAGTATTATCTAGACTCGAATTTTGGTATGATTAATTGAAATAACTCATATCACTTTAAATACCGTAGGAATTTCATTCGCACATTAGTTTTTAATACTGATAGCACCTCTGAAAGTGGTTCGAGTTTGCAACATTTGCTCAAATATTTGACCATTTACAAAGTATAATCACCACCCGACAACACATGTGAAGTATCTAAACGCAATTATTCGACCTACCCCTGATTCATACTTTATATATATTTGATTAAAAATCTAAAGACCTATCATGTGCCTAGTTCTTCATTCAGTTCAGTTACCCCTGTTAGTATTTTTAGTAATTTATATGCAAATATAATAAAAGTACTTGACATGCAACAAAGTACCTTTGTCTGTAATCTAACACTGCAACTTTTTCCCTATGTAGCTTGCAATTTTTGTAGCAGAATGTTTATTAGATACAGTATAAGGTGTAAATATAGACATCAGGTTAGGCTATAGAACAATCTGCTGCCACCTACATTTAACATTTGCATTCATTGGCTTTGCAAACATATTGTTACTTTCCAATTTAACCTTCAACTCCAGAGGCATCAGATATTGGTTTATCACAACCAAGATGTAGTGTCACTTCAAGAACATCCTGTGACAATCTATTATTGGTATTTTTTCAACTATCCATTAATACCCTTTAGCATTATTAACATCTCTCACTTTAAATAAATGGTGAAAGCATGGAAATAAAATACTAGGAACAAAAAGAGCCTATGAAAAGACCTAAATGTATTAAGAAGAGTCAGCTATCCATATTTTCAGTAACACATTAAATGGCATGTAATGGACGTTAAAACAATCAAAGAACTTTCTATGTGGCAACTCCTTGAAATCTATTCAGTAAACCTTAAATTTATTATTTTGGTTATAGAATTAGCACTTGAGTACAATGATGTAATGACTTTTCACTGTCTTACACTGACATGAACATCTCTAACTTCATTCCACACCCCATGGAGTACTACTGATGCAATGTTCAGTACGAGGAGGTAAGAGGTGTGAGGAAGGACCACCACACTAAAGACATTAACTGGCATAATTAAATCCACATTATTAAATTTTGTACACTTACATAAGAAAGACATTTACAGCTGTCTGGATTATTCATACACATGTGGTAAAATGCAAAAGTTGAAATGATACAACGCTATTTTCAATTTCAAACAGTTATACTTTTAATTAAAAAACATCATATTTCACCCATCATTGATTCTGAAATAAAATTGATTTTTTCAGTGTCTGTCTAATAGCTTTTTTGTGCAATTTTGCATTGCATGTGTTTGCAATATGGTGACAATGAACAGTAATATACTGCCTTACAATTGAATTTACAATAATGTACAAATGATTCTCTGGGAAAACATTTTCCATCAGATGGTCCTTCAGTTCAGGAAATAAGTCCTGCTGCATTATTATTGGCACAACATGTGACATTATTTCAATGAGTGTATTGCTTTTCTGAATTACATTACTTGATTTCGAAACTTCCTGGCAGATTAAAACTGTGTGCCCGACCGAGACTCGAACTCGGGACCTTTGCCTTTCGCGGGCAAGTGCTCTACCAACTGAGCTACCGAAGCACGACTCACGTCCGGTACTCACAGCTTTACTTCTGCCAGTATCCGTCTCCTACCTTCCAAACTTTACAGAAGCTCTCCTGCGAGACATGCAGAACTAGCACTCCAGAAAGAAAGGATATTGCGGAGATATGGCTTAGCCACAGCCTGAGGGATGTTTCCAGAATCTCATTCTGGATTACTTGATTTCACACCCCGTGGCCGAATTATTTTCTCAGCTTCTCTGCAAACCACAATTACTCCTGTTGATGGCATAATCAAGCCGCCATTGTTTTTCCTCCTTAACAAATCAGAGAACTGAACTGCTTCTACACTAAATAAACTATGTACACAAGAACTGCAATTCAATTTCTTTACCCCATGTTTCATGACAAAACCTGCAATATATACAACAATATTACTAGTGTACTCTGTTAAGTTTTTTGGCAATATCACATAATCATGGCCAGACACAGACTCCACATTTCTTTCATCAGTACAGTCATATCTCCTGCTGTTGCAAAACTCAATTGTGTCATACAAAACACGTTTATTTTTCGCAGTCCAAGGTAAAAGACATGTATCATCTTGAAGCCGACAGTTAGCAGTGGTCTTAGGCCTGACCTCATTTGAAATGAGGAGATTCCTACATGCTGATCTGAACTGCAGGTAGGATGGATTGTTATTCCATCCTAACCTGGGTCTAACTAAAGAAAAATACATTTCCAGATAATCCTGGCTAAACTTGTACAACAGCAAGTAGTTCATCTTTTTCGTCATGATTACACCATTATACAAGCCTTTAATAGTTTCACACAGTGCTAATATCCCATGTATAGCTGTCTTCCTATTACCTTTACATAATAGCTTCCCATTTGTATCTTTAAGGGATGTCAAATAACCAGCTACTGTCTCAAGGAAAGGCTCCCAAACACACTTATTACTCTCTCATATTGGTGCTTTGCATCCCTTAGCCAAAGGATTGTTTGAATTGAACATATCAAATATTTGATCAAAGATAAGACAAAAGTCTGCTGTTCCTTCAGATCCCTGAAATTCGTCTAATTTTAAATCGCAGCATAAATATTGCAGTGCAGGACTAACTGAAGCACTTAATACCTGGACAGCTAAGTTCACTTTCATTTTTTGTTGCCCAAAGTTCAGGTGCAATAATTTCAGTTTATCAGCTACAGTAAGCCCATCACTTTCTTGTGTATAATGCAGCTTTTCTATATACTGCCAGGAGACTTTCTTTCCACTCCCATCAACTAAGTTCTTATATGTACCAAACATATTTCTAACTAACTTGATCATATGGCAAGGATCTAAAATTATGTATACATTGTTACCTGTAACAGGATGAGAAAAATAGGGTTTCATATCTTCAACAGCAATATTTGCCCCTAACTCCTTTGCCATTGCAATATTAGTGGAAAGTCCATCACAAGTAACAGCTAACACACTGACATTTACATCATACAACATTGTAATGGCCATTTCAACAATTGTTTTCTTGAAACTTCCTGGCGGATTAAAACTGTGTGCCCGACCGAGACTCGAACTCAGGGCCTTTGCCTTTCGCGGGCAAGTGCTCTACCATCTGAGCTACCGAAGCACGACTCACGCCCGGTACTCACAGCTTTACTTCTGCCAGTACCTCGTCTCCTACCTTCCAAACTTTACAGAAGCTATCCTGCGAAACTTGCACAACTAACACTCCTGAAAGAAAGGATATTGCGGAGACATGGCTTAGCCACAGCCTGGGGGATGTTTCCAGAATGAGATTTTCACTCTGCAGCGGAGTGTGCGCTGATATGAAACTTTCTGGCAGATTAAAACTGTATGCCCGAGCGAGACTCGAACTCGGGACCTTTGCCTTTCGCGGGCAAGTGCTCTACCATCTGAGCTACCGAAGCACGACTCACGCCCGGTACTCACAGCTTTACTTCTGCCAGTACCTCGTCTCCTACCTTCCAAACTTTACAGAAGCTCTCCTGCGAAACTTGCAGAACTAGCACTCCTGAAAGAAAGGATATTGCGGAGACATGGCTTAGCCACAGCCTGGGGGATGTTTCCAGAATGAGATTTTCACTCTGCAGCGGAGTGTGCGCTGATATGAAACTTCTTGGCATATTAAAACTGTGTGCCCGACCGAGACTCGAACTCGGGACCTTTGCCTTTCGCGCGAAACATTAACGCACAAAACACTTCACGAGACGATTTTGCAACTCTTGCCTTTATAATGTCAAAACTTTCTCACGTAAAACCTGACAAACCGTCAACACAATTGTACCATCTCCTTAAAGTACTTGCATGTGGTAGGGATAAATTAAATGTACTGCGAACATACCTGTAAGCAGCAGGTGAATAAAAATTTAAAGTTATAGCAAAAGCTTTCAACCTATCCGAATATTGCTGTGATCTGTTTTTGCTTCTATCTAGGATCTCCAATAACATGTCACTGTGAGTAGCGTTAATAAGCGAGATTACTTTATCGTTTACTAAGTTTTTAGCTTTTAGTTCTTCTAAAATATTTGCTAATTTGCAAATCTTCTGCGTCTGTCTTTTGCACTTTTTGTTCACTGTATTTAACTTAGTCTTATATTGCACAATTCTTGCTTCCTCAATTTCTTAAATTTTTTTGAACTTTTCCTTCAGCTTACATGGACTTGATGGAAATGAATAATTGTGGTCTCCAGAGTAACCAGAAACGTGCACATCCACACACACGTTTTCTGCTGTCTCAACATTTCTTGGCTTTGGCGGTTTCCTTGGCTTGGTAACCTGGAAAAGGAACGCTCAGAATTATACACACCGACAGTATTTCCACGCTATTTAACCTAGGCCTATATTGCTCGATTTTCAAGACACTATACGTTTTTCAAATGAGTTGGAAATCCAAATATTGTCGGCATAGCATCGTTCTTCAGTTTACGTCTATTTACATAATTTTTCATGTAACAATTCTCTTCAAAATGAAGAGAGCGCAGCAAACGATTTGCTGTGGGTTGGAAATTCTCTCTCCGAGTAGCAACTATCCATTTCCGATTTAGAAAATCATTTTTAAGGAGAAACCTAAACAAAAACAAACGCTCATGATGTATTATTTCTCCATGAAATTACTATATACAAGTAATAGAAAGTCACAAACAACCAGAAATGACTGACCTGTGAAATGTAACATTGTTTCTGTCTTCGTCTTTGCTTCCATTATTACTGTTACAATTAAAAGCAGTACACGAACGAACCATGTTTACACACCGTTTCCCTGCAAACGGTGGCTTCTGTCACGTTCAATGTGGGGACGCGACACGAGCGTCAATGCGCGGTCTAGTTTTTATTTAGTAAGTCTATGGTTAAAGCACATCGTGTTCTAACACCACCGAAGACATCCGGCGGTTTTATTCCTTGTCTCATCCCGGCCCTCTCCTCGCTCTCAGCTGTAGGGTCCCTCGCTGGTGGTGCCGCAGCAATTGCTCGAACGGTCAACAATGCGCAAAACTCCCAAGCCAGTTAGAAAAGGCGAGAAGACATAACCGCACGATGGAAGCCGCAGTTATCGGTAAAGGACCATACTTGAAACGCTACAAAAAAGCCCATTAGCTGTCCTACCAGATCGGCCACTAAAAATTACAGACCTTCTTAAGTTTGTTAGACATAAATTCAAGATACCAAGATTCCGTGGTTTTTTTTATGTGCGACACATTACGGAAGGAGTGAAAATTATACTCACAAGGCAATTCCGACTGTGCCTCGATCACAGAGGGCTGGACCTCCATAGCCTGTTGCAGTGGAGCCCGATTCTCAGACTTGGGGACGAAGTCCACGAGTCGCACTATAACAAGGAGACATAATTAATATGGAGAATATGGCAGAAATATGAAAATTCATACTGAAAAATAGAAATTATTTACTCACTTGGTAATCCCATATCCTGAACTCTAAGTCTCTTCCCAGTGGACTCTGAGGTGGTATTTTTAGCTCGCTTCATTTTCACAGGGATAGAAGAAATAGCTATCACAACCACGAACAAATGCAGGAATGAGCAATAGGCGCAGGCGAGTGAGAAAGTCTTTTGGGGAGAGTTTCCTTATATAGATGTGATGATGTAGTATCACGTGGTCTCAGTATGAACCAATGGGCGTCAAGGATTTTAGGGGTTGGTGGTTCAGCTCAGTAGCACCCCTAGTGACTGAAAGCTGAACTAGTCAGATGCTTCCACCACTTCGAGGAGAGTTGAGCCTATGACAGTTCATCAGATTAGAGCAAAATAATTCATACTGTGAGTAAAGATGCTATTTGGAATACATACTGTATGATATTGAATTCAGCCTTTGAATCTGAAGTGATTACGAACTTGTGTGACGAGAATGAAATTAGATATATGGTTGATGAAGGATTTATTGTATTTAGGTCAAAGTGTGTGAGCTTCGTGATTTTTTGGAATGTGAATGCTATATTGATGTAATTCTAGGCTGCTGGTAATAAGACAAGTGTTTGTTAGATTTCGTTTAGTTTGGTAAACGCTGAATGAGTTCATTTCGAAAGTCTTGAGATGATAAAAATAGAGATTTTTTAAAAAGAATTTAGGCATGGTATACAACAGAAAAGATGAAATTCTGGTATATTTTGGTAAAGAGTTTATGTTAGGGGATGAACTGTTTGTATGGGGAAATCAAGAAAGTGAAGTATTTGTGGGCCAGTATGGAATTTCGGAGACTTCAACTTGATTCTTATTTTTCTAGTTGGGAACTTTGTTAGATCGACTTGCCGTGGCACGTAGCTACCAACGCGCAATGACTTCCGCGTACTCCATTAGAAAAGAACGAGAGAGAAGGCCCTGCAGCATATTCCTCTCTCTCTCAGCGCTTAACTACAGGTGGGGCATGCGATGTTCTCGGCTTACGCAATGAGAGCGTGCCCTAGCTGTGTCCTAGGCCATGCGGATTGAATAACAGTAATGAGGTCATAGTTCAGTTAGAATATTTACAGAAGAGTATGTCGGGCGCGAGTATAAAGGCCTAGGGTGTGACGTCAATGGCGCGAGAGAGAAAGCTGACGACCTTGAGTCATCACCCGACGTCGCGGCGCCAATAGGAACTCGGCCAACACCACGTGGTGGATACAATGGGTGCAGCTATCTTGAATGACGGTACACGCGTCATGTTCTGACGTCCAGGTGGCGCTCGCTGGTAGCAGCGATATGAAGACCTCGTGGTGGTGGGCAGAGTGGATGCAGCCAACTTAAATAACTGTACTTGGGTCATGATTTGATGTCAAGGTGGCGCTCTCTGGTGGCAGCGAAACGAAGTAGACTCTAGACCTTATGGTGGTGGACACAGTGGGTGCAGCCATCTCGAATAACTGTACTTGCGTCATACGTTGACGTCATGGTGGCGTCCTCTGCTAGTTGCACTGTGTACTAAGACAGTTGGGGTCTGGAGCTCGTTGTGAAGCCACTAGATGGCGACATCTTGGATAACGGTAGTTGCATCATCATCTGACGTAACAGTAGCGCCCTCTGGCGGTGGCACTGTGTACTAAGTCAGTTTGAGTCCGCACCTTGTAGTGAACACACCTGCATGAAATTGTTTAAATAAAGACTTATACACAAGTCCTTTTCCCACGAATCTCTAGGAGGAGGTGATGGTCAGATGACTTAGGTTAGTGGAGGTAACCCAAGTGACCTATCTTCTCGCTATTTTTCTTAGGTTAGTAGAAAGTGGTGCATTATCCTTTTACAATTTGAACTCCAGCCTTTTTTTCTGGGGGAGGGGAGGTGGAGGATTAGGTTAGTGGATGCAGCCTAATAGACCTATCTTCCCGCCAAAATCCGCCATCTTAAATGACATCATGTGCTGTTGCCAAGTCTATAAGACGCCATCTTGGATGTCATCGCCGCTATCTTGTATACATCTGGCAACAATGGAATGTGGGGTAACACCCCTGTAGTTTCCCTACTTATGACACCTAGATCTATGCACAATGTTAACAAATTTCTCTTCTTCAGGAATGCTTTCCTTGCCATTTCCAGTCTACATTTCATATCCTCCCTACTTCGACCATCATCAGTTATTTTTCTTCCCAAATAGCAGGACTCATTTTCTGCTTGAAGTGTCTCATTCCCTAATCTAATTCCCTCAGCATCACCCAATTTAATTCAACCACATTCCATTATCCTCATTTTGCTTTTGTTGATTTTCATCTTACATCTTCCTTTTAAGACACTGACCATTCCATTCAACTACTCTCCCAGGTCCTTGCCCATCTCTGACAGAATTACAACGTCATCGGCAAACGTAAAAGTTTTTGTTTGTTCTGCATGGATTTTAATTCCTACTCCGATTTCTTTTGTTTCCTTTACTGCTTGCTCAATATTCAGATTGAATGACATCGGGGATAGGCTACAAACCTGTCTCGCTCACATCCCAACCACTGCTTCCCTTTCATGCCTCTCAACTCTTATAACTGCCATCTGGTTTCTGTACAAATTGGAAATAGCCTTTCGTTCCCTGTATTTGACCCCTGCCACCTTCAGAATTTCAAAGAGTATTCCAGTCGACTTTGTCAAAAGCTTTCTCTAAGTCTACAAATCCTAGAAATGTGGGTTTGCCTTTTCTTAATCTATCTTCTAAGGTAAGTCGTATTGTCATTATTGCGTCACGTGTTCCTCCATTTCTACGGAATCCAAACTGATCTTCGCCTAGGTCGGCCTCTACCACTTTTTCCATTCGTCTCTAAAGAATTCATGTCAGTATTTTGCAGCTGTGACTTATTAAACGGATAGTTCGCTAATTTTCACACCTGTCAACACATGCTTTCTTTGGGATTGGAATTATTATATTCTTCTTGAATTCTGAAGGTATTTCGCCTGTGTCATACATCTTACTCACTTATCAGTAGTTCTAATGGAATGTTGTCTACTCCTGGGGCCTTGTTTCGACTTAGATCTTCCAGTGATTTGTCAAATTCTTCATGCAGTATCATATCTCCCATTTCATCTTCACCTGTGTCATCTTCCATTTCCATAATATTGCCCTCAAGTACATCACCCTCTATAAACTCCTTCCACCCTTCTGCTTTCCCTTCTTCGCTTGGAACTGGTTTTCCGTCTGAGCTCTTGATATTCATCCAAGTGGTTTCCTTTTCTCCAAAGGTCTCTTTAATTTTCCTGTAGGCAGTATCTATCATATAAGGTGGCTATAATTTCGCACCTTACAAGCACCCATCTACATACTTTGCCGTGACCTACAAACACAACTATGAATCATGTGATAGGTTGTACGTCGTATATATGAATATATAAAGCAGACTGACATTGTCACGTACACCCTGTAAATACTGTTAACGCTTATTGTATGAAAGGTGACGAAGTGTCTTTATTATCATACTAGTAGATGTTGGAACGACAGTGGAAATGAAACGGCAGGCGGCACTCAAGCCCTGGTCGGAAGGCCCATACAAGTGTGTTGGTCCTAGTTAAACACAGGAAGTAGCAAGACGGACATTGTGACACCTAAGCGCTGTGGCACAATAAAGTCGCGACCGGTCTGTTTGTAGCCGGACGGGAAGGATTATAGTTCCGAAACTACGAAAATCTTGGACGCAGCTGAGAGGAAGCGTCACTTCGCAAACCACGCAGGTTGGGTTATTTCCAAGGACTTTTACTCAGAAGGGTACCATTGTACGAGTATACGGTTTTCCTCGCAAACTTTCCGCGCTGGACGACAAAAGGCTAAAATATGGTTGGTCGGCGTTTGGAAGAATATTCCCTGGTTTCGAGAATATGACTCGTTTTCGGATTTACTAGGGTGGGGAGCCGAGCCTTGCTGGGAGGCCAGCGGTGGTGAGACGTGGTCTTCTGTTGTGAGAGACCGTGTATGACGGTCGCACGGTATCTTCTTTGTTGGTACAAGCGGACTTGCTGTCTCTGCTTTCAGGCGAGTTTATAGTTAGAACACTTAGGTAATGTACTGTTGCGAACCTATACGATTCTGGACTTCACCTCCAAGTTGGAAGTCGTCGTTCAGTACGCAACTTTCAGTAACTGAGGGCACTCCTTCTGCCTATACTTACGTTGGGACGTTATCTGAATTCCATCCTTGTGGCTGGGAGTTAGCGTTTCTCGTCTGTAGAACTCAGAGGAGAAGACAGTATTAGAGTATATTAGTCAGAGGACCGCCTTCTGCCGTCCTCGAGTTTTATTTTGTGGCTGAAGTTCTTCCATCGACGCAGTCGTGTACGAGAATCAGCACACCGACGGACCAGACGCAGTACATACGGTGATATCGCAAATTGTTTCTGCTTATTAGGGCTATAAAGCTAAACAGCCGTGATCACGTTAGTTCCAAAGAGGTTCCATACCGCCGTAGTTGTTGTTGTGGTCTTCAGTCCTGAGACTGGTTTGATGCAGCTCTCCATGCTACTCTATCCTGTGCAAGCTTCTTCATCTCCCAGTACCTACTGCAACCTACATCCTTCTGAATCTGCTTAGTGTATTCATCTCTGGGTCTCCCTCTATGATTTTTACCCTCCACGCTTCCCTCCATCACTAAATTGGTGATCCCTTGATGCCTCAGAACATGTCCTACCAAACGATCCCTTCTTCTAGTCAATTTGTGCCACAAGCTTCTCTTCTCTCCTATCCTATTCAACACCTCCTCATTAGATATGTGATCTACCCATCTAATCTTCAGCATTCTTCTGTAGCATCCCATTTCAAATGCTTCTATTCTCTTCTTGTCTAAACTATTTATCGTCCATGTTTCACTTCCATACATGGCTACACTCCATACAAATACTTTCAGAAATGACTTCCTGACACTTAAATCTATACTCAATGTTAAAATCTTTGAAAGTAGTGTCTTCTAGTTCTTGTTACGTAGATTTCAATCATTTCGCGTTATTAATATTAGATAGGGCAGTCACATGAAGGGGCAAAGTTGGGCAATTGATTAGTAATTTTACTTACGAAATGCAAACTTTGTAATATAAAGTTTTTTTTTAATTCTACAATAAATATATAAGCAGGAACAACGATTATCATTTAGTAGGATTAGCTGCCTTCGTCATTCATTTATTTTTAGATAGTAATTTATAAAATTAAGAGATCCTAAGATCTGCTTCGGGGAGTTGTCAGGCAGGGCCAACTCTTCATTTTAGCGTTTATTATTCTGCGTTGTGTGCATTAATTTTACATCCGCCTGGAGCAGCATCTTGGACTCTTACCCTTTGTAATATATGCCTCTACATCCTTACATTTGTCCTCTAGCCATCCAAGCTTAGAAATTTTGCACTTCCTGTCATTTTTGAGATGTTTGTATTCCTTTTTGTCTCCTTCATTTACTGTATTTTTATATTTTCTCCTTTCATCAATTAAATTTAATATCTCTTGTTACCCAAGGATTTCTACTAGCCCTCGTCTTTTTGCCTACTTGATCCTCTGCTACCTTCACTATTTCATCTCTCAAAACTACCCATGCTTCTTCAACCGTGTTTCTTTTCCCCGTTCTTGGCAATCGTTACCTAATGCTCTCTCTGAAACTCTCTACAACCTTTGGTTCTTTCAGTTTATTCAGGTCCCATCTCTTTGCCTTTTCTTCAGTTTTAATCTACAGTTCATTACCAATAGATTGCGGTCAGAATCCACATCTGTCCCTGGAATTGCCTTACTGTTTAAAACCTGGTTCCTTAATCTCTTACCGTTATATAATCCATCTGAAACATTCCAGTGTTTCCAGGTCTTTTCCACATACACAACCTTCTACCAAGATTCTTAAACCAGTTGTTAGCTATGATAAAACTATGCTCTGTGCAAAATTCTACCAGGCAGCTTCCTCTTTCATTCCTTACCCCCATTCCATATTCACCTACTCCTTTTCCTTCTCTTCCTTTTCCGGCTATCGAATTGTAGCCCCCTATGACTATTAAATTTTCGTCTCCCTTCACTATCCGAATAATTTCCTTTATCTCATCATACATTTCTTCAATCTCTTCTTCTTCTCCGGAGGTAGGTGGCATATAAACTTGTACTACTGTGATAGGCGCGGGCTTAGTGTCTATCTTTGCTACAATAATACGTTCACTATGCTGTTCGTAGTACCTTACCCGCGCTCCTATTTTTTATTCATTATTAACCTATTCCTGCATTATCCCTATTTGATTTTGTATTTATAACTCTGTATTCACCTGACCAGAAGTCTTGTTCAGACATTATAAAAAGAAATAACCCCGTTTGTGGTGATCCTGCAGAATGGTATGTCAATAAATCAACAATCGACATGCTTTTACAACGTGGCATTAATCAAAATTGTAACGGTGATTTTTGTAATTCACGAAGATCAACAGGCGAAAATCAGATATTTGCACAAAAATGTATTTTTCCATAAACTTTTAAATGGAGAATCAACTTTGCGTGATTTTCTAGTATACTCCTGCACCACCGGTGCTGTTTTTTGTGCACCATGTGAATTGTTCGGAGATAAGGCCGCGATTGCTACTAATGGTACTGCAGATTGGAAAAATATTTCTAATCTTTTATCTCCTCATTAGAATTCAATTCCACACAAAAATTCTGAGTTATCACTCTTAATAAGAAAAAAGTTACTTGGAACAATAGATAACCATTTCGAGTCTTATGTTGAGACAGAAAAAAATGTACAGGCGCTGTGTGTTGAAAAGAGCATTTGTAGCCTTGAAGAAGCTAACAAGTCATGGACTTCCCCTACATGGACACGTTGAAAGATTCCATTTATTACACAATGATCGGTTTATGATGTCTCTTGACGTTATAGTCGAGTTTGATCCTTTTCTTTCAGAGCACATTGAACGATATGGAAATCCAGGGCAGGGGCATACAAAGTATCTTTCCTCAACAATCTGAGATGAAATAATAGAGATTCTTTTTGGATGTGAGCTCCACCAGTTATGCAAAACACCGTTTGCATAACTGGCGGACCTCACGCCCAAAAATTTTAACTGCAAACACGGCCAACACAAGGAGCTGCAAATCAAAAAGATGAATAGAGCTTCTTCCTGAACGAATATAAAAGGATAATCGTAAGTGAAATAAAACAGGCCAAATATTTCTCTATAATAATAGATTCTACTGCTGACATTTCACATATTGAACAATAATCTTTCATATTAAGATACGTGAACGAGAATGGTGAATCTGTTGAACGTTTCCTTCTGTTTTTACCAAACCGGGACACAAGTTCGAAAACTTAGCTGAGGCCGTACTAAAAGTCCTGTCTACAAATTCCATTGATATTACTGACTGTAGAAGCCAGTCGGACAACAACGCAAGCAGTATGTCAGTAACCTACACTGGTTTGCATGCACACACTACAGAACGAAATCCGAAAGCGCAGATGTGCCTTGGGCAGCACATTCTTTGAATTAAGTCGGCACTAGTGCTGCTAGCTGTTGTCGGGAAGCGTGTTCATTTCTCAATGTAGTGCAAAACCTTTATAATTTTTCTCTGCTTCTACACAGCGCTGGGATAAAGTTCCTTTCTTTCATGAAACCAGGAAGCCGAACGGTAAAAAGTTTGTCGAAAACACATTGGCCTCAAGATAGGAAGTGTGTGTAAGTCTATATGAAAACTGGGAGGGCGTTATGAATGCCCTCACACATACTGCCAATAATACGTTTGAAAAACCACTTGTACGAAATGAGGCTTTAGCTTTATTGAATCAACTCAGCAGACTAGAAACAGTATTCACGATGCGTTCGGAACGATATACTCCAGAGATTTAATAGTGTAAATCTGAAACTGCAAAGTGTAAATATTGATTTCAATATAGCGCATGAATTATATGAATCACTTCTAGGATTTACTGCATCAATCCATGGAGATTGTGACTGATAAAGACTATGAATGCACCTATAAAAGATCACGAAAACGGAAACTTCATGATGACGAAGATCGGGCTCTGATGAAGCTTTTTATGACTGGAAGGGAAAAATTTAGAGTCCAAACATTTCTTCCAATACTCCACAACTTGTACGCCGAATTAGTGAGGAGGATGGAAAGCTATAGAACACAGCTGGACTCCTTCACAGTTTTCAGTAGCCTTAAGAACAGTTCACCGCCGGCTGCGGTGGTCTCGCGGTTCTAGGCGCGCAGTCCGGAACCGTGCGACTGCTACGGTCGCAGGTTCAAATCCTGCCTGGGGCATGGATGTGTGTGATGTCCTTAGGTTAGTTAGGTTTAAATAGTTCTACGTTCTAGGGGACTGATGACCACAGCAGTTGAGTCCCATAGTGCTCAGAGCCATTTGAACCAATTGAACAGTTTATCTACTACGATATTGCTGAACGTTCAGCAAAACTCCAAGCGTCATATGACACAGATTTAGAGCCTTACTTCCCTAGTGAGTGTGTACATTTCGTGGAACTTTTGAAATCTTCAGAGATTTGTGATATACCAGTCAAAATGAGTAAACTTTTACGAAAAGAGAGGTTAGAGTCCGTGTTTCCGAACGTTGACATTGCTCTTAGAATATTTCTATATGTGACACTTACAAGTTGTTCAGCAAAACGCTCGTTTTCGGCTCTTAAAAGACTGAAATCGTACCTACGTTCTACGTTGTCGGAGGAGAGATTGAATGCCTCGTGCATTCTTCACATCGAAGCCGCCGACCTCCTAAATGATAGTTTGTATAAAGATGTGATAAACGAGTTTTCTGCCGTCAAAGCCAGACGTAAACTTTGCTGACAAGTGAGTTTATTCATATTAGTTTTAAAAATTTAAGACTATAATGTGATTTTATAACTTAGAGCACATTCATAGGATTTCCTAACTACTT
Organism: Schistocerca gregaria; assembly: GCF_023897955.1. Taxonomy (NCBI): domain Eukaryota; kingdom Metazoa; phylum Arthropoda; class Insecta; order Orthoptera; family Acrididae; genus Schistocerca; species Schistocerca gregaria. The sequence goes on along the minus strand of NC_064920.1, from coordinate 968,535,706 downwards.
ATTGCCCGTTTATTCTACAATTGCCGATGGCAGAACGAATAACTAAACCTCGTTTACGTGCAGATGTGACCGAAGGCGCCCGACAATACTAAACAATACCCGAAAGACCCAGGCCGCTCGGTGCTGTACAATCAAGTCATACTGATACTGTAGTATATTATAATTGATGCTGAAATTTATAGATATGGCGGAAGTATACGTTATCGGAGAGTACGCTCAGATGAAAAAGTGTTAATAAATAACATAGTTCAGTTCGGCGATAAATACATAAAAGGTTTGCTAGTATCCTTAGAGTGAGTTATGGTGAGGGCAGTAGCTGCAGTACAAAACTGTTCAGCCCTTACGTGGATTAAAGGTATTGTGTACACTTATTATGCAGCATCTAGCTACATAGACTAATGCTTTACACATTAACTATCAGACTATGAAACAAATTCAATTTTTTCCCCACTTGTGTGTAAAATTGTGTAACAGCAAATTCAGTTTTGTGATTTTTCGTCTGTATTTAGTTATTAGTTCGTGCACCGAAACCTCAATTTCATTTTCATTTTTTACGCTTTCCAATAGATTCACGTACTAATACCGAGCGTGTTTTTTTTATCTGCTACACATTCAAGTTATTAGAACGTAAAACCACAGTTTAATTTTAATTTTGAACGCATCTCTGTAAAAGTACGTATTACTTTCTAATGTATGGCACGATCGCTTCAATTTGTAGATCGTAACACAACTTTTTTTAAATTTTCATTTTCAACGGTTTCGTGTAAAAGAACATATTAAAAGTGAATGTATAACAAAAATACATTGTCTCCTACATGATCTGCTGAAATTTTAGGCCATAAAAGAAAAGTTATTTTCCTTGGGTTCGTTTCTATTGTCTATCGCCAGAAGAAAAAATGGTTGAAATGGCTCTGAGCACTATGGGACTTAATATCTGAGGTCATCAGTCCCCTAGAACTTAGAATTACTTAAACCTAACTAACGTAAGGACAGCACACACATCCATGCCCAAGGCAGGATTCGAACCTGCGACCGTAGCGGTCGCGCTGTTCCAGACTGAAGCGCCTAGAAGCACTCGGCCACACAAGCCGGCTCGACAGAAGAATGTTTTAACAAAATGCAGTTTTAAATTTGCTTTATCCGCTGCCGTACACCAAGTACAGTTCAGGCACCATGTTACATTTTGATTGAGCGCGACTAGACCACTGACGCGTCCTTCAGAACAATGAGTAGCAGAGTACGGGAACAGCTCGCACCGCTTCCACCCAAAAGGGCAATTGTGAAGTGATCGGGCGCATGTAATATGATGTGCCTAGGAGAGCAAAATTTTTAAATCCGCCACTGTGCATGAGTCTAGTGCCTCTATTTGAAATCAGCTGCACTCGATTTATACTTTGATGGGCACAGTGCTATTGCATCAGTCAAATCTGAGAGAAACACAAGCCTTGGCTAAGGTAGACTTCAAGCTCGATTTCTGAAGGAATGACTCACGGGGATTTTTTAATGAAATAGCCGCCTTTCATTATTTTTTTATTATTCACTTATTTTACGCTATTGCCATTTCGGCTTTATAGCCATTATCAACTGAAAAGTGAAAAAAAACTGTCCGTTAACTATCCGACATGTCTGAATGCAGTGTTGTTCTCGAAATATTGTAACACATATGTGATCATATACACAAGTCGTTATTTTAGAAAAAAATAACGTAACTCCAACCTCTTTGATCACTGTTTTGGCTTGGTCTGCTAGGAGCTGGTGATTATATTTATGTTAAATTACTCATCTAACTACACTCTTTAAAATGGACGAAGCAACTTTTGATATGCTTTGAATTTTCTTTTAAAAATAGTTTGTTTCCTGAAAAAATTACGTTCATGGTGTTGCGCTGTTTCAAAAATGACCGACTCAGTTATCTTGCAAAGGGTTGATTTACGACCTCATGTTCAAGGAACGTTTTTGCTTCTGTTATCGCATACATTCAGCTGTGTCAGTTTTCGTTGTTCATTATTATGTACCCTGTCAGTTTCCTCTCGCAGAAGTTCACAAGGTATGAATGGTATCATTCTGTAACGAATCATAAACACACTGAAGTTCTTGGAACGCTGTCGTTTTCGACACGTGTTTCTATTATGATAGAAGGAGTAACTTCAGAGGAAAGCTCACTGTAACTTTGTTATCAGATTGGGAAACGAGGAGAACATTATTCATAAACAGTGTAGACGTGCAAGTTCGCCATTGGCGACGGTGCAGTGTCTCGCCTTTATGATACCTGGCCTGGGAGTAAATTACTACTGGCTGGCTGAAGCAAAGCAGTTGCAGCGGCAAGCAAGAGAACGAACGGACTGCTGCAGTCAGTTCAGAGTGAAAGTTAACGGCCAATAAAAGTCTCAGTGTTTTTCTCGGGGTATACGAGAGTCAAATAAATGTTAACCGCAAGGAGACATTCTATCACCTCACCAGAACACGTAGTTGGCCCACCGAAATATTGTAAGCTTACGAAAAATGTAACTCGACACCGTGTCCGCCATAGTTGTAACAAATAAATATGTTACCGAAGTTTACACAGCCGAGTTGTTGTAACTAACGATAGTGGTCAACGAGCTTCCCGAAGAAATCTGCTTCTCCAGAAATATTTAGAGAGCTCCTCATAAACAGGGCCAGACACGCAATGTCGAGCCACTCATCAACGAAGACAGTTTCGCAGTGGAAAAAATGACATCTAACACAAGCGGCCTCTGTCGGTCGGGAAGCATAGCGCTACCTGATCAGTTGCATTCTATGTTATTTCCTGCAACAGAATATCATATTCTCCTGGGTGGGCATCACAGCCTCAATAAATCTGAAGGACGTTTCCAGAATGAGATTTTCACTCTGCAGCGGAGTGTGCGCTGATATGAAACTTCCTGGCAGATTAAAACTGTGATCCCGACCGAGACTCGAACTCGAGACCTTTGCCTTTCGCGGGCAATTGCTCTAACATCTGAGCTACCGAAGCACGACTCACGCCCGGTACTCACAGCTTTACTTCTGCCAGTACCTCGTCTCCTACCTTCCAAACTTTACAGAAGCTCTCCTGCGAACCTGCAGAACTAGCACTCCTGAAAGAAAGGAGAGCTTCTGTATGGTAGAGCAATTGCCCGCGAAAGGCAAAGGTCCCGAGTTCGAGTCTCGGTCGGGCACACAGTTTTAATCTGCCAGGAAGTTTTACTGAAGGACGTTGTTCCACGAGGGTATATTTCAAATCGTTTTGTTGTTTACTACCGGTTTTTCGGCATGGCCCATTGTCGACTCCATCTAAGAACATAACGGCACACCACAATGAAACAAAAGAACTGGAATATCAAAAAGGGTACAGCTACATTGCATGTAGTGTTACACACTAACGCGTACACACACACAATAATTACCTATAGCAACATATGTAGATATATCGCCCTCGACTCGTCTCTGTCATATACCGATTCATAAATATTAAGATGGTAAGTGACCATGCCTTCCATAAACCGTCACAGTAAGGTAAAGATGTACTCATGAATATTATCAATAGTACTGTAAAATATTTGTATATTACTGTATGACTGACAGTTTACAATTTCCCGCACACAGCCATACACATGTCAGTTCTACGAAGAAGTATATAAATGCGATTTATAGCTGTGCGTTTCAAGGCCTGTCTTTTTGGCACTTCTGTTTACGTGTGCTGATACTGGTGTTCTCATTAGCACTATCGTGTCGTGCATCTACTATGCCAAGTTTCATTCACTGCTTTCAGATGGCATCATATTATGGGACAATTCATCACTAAGAGAAAAAGTATTCATTGCACAAAAGCGTGTAACCAGAATAATATATGTAGCCCACCTGAGCTCAAGTTGCAAACATTTATTTAAGGAACTCGGAATACACACAGTACCTTCTCAATACACATATTCACTTATGAAATTTGTTATTTAGTCCCGTCCCAATTAAAAAATAACAGCGAAGTGCATAGCTACAATACTAGAACAAAGGATTATCTTCGCTATTCTGGATTAAATCTGACTTTGGCAAAGGAAGAGGTGAATTATGCTGCCACAAATATCTTTGGTCATTTGCCAAATAACATTAAAAGACTGTCAGACAGGCAACCAACATTTAAAAACAAATTAAAAGAATTTCTGAATGACAAATTCTTCTACTCAATACATGAATTTTTAGATATGAAGTAGTAACTGTAGAAAAAGATAATTATTTTGTGTAAAGAAAACTTATATTAAAGTGACACGTCGCACATCATTACCAAAAGTCGTATTCGTGATCTATGGAACAAGTATTATATATGTATGTATGTATATTTTAGATGATGAAGGTTGACAACCGCCTGAAGCACAAATATGTTTGGCACGTAATTTTTTTTGGCGAGATCAGTAGGACGTATCCACATCTGTTGCTGTAGGTAATTAGCATACGTGTGAAACACTGCATCCAAAGTAGTTTTATTGTTTTTGATATGTAGCTCTCTTGTCTCATTATGGTGTGTTGTTATGTTCTTGGATTCATTTGAGAATGAGCCGTGCCTGAAACTGGCAGTGCCCCATAAGTCATCTGAATAAAGCCTGGTGCAACAATGTCCTCCTTTCACGGTCCAGTCACATTAATGTGACCATCTCCTGTGTTCGACGTCAACGTACAATAACCACTCACAGACGGCAGTTCGCAGCACTAGCAGTGGAGCGTATGTATTAATTGTGTTAGGGGACGCAGAAAACAGTGTAGTCGTTGTCGTAATTCAGAAACAGAGCGATTTATCAGACATACAAAAGGACATGATCATTGGCTTCCAGGCGAAAGGTGGAAACAGTTATGAAACGGCTAAGTTTACACACTATTGCCGCGCGGAATTACCCGAGCGGCTCGCCGGCGCGATAGCTCAGCGTGTTCGGTCAGAGAGCCGGGTGGTCTCTGTATTAAAAAACTGAATGATAGGATCAACAACGAACTTAAATGGATGTCATGTGACGTCCGCAACGACCAGACACAATGATCAACAACGAACAAAATAATAATTAAAAAAAAAGCGGTCCAAGGCGCTGCAGTCATGGACTGTGCGGCTGATCCCGGCGAAGGTTCGAGTCCTCCCTCGGGCGTGTGTGTGTGTGTGTGTGTGTGTGTGTGTGTGTGTGTGTGTGTGTGTGTGGTTGTCCTTAGCATAATTTAGGTTAAGTAGTGTGTAAGCTTAGGGACTGATGACCTTAGCAGTTAAGTCCCATAAGATTTCACTCATATTTGAACATTTTTTTGTAAACTGTTTTAATGCCACCGTAGTTAAAGTATACCCTGCAACAGTCGTGGAACAAGGCCAGGGGGCATTCCCTGGGTGATCTCGTCACTCTGCAAGGCACAGTAGATCAACACAAGTATGCATCTACCCTTGGGGACTATGTCCAGCCCTACATACAGTATATTTTTCCTCCACACGATGACATCTACCAACAAGACAATGCAACATGCCACACAGTACACAGCTTGTGTAGTACGAAGAGTACCACGCTGAACACCAAACTACTCGCGTTTAAACCCAGTTGAGAATCCGTGGGACCGCCTCGATCAGGCTGTTCGCACCATGGATTCTCAACCACAAAATCTAGCGCAGGTGGCCGTGGCATGCCTCTACATCCCTGTTGGTACCTTCTAGTTCCTCCTCGACTTTCTTCCTGCACGTCTGGCGCCGGTCCTTTCAACAAAAGGTGATTATTCAGGCTTTTGACAAGGGGTCACGTTAATGTGACTGGACAGTGTATAAAACCGTATGAGTGTTCGTGTCTCGGATGCTGGAAACGCTTTCGCTTTACATTCACATAAATTACACTACTGGCCATTAAAATTGCTACACCAAGAAGAAATGTAGATGATAAACGGGTATTCATTGGACAAACATATTATACTAGAACTGACATTTGATTACATTTTCACGCAATTTGGGTGCATAGATCCTGAAAAAACAGTACCTAGAACAACCACCTTTGGCCGTAATAAAGGCCTTGATACGCATGGGCATTGAGTCAAACAGAACTTGGATGGCGTGTTCAGGTACAGCCGCCCATGCAGCTTCAACACGATACCACAGTTAATCAAGGGTAGTGACTGGCGTATTGTGACGAGCCAGTTGTTCGGCCACCATTGACCAGACGTTTTCAGTTAGTGAGGGATCTGGAGAAAGTGCTGGCTAGGGCAGCAGTCGAACATTTTCTGTAACCAGAAAGGCCCGTACAGGACCTGCAACATGCGGTCGTGCTGAAATGTAGCATTTCGTAGGGATCGAATGAAGGGTAGGGCCACGAGTCGTAACACATCTGAAATGCAAGGTCCACTGTTCAAAATGCGGTCAATGCGAACAAGAGGTGACTGAGACGTGTAACCAATGGCACCCCATACCATCACGCCGGGTGATACGCCAGTATGGCGATGACGAATACACGCTTCCAATGTGCGACCACCGCGATGTCGCCAAGCACGGATGCGACCATCATGATGCTGTAAACAGAACCTGGATTCATCAGAAAAATGACGTTTCGCCATTCGTGCACTCAGGTTCGTCGTTGAGTTCAGCATCGCAGGCGCTCCTGTCTGTGATGCAGCGTCAAGGGTAACCGCAGCCATGGTCTCGGAGCTGATAGTCCATGTTGCTGCAACCGTCGTCGAACTGTTCGTGCAGATGGTTGTTGTCTTGCAAACGTCCCCATCTGTTGACTTAGGGATCGAGACGTGGCTGCACGATCCGTTACAGCCAAGCGGATAAGATGCCTGTCATCTCGACTGCTAGTGATACGAGGCCGTTGGGATCCAGCACGGCATTCCGTATTACCCTCCTGAATCCACCGATTCCATATTCTTCTAACAGTCATTGGATCTCGACCAACGCGAACAGCAATGTCGCGATACGCTAAACCGCAATCGTGATAGGCTAGAATCCGACCTTTATCAAAGTCGGAAACGTGATGGTACGCATTTCTCCTCCTTACGCGAGGCATCACAACAACGTTTCACCAGGCAACGCCGATCAACTGCTGTTTGTGTATGAGAAATCGGCTGAAAACTTGCCTCATGTCAGCACATTGTAGGTGTCGCCACCGGCGCCAACCTTGTGTGGATGCTCTGAAAAGCTAATCATTTGCATATCACAGCATCTTCTTCCTGCCGGTTAAATTTCGCGTCTGTAGCACGTCATCTTTCTGGTGTAGCAATTTTAATGTCCAGTAGTGTGATTTCTTGGTGTTTATTTCGCTAAAACTAGCTGACGTTAAACTATGTCCATCTCCACAGAACTGTAATTTTTGTGGCAAGCTGCTGTTCTGTGTCAGCTACATTACACTGTTGGCAGTTTTGCTTCGTGGCCACGCGATGCTGACGGACCAGATCTTTTACGAGAAACATATATGTCGCAGAACGTGTCTGTGAGCTGATGAATTTTTTTGTCCATATCGTCTTCCAGTGTAAGTCTTTTTGCATGCCGGAGCACATGAAGTTTTCTTCTGAATGTTTCCGATTATTGTCTTTGTCCTCTTTCACTAGGATTCCTCTCTGACACATCTATTGCAGTTTGTAAGGCTCGGGACATAGTTGCTGGAATGTATCTGTAATCTGTGTTGTCTACAACGATACTGCCAACCATTCTTTAGTAAATCCGATCGACTTGCAGGCAGTTTCAGTTTTCGAAAGTGGTTCAAATGGCTCTGAGCACTAAGGGACTTAACATCTGAGGTCATCGGTCCCCAAGAACTTAAATCTACTTAAACCTAACTAACCTAACGACATCACACACATCTATGCCCGAGGCAGGATTCGAACCTGCGACCGTAGCGGTCGCGCGGTTCCAGACTGAAGCGCCTAGAACCACTCGGCCACACAGGCCGTCGAGTTTCAGTGTTATTATAATATTTTTCACGACAAGGATGTCCATTTTGCCTCACACTCTATTAAACGTAGGTTACCTTGAGTCATCCAGAACTACACTAAGAAACATGCCTTACCAAGTTAACCACCCTATGATTTTTTTTAATTCTGCTACAGTATATGTTTTGTCTCAATGGCTTGCATAACATACCGTATTTTGTACAAGGTTAGCGTGTTGACACGTTCAGTCCTTTGAAAGATATTACATTTCCTTGTAGTATTCGCTATCGGACCAACTCTTATTTATTCTACCATTTCTTTGGAACCGACACCGATTACGTCGTGTATATTTTTTTCCCTAGTTTCAGACTCGACACATCCATTTTAACATATTCTATAAAGGGCTGCGTGCTTTCGTTAAGCCACAAGAACCGTGTTCTATCATTGTTCATAGTTTCCATACACTGCTTCTATATAAAAAAAAGTCAATTATGTCCAAGATTTTTACGATGTACTGGCGTATCGTAGATGTTACACCAACAAGCATTGACGATGAACAGTCGTGTAGTCCTGGTATGTAAGTGTTTGCCTTATTGGGTTAATGGCTCTGAAAAGATGACGAACAGTGTCATTGAACAATGGCAATCCTGTCTGAAAGAACTTTGAATTGGAAAAAGCTACAGTAAGATGTCCGTTTATATACACTTTGGAAACCATCTGGTAGCAGCAAATACGTTGTTGCCTATGTAAATCTGCAATGCTGCAACACATTCTTTAGGTACTGGTGCCCGACTTTGTCGAAGCCTTTGACTAAAAATCAACGTGCAGTAGCCCTAATATTTACGCCACATGCCGCCAATAGAAGTCCATGAACAACCCGACGATGTCTGGGGTTGTTTCAGTCTTACTGCTATGACTTTTGAGTATGTGCATGACAACATCATTGGCCTAAAATCTTTTTTCTTGGGAACGAGTACGAATATTCAAGTGTATTTTTTTTCCAGAGTATGTCGGCAGCGCTGTTTCACCCTCTCTACTTCCGTGAACTCTTTCTTGATGATAGGCTGGAAAGTTTTGTAAAAATCATAGAAGATACCATCAACTCCTGGACTCCTGTGTTTTGACTTGTTCGCGATTAGTGTATATTTTGCGTAACACACGACGAATGATACATAAAAAAACGCTTGAAAATCGGAATCATTTCCCGAAACGTGTCATGTATGTGATAAATAATTCAAGTGTTAGATCAGTCTAGACGGGTAAACTTATGTATTTTTATGGTGGCTTATTACCAGTAGTGTAGTGTAATGGGACTTCAACACATACTGTTGTGTGAATCAGACAGGCAGTTTTATAACGGTGGGTGAGTTGTCTTGATACGTAAGCGTGCTAGTCTTCTGTTCCTCATGCTTGTTCTCTACTACGACAAAGCCATCTTGTGTCGTCATCAGGTTTAAGTGCTAACCGTCAAGATTGACTCCGAATCCTCCTTTCTTGTTTCTTAGATGTCGTGTTTGTAACACTAGGGCAGTAAGGGCTGTGACATAATGAACTAACCAATCATGAAATTCGATTTTGTCAGAAGTGACAATATATGTTCCAATATTAGCAGTCATTAAGTGACGTCATGATGACATGACCAACATATAAGCATAAAACAATGCAGCTTTACAATATTAAGTGATTCCTCAGCCTCGCGGGGTAGCCGAGCGGTCTGGGACGTCTTGTCACGGTCCGCGTGGCTTCCCCCGTCGGCGGTTCGAATCCTCCCTCGGGCATGGGTGTGTGTGTGTCGTCCTTAGCGTAAGTTACTTCAAGTTAGATTAGGTAGTGTGTAAGCTTAGGGACTGATGACCTCAGCAGTTTGGTCCCATAAGACCTTACCAGAAATTTCCAAATTTGATTCCTCACATAAAATATAATAAATTCCTGGCTGCAGCACAATATTACAAAAATGGGAACTGTGAAATTATTCAGACATATGGGTGTATGTAATTTATTAGAATTATTAAGTTAGGGAGGTGTTGTGTGATAGCAGAATCAGACAAGTTTCTTCGTTGTATGTATCCAGCTACGGCCTCGAGTCGTTACTAGGATAGTGAAACTTAAAAGTTGGCTCTGACATGCTACTCTCTCATCACAAAGCACCTGTAATAGATGATATCAGCAACACATACAATATTCACTTCCAATACAGACTATAGTTCCGCAAAAGCTGTATAGCAGGGCTACATTACTTCTGCTGCAGATTTGACTGATACGTGACTGTTAATTGTTCCCAACCACATCACTGCAGAAAACGGTGATAGGCTATTGATCGGAAAGTGCAGGTCTCGATCCCACGTCAGTCTCAATATACAGAATGTAAACGCATAAGCTGTCAAAATTACGCAAACAACACACCTCGGTGTGCTTTACAAAAAGGCTAATGAAATGTCGTTGTACCACGTCTTTATTTTTGTTTTTCTAAAAGACAGATTTTTGTAGGTTTGACAGTAGGTGCAATTCTGTTTACATTCTCAGCTGACGGCACACGACCTTGCTCGTGTATAGCCAACATCGACGCGGCGGTTAGAGAACGTAACGGGCGAACCAGATCAATGTTATCATTGGGAGCGTACAACGACGGAGCGCGGTGACTAGATACTACCGTAACAAGTAATGTAAACAGGCACTGGGTAGTCAAGATCGTGTAATTCGTTTTACGTAAACAATGAATTAAGTAAAAACAGACGTTTTCGCTTTTACAGCATTACGTAACGAAGGTCGGGGTAGTAAAAACAAGCTAACATTACATAAAATGCATTCCCCTTAGTACAAAATCAACAAATTACCACGTAATTTGTTGCGCGTTAATTGCAATCAACTGTTTCCTCTTTTTACAATAATATCACAACGAAAACTAAATTCAGCATGTTTTTGTTTCCTACTACAGTATTTTAACGAAAATGAAACCCACATTGCTTGGTTTCCTGTTACACCAATCCTACAATAAGTGTTCGCAATGTCCACCATTCAGTTCGACACGTGCTTCATTACGGCAAACCCAGTTTATCGCGTTCGTTCACACACGCGCACATTTGCCTTTATGGTATAGGCAACATCGAAAATCCTCCGCGTACGTTCGTCCACATTATTTGCTGGGCATAAATAAGTTCCTTCATATGGCCCCAAAAGTAAAAATCCAGTGGATGTAAATCAAGGCTGCTTGCTGGCCATCGACGTGGACCAAAACGTTCTATACATCGCCTTGGAAATCGTTTATTCAAAAATCTTCGTACTATATGACAATTGTGGGGTAGAGCACAATCATGGAGCAAGCACGTGTTATGACGTACGGCTAACGGAATATTTTCTGATAAACTTGGTAGCAATGTTTCTTCTAGAAAGGCTCGGTAATTGTCACCAGTCAGTCGTGCAGGTAAAACTTAAGGCCCAATACTGTAATCGTCGATTACACCCCTCCATACAATTGCGTAAATGCTCCACTGTAGATGTTTTGCTACTACTTGGTGGGGATTGTGGACACTTATACTCCGCAGTTTGTAAAAAATACCACTCTGAGGATTCTTGTCGCAGAGGGAAATCTTGCACTTCCAACGCTTGTATGTGTTGAATGTGGAAAGACCGCAAAAGCTCTTCTTTCAAGGTGCTATGAACGACAGAGAGCGATGCCTCTAGTACTCTGAGTGGGATCTTCGTGGATGCGGTCCAGAATTTGTTCCTCAGCCTCCAACGTACGTTCTTCGCCTTGTGAGCCTCTGCCTTCCGCGCGGGGTAATAAAAACCCAGTATCTCTCAATCTGTGCAAATTAAATACGTACACGTAAGCTGTTTTCTGTCGTGATTTACTTAACACTAGAACGAAAGCGTATCAGAACAGACAATACGTTTAGCATAGAGAATTAACGTTAAAGATAACTACTGAGTTTGTTATGAGTGAAAAGTAAAATAATCGAATACAAGTAGAAAATTACTGTGATACAAAACTTTAGTGAACAGCGACAAATGTGCAGGAAGCGATTGTGCAGGAAGTGCCGGTAGATGTGGGCGAGCGGTTCTAGGCGCTACAGTCTGGAACCGCGCGACCGCTACGGTTAGTTAGGTTTAAGTAGTTCTAAGTTCTAGGGGACTGATGACCTCAGAAGTTAAGTCCCATAGTGCTCAGAGCCATTTAAATCATTTTTTTGTGCAGGAAGTCTTCGTCGTGGGTAGCGTTCTCGATAAATTCATACAGCTGTCCTCGCAACACCTTTTACCTCGCCATAAATTAAATGAATATCGCACAGTTCAGTAACATCTGCAAAGGTAACTCGTCGACTGTCAACGATCGGCATATTACAGTAACTCAACCACGCAGACAGCTGTGGCCTACGAGTTTGTGACTCACGCTCGTGATGTCGTGATGTCAATGCGCGCAGCTGTAATATCTACCTTTCCAAAGACATTGTCCCGAGATGAAACATTTTTTTTTTTTTACAGCCGTAGGTGATTGACAAACATGTTACTAGACGTTTCAAAGGAATTACTTGTGTTCTACTAACAGAATTTTTTGGGCAGCTTATACCATTTACATCCTCTTTGTATCTATTACTTCTCTCAATTCTATTAAAGTTTTTTGTGTGTAGTGTCGAAAACTGTAGTTGTAAACCGAAGCTTAGCACTGTCTTCTTTTCACCGTTCATCCATTCATTTGCCGTGCTTAGAATGCATTTAGCATAGCAGTATTATCAGAATGCCTACCGCCAGCGAATGCGTTTAGTTGATGGCAGGTGTCCTTACCAGTCGCAAAAACCTTCTGGATGGTGGAACTGTTGCCAGACATACTTGCTAGTGTAATCATTGCAAATAAAATATGATACGCAGCCTTGTTTAAATCAACAACTTAGCAAGAATATGACGGCATTAAATCGGTTGAGGAGTCGATTTCTGTGTAGTTTATCGCTCTGCCAAAACAAAATGATCGTTAAACGTACTTATTCCACTCCGTAATGAAAATAAAGACGGTAAACCTACATATCGCGATGCATAGTTGTTCTCCAGTGATTCTATTTTATAACATGAATCGAGTATTAGTGATTTTGGTTACAGTTTCATTGCCATCCATGATTAAATGACTCTGGATATACATTTTAAAGTATTATTGAGAAAAATGTCTTGGATTGAGACAAATGCTTTCTCTAGTTTTAACATAATACAAAAGTCACCTTTGCTGGAGTCTGTATTAACAGAGATAGTTAACACCACACCTGTGAGTAATCTTTTTCAGGTAGAGTAGTGATTAAGAGACTACATCCTGCCATTGACCAATATTCCGTTGAAATTACAGTCATATACATACATACATTACGTACTCTTACTGGTAGGAAACGTGGCACAGCATTAAACGTCTGAGGAAGCTGCGTGTTAAGAAGGCTGACCTGTTAAAACCGGTTCTTCTCTTCGCCCATTGTGAACACTACTAGTTCACCAACTTAAAGACTAGCGTAACATCTGCCCAATCTCCTTATGCTGCATGTGGGTCGCTGTGTGCATCACATCAAAAACACTGCCGCTATTATCAACTGAATTAAACATCTGCGTCTTGGGCAAAGTGACACACAGGTCAGTTTTGATGGGCTCTCCCTATTTACGGGCATTCCTGTCAAAGACTGCCTAGAGCTCCTATCTCAGTTATTCTATAGTACGGTTGTGGAATTGTTTAAGCACACGTTAACATCATTGTATTTCCTACATGACGGCCAGTATTTCGACCAGCTGGACGCCGTGGCAATGAAAAGTCCGTTAGCTCCATCCAAAATCAGTCTTTTTATGGAGAAATTTGAAGACATTGCTTTGGGCGCGGCTCAAGATAAGCAAAGTTGCTTTTATCGTTACGTCAACGAATATCTTATCATCTGGCCCCACGAACGTGAAAAACTAGGAGAATTCTTATAACATCTGACCGACAGTCAGGATCACATTAGGTTTACGATGGAAGCAGAGATACATGGCATTTTGCCCTTCCTTGGCGCCCTCGTTAGCCGGAAAACCAATAGACACCTCAGCCACAATACGTGCAGGAAACCCACACACACGGATAGGTAATCTACACGCTCTTAGCCACCATCATTCTTGTTAAAGTCGTCTCAGACGCTGAAAATCTGCCACCAGAACTATGCCACCACCAAAAAACCTTCCGGGAATACTGCTACAGTCATCGCCAGGTATCACAGGCTATTTCTGGTGAGACAACCGGGAAAACCACCACCGAAGAAGAAAACAAGAAACTTGTATTTTTCTGTGGAAAGAAAGAGACACATTATCTTATCAGTGTTCAGGTCTCAGCAAAACTACGTCAGCTCATGAGGCCCTTGAAGGACGATCTAGAGCTTAGAACGCCTGGAGTGTACAAAATACAATATCAGGGTGGCTGCTACTATGTCGGTCAAACAGTAAGCACTGTGGAGCAACGCCGGACGGAACACGAGAGGTGCTTACGCCAACGCTATCCTGAAAAATCGACCGTGGCAAAAGACGCTTTAGAATATCGACACCGAAGTCTATTCCAAGCAACAACTGTCATTAAGAGGACGAAGGGATTTTGTGATAGCGTCATAAAAGAATCGGTGGAAATAGAGACCTGAAAACACCAGCGAGCGGTGTAAGGCGCTGCAGCCATGGACTGTGCGCCTGGTCCCGGCGGAGGTTCGAGTCCTCCCTCGGCCATGGGTGTGTGTATTTGTCCTTGGATAATTTAGGTTAAGTAGTGTGTAAGCTTAGGGACTGATGACCTTAGCAGTTAAGTCCCATAAGATTTCACACACATTTGAACATTTTGAAAACACCATCAACAAGGACGGCTGTTTGCAGGTCACCACAGCTACGGCCATTGCGAGGTTGAAGCGGACGCGATAGACGCATGACGAAAACATTACCATATTGGGCGATGAAGAGAGCACCAGCGACTTCACGGCCAGCAACGTCGCTATGTAGCGGCGAAGCCACGACGCCACGGCCTGGAGTGAGAATGGCCGATGAGATCAGTCGAAAGCTCGTGGGATATTAACCATCTCACAGGACTGGAAACCTGAGATGATTTTATTAATCCCACACTGACTTTGAAATGTAATTGGCTTATGACAGAAAGCCAGACCTCCAGCAGAATAGTGGAATCATATGCAAATGTTAAAACCGTAGGACAGGCACTAACTGTATGGCTGTTAAGATTTAATCGTCACTCTGACGTGGGGCACATTAAGTGCATGGTAGCGTTGACAGTTGGTTGGTTGGTTGATTTGGGGGAGGGGATCAGACAGTAATGTCATCGGTCCCACCGGATTAGGGAAGTATGGGTTAGAAAGTCGACCTTGCCCTTTCAGAGGAACCATCCAAACATTTAAATGAAGCAATTTAGAGAAATCATGGAAAACCTGAATCAGGATAGCTGGACGCTGGTTGAACCTTCGTACTCCCAAATGCGAGTCCAGTTTGCTAACCACTGCGCCACCTCGCTTGGTAGCATTGGCAGTCTGACATACCATACACACTGGGGGGATTCATGCAGAGGAGACATGTTTGCGTCATTAGATGTCTCCGAGGAGACTATAGAATCTACGAAGGCATTACTGTAATGAAATGTAAACGATACAGAGTATCCAAGATATTAGCATGTCTTGTATTCCCGAAGTGTCATGTAAAGACATAGAATAACATATCGTATTGGCCAGGGGGGCGGGAGGTGTAAGGGTATTACAAGGCCGCTTGCACTGACAAGTATCTACAACTGCTGATGTAGGTCGATGCGAGAGTGCTACAACTTCAAACATCACTTGGAAGTGATTCGTCCTGCCTGCCAATATGACAGCATTATGACAGATGTCAGATGTTCTGGGTGAAGAATTTTACAATGGATAGAATGAGACCCACTACACGTTCGATACCATCTCTCAAAACTATAAAACTATATTCTTGTAGCGCCTGACTTCTCTAAGGCATCATATTAATGACGTCATTGTTTTTAACACAATAATGTCATTTTTATGCCAGTGGGGAGGGCTATTGTTTTTATAGTGTGACTTTAGTGATGATGTGCTCATTCTTATTTATACGTCTATTGTATGAGACCTCATCATTATGGACACTCTTACAGTCACATCACACAATGATAATGTATGGAGAATATAGACTATGCATCCATTTTAACACACACACACACACACACACATACTCACTTTCATGTCACATACTACTAATATGGGGCTGGATAGATTTGCTATGTAGTAAGAGTTTATTTGTTTAAATATTGCAGTGTGGTATTTGTTTAACATTTAAATTCTCAGCAATAGTTTATACTGTGGTATTTATTTAACATTTAAAGTCTCTATAAGAGCGAATTTGTTGTTAAATAATGCACTGTGGAAGTTGTTCAACACACAATATTGACATAATTTGTTAAATGATATAATCAATAACTGTTTAAAGTCATGTTTACATATGTCTTGAGATGGAGATTTGGGTATTTGGAACATTGATAATATTGCAAAAATTACCTCGAAATTGTAAATAGCAATTATTTCTGAGAGGAAGGGTTAATTGTACTTACATATCCTCATACCCTTTTTATTCTGCTTGAATTGAATGGGGGGAGGGGAGGGGGAGGATTGGTCTCTGTTGGCACTTCATGACGATCCTTCGACTACAGCGCACAGGCTTCAAATAACAAGGCTCATGGAATTACTCTAATAATGAAAGGGGTGAGGCAGAGAGGGAAGGGAGTTTGATTTTCATTGGCCCATAAAGAAAAGGGGTAGGAAGAGGGGAGGGGAGCCTTGAATGTACCACACACAATTGCCCAAGAGGCAGGTCGTCTGTGGTGGGAGAGCAATTGGGGGGGGGGGGGAGGGAATGGGCGTTTCCAGTTACCTTGGAGATAACACTTCCCTGTGACCTAGGAGATAACACGCCCAATTGCCTCAGGTGTAACTTCATACCCCGTTATCTTATCAATGACCTTGAAATGGGGGGGGGGGGGGGGGGGTAGAACAGGTACCATTCTCCTACTAACTATTAACAGTATTGCTTGTCAAAGCTTACAACATAATTAAAAAAAGTTCTAGTATTTAAATATAATACTGAAAGGAGCACATTTGCAAAATCTGTCTCCACTTGTATTACATTGCCGTTATCTCTACAAATAATACTCTCGGTAATTGGTGTTAATATGTACATTAAGACTTGTATATCTATCCACGTTAATGACCCTAATGATTAGGGCATTTGCATCGATGTTCTAAACCAAATTTTGTCCATTTACACGCAGATGAAAAATGTAATACCAGGGACAATTACGAAAAATAGAAAACAAAAAAATGGGCACTGTGAATACAACACTGACTGTGTGACACGACAAGTAGCAAGAAGTATCCAAATCCGTAAGTCGTGTATGAGTTCAAGACGTATGCCTAAATCGAAGCTGCTGATTGGATATTATCCACAGCCAAGCGACGCAATCTTCAGTGAAGTCAAGAAGCTTCGCTATGTTCTCCTGGTGTAGCTAATGCTTGGCATTTTACTCCGCACTCATACAGTATTTATTCGTCCATGAAATAATCTACTCCAGAATTCTGTGTCATTGTGGATACTGTTTCGACGAATTGCGCCTAAACCCGTTCGAAATGTCAGCATGCCTTGTGTTTCCTGTGCAGCACACTTCGTTGGAACTGGTCGCGCAATAGACGGTGGCTTTCTCATATATGCTGTGAGGAGACGGGAATCGGCGCAGACGGAATCTGACGAGGTGGGGAGGCGTATCTGTTACTCCTATCCCTCCCCCAGCCCCACGACTCTCTCTCTCTCTCTCTCTCTCTCTCTCTCTCGCTCGCTCGCTCAATGTCACCGCGATTCTCCGCTTCGTAAGTCGTTGTTCACGTCGCTGCTCATCACTGGCTTTGCGAGACTCAGCTTTCTATTTGCTCAACTACGTTCATCTAACAGTTACTAAACTGAAGGTTTGAAATGACACGCAAACGCCGCTAACGGTACCTTCCGGTGATAAAGATAACAGTTCTTTACAGGAATCCTATTTCTGTTACTGTAAGTGGCGATCAGAAAGTTTCTATTCGAAAATCATACAGTCCAGAATTGGTATGCTAGTCAGGCAAAAGCGCCGTGAGCACAGAGGCAACATCCCACTGACGCATCAGGTTGAAGATACCCGTTTGGTAAACCACCGTGCCTTCTTCCTGAAGAAGTTCGTAACTGCCAGTTGTACATCCTCGTCTGACAGATATCGTCGATTGCTGAAGGCCTTTTTTAGTGGATCCAAGGCTTGATAACCGCGTGGGAAGAGACGAGGACTATAGGACGGTTGTTAGAGTATCTACCATTTGAGTAAGGCTGGCCTCCGAGATCGACTTGCGTCTTGTGTTCCTATCACGACCAGCACGAAACTTGGCGCACCATTCCACAAACGTGGTTCTCGACAGATATGCTGCCGCACAGACATTTTTCATTCTATGATCGATATCTACCGGTGTTTTTCCTTTGGCATCCAAGAAAAGACTAACAGCACGTTGGTCCTCTTTGGACACATTTGGTAATAACATCGCCATAGTTCACATTCCAGCATTTGCCTCACACACGTCGGAGAAACACGAATGCCCTTGCCTACATGTCAGTGCTTACATACCCGCATCGGATTCTCGTTGGTTTGCATACACGCCGCAGCAACGCCCTCAAACAAAAACTTTTTGATCTCGCAATATAAATCGCCTTCTACAAGCCAAGAGATGATCATACGGAATAGCTTCGCAAATATGGCATTGCCTCGAGAAATATTTGATTAATAGAAGCCACTGCGTTATTCTGTGCGGCGAATGTTCTACAGAAAAAAAAACTAATATCGGATGTACCACATGGATGAGTAATAGGACCTCTAATGCTTCCAGCGTACGTAAACTGTTTACCATGTATCGTCAGCAGCGCTGACGATGCTGTTGTCTAGCGGAAAGTATCGTCGTTGGTCGGTAGTAACGAATTGCAGAAAGACTTGCACAAAATTTCTACCGATATAATGAATGGCAGCGCTATTTAAGTGCGAATAAATGCAAGAGAGTGCCTATAACAAAGAGAAAAACCGTTTATTATTGGATTACGAGGCTAGCGGCGAACATCTTGAGCATTTAGCGTATTATAAGAATTTAGGGGTAGTGCTAGTAAACTATACGAAATGGGATCATCACGGAAAATTATTACTGGTGACGGTGAATGTTGCAAGGGTTTTGGGAAGGTGCAGCGCATGAGTTAAGAGCATCACATATACGATGCCAATGTGAGTAACCCTGGAACATTGTTCCAGTGTGGTGTCCTTGACACTGGCGTAACGTTACGCATCGAATGAATTCAGAGAGCACATGTCGGTACAACACGTACAACACGTACGGCGCACTAGAGGTCCGTATAGGATGTTGCAACACATATGGCGGCAAGGGGTCTACTCGAAATTTGAAGGAGAAAACTGTGTGTGTGATATTTGTTTATGAACAGCGCTGCTTCCGAATTATATTACTTTTGAACACAGTAATCCTTCTCTTACACACTGTCCAATAAGAATTACTTAGCAATACTTAGTGAATAAGTTAACTGTCTTATTTTAGGAGGGTGGTTTGAAAAGTTGTCGGAATCACCACGAGAGGTCAGCGCTAGCGCAACGAGTTGTTTACGTGATATTCGTGGGACTGTTGCCTGTATATACACTGGAGGGACTCTGCTCCTTCACATTCAACTGTTGCAAAGTCGACAAATGAATTTAAATTTGGTCGGGAGAGCTTAGATGATGATCTGCGCAGTGGTCGGCCAAGAAATCATTCCAAAAGTGACAAAATGGTCATGGGGGTTCGCCAATTGAAGTGCGTGGAATTGCCCACGCTTGCTATATGTCATCTGAAAGGGTATATCACATTTTAACTGAAGAATTAGAAATGAACAAATTATGTGCAAGATGGTTGCCGAGATTCTTGACGCTGGGCCAAAAACGCATGACAGTGGACATATGGGAACAATGTTTGGCCCGTTTTAGAAGAAACGAACAAGATTTTCTGTGCCAGTGCGTGGTAGCAGAAGAAACTTGAGTGCACCGCTGTACCCCAAAGAACAGTCAAAGCAGTGCAAACATGCTGATTCTCCGCCACTAAAGAAAGCAAAGACAATTCCTTCGGCGGGAAAGGTCAAGGCATCAGTATTCTGGGATGCGAAGGCGATTCTGTTTGAAGATTATCTTCCCACTGGGCAAACAATTACTGGAGAATACTACGCTGAGCTACTGGACAAATTGCGGACAATATATGGAAAAAGGCCAGTTTAGTAAGGAAGAAAGTCATCTTCCATCATGACAATGCGCACCCGCACACATGTCGCGTCGCCACGGCAAACTACACGTATAAGGTATGAATTGTTGCCACACCCACCGTATTCACCTGATATAGCTCCGTTAGACTTCCATCTCCTCCCAAAACTGAAGATTTTTCTTGGTGAACAAAGATTCACCTCAAACTAAGAATTGATAGCCGGAGTTGGCAACTATTTTGCACGCCTGGAGGAAACTCATTTTCGAGATGGGATCAAGGCACTGAAACATTGTTGCACCAAGTGCATTAATCTACAAGGAGACTACATTGAAAAATAAAAAATGTTTCAGTGATGTAAGTACTTTTTTTTCTATTCCGTTCCGAGAACTTTTCAAACCATCCTTGTATCTAAGAATAAAAATGTGCTGGATTTTTACCAGCATTGTCGTCTTGACCCGTGGGTAGGTCATCTTGCCCAATAAATTACATGTCATATTGCGTTGTCGGAGAAGTGCTGTAACGCTTACGCAAAAATTACGCAGCAGCAGCGGCTAAAGCTTATTGTTACTAAGAATGAGTTTAATAAAAAGGAGTTTGCTTGGGTCCTGTTAACTACTATATAACTTGTGATAAGGGGTTTCATTAATATAGTCTCTTTAAAACTTCAGAATCATCATGAAGAAGTATTAATAATGACAATGACAAATGACATGTGTCAATAATGGCTGAGTGCCAGATTAACAAATTATTTCAGTTTCAAAATTGCATTAACATTTAGTAACCACAGCATATTAATTAGATGTAGAGAATAATAATTATTATTTGGAGGATAAGGAAGCTTCTTTCACTAACAAGCAAAACATGGAATTATAGCAAACTCGGACTATCAATCACGAGCCTAACCATGCAATTGCTTTTGCGCTGTGCTTGCGAATTTTACCTTGAATTCCATCTTCAAGTTTAGCTAAGCCATCTAAATCTCTACAGGCTTTATAAATGAAATCAGGCCTTGAGCGTGGCATTATATCTGCCATCATGGACGTGAGGGCAGCGTGACACGTCTTGTCTCCTAGCTCTCGAACGACACTAATCTTCTGGTCGTGCGGTAGCGTTCTCGCTTCCCACGACCGGGTTCCCGGGTTCGATTCCCGGCGGGTTCAGGGATTTTCTCTGCCTCGTGATGACTGGGTGTCGTGTGATGTCCTTAGGTTAGTTAGGTTTAAGTAGTTCTAAGTTCTAGGGGACTGATGACCATAGACGTTAAGTCCCATAGTGCTCAGAGCCATTTGAACCATTTGGCACTACTCTTCCACCCTCGCAGACAGATCTCGTCTCACAACAATTCTTGGAATCGCGCTCCCATGTTTCGCCCTCAGATTGTTACTATCGATATCTGAGTGCTTACACAATGGAACAAATAGCGTTAAGTTGGATATATTGTGTATGCACGGTTATGACACACTCTTTTACAGTGCCAAGGGGTGGGTGAACCACCAAGTTGGAAAGAAGTTTCCTCCTCTACGCACATTGGCCCCTTTCGTTGGGGGTATGTGAGAGTTGTGTCGTATGCGGAGTTATGGAGTATAGGTGAGTGTAATGGATGCGTGCATACTGTATTATTATGTTTGTGTTGAACGATGATGACGAGAGAAGGGAGAGGATGAAACCCGGTCCCGGCACACAACCCACTCTTCTCGGATAGCAGCAAGGTGGTCGCCAAGCTTAATGGCCCTCTTCAACGGACGAGTCACCATCAACAGTGGCACTTTCCCTCACCACATGAGGCGCTGCAGAAGGTTTTCGTATTTAAACCAGGACACCGACGCAGAATCTGGCGATCAGGAACTTTACGCCACTACTCCTCTTTCCCTTGCTGCCACTTGCTGGTAGTGAAAATTCCACCCGCCACCAGCATATGAAACAGGTTATCCTCGAGTCAAGCGCCACTGCACTTCTATGCGAATATCTTGCCCCAGTATTGAGGCAAGACTATTCTTTTACATTAGTGTTTTAAAATGTTAAAGTACTATAAGTATATAAAAGCAGATTTGTATAACATTGTTCATCGCAACAAAACGCTATTCTATCTCCAAAACCGCATTTATGAAAAACTGTTAACCATTAAATCTGTATCTGGAACCTAAAAGAACTGGCTCGTAATAGAATTTAGTACGAAACTTACGAAAAAAGTTGTACTAACCATTTTTCCTAACACGATGCCATCAACCCCGAAAGTGACGAGTTGCTGATTTACAGGGGAAAAGAAGCTGAAGCCATACATCACTGAATCCTATAACGTACCGCTGTATATTCTACAGTTTCATTAAGGTGTATCAATAACGTAAGTTTATTATTAGAGAGTCTGTAGATTAGTTTCAGGTATTGGTCTGTAATTAGAAAGGCTGGTTAGCCAATCTAGCAGACGAATCAAACCAGCAGCTAATTTATCGTACGTCCTATGAAAAATGTTGTTTCAGAACACCAGGCTACTGAGGACATCTCAAAAATGCATCAGCCCTGGTAAAATTCGTTCTAATAAAATGACGATAAACGTAATATAGGTGGTTAAAGATGTCCTTGAATTGAAGACGTTATTCTACGGTAAAGAACTTTCCTAAAAGAACTGACTTGTAAATTTTCTTTTGTACTTTATAGGTGGCTGGGACTAAATAGCAAATGTGTCACTTTTTTCTGTGCTTTTTGTTGTGAGTAGCTAATTGTTTTACGTAGGCGGTGATGCTACCGCTGCGCTACGGAGACGGACTTTATCTTATTATCAGCAAGTTTTGCATATTTATTTCCATTTGCGTGTGACAACCCACTCCTGAGGGACAGAGAGACTGAGAGAGAGAGAGAGAGAGAGAGAGAGAGAGAGAGAGAGAGAGAGAGAGAGAGCACTTTAAACGCTAAGGAGAAAAAAAATTGTTTTTGGATATGGAGGACACGAATCAACCACTCAACTACTGTACTACGTTAACTCCACACATTTGTCACTACAACACAGTAAACTTACAGATTTCGCCCTTTGTGCTGTAATTTAAATATCATGAGGGCTTTCATCGCCGACATGTCTTTATGTTACAATTAATTATGACGAATCCTACCAAGAACGACTTGTGTTTTATAAATCTTTAATGTGACGCTACCATGAAACGGCAATGGCAACATCAGCTTGTTCCAGTCTCCTTCATTTCCACCAATTCAATCAAACTTGGCCTAATGAAATAATTCAAATTTGTAAAGCAGCGCATTTCACAGACAGTAAATGTCCTGTGACTAGGCCCTCCGTTGGGTAGACCGTTCGCCGGGAGCAAGTCTTTCGATTTGACGCCACTTCGGCGACTTGCGCGTCGATGTGGATGAATTGATGATGATTAGGACAACAAAACACCCAGTCCCTGAGCGGAGAAAATCTCCGACCCTGATGGGAATCGAACCAGTACCATTAGGACTGGCATTCTGTCACGCTGACCACTCAGCTACCGGGAGCGAACTTCACAGGCAGTAAATTTGTATATCTACCTCATAAATTTCTTCGATTCCAGCGGTCAGGATAAAAGAAGGTGTATTTGATAGCGCACAAAAGAAATGATATAACTGGTATGATTAATTAATGTAACAGAAAGTTTCCTTGCAAAAAGGAAGAGATGCCAGTTACAAACCGATGGTAACTAATATGATCGAATCATGACGACAATGAGAATGTAACCTGTCTCTGAAGGCATATTGGATGGACAACAATCTCGACTACACCACATAAAGTTGTAAAGACGTATTGGAAGAAAATGGTAATAGAGTCATATAAATATTTCTGCCGTTGAAAGCTGGTATTAAGTAGTTACCTACTTAACCCACGCCCGGGTTCCCGGGTTCGATTCACGGCGGGTTCAGGGAATTTCTCTGCCTCGTGATGACTGGGTGTTGTGTGATGTTCTTAGGCTAGTTAGGTTTAAGTAGTTCTAAGTTCTAGGGGACTGATGACCATAGATGTTAAGTCCCAAGGTGCTCAGAGCCATTTTTTGAACCTCCTTAACCTCCTTGTTAGCGGATTATCGTTAATGTATGATATGAGAAGAACGACATCCAGTACAACAGAAAAAAGTAAGGTAAATTTTTATGGTCTCTCATTCTTTGTCAGTTGTCTACAAAGATTCGGAGCTAGTGCTATGAGACTGCTTTTTTATGAGTCAACTTTCGACCTCCCTGCATACTGTTAAAGGAACAGCTCAACGTGTCTTGAAATATTTTTAATAGAAAACACTGAAAGCTTCGAGGTTAGTGCTCAGAGAACAGCAAGGATCACTTTGTTGTAAACAATGAAATACCGGTACAAGTAAGGATTTTTTGTTGATTAGTGTAAATGATTCTAGTGCATAATCATTGATCTCTGTCTTCCTCTACAGTTATTGCCCTCTACAGCTCCCTCTAGTACCATGGAAGTCATTCCCTCATGTCTTAGCAGATGTCCTATCAACCTGTCCCTTCTCCTTATCAGTGTTTTCCACATATTCCTTTCCTCTCCGATTCTGCGTAGAACCTTACCTTATCAGTCCACCTAATTTTCAACATTCGTCTATAGCACCACATCTCAAATGCTACGATTCTCTTCAGTTCTGGTTTCCTACAGTCCATGTTTCACTACCATACAATGCTGTACTCCAGACGTACATCCTCAGAAATTTCTTCCTCAAATTAAGGCTGGTATTTGATATTAGTAGACTTCTCTTGGCCAGAAATGCCTTTTTTGCCATAGTGAGTCTGCTTTTGATGTCTTCCTTGCTCCGTCCGTCATTGGTTATTTTATTGCCTAGGTAGCAGAATTCCTTAACTTCATTGACTTCGTGACCATCAATCCTGATGTTAAGTTTCTCGCTGTTCTCATATCTACTACTTCTCATTACCTTCGTCTTTCTCCGATTTACTCTCAAACCATACTGTGTACTCATTAGACTGTTCATTCCGTTCAGCAGATCATTTAATTCTTCTTCACTTTCACTCAGGATAGCAATGTCATCAGCGAATCGTATCATTGATATCCTTTCACCTTGTATTTTAATTCCACTGCTGAACCTTTATTTTATTTCCATCATTGCTTCCTCGATGTACATATTGAAGAGTAGGGGCGAAAGGCTACAGCCTTGTCTTACTCCCTTCTTAATACGAGCAATTCGTTCTTGATCGTCCACTCTTATTATTCCCTCTTGGTTGTTGTACATGTTGTATACGACCCGTCTCTCCCTATAGCTTACCCCTACATTTTTCAGAATCATGAAGAGCTTGCACCATTTTATATTGTCGAACGCTTTTTCCAGGTCGACAAACCCTATAAACGTATTTTGATTTTTCTTTAGCCTTGCTTCCATTATTAGCCGTAACGTCAGAATTGCCTCTCTCGCGCCTTTACTTTTCCTAAAGCCAAACTGATCGTCACCTAGCACATTCTCAATTTTCTTTTCCATTCTTCTGTATATTATTCTTGTAAGCAGCTTCGATGCATGAGCTGTTAAGCTGATTGTGCGATAATTCTCGCACTTGTCAGCTCTTGCCATCTTCGGAATTGGGTGGATGATGCTTTTCCGAAAGTCAGATGGTACGTCACCAGACTCATATATTCTACACACCAAAGTGAATAGTCGTTTTGTTGCCACTTCCCCTAATGATTTTAGAAATTCTGATGGAATTATATATACCTTCTGCCTTATTTGACCGTAAGTCCTCCAAAGCCCTTTTAAATTACGATTCTAATACTGGATCCCCTATCTCTTCTAAATCGACTCCTGTTTCTTCTTCTATCACATCAGACAAATCTTCACCCTCATAGAGGCTTTCAATGTATTCTTTCCACCTATCTGCTATCTTCTCTGCATTTAACAGTGGAATTCCCGTTGCACTCTTAATGTTACCACCGTTGCTTTTAATGTCACCAAAGGTTGTTTTGACTTTCCTGTATGCTGAGTCTGTACTTCCGACAATCATATCTTTTTCGATGTCTTCACATTTTTCCTGCAGCCATTTCGTCTTAGCTTCCCTGCACTTCCTATTTATTTCATTCCTCAGCGACTTGTATTTCTGTATTCCTGATTTTCCCGGGACATGTTTGTACTTCCTCCTTTCGTCAATCAACTGAAGTATTTCTTCTGTTACCCATGGTTTCTTCGCAGCTACCTTCTTTGTACCTATGTTTTCCTTCCCAACTTCTGTGATGGCTCTTTTTAGAGACGTCCATTCCTCTTCAACTGTGTTGCCTACTGCGCTATTCCTTATTGCTGTATCTATAGCGTTAGAGAACTTCAAACGTATCTAGTCATTCCTTAGAACTTCCGTATCCCACTTCTTAGCGTATTGATTCTTCCTGACTAATGTCTTGAACTTCAGCCTACTCTTCATCACTACTGTATTGTGATCTGAGTCTATATCTACTCCTGGGTACGCCTTACAATCCAGTATCTGATTTCGGAATCTCTGTCTGACCATGATGTAATCTAATTGAAATCTTGCCGTATCTCCCGGCCTTTTCCAAGTATACCTCCTCCTCTTGTGATTCTTGAACAGGGTATTCGCTATTACTAGCTGAAACTTGTTACAGAACTCAATTAGTCTTTCTCCTCTTTCATTCCTTGTCCCAAGCCCATATTCTCCTGTAACCTTTTCTTCTACTCCTTCCCCTACAACTGCATTCCAGTCGTCCATGACTATTATATTTTCGTCCCCCCTTACATACTGCATTACCCTTTCAATATCCTCATACACTTTCTCTATCTGTTCATCTTCAGCTTGCGACGTCGGCATGTATACCTGAACTATCGTTGTCGGTGTTGGTCTGCTGTCGATTCTGATTAGAACAACCCGGTCACTGAACTGTTCACAGTAACACACCCTCTGCCCTACCTTCCTATTCATAACGAATCCTACACCTGTTATACCATTTTCTGCTGCTGTTGATATTACCCAATACTCATCTGACCAGAAATCCTTGTCTTCCTTCCACTTCACTTCACTGACCCCTACTATACCTAGATTGAGCCTTTGCATTTCCCTTTTCAGATTTTCTAGTTTCCCTACCACGTTCAAGCTTCTGACATTCCGCGCCCCGACTCGTAGAACATTATCCTTTCGTTTATTATTCAATCTTTTTCTCATGGTAACCTCCCCCTTGGCAGTCCCCTCCCGGAGATCCGAATGGGGGACTATTCCGGAATCTTTTGCCAATGGAGAGATCATCATGACACTTCTTCAACTATAGGCATGTCCTGTGGATACACGTTACGTGTCTTTAATGCAGTGGTTTCCATTGCCTTCTGCATCCTCATGTCGTTGATCATTGCTGATTCTTCCGCCATTAGGGGCAATTTCCCACCCCTAGGACAAGAGAGTGCCCTGAACCTCTATCCGCTCCTCCGCCCTCTTTGACAAGGCCATTGGCAGGATGAGGCTGACTTCTTATGCCGGAAGTCTTCGGCCGCCAATGCTGATTATTTATCAAAATTTAGGCAGTGGCGGGGATCGAACACGTCTTGATTATGAATCGAAGACGCTACCCCTAGACCACGGGTAGACCTAATACGTTCCAAAACTCCGCACATAAAAGTTGAATTTTCCGGTGTTCATACCTCGGGTTCTATTGGTAACTAAGAGGTAGCCAACTGTTTGGGTAGCCCCCGGGCTTGGGACTAATTGTATACCCAACAGAAGGATCGTCTTAGTGTCACTATCATAGAGTACAGGGCTTAAGTATGAATATTACACACTTCCTCCTGCTTAGGCAGGAAACCCTCAAAGAGGACTTATTTGCTATATTTTCGTCGTCCCAAAACCTAGCCGAGGATTCCAAGACGGCTACGCCCAGTAAATGTCTGTCCCTCAGATCCCGATCTCGAAATTTTTCTTCCAGTCTTCATGCGTTTCGGAAATACTGAGATTCAAAGTTACCCTTTTTGTACACGTAAAATACGCACATAAAATCCGGTGTAAAGCGAAAATGCAGCTTGTAAAGTGACATAGCACGGAGAACTACACTGAAAGTGTCTCTCCATTATCGTCTGTGAAGCCCATACTGCAGTACTGAAGCACACCAAAAAGGTTTTTTGCACGTAGAATCCGATCTGCAGTATAAAATTAGTTTTGCGTTCACATAAGTAAATTATCTAAGTTTCACTGAGCAGTACATTTCTTTTCAGATGAGTGACATGCCTTGGTGCAGCAGGGAAAAGAAGGGAACCAACGAAAAATGCTCATGTCGGAGCACAAATAATGCGGATATGGTCCTCTTTAGCTGTGCGGAGTGTCCGCGCGGTTGGAGGCACCATGTCCGGATTGCGCGGTCCCTCCCGCCGGCGCTTCGAGTCCTCTCTCGGGCATGGGTGGGTGTGTGTGTGTGTGTGTGTGTGTGTGTGTGTGTGCTGTTCTTAGCATTAGATAGTATAAGTTAACTTAAGTAGTGTGTAAGTCTAGGGACCGATGACCTTAGCAGTTTGGTCCCTTAGCAATTCGCACACATTTGACCATTTTTTGTTCGTCTTTATTTAAAAGACTGAATAGGGTGGTACTAGCTTTCTTATTGTATCATTCTCAGGCCTCTTAAGTCAGCCACTGTGGCCAAGCGGTTCTAGGCGTAGGTTCGAATCCTGCCTCGGGCATGGATGTATGTGATGTCCTTGGGTTAATTAGGTTTAAGTGGTTCTGAGTTCTAGGGGACTGACGACCTCAAATGTTAAGTCCAATAGTCCTTAGAACCATTTGAGCAATCAGGCCTTTAAATAAGCTTCCCACAAATAATGGTATATGAACATATTCAATTCTGATCTGCCATGGTGCTTCAAAGTTCGCGATATTATCATAAATATCAGAGAAACATTCTGAACTGCGAGAAAGAAGCTCTCTGCAATGTGAAGTATTCTGAGACATTATTGGGAAGAGGAGCAGAGGTGAAGCAGCTGATGGCGAGAACAGACATCTATATGGAAAGAGAGAGGTTTATTTAAACGCTAAACGTGTAAAAGTCAGCTTAAATGTCATTAAATGTTAGGAAAAGCTACAGGAAGTTTAAGAGTTAGTGAAAAGGTAAGCTATTTTTCATTCACAACGAACTTTACTGGAATGTTTTGGTGTTCACATGTCACAGTCGTCTCCCGATGAAGGAGTGCCGGTTCGAATCTGCACACGGTCCAGTTCCATCAGAATAGGTCTCCTTTCATAGGAACTGTTTTGATTTCACCCGTAATTTTCCCCCAGTCTGACGCCAGCATTAAAAAATCATCGGAATGTACTACTGCACATAACCCGTAGTAACGTCTGTCTATAGTGCAGCCGTGTAAATATAGAACATTTCAGAGAACGATGGAGTCTGACATCAGTGGCATGGAACAGAAGAGGGCTGCAGTGTTCGAGCACAATTCTCTTTCGCATTAAGACGACTGTGAAAATTCAAGTAATGTAGAAATACTTTCAAAACTTGCTAGGTAGACTCTGTCCTGATGGAGGGTACTTGGCCATTCAAAAGGCTACACAGACTTTGTAGTATTACACATTCCACATAACAGAAATATTTAAAGCTTATTAATTTATGAGTAGTAAGTAAACGTATAAAACATTAAATGCGGTAGTGACTTCAACCACCAACAGATATTGTAGAAAATCTCTGGGAAGAGATCCACAAGCAGAATACGCATAAGAAACACAGTAAATATCTTGCATTTTTCTCATCCAGAATAATACGTTTTGGCAGAGCCGGGAGACATATATGCGACATAAAATACGTCTTCAGGACCGAGTAAAATTATTTGACTGATGTGGCCAGCGAAGCACGACGCAGGAGTTGATCGGTAGAAGTCGTGAAGCGTTTTCGCCTATGCTTTCAAGAGAAATCAGCTGCATTAGAAAATGCGTCATAAATGGACACCGAATTATATTCAGTGACACCTTTGTTAACAGAGGCGCAAGCGACTGGCGCGGAATGAACGTATTACATTACTTGGCTATGGTCAGAGCACCCCTGACACTGCCCGCAGCTCGTGGTCCTGCGGTAGCGTCCTCGCTTCCCACGCGCGGGTTCCCGGGTTCGATTCCCGGCGGGGTCATGGATTTTCTCTGCCTCGTGGTGGCTGGGTTTTGTGTGATGTCCTTAGGTTAGTTAGGTTTAAGTAGTTCTAAGTTCTAGGGGACTGATGACCGTAGATGTTAAGTCCCATAGTGCTCAGAGCCATTTGAACCAGTGATACTTCTGTTAATGTGGATGAGTCATGAACCATATGAGAGTGAGATATTACTTGGGAATGGCCAAAAATTACACGGCTGGAAGATCGTCGAAATGTAATCAGTCAAAGTGCCTGAAAGCTCGAGAATTTATTCATCATATATGTTGTTTCTATATAAGCTCTTTACAAATTGAACTTACTTCTGTAAAACTACTAATATTCTTGTTTTCGATAGCAAACACATTTATTGTTCTGACAAGGAGCATCGTCTGCAGTCTAGGTGATGAAAAAAAAAAAGATCGCAATACCAAGAAGGAGTTGTGTGGCATAAACACAAGTTGGTAGGCGTGTTCCTAAATCCGAAAGATTATGTCCGTTCAAGTTTCGCGCCAGCCGTATAAGAGCGGCTCTACTAGCGCCACTACGAGAATGGGTGATCTGTTGCTGGGTACCTGGCCACGTTGGGATACAGGGTAACGGCATGGCTGATAAAGCTGCCAAGGAAGCAGGTTGGGATGGTGCTGTCCATCAATGCCCCAACACGTTCCACTCCATTGTCTCATTTTCTGACGGATGCATCATGCTTCAGTGGGAAACTGAATGGTTGCAGGTGTCGGACAACAAACTGCAGTCACTCAAACCGACCACAAAAGCTTGGCGGACTTCGTGTCAGCCTCGCCGCTGCAAGGAGGTTTTGCTTACCAGACTGCGTATCGGGCATATCGCCCTGTCACACATGGCTTCCTCCTCCGGGGGGCGGATCCACCTTTCTGTGAAGTTTGTGGCGTGCCGCTTTCAGTTCAGCATATTGTGGCTACGTGTGTCCTGTATCTCGCTGGAAATCTCCCCACCGTCCCCGCAGATATCAGTGTTAACAGAACTATCAGGCCTCATCCCTAAACTGATGGGGCAAGGCGGCAGACTTTAGTACGTTATAAACTGCTCTGCATGTGGGGGCAGCCTTCGCCCCCACCCATGAGGTTTCATGTTGATTTTTCGTCAGGGGGCTGATGACCGTGATGTCGAGCGCCCCCTCAACCCAACTCATCATCATCATCATCACTACGAGAATGCAAATCAGCTTTGCTTTAAATACACGTTGTAACGGTCGTGAGCGTTAGTTACCTTTGAGATTGGGCGTCGTGACTTGATGTGAGTTAAGAATGTCCTTAAGGAGACGAAGATGCCATTATGAACACCTCACTGAGTTTGAACGAGGGCGTGTAATAAGGCTACGAGAAGTTGGATGTTCGCATCGTACTGCATTTGCAGCAGCATTTTGTGCAGCTGCATTTGCTACTTCAGCGGTTTCAAGCGAGAGCTGGTTGGAGGTAGGGTGGAGGTTTGTTGTGCTTTCTGATGAAAAGTTGGTTCTGCCTCGGTGCCAGTGATGTTGCTTAGAAGACGGCCATCTGAAGACATGCAACCAGCCTGTCTGCACACCAGACACTCTTTGAGTTATAGTTTGGGTTGCGATTTCATGTGACTGCAGGAGTACCCTTCTGTCTATCCTACGCACCTTGACTGCAAAATTGTACGTCAGTCTACTGATTCGCTCTGTTGTGCTGCCATTCATGGACAACATTCCAGCGGTGTTTCGCAACAGGAGATGATGATGTTTAGTTTGTGGGGCGCTCAACTGCGTTGTTATCAGGGCCGTACAAATTCCCAACCTTTGATCAGTCCAAACACGCCACTTTCTTGAATGATGAAGAAATGATCAGGACAACACCCTGTCATCTCAAGGAAGGAGAAAATCCCTGATGCCTCCGGGAATCGAACCCGAGAGCCCTTGCTCGAGTGCAGCAGTAGAACGCTCGCCCACATACTGCTGTTGTAACACAAGTGCTCTACAGGATGTCGACGTGTTGCCTTGGCCTGCTCGATCACGAGATCTATCTTCTGTCGAGGACATTTGGAACATCTTCGGACGACGACTCCAGCGTCATCTACAAATAGCATTAACCGTCCCAGTATTGACAAACGGAGTGCAGCCGGCATGGTACTTCATCCCACAAACTTGACATTCGAGGCCTGCACGACATTGTGCACCCACATTTGCATGTTTGCATTCAGCATTCTGATGGTTAAAATGATTGTTAGTTTTCCACCGTTTCACATTTGCAATGGTTTTCTTGCGCTTACATTAACCTGTGATCTTGTAATGTTAATCACTTAACTATGTTACCTAGACAAATGTACTTTGAAATTTCATTACACTAATTAGCATTAGGTGCTGCGATTGTTTGTGCGTGTATGAGCACGAAGGTGAAACAAATACTTACAAAAAGTCTATGTCCCTATAAGATTTTCGTAAGAGCAAAGCAAAATTCAGGTAGTTATAACACGAACCGCAGAAAAGGTTGCGACACTTCTCTCGTGTATGGAGGAAATTCGAAATAGCTTACGCTGCAACCCATGGATTGCCCTAACTACTTATTGCCGCAAGCACTAGCGGTAAATGAAAGTGACGGCTGTCGCACGCCCAACATGCAGTGTACCGGGCAAAACTTTAACCTGTCACATCCATGACAGACAAGGTGAGTCAGAAAAGTTTTGATACAATTCTTATAACAGTAATATAACATGCTGATTACACAGTTTCTTAAATATTGTCATGTGTGTGAAATTTCTACGACATATTAGGTACTGACATACACATGAACAGGAGTAATAAGTCTTAACGTCGCATCGTTAGAGATGGAACACTAGCTCGGATAGGACAAAGGAAATATCGTGGCTTTGGCGTGTATCGATTTTGGAAAATAGTGAAAAATCTATGTCAATGACGGAACGAGGATTTCAATCCGGCTCTTTCCGAATGAGAGTCCATTGTCAATTGTCTTAAAAACTTCGCAAATATGAACAGTAATTCAATACATACATGGTGTTGTTAATGGCAATTTTTATGAACTCCAGAGGAAATGAAAGCCATTATTCCATCATAGCCTCCGCAGCACTACAAGAGTGCCTGGAGAAGGTCTGACAGCACCCAAGCACTGTTCTAAACACTTTGTCCGAGAATCAGATAGGGAGATCGAAATGACCGCCCTAACCGGTTCTTTCTTTTTTCATCGTGTACTCTTGTGTCCTAAGATACCCAGTCGCTTGACGACCTAAAATTAATTTACACCTGTTGGAAATTTCCTTTCCAAAAGCATCTGGTACACTTGGCACCTATGCTTATGGCTATTTTCCTACCAGTTGCATAGCGGTTTCTATTTGTTGTATCCTCTTTGCTGTCCTGCTTCGGAACAGTGGTAGAAAAGTGACGATTCACGGAAAACAATGCTACTTTTCTATATTGTAGGCATGTGCAGCAATTAAGGACTGTAATACAGTCTTTTATAAACGTTGATCTAGCTTAAATAAATGTATTCTACGTAATTATCAGCTCTCTGATTTGAAATTTATCTCCAGGAGAGGGTGAAAGAAAACGTCCAGGGTTCCGGGTTCGATCCCAGGCACTGTTCAAATTTTGATGAAAATGATCAGGAATGGCGGCGAAAAACTTCCGGCAGAGGACGTCGCCCTCACTCGGCCAACGGACTTGTCGAAGAGGGGCGGACAGAGTTTCAGGCCACCC
The DNA here is from genome assembly GCF_023897955.1 of Schistocerca gregaria. NCBI lineage: Eukaryota > Metazoa > Arthropoda > Insecta > Orthoptera > Acrididae > Schistocerca > Schistocerca gregaria. Next base: position 968,501,729 of record NC_064920.1, on the reverse strand, counting down.
TCTAGCCTTTGTGTTGGGAAGACTTAGCAATGATCACGACATGAGGACTCAGGAGCGAATGGAAACACGTGCTTTAATGACATATAATGTGTATCCACAGAACACGTGGTCTGTAATTGAAAATGTGTCATGATGGTCACTCCATTGGCAAAAGATTCCAGATTAGTGCTCATTCAGATCCCCAGGAGGTCCTGCCATGCGGGAGATGGCCATGATAAAAGAGATGGAATAACCAAGGTAATAATAATAATAATAATAATAATAATAATAATAATAATAATAATAATAATAATGGCGTGTGACGAGGGCCTCCCGTCGGGTAGACCGCTCGCCTGGTGCAAGTCTTTCGATTTGACGCCACTTCGGCGACTTGCGCGTCGATGGGGATGAAATGATGATGATTAAGACAACACAATACCAAGTCTCTGAGCGGAGAAAATCTCTGACCCAGCCGGGAATCGAATCCGGGCGCTTAGGATTGACAGTCTGTCGCGCTGACCTCTTCTCTCTCTCTCTCTCTTTTTTTTTTAATCTCATTTTGTTCGCTGTTGTTCGTTGTATCTGCTCGGGGCGGACGTCGTAAGACATCCGATGAAGTTCGTTGATGATCGATTAACTCAGTTTTTTTTTGTTATTACAGATGGTGCGTTACCCTCTGACCGAACACGCTGAGCTACCGTGCCGGCTATTCGACACTTTATGCTCCGAATCGTAGACTGTTGCCCTTACCCTGGTTATTGTCCGCCCCCGGTAGCTGACCTCTCAGCTACAGGGGGCGGACAATAACCAGGGTAAGGGCAACAGTCTACGATTCGGAGCGTAAAGTGTCAGAAGTTTCAACGTAATAGGAAAGCTAAAAAGTGTGAAAAGGTAATTGCGAATGACAGTGAGTCATGGGCTGAAGAAAAATCTAAACTGAAGAGAATCGAAGTGTCTGAGACGTGGTACTGCAGAAGAATGTTGCAAATTGGGTTAGTGATAAGGTAAAGAATTAGGAGTGTCTCCTCAGAATCGACGAAGATTCAAACATATGGAAAACACTGATGAAAGGAGGAACAGGATGATAGATGTATTAAGACGTCAGGGAATAACTCCCATGGTATTAGATGGAGCTACAGAGGCAATATCTAACTAGTGATTGAGCGTGTAGTGTGCAAGTGCTACTCCAAAATGAAGAGCCACAGGAAAGGAATTAGTTGCAGGCGTCATGAAACCAGTCAGAAGAGTGGTGACTAAAAAAAATGGTGGTGTTCCATGGGTCCATGTTTACTCTGAAAGGTCATATTACCGCCAAGAATTATGTGATAACTGTAGGTGATCGAGTCCATCCCACGATACAACATTTGTTCTGTAATGGTGACGCTGTGTTTTGAAGATGGCAGGGCTCCCATTCACACAGCTCAAATTGTTTAGGACTGGTTTCGCGAGCACAAGGATGAATTTTCACAGCTCCCCAGGTCACCACAATCACCAGATCCCAACATTGTTGAGCCTTTGTGGCATACTTTGGAGTTAAGGGTGCGTGAGCGCTGTCTATCTCCATTGTCATTATCTGAACGTGCCACAATTTTGCAGGAAGAATGGTAATAAATTCCCTTGAAAACCACACAGAAGTTATATTCATTCCTTCCAAGACGACTGAAAGCGGTTTTGAATGTCAACGGTTTTCTTACACAGTATTGGGCATGTTAATGTGTTGTGCTTTAGCGTTTCCGTATTTTTGTCCATCCTCTTTATGAGCTTTGGAATGGCGTTGCTATACAAGAATTTTGAGTATTAGATGAATAAGTCCAGTAATTAATGGGAACTGAAGTGGGGAAAAAACCGTGTTGGGCACATCTTGACTACAAGAAGGGATCAGTTGATAGGACACGTCTTGTAGCAGTAATCTCTTCTCAGTTTGGTAACAGACGGAAATGGGAAGGGGAGGGGGAACTTGTAGAGGACGCGAAGAGAAGAATACAGCAGACAGCTTCAAATAGATGTAGGCTGTAGCAGTTATTTGGAAAGTAAAGGACTTGATAGAACAGCGTGGATAGCAATATCAAACCAGTCTCCGGACTGAAGACCACAGCAACAAAAACAACTACATGGTAAAAGATTTACAAAGAGCGATAACCACAATATGAGTGCGTTGCGTCTGCATAACTACTCTGCAATTCACAGTTAAATGCCTGGCAGAGCGTACATCGAACCATCTTCAAGCTGTTTCTGTTTCATTGCTGGCAGCACGCGTATAAAACAAAGACAAATCTTTTCGTGCGAGGTCTCACTTCTGTTATTTTGTTACGATTATCAGTTCTTCCTGTGTAGGTGGGCGCCAGCGAAAGCATTCAGGGGAGAAAGTTAGTGACTGAAATTTTGAGAAAAGGTCCTGATGCAATGAAAAACACCTTTGTTTTAATAATTGCCATTCCGACTAGCGTATCCTATCCGAGCTACTCTCCCCCCGATTTCGGGTTAATGCAAAAATTCCTTGAATTTTTGGAATGTCCTCCGTAATTCCTGTCTGATGCGGATCCCACACCGCGCAGCAGTGCTCCACAAGAGGACGGACAAGCGTAGTGTAAGCATTCTGTTTAGTAGACCTGTTGTATCTTTTAAGTATTCTGCCAGTAACTAGTATTCTTTCAGAATGAGATTTTCACTATGCAGCGGAGTGTGCGCTGATATGAAACTTCCTGGCAGATTAAAGCTGTTTGCCCGACCGAGACTCGAACTCGGGACCTTTGCCTTTAGCGGGCAAGTGCTCTACCATCTGAGCTAGGTTCGCAGGAGAGCTTCTGTAAAGTTTGGAAGGTAGGAGACGAGATAGTATTCTTTGGTTAGCTTTACCCACAACATTATCTATGTGGTCGTTACAATTTAAGTTATTCGGTACAGTAATAAGTAAGTATTTAGTTGAATTCACAGCCTTTAGTTTTGGGTAATTTATAGTGTAATCGCAAATCAGTGCATTCCTATTAGTGCTCATATGGATGACGTCACACGTTTCATTATTGAGAGTCAATTGTTACTATTCACACCATGCAGATATCTTGTCTAAATCGTTTTGCAATTGGTTTTGATCATTTGATGACTTTACAGTATGGTAAGTGACAGCATCATACGTAAACAATTTAAGAGGGCTGCTCAGATTGTCTCCTAAATCGTTTATATTGGTTAGCAGAGGGCAAATAACATCCCCGTGGGAAATGTCACATATTACTTCTCTTTGACACGATGACTTTCCGTCCATAACTGTGTCCTTTTTGACTGGAAATCACGAATCCAGTCACACAACTAAGATGATACTCCGTAGGCACGTTGTTTGATTAGAAGACTTTTGTGAGGAATAGTGTCAAAAGCGTTCTGGAAATCTAGAAATATGGAATCAATTTGAGATTCCCTGTCGGTAGCACTCATTATTTCGTGTCAATAAAGAGCTAGATGTGTTTCTAAGAACAATATGATCTGATTCCGTGCTATCTATTTGTTAAGAAATCGTTTTCTTCTGTAGAAATCACAACGTTCGATTACTATATGTGTCCAACATCCTATTGCAAATAGATGTTACTGATACGAGTCTGTAATTCAGCGGATTACTCCTATTTTCTTTCTTCAATATTGGTGCTATCTGTGCAATATACCAGACACTATGTACGCTAAGGAAGGAGCAATTAGGTGAGCATGCTCTGAGGGGACCATAATTTTTGTACAGTCTGAACTGGACGGCCTGCCTTTGTTAAGTGCTTTAAGCTGCTTTGCTACACTGAGGATATTTATATCAGAGTTCTCATATTGGCAGCTGTTCTGCGAATTCTGGAGCATTTACTTTGTCTTCTCTAGTGAAGGAATTTCTGAAAAACGTATTTAGTAGCTCAGCACTGCTCTCCGTAACATTACCATTGCAACTGCGCAGCGAAGGTACTGATCGTGTGTTACCGCTGGTGTACTTTACGTACGACCAGAATCTCTTTGGGTTTTCTGCCAGATTTCGAGACAGGGGCTTTAACAGCATTTCGCTTTTCCGCACAGGATGGAGGTTTTTAGTAAGGAACTTTTGGTTTGCTTCCTGCTTATTCGAGATTAATTCTTTCGTGGCTGTGTTTATCTGGTGAGGGCGGCTGGCGCGCTGAAAGGCTCGCGCCGCCTGCCCGAGCGTGTTTCCCGCCTACGTCAGCCGTGGTCGGCTGCGCCTGCCGCTGCGGCTCTTATCATCGTTGTCGCCGCCTCTGTGGTCGCAGCCGCCGGCCTCCCAGAAAAGTAGCGACTGCACTCTCGTAGACTCGCTACGGCCCCAGCTGCTGCCCCTAGCACGCCTTACGTCCGTCTGTCTTTCTGATATAAGTGCTTTCTTCCTATGACCTCTGCAGTATTTAAGCTGACGTTCGGAAGTCTTTCCAAACGTGGCATCTCAGATATTCAGAGCGTGCGTGCGTGTGAGCGTTAACCAATGAGATGGCACAACGCCACCTACGTCACACGCACGCCGTCTCCCTTCAGTACAGAGTTGTGAGGCGCCATATTGGCATTCATTTCAAGCCTCAGGACTGAAGACCACAACAACATACACTCCTGGAAATGGAAAAAAGAACACATTGACACCGGTGTGTCAGACCCACCATACTTGCTACGGACACTGCGAGAGGGCTGTACAAGCAATGATCACACGCACGGCACAGCGGACACGCCAGGAACCGCGGTGTTGGCCGTCGAATGGCGCTAGCTGCGCAGCATTTGTGCACCGCCGCCGTCAGTGTCAGCCAGTTTGCCGTGGCATACGGAGCTCCATCGCAGTCTTTAACACTGGCAGCATGCCGCTACAGCGTGAACGTGAACCGTATGTACAGTTGACGGACTTTGAGCGAGGGCGTATAGTGGGCATGCGGGAGGCCGGGCGGACGTACCGCCGAATTGCTCAACACGTGGGGCGTGAGGTCTCCACAGTACATCGATGTTGTCGCCAGTGGTCGGCGGAAGGTGCACGTGCCCGTCGACCTGGGACCGGACCGCAGCGACGCACGGATGCACGCCAAGACCGTAGGATACTACGCAGTGCCGTAGGGGACCGCACCGCCACTTCCCAGCAAATTAGGGACACTGTTGCTCCTGGGGTATCGGCGAGGACCATTCGCAACCGTCTCCATGAAGTTGGGCTACGGTCCCGCACACCGTTAGGCCGTCTTCCGCTCACGCCTCAACATCGTGCAGCCCGCCTCCAGTGGTGTCGCGACAGGCGTGAATGGAGGGAAGAATGGAGACGTGTCGTCTTCGGCGATGAGAGTCGCTTCTGCCTTGGTGCCAATGATGGTTGTATGCGTGTTTGGCGCCGTGCAGGTGAGCGCCACAATCAGGACTGCATACGACCGAGGCACACAGGGCCAACACCCGGCATCATGGTGTGGGGAGCGATCTCCTACACTGGCCGTACACCTCTGGTGATCGTCGAGGGGACACTGAATAGTGCACGGTACATCCAAACCGTCATCGAACCCATCGTTCTACCATTCCTAGACCGGCAAGGGAACTTGCTGTTCCAACAGGACAATGCACGTCCGCATGTATCCCGTGCCACCCAACGTGCTCTAGAAGGTGTAAGTCAACTACCCTGGCCAGCAAGATCTCCGGATGTGTCCCCCATTGAGCATGTTTGGGACTGGATGAAGCGTCGTCTCACGCGGTCTGCACGTCCAGCACGAACGCTGGTCCAACTGAGGCGCCAGGTGGAAATGGCATGGCAAGCCGTTCCACAGGACTACATCCAGCATCTCTACGATCGTCTCCATGGGAGAATAGCAGCCTGCATTGCTGCGAAAGGTGGATATACACTGTACTTGTGCCGACATTGTGCATGCTCTGTTGCCTGTGTCTATGTGCCTGTGGTTCTGTCAGTGTGATCATGTGATGTATCTGACCCCAGGAATGTGTCAATAAAGTTTCCCCTTCCTGGGACAATGAATTCACGGTGTTCTTATTTCAATTTCCAGGAGTGTATATATATGCCGTTTCTAAGCACAAGCAAATTGAGAATCACTGGAAAACCCGTTGTGAGTTGCTTGATTCGGTCCAATAAAATAATGAGAAACATCAGATTTGCGGCAAAATAATTATTGTAACTTGCGTATTATGAGAGTAGGCTATTTGAAGGGAGAGGCACACTGAAGATGCACCAAAAACGCATTGTTCTTGGTACAATTTGTTATAATTAGATTTGAAATAGTAACATAATTATCTACAATTAACGTTTTTAGCATGGGGTAACACAGTATGATTAATTTTACGGAAGGTGTTGGTTCAGTGTACTCAGTAGCGTCTCTGACCGCACATCAGTTTTTTGGGGGGGGGGGGGGGGGTGGTTCGCGTCTCAACACTTCCAATTTTTTTTTCTGTAACATTCACGTTTTTGTTAGGTTCCGATACTTTATGATTAGTTTAATATGCTATAATACTTGATGTTATTTATATATAAGTTCACCACTTTTAACGTGTGACTTTTTTCGATTGGCGTCTACAGGGCAGCTGGCGCAACGTATATAAAGATATTTTGCTCCTTTTTCTTTTCCGTTTCGTGATTCACATATTGCGAAGATTCTGCTACTCGGTAGGAACACTGATCAAATAAGACTGACCTTGGGAATTTGCTAAAATGTGGGCATGATGAAATAAAGTTTGTCTTATGGGGAGAAGTATTCCAGATTTGTGCCGCGCTGTTTGTAATGCAACTTTTATAAGCTTGTGTCCTTATTGGTTGGACATGGTACTTTCCTTTTCATGGACGATGGAGGAAATGTGCGGTATAATACAGCTAAAGTTCTACATCTACATCCATACTCCGCAAGCCACCTGACGGTGTGTGGCGGAGGGTACCCTGAGTACCTCTATCGGTTCTCCCTTCTATTCCAGTCTCGTATTGTACGTGGAAAGAAGGATTGTCGATATGCTTCTGTGTGGGCTGTAATCTCTCTGATTTTATCCTCATGGTCTCTTCGCGAGATATCCGTAGAAGGGAGCAATATACTGGTTGACTCTTCGGTGAAGATATGTTTGTAGCTAAATGATAAGGGACCTATCTTTCTATGTATTCGCATCACATTACACTTGTCTACGTTGAGATTCAATTGCCATTCCGTGCACCATGCGTCAATTCGCTGCAGATCCTCCTGCATTTCACTACAATTTTCCATTGTTGCAACCTCTCGGTACACCACAGTATCATCTGCAAAAAGCCTCAGTGAACTTCCGATGTCATCCACCAGGTCATTTATGTATATTGTGAATAGCAACGGTCTTATGACACTCCCCTGCGGCACACCTGAAATCACTCTTACTTCGGAAGACTTCTATCCATTGAGAATGACATGCCGCGTTCTGTGATCTAGGAACTCCTCAATCCAATCACACAATTGATCTGATAGTCCGTATGCTCTTACTTTGTTCATTAAACGACTGTGGGGAACTGTGTCAAAACATCTTGCGGAAGTCAAGAAACACGGCATCTACCTGTGAACCCATGTCTATGGCCCTCTGAGTCTCGTGGACGAATAGCGCGAGCTGGGTTTCACACGACCGTCTTTTTCGAAACCCATGCTGATTCCTACAGAGTAGATTTCTAGACTCCAGAAAAGACATTATACTCGAACACAATACGTGTTCCAAAATTCTACAACTGATCGACGTTAGAGATATAGGTCTATAGTTCTGCACAACTGTTCGACGTCCCTTCTTGAAAACGGGGATGACCTGTGCCATTTTCCAATCCTTTGGAACGCTTCGCTCTTCTAGAGACCTACGGTACACCGCTGCAAGAAGGGGGGCAAGTTCCTTCGCGTACTCTGTGTAAAATCGAACTGGTATTGCGACGGGTCAGGCTCTTATCGCGCAGTTTCCTTTCCCTGAAAGAAAATCCACCTACCTCGTTTCTTAGGTAGTTGCTGCACTCGCCTCTCCTGATAGCAGCTACTGGAAAAATTGCAGAAAAGCAGTGTTGAAGAAACTGCAATTTAATAGCCGCTCACCGGAGGCCGCGATACATGTTTGCTGAAATACAATCTATGAGCAATCTTCCTAAATAAATTGAGTTATTGGAATGGTAGTAATTGTTTACTCAAACGAGAACGCGAAGTTGGTAATTCTATTTAAGCTCTTTATTGTCTTTAAGCCTGATCATCAGCCCGCTAATCTACGTTTGAAGAAAGTTCAGTTCACAATTCTATCCACACTCAAACCCCGCCAGAATTAGCTTTCAAAGTTACGGAATTTACTTAACTGCAACACAGACGATTTTCTAACATACACGTTTGCAGTCGATGTTCAATAATAGTTCGTTTTTTAACGTTAATGCTCGCCATAAGCACTTAGTAAAAGTTTACGAAGTACCGCCACGCTTTTAATTATTAAAGTTACTCGCGTCTTTCGCGGAACGAAAAGTCACAACTCGCTCAAACTCACACTACGCGTTACTGGACTCTTCCAGTCTCAAATCGCACAGTACCGAACCGATGAAGCCGTTTTATGACTTCATTTTACACATTATTCGCGAGGACACATCAAGCATGTCTCTTCTCGATCACAGTTCCTTCGCGACTCCTCATCCACTCACGACTCACTCTCCTAGTCTGCTAACCGTCCTCGCATCTCATTGGCTCACACATCACACAGCCAATCAGAATTAACTCTTTGGGTGCGCCTCGCGCCAAAATCTAGCACGCACCAGTCATGACTTCTGAATCATTTACGTCATGATTTCTTGTTACACACAATTTACTGTATAATTTAACAAACCGAAAGGAAAACTAGACTTTACTTTATTTCCAGAAATTATTTAAATACTCGCGAACGTTCTGGCTGCTTGTACAATACCATACACTCTTGGACATCCGACATTCACTAAGATGGGGAACCACTGGCGACTCTGTTCCCACGGTTACATCGTCTGAACACTTGCGAGTTCCAACCTAGATTTTATACACTTGCAAAGAATGGCGAATGTCCCTCTTTCATTCACTCAGGCACACTCATTCACTCTCACCTACTCATATAAAATAACTGTTCACAAAAATTCAAAACATTTATGGTTTTAACAAAGTTATAGGTGAATTTCTAAAAGTAAAATTCTCAAAATAAATACAAAAGCACGGAAGGTGATTTTGTTTCATAGTTGGATGGTCACTGAAGGTGATCTATACATAATGGTATTTATTTAGACTCGAAAATTGTAGAAATTTGCGTTTTCTGTAAGATTTTTCTAATTTCCAAAATATGCAGGTTTCAAAGCTCAAATTTGGATGACTTATTTTTATTCATAACAGAAACTAGTATATTAACTTTTAATTTCCTCAGGTTCCTCAGTTAGAAGTTATTAAAGATGAAAGTTCCACGTTATACACGCGGCTAGTTAGCGCACAGGTCTTACATTCTCACGGTACAGACATGCCATATGGTCGTGACGTCAGACGAACGGACACCGGTAATCTGCCCGCTACAGCACATATGCTAATCTGATGGCTACTTTACAGTCTGTCTACATTTCACAGTAAATATTTGATAGAAAACTGTGCGCTCGCACTAGTTGCGACGCCACACACCTCCTGAGGAAACTAAATTTTTTCATTCATGACAAACTTTTAGTTTTCTAAAAAAATTTCTATTAAAGATTTACTCAAACAGCTATTTAACATTTATAGTTCCTGTACATCAATCATCCACTTATACCTAGGGCTGACGACCTACAAAACATCTTATATCTAAACATGCACTTTTATCATCATTCAAAAAAAAATTTTTCAGATTACAAAAATCTATTTACAAATTCCTGAAAGAGAAAACAAACCTAAATACTATCTTGATGTACGTCACACGCACACTAACACTACTATCGCTATGGTGAGCGTCACTTTTTTACCACTTACACTTAAGATTTTGATAGCACTCGTAGTTCGACCGGGTCCTGCTTGGGAGGTCCATTTCAAGTCTCGTGCTACCACCTCTGTTTACTTCGGCGCACCTGAAACATCAGCTGGCCTCAGTTCCCTTTCTAACTGCTACGTCTTAACCTACAGCAGCGATAAATGGCGCTATCTGCTTGACTCTAAAGTCTCATATTTTTGATAAAATTTACTTTACAGTATGTACAATTTTCAAAATTTTTTTTTTTTTTTTTTTTTTAAGTGAAAAGTGAATTGACTTTCCTAATGCAGTACCGAAGTGGCACATTTACTCTTTAATTACTTCTTCATCTCATAATCAAACAAGTTATGGTTACATAAGAAATACTAAGAAAAACAATTCCTACAAATAGTTCACAAATACATAATAAATCTCCGCCAGCACTGGTGACTCTCCAGTTCCTGTACAATACACAACAATATAAAATATACACAAAATTATCAATATTACAATTCTGTCTCCAGGCAATCTCCTGTAGTCCTGTATCATAAATTAAACACTGAAAAATACATATTTACTTATTCATTTATCAACACTACAATCCTTATACTAATCTCTACGACAAACTTGGGGAGCTTTGTGTGTCTCTGGTCAAAAATGGAATCGATGTCATGGGTACTTTCCTCATCTCACATATCTGGAGTTACTTCAATTTCTTGTCAACATCAGGTTTTCTCTAGTCACATTCGGGTTTAATTTACAACTCTCATACTCATACTTCACACACTCAGGTTAGTATTTGTTAAAGCGTTTCCTACTAATCTGCGAAACCTCGTTACCCATACTTTCTAACATACATCCACCTCCTGAGTTACCAACGTCGCCTCAGCTCTGTTTACATTCGTAGCCTCACTTCCTTTTGTTTACAAACATCTCCTCTGTTTACCAACAAACGCCACCTCTGTTTACCAACATTAAGCTTTTTATTTACTCACCTTCGTAGCCTCACTTTTTCCTAATATCGAGCTAGCCAAACACTATGCTCATTCTTTCTCCTTTTCTCACATATTTCTCTTCATTTGACAGTCAGTCCTGCTGCACTGTCCCTTTAACTTAACTTCCTTTACCCCTTTGACAGTCAACCTTGTTGCACTGTACCTTTACTCATTTTACCACTAAATCACCTCCTGAGGCTCTGACTTCATTGAACAGACAGTTTTGCTGTACTGCTCCATTTCCTTTCCTAAACATTAGCTTAATGCTACGTCTTAACATATCGTTCTGTTACTTAACAAACAGCTTCAATGTTCGTCACCATATTTTCTGAGGCTCTTACATTTCTTAGTTATTTTACCTTTCTAAGGGCATTACTCACACCTTAGGCCAAACATTTACTTTACTGAGACTTATTACTTATCTGAGGTATCTTAATCCTTTTTGATTTTCTCTTACACTCATTCCTTACGCTTAACCTATACTGCACTGAGGTTCTTTCCTACTCATTACTTAAACACTTTATCACTTAAAAACTACGATAGAGAAGAAGGAAAGACGATAGAATTTTAGTTCTGAATGAAAGAAGAGGTAGGTTGACAATACGGAAAAGAAAGTGGAAGAAATATTGTCAAACGACTCGAGACCTAGTGCTCGTCACGCACTTAGCTCTGCAAAGAGTGCAAAGCTCTCTGAGGTATCTACTCACTCCTGGCCACGTCTCTCTTTTGAACATATCTTTTCAAATCCACAATGTTCCTAAGCCCTAACACCTTATGTGATTTCACAAACTCCAGTCTATAAGCATTTGGGTGAGGCTTCTCTACGATTCTAAATGGGCCCACGTACTCATCGGTAAACTTCTTTGTTTCTGACGTAAGTTTCTTAGATCTTTCCCTAGTTTTCACTAGCACTAGATCCCCTACCTGAAAACTAGTGGGATCAGCTCTTGCGTCATGCCTTCTCTTTCTTTCCAGGGCCTTCTTTCTTATATTAATACGTGCCAGTCTCTCCTTCTCTTCGATGGCTATGTCTGTGAGATTTGGAAACTCGACCAGGTCGAATAAAATATTATTCGGCCTAATGTCACACATTAGCTCTACTGGTGCATATCCTGTGGCTTCATGCTTCAGATGGTTTATTACTTCTTCGAAGTATTCAATATAATTGGCCCAAGCGGAGTGTTTTTTATGACAATATGTTCTACACAATCTGTTTAACTCCTTCATAATTCGCTCACACATGTTCCCTTGAGGAAAGTACGCGGAGATTTTTATGTGATCGATACCTCTCTGTTGTAAACATTCACTAAATTTCTTAGAGATAAACTGGGGCCCATTGTCTGACAATATTGCCTTTGGCACTCCTATCTTCCCAAAATAGTCCTTCTCCAACTTATTCACTAATACTTTAGAGTTGGCTTTCTTAATTGGGTAAAATTTTACGTACTTAGTAAACCCATCCACCATCACAAACACATATTCACATCCCCCTCTAGACACTGGTAGTGGACCAAATAAATCTACAGCTACTAAATCCAGCCGATTTTGTGGTTCTACTGAATACATCTGTCCTTGGATAGTTCTATTGTTGGCCCTAACTTTCTGGCAACGATCACAGGATTCTAATCGCTGTTGCACCCTTCTCCACATATTATCAAAAATTACCACTTCACTTAACTTAGCTATACATTTACGAGCGCCATAATGCCCATACTTACAATGTACGTAGTCTATAAGTGCATCTACATGTTGCTCCGGAAAACATATTTTCCAATTCTCCTCACTGTCTTTCCTGCGCCTAAATAAGACATCTTTATGCACTTTATAGTAGACCAGTAATTTTGGGTAGTCTGGATGACCTAATCTACTCTTTACTAATTTAATGTTGTCATCCTGGTTCTGTTCCCTCCGTAGGTTCTTACAAATGCGCTTAATTAAGCCATCGTCCTGGAGCTGCATGATGGCCAACATTACTTCATTATTATCGGTATTTCTTAAAGATTTCCCTTCTTGTCCTGTATCTTTCACACTTCTTGATAAGGCGTCCGCCACGATGTTCTCGGAACCCTTAATGTATATCATTTTATAATTAAATTGCTGTAAATACAGGGACCACCTTCTTAATCTAGCATGTTTTAGCTGACATGAGTCTAAATATGTAAGGGCACTATGGTCTGTGTAGATCCAAATTTCATGTCCTAAAAGGTACTTTTCAAATTTTTGCAGGCCGAAAATAACAGCTAATGCTTCAAGTTCAGATATACTATAATTTTTCTCGGATTGTTGCAATGACCTGCTCGCAAAGGCTATGGTCTTGTGGACTTCCTCTTCTCCTTCTTTTTCCAACTGAAATAGTTCAACTCCTAACCCGTAACCACAAGCATCAGATCCCAGACAAAATGGTTTCGAAAAATCGGGATGGTTCAAAATCTTACTATTAATAAGAGCTTCTTTCAATTCTTCAAACGCCTTCTGACACTCAGAAGTCCATTTATAAACTACATTTTTCTTTAAGAGTTCTCGCAGGCACGGTGCATTGAATAATTGTCCAGACACAAATTTTCTATAAAACCCAAACAAACCAAACATCCCCTTTAATGCTTTACGTGTTGTAGGTGCAGCATAATCCCTTATTGCTCTAATCTTTTCTGGATCCGGCATGATACCATCGCCACTCACTATGTGCCCCAAGAATTTAATTTCTTTCTTCACAAATTCAGTTTTGTCTAGCTTCAATTTCATACCCCCCAATTTTATGGCCCTCAATACTTCATCCAATAACATACAGTGTTCCTCCCACGTTGGTGTCGATATCAAAACGTCGTCTACATACACTGTAATTCTTCTTAGTAGATGGTCCCCTAATACCTGCGACATAGCTCTTACAAAGGCACATACACTTATATTTAAACCAAACGGCACCACCTTATACTGATAACATCTACCTTCGAATAAGAATGCCGTGTACTTTCTTGATTCCTTTGCTAACGGTAGGTTCCAATATCCACAGGTCACATCCATGGATGTAAAGAACTTAGCACCTTTAAACTTTTGTAGCAGTTCTTCAATATTCTCCGGACGGTCACTCTCAGGTAGTACTATTTTGTTTAATGCTCGAGCATCCAACACTAGTCTAATTGAACCATCCTTCTTAGGAACTATGACTAGCGGGTTATTGTACACACTAACAGCCCTTTCAATAATTCCCCACTCTAACATATTTTGAATTAAGTCACGTACTGCCTCCTTATGTACTTCTGGGATTGCAAATGGTTTTTTGAAGAAATGAGCGTCTTTCTGCACTGTCAAAAAAACACTCATAATCCTTTACTAGCCCTGGTTGATCTGAGAAAACCTCGGCATGTTTGACTAGTATTTGTCTTAAATCGTTTTTCCTTGCTTCATCAATATCAATTAATTCTAGTAATTTCTCCTCGATCCTATTTCTGACACTCACAAGCTCAGACGGATCCTCTACTTTTTTGCCACCGTACTCATTATAGCCCTCCAAGAATTTCTCTGTTTTACAAATACATATAGGAAAATCATTCTGCTCAGGATCCTCACATAGCTGCTTACCGATGAAAGGTATAGTAATTAGTTTACCCTTAATTTTTACCATAACATCATTGGTAGAAAAATTCACCCATCCTTCATATTTATTCAAAAAGTCAGCCCCCACCAATATGTCTACACTCAGTCCATTTATAACTAAGAAGTTCTGTCTTATTTCTACTTCCTTAAATGCTATGGGTAGAAACACTTCCTGTTTTACTGTCTTCTTAGTCTTACCGGTTGCTACTACAATGTTCAAGCCACTTACTGGCATCTTAACAATCTGTTTACTGTTAGGGAGTTCATTTACCAAGTTCTGGGATACTGCACAGACTTCCGATCCAGTATCTATCAAACATTTAACTGGTTCATTTAATACTCTTAGCTCTACTATCGGTTGCCCTAAGTACTCTTTATTTATTTTGGGTTCTGCTTCCTCCAATAAATCTTGCACAATTTCTCTCCTTTCGAAGCCTGTCTTTTGGGTGGCAATCACATTCACACTTACAGGGTTTATTTCATGCTTATTATCACCCTCAATTCTAGTGGCAGCTCCTATTAGCCTATCCACTATTGCTAAGTCAAAACATTTTTCCAATGTTTCCCCCTCTTTCTCATTAACCTCCTTTTCTACGACCCTATCCAAGGCGTCGTCATTAACCTCTACCTCCTCCTCTAATCTATCCTCTTCTTCGTAACTATCTACAACATCAATTATCTTATCAAGCACAGTCACAACCCTGCCATTATTACTGTTCTCACCCCTATCCGACAGCTCTTCATTAGTTTTACTGTGCATAATGTCTTTCTGATTATTACCCTTATAACTAGTACTTAGTTCTTCAATAAGTGGCTTCTTATGATTATTCTTACAGTTAATTGGTTCATTAACCTCCACTTGACTTAAAGCTACTATCTCTGTCTGTTTTACGTTATCCTCCCTAAATTTTGTAGCAACAACATTTATGTTAGGTGGTCGTTCAGGCTGCTTTCTTATGAATGGTTTTGCCAGCGGATTTAACTTTAAACGCTGTTGCCTACGATCGCCAGCACACTCGTAGACAATTAATGGTTTTCCGAGCGCGGTGCGTCATCACTATGCCTCCAGCTGACCGCCTCACCTCCTGACATCTGTCGGCCGCTGTCATACTGCTCGCGTTCATTGAACCTGTTAACATATGTTCTTCCTCCACCACGTGAACTGCCACGGTATCCGCCGCCTCTCTGAACACCCATCCTATTAATGTTTACATCCGCGCGATTGTCATTCTGCCTAGCAGGCGGGCGATGCTCCCTCCTCATGTTTTCTTCTTCTTTTTGGACGGATTCAACCCTTTCTAAATACTGTACGAACTTGTCAATGTTACCTCGGGGCGCAGATATGATCTTAGTTTTCCAGTTCCATGGTAGCTTATTTTCTACCCCTAATATGATCTGTTCTGTTTCTAACTTATTACTAAGGTAGGACAGAGTTGTTACCCACCTTTGAACAAATCGTTTGATGCCCTCTCTCTTGGGGTCATACTTCTCTCCCGACCAGAACCGATTAAGAACATCCATCTGCTTTCTCTTTCCCCAGTATTCCTCAAAGAACGCTAATTTAAATTCTGACAATTTCGCGTATTTTTCAGAGGCTAAATTCCCCCATACTCTGGCCTCTCCCATCAAATTTGAAGTGATAAAGCCTATCTTTTGTTTATCGCTCCATACTTTCGGCAAAACGTCTTCAAAATCGTTCCAAAATTCTCTGGGGTGCATGTTCTTACTTGGGTCAAATTTTAAAAACTGTCTGTGGGTAACATACGCAACCTCGGTAGATTCAATTATTCCACTGGAAATTATACTACCACTATGGTTAGAAACACACTGTTCTACTTTGGTTAGTCTGCATTCATGCCCACAAAGTTGCTCATTCACACTTTCACTGAAATGGCTTATGTGAGTCTCTAAATTATTGACCTTATTTACAACTTGCTCTCCAAGTTTCTCACACCGAATTTTGGTATCATTTACTTTACATTCTAAGGCGGCATGATTAATTTCATTGGAATTCTCTACCACTTTTATGTGCTCACATACTTTATCTAATTCTGCATCAACATGGGATTTAAATTGCTGTTGATCCTCAGTAACCTGTTCGATTCGTGTCGTCAATTCACTTTGCACTTGAACAATATTTTCTGTACATTCTAGTTTAACCTGCTGTATTTCAACATTTACTTTACTACTGAGCACTGCTAAATCTTGCTTCCAACAGTCTCTGAGATCGGATATTTTGGAATCTAAATCAGCGCCCATTTTAGTCATCTCATTACTTAAATCAGATCCTAATTTAGACATTTTTGAATCCATTTTACTTGACATATTAGTTTCCATTTGTGACATATTAGTTTCCAATTTTGATATACTGGAATCCATTTTTGACATACTGGAATCCATCTTACTTGACATATTGGAATCCAACACGTTCATCTTAGTTAATAGATTCATCAGCATACTGGCGACATTATCCTTCGCCCCCTCATTTGCTGATACAATGTCCCTATTAACATTAACTACCGGCATGGGTAACTGTAACTCACTGGGCACTGACATATTTGGATCTGACTCCAAACTATAATTAACATAGGATGAATCAGTCAAACTACTACTGAAATTGGGTTGAGACACGTCTAAACTAAAATTCATGGGGTCATTTTCCCCTGTCTCCATCCCACTATCACAACTTAGTTCCGCCTTTTTGTCACTTGGTTGAAACTCAGCCATTTTTCTCAGTTTGACTCCACAAACACACAAAGTTTTCAAAAGCACTGTACTTAACTTTGTGCTTCGGCGTGCTGCGTTGCTGCTAGATGAAACTGCGGGTCCGTTCACCATACACTGCAATGCTGTACCAGTTTCCGGGCCCCCGCTCGAATCAGCGCTGCCAACTGCCACTGCTGTCGTCGCCTCTGCGTAGTCTCCGTAGCTCGTCGTCTGCCAGACGCCGTCGTAGACTGCTATTCCAATCGGCGCGTAGTCACCGAAAAATTCTTCCGTTCCGTACAACACATTACAGTTCACGGACACTTTCACTGTCCTTCCTATTCACGTGGCGATATCAATTTGTACGCTACACAGTTCCTACACATAGCGAGCACTTCTGTATTGTCCAGTAATTGTCACTACTGCTTTTTTTGAAATTCACTGGAATTTACTATTTTTATTTCCCGGGCGATGCACCACTTGCGACGGGTCAGGCTCTTATCGCGCAGTTTCCTTTCCCTGAAAGAAAATCCACCTACCTCGTTTCTTAGGTAGTTGCTGCACTCGCCTCTCCTGATAGCAGCTACTGGAAAAATTGCAGAAAAGCAGTGTTGAAGAAACTGCAGTTTAATAGCCGCTCACCGGAGGCCGCGATACATGTTTGCTGAAATACAATCTATGAGCAATCTTCCTAAATAAATTGAGTTATTGGAATGGTAGTAATTGTTTACTCAAACGAGAACGCGAAGTTGGTAATTCTATTTAAGCTCTTTATTGTCTTTAAGCCTGATCATCAGCCCGCTAATCTACGTTTGAAGAAAGTTCAGTTCACAATTCTATCCACACTCAAACCCCGCCAGAATTAGCTTTCAAAGTTACGGAATTTACTTAACTGCAACACAGACGATTTTCTAACATACACGTTTGCAGTCGATGTTCAATAATAGTTCGTTTTTTAACGTTAATGCTCGCCATAAGCACTTAGTAAAAGTTTACGAAGTACCGCCACGCTTTTAATTATTAAAGTTACTCGCGTCTTTCGCGGAACGAAAAGTCACAACTCGCTCAAACTCACACTACGCGTTACTGGACTCTTCCAGTCTCAAATCGCACAGTACCGAACCGATGAAGCCGTTTTATGACTTCATTTTACACATTATTCGCGAGGACACATCAAGCATGTCTCTTCTCGATCACAGTTCCTTCGCGACTCCTCATCCACTCACGACTCACTCTCCTAGTCTGCTAACCGTCCTCGCATCTCATTGGCTCACACATCACACAGCCAATCAGAATTAACTCTTTGGGTGCGCCTCGCGCCAAAATCTAGCACGCACCAGTCATGACTTCTGAATCATTTACGTCATGATTTCTTGTTACACACAATTTACTGTATAATTTAACAAACCGAAAGGAAAACTAGACTTTACTTTATTTCCAGAAATTATTTAAATACTCGCGAACGTTCTGGCTGCTTGTACAATACCATACACTCTTGGACATCCGACATTCACTAAGATGGGGAACCACTGGCGACTCTGTTCCCACGGTTACATCGTCTGAACACTTGCGAGTTCCAACCTAGATTTTATACACTTGCAAAGAATGGCGAATGTCCCTCTTTCATTCACTCAGGCACACTCATTCACTCTCACCTACTCATATAAAATAACTGTTCACAAAAATTCAAAACATTTATGGTTTTAACAAAGTTATAGGTGAATTTCTAAAAGTAAAATTCTCAAAATAGATACAAAAGCACGGAAGGTGATTTTGTTTCATAGTTGGATGGTCACTGAAGGTGATCTATACATAATGGTATTTATTTAGACTCGAAAATTGCAGAAATTTGCGTTTTCTGTAAGATTTTTCTAATTTCCAAAATATGCAGGTTTCAAAGCTCAAATTTGGATGACTTATTTTTATTCATAACAGAAACTAGTATATTAACTTTTAATTTCCTCAGGTTCCTCAGTTAGAAGTTATTAAAGATGAAAGTTCCACGTTATACACGCGGCTAGTTAGCGCACAGGTCTTACATTCTCACGGTACAGACATGCCATATGGTCGTGACGTCAGACGAACGGACACCGGTAATCTGCCCGCTACAGCACATATGCTAATCTGATGGCTACTTTACAGTCTGTCTACATTTCACAGTAAATATTTGATAGAAAACTGTGCGCTCGCACTAGTTGCGACGCCACAGTATCCCATCAGGACCAGCGGCCTTTCCTCTTTTGAGCGATATTAGTTGTTCCTCTATCCCTAAGTCGTCTATTTCGATATCTAACATTTTGTCAACTGTGCGACAATCTAGAGAAGGAAGCACAGTGCAGTCCTCCTCTGTGAAACAGCTTTGGAAGAAGACATTTAGTATTTCGGCCTTTAGTCTGTCATCCTCTGTTTCAGTACCATTTTGGTCACAGAGTGTCTGGACATTTTGTTTTGATCCACCTACCGCTTTGACATAGGACTAAAATTTCTTAGGATTTTCTGCCAAGTCAGTACATAGAACTTTACTTTGGAATTCATTGAAAGACTCTCGCATAGCCCTCCTCACATTACATTTCTCTTCGCGTAATTTTTGTTTGTCTGCAAGGCTTTGGCTATGTTTATGTTTGCTGTGAAGTTCCCTTTGCTTCCGCAGCAGTTTTCTAACTCGGTTGTTGTACCACGGTGGTTCTTTTCCATCTCTTACGATCTTGCTTGGCACATACTCATTTAACGCATATTGTACGATGGTTTTGAACTTTGTCCACTGATCCTCAACACTATCTGTATTTGAGACAAAACTTTTGTGTTGAGCCGTCAGGTACTCTGTAATCTGCTTTTTGTCACTTTTGCTAAACAGATAAATCTTCCTACCTTTTTTAATATTTCTATTTACGGCTGAAATCATCGATGCAGTAACCGCTTTATGATCGCTGATTCCCTGTTCTGCATTAACTGATTCAAATAGTTCGGGTCTGTTTGTCACCAGAAGGTCTAATATGTTATCGCCACGAGTCGGTTCTCTGTTTAACTGCTCAAGGTAGTTTTCAGATAAAGCACTTAAAAATATTTCACTGGATTCTTTGTCCCTGCCACCCGTTATGAACGTTTGAGTCTCCCAGTCTATATCCGGCAAATTAAAATCTCCACCCAGAACTAAAACATGGTGGGGAAATCTACTCGAAATATTTTCCAAATTATTCTTCAGGTGCTGAGCCACAACAGCTGCTGAGCCCGGGGCCCTATAGAGACATCCAATTACCATGTCTGAGCCTGCTTTCACCGTGACCTTCACCCAAATCATTTCACAATTCGAATCTCCGTCAATTTCCTTCGATACTATTGCACTCCTTATCGCTATAAACAGGCCTCGCCCTTCACTGTCCAGCCTGTCTCTGCAGTATACATTCCAACCTGAGTTTAGGATTTCATTACTGTTTACATGTGGTTTCAGCCAACTTTCTGTCCCTAGTACTATATGGGCGTTGTGACCGTTTATTAATGTGAGCAGTTCTGGGACCTTTCTATAGACGCTCTTGCAGTTTACTATTAGCACATTAATATTGTTATTCCCTGTTGCATTTTGCCTACTCCTGCCTTGCCGCGTCTCAGGAGGCGTCTTGTTGGGCCTAGGGAGGGAATTCTCTAACCTAAAAAAACCCCATGTGCACTCCACACGTACTCCGCTACCCCCGTAGCCGCTTCCGGCGTGTAGTGCATGCCTGACCTATTCAGGGGGACCCAACATTTCTCCACCCGATAGCGGAGGTCGAGAAATTTGCACCCCAGCACTCCGCAGAATCGTCTGAGCCTCTGGTTTAAGCCTTCCACTCGGCTCCAAACCAAAGGACCGCGATCGATTCTGGGAACGATACTACAAATAGTTAGCTCTGATTCCATCCCGTGAGCGAGGCTTTCCGCCTTCACCAACTCCGCCAACCGCCTGTACGAACTGAGGATGACCTCTGAACCCAGACTGCAGGAATCATTGGTGCCGACATGAGCAACAATTTTGCAGTTGGGTGCACCCAGTGCTCTCTATCGCCGCCGGTAGGGCCTCCTCCACATCTCGGATGAGACCCCCCGGCAAGCAGACAGAGTGAACACTGGCCTTCTTCCCCGACCTTTCCGCTATTTCCCTAAGGGGCTCCATCACCCGCCTAGCGTTGGAGTTCCCAATAACTAATAAACCCCTCCCCCCGTGTGCCTGCTCGGACCTTGCTGAAGGAACAGCCACATGTAGACTCACAGGCAGAGCGAGCGATGCCACACGGCCAGCCTCCACATTGACCCTCCGCCTCGTGCGCCGCGAACGCCGCTGAACCCGCCACTCCCCTTGGGGAAAGGGTGGCCCAACCGCGCCCGGTACCCGCGAAGATGTCTCGACAGCAGGGACAGTGGGTGAAGCATGTAACACCTGGGGTGTACCTTGCGACGCACCAGACTCCCCACTGCCGCTACACTCCGAGGCAGCAGCCTGAAGACGGCTGACCGCGGCCATCAACACGCTCAGCTGTTCGCGAACAGTGGCCAGCTCCTCCTGCGTCCGTACACAGCACACATCCTATCCATCCTAAGGAATCAATTTACTGAAGAGACTTAATCAACTTTTAAATAGACTGCTAATTCACTAAAGGCGGCTGATTATTGACTAAACTGTGATTGCTAATCACTTCTTGTAGAAAACAATGAAAATAGCACTACCTGTCTCTGTATTGAAAACAAAAATTAGCACTACTGGCACTGTGGTTGACTAAAGGGACTCTCTCTGACTGTATTCAAAACAAACACGAAATCTATGGAACACTATTACTAGCACTCGACAATTAAAGCTTCCTAAAAGCAAAAACACACCGAAGAAGAAGTGTCAAGTAAGAAAAATACAGTTAATACTTAAATTAAGGTAGCTCGCTGCACAGCAGACGTGAAGCAGACGGCGGTTAGGGCGATTTTTACTCGCGCCCATTGAGTAAACAGTGTGATCTACGAACTAGAAACATCCCTCAACTGACGCTGGAGTCCGTTTGCGATCGCGAATCCCACGTTGGGGCCCACGTACCATATGCACAAGTCGCATCGTTCCTGAGCGTTCAGCAGCTCGTTGAACTTGGCACGCTCAACGGTAACGTTCGACAGCACGTTCCGTGTGCCAACGGCTTAAGCCGTCGGCACACGGACCGTGCATCCGAAAGTTGAGCGTTGAGCGTGGCGAGTTTTCGACGTCATAGCGTGGAATAGCTCGTTCTGGAGTCTTTCCGAACGTGCAGAGCAATATCTGGCATGTCAAATATTCTGAGCGAGCGTCTGAGCGTTGACTAATGAGATGGCACAACGCCACCTACGTCACAAGCACGCCGTCTCCCTTCAGTACAGAGTTGTGAGGCGCCATATTGCCATTCATTTCAATCCTATATGTATATATGCCGTTTCTGACCACCAGCAAATTGAGAATCACTGGAAAACCCGTTGATAACTCTGTGATTCGTTCTAATAAAATAATGAGAAACATCATATTCGTGCAAAAGAATTATTGTAACTTGCGCATTATGAGAGTAGGCTATTCGACGGCAGCGACACACTGAAGACCCACCCAAAACGCATTGTTCTTGGTACAATTTGTTATAATTAAATTTCAATTAGTAACATATGTACGATAAGGTTTTCTGCAAGGGGTAACATACTATGACTACTTATAAACAGTGGGTTGTTGGTTTTAATTGATTTGATAGTTGGGGCAGTGTTTCGCATTTTGACACTCCTAAATTTTATTTCGTAACATTAGCGTTTTTATTAGGTTCTGACACTTTATTATTAGTTTAATATAAGTATATACTATAATATTTGATGTCATGTAAATATAAGTTCACCTTGTTTGAGGGGTGACTTTGTTCGATTGGCTTAATCTACAGGACAGCTTGAGCTACTTGTTTAAAGATATTTTCCTCCTTTTTCTTTTATGCTTTGTAATTCACATGTTGCAAGGATTCTGCTACTGGGTAGGAACATTGATCAAGTAAGACTGACCTTGTGGTTTTACTAAAATGTGGGAATGATGAAATAATGTTTATCTTATGCAGAGAAGGATTCCAAATTTGTACCGCACTGTTTGTAATGGAACTTTTATAATCCTGTGCCCTTATTGATTGGAGATGATACTTTCCTTTTCGTGGACGATGGAGCAAATGTGCGGTTTATTAGAGCTAAGGTTGGAATTTTACTCGAGTCCGTTGAGTAAACAGTGTGATTTACGAACTAGAAACATCCGTCAACTGCCGCTGGAGTGCCTTGTGATCGCGAATACCACGTTGGGGGCCACGTACCGTATGCACAAGTCGCATCGTTCCTGAGCGTTCAGTAGCACGTTGAACTTGGCACGCTCAACGTTAACGTTCCTCAGCATCGGCCGTGTGCCGACGGCTTAAGGAGCAATTAGATGAGCATGCTTTGAGGGGAACATAATTTTTGTACAGTCTGAACCGGATGGCTTGCCTTTATTAAGTGCTTTAAGCTGCTTTGCTACACCGAAGATATTTCTATCGAAGTTCTCATATTGGCAGCTGTTCGTTATTCGAATTCTGGAACATTTACTTTGTCTTCTGAAGGAATTTCTGAAAAACATATTTAGTAGCTCCGCTGTAGTGACACTGCTCTCCGTAAAATTACCATTGCAATTGCGCAGCGAAGGTATTGATCGTGTGTTGCCGCTGGTATACTTTACGTACGACCAGAATCTCTCTGGGTTTTCTGCCAGATTTCGAGACAGAGGCTTCAACAGCATTTCGCTTTTACGCACAGGATGGAGGTTTTTAGTAAGGAACTTTTGGCTTGCTTCTTGCATATTCGAGGCAAATTCTTTCGTGGCTGTGTTTATCTGGTGAGGGCGGCTGGCGCGCTGAAAGGCTCGCGCCGCCTGCCCGAGCGTGGTTCCCGCCTACGTCAGCCGTGCTCGGCTGCGCCTGCCGCTGCGGCTGTTGTCATCGCTGTCGCCGCCTCTGTGGTCGCAGCCGCCGGCCTCCCAGAAAAGCAGCGACTGCACTCTCGTAGACTCGCTACGGCCCCACCTGCTGCCCCTAGCGCGCCTTGTGGTCCGTCTGTCTTTCTGGTATAAGCGCTTTCTTCCTATGACATCCTCACCATTTACAATGATGATAATTAGGACAACACAACACCCAGTCCCTCAGCGGAGAAAATCTCTGACCCACCCAGGAATCGAACCCGGGCCCATAGGATTGACATTCTGTCGCGCTGACCACTCAGCTACCGGTGGCGGACGTAAAGTTTTGTGTCGTGCACTCATCAAGAGAACATGAGTGAGCCTTCGGCTCCGAAAGCCCATGTCGATGATGTTCTGTTGAAAGGTTCGCACGCTGACACTTGTTGATGGCCCAACATTGGAATCCGCAGCAGTTGGCGGAAGGGTTGCACTTCTGTCACGTTGAACGATTCTCTTCAGCCGTCATTGCTCCCGTTCTTGAACGATGTTTTTCCGGCCGCAGCGACGTCGGAGATTTGATGTTTACCAGATTCCTGATATTCACGGTTCACTCGAGAAATGGTCGTACGGGAAAATCGCCACTTCGTCGCTACCGCGAAGATGCTGTGTCCCATCGCTCGTGCGCGGACTATAACACCATGTTCAAGCTCACTTAAATCTTGATAAACTGCTATTGCAGCACCAGTAACCAATCTAACAACTGCTCCAGGTATTTGTTGTCTTATATAGGCGTTGACGACAGCAGTGCCATATTTTACCTGTTTATATATCTCTGTATTTGAATACGCATGCCCACACCAGTTCCTTTGGCGCTTCAGTGTATAATTGTACTCTTTTCCCGGTGTCTGCCGCTCGAAAAACCACACTGTTACGACTGAAAACAGCTCTAAATACAACATGAAACTCTCTAACTCTGCATGTATACCTGCTTTGTGCGGCTTCGTTAGCAGATTGAAGCAAGTAGCACACTTAATGCATTTTATACCGACGCTGTACAAGAATACTTGTTTTCTTATTCCAGTCAAAATACGTAAGAAGGTATTATATTTACGATAATCTATATCTGTTCTTTGCATGATGGTCTCGAAAAGAAGATGAAAGAGGGTAGCTGCGTGGCCTTGAAAAGTAGCCAAAAAATTCGACTGCTACAACACAGCAGCGTTAAAGATACATACCACACGGCCAGGAAAGCGTCACAAATGTTAACAACTCGTATCCCACTTGGCGCCGAAAACACGGAAGCTCGATCCCTGACACCTACTTCGCCATCTTGTTCTCGTAATTCACTCGTATTCCACTTGGCTCTAAAACTGCAAAGGTTCGATCTATGTATAATAACTGCCAGGAGCAGAACTATTAAACCTGGCAAGAAAAGTGTCCGTAACCGTTCTGTGAGTAAGAATTATTACTCGCAGCTTCTCATTTAGTTTTGGCGACGCATTTGTAGAGAAAATGTGACAGGTTGGGTTGACCGCTCCACTACTGCAGATCGCGGAATCGAAAATACACGAAGTATGATCGATATATTGCGGCTTTTACTGAATTATCGTATAAACTTATTGCAAATGCGACTCTGAAAAGTTACGCTTATCACATCGTTTATCACGCCCGTCAAAATGCAGAGCTGACTTGAAATGACAACCGCCAGCGTCTCCATAGGATCAACGGGAATTCGGTGTAACTCGATTGGTTCTCTGAATTGTATCCATAGAGGATGGTGTTGAACTCCGTGACTGGTTCTGTTACGAGTCAAAATAAAAGATTATTTATTCGTCACACGGAAGGTTTCAGTCTTATGCCTATTCTCAGGTGTTTATACATTAATGTACATGTTTATATTGCTAGTGTATATCACGAGCGCAATAGTGAAATTACAACTAAAGTTTATAAAACTGGAACATGGATTTCTTCCTGATTCTTTCACATTAAGAAAGGATTACGGCGGACGAAGCTACGAAAACAGTGCAACAAATCAGATAACGGGTAGCGAATAAAACAATATTGTCATCATCTGATGAAACCACAGACTCTGTGGAAAAATATATTGTTACATTGTCATTGTGAGAACTTTAAAAAAAGATGGCCCTGGAGAAAAGTTTCTAATAATGTGTGAACGTTCAGAAAAATTAATTCTTTTCAGCATGAGTAAACTGTTCGGCTTATCTACATGTTTTCGTACGGCCCAGAGGTGTGAAGTATGACTACATGTTACTCTTCATAAAGGATGCTTATGCTGTGGTAAGTTTTCGATTCACTAAGAGCGTTATACAATAAAACGTTGCATGTGATCTGTCCAACTCATGTCTAAACCAGAACTGAGAAGAGATGCGTAGTAAATTCAGTGATTGCAGATTTACTGGGTGAATCAAAAAGGTATTTTTGAAAGACCTGCCACGTGTTGCAGCATTTCAGTTGTTAGCTCTAGATATTACTACCATTTCCCATTTTGACAAGACAGCAACTGCTACTTGCAATGCAGTGAAACAGCTTCAATTGAATTAGCCCAAGAATTGACGTCTAAAGCTGAAATTCCTGCCAAAATTTCGTAAATAAAATCAAATTTTGGGTTTATTTCTGTTGCTGTAACTGCTTTGGAGCAATCAGAAGTGCCACTAGTGAAGCAGATGAGACAAGTGGAAAAATTGTGAAAAAATCAGAAGGTGTTTGGGCTAAAATGGGAAAAGAATTGTCAGAAAAAATGAAAAACGAGTTCAAAAAGAATTAACTTTTCAAGCACTGTGTTTCCTTTATATTATTTTGTTGGGCGAAAAGTTTTCTCTTAATCATTTGGATTTAGTTCCAAAAGAAATTGTTCGATTTAAATATGCTCCTCTTGTGTCATCTGAAGCAGAAAGAAGTTTTTCGAAGTACTAGGCTTTGTTGGATGACAATAGCAAATCTTGTTCTTTGAAAATATGTACAAGGTGCTCACTTTATAAACACGGATGTTCCTCTTACTACAGAAGTTTATTGGCCCAGATCGCAAAAAATACACTATTTTCGTAAATCAAATACGCACAAAAAACCGCCAACACTGCTACACTGTGAATCTGATATACGACCTTTCTGACACTAAACGATGACGAACCCAATTGTTACAGGTATGCTGATGCTGACCGCGAAGCCAACACCGGTACATACATCAAGCCGCCGGGTAACACCGCTGCACGACGTCAAAGGTATCCGTCTGCATGATACCCACTACCAACAAAGCCTACCCTTGCATGACGTAACGCAGGCAGCAATAAAACCGCTACTTACTCTTACAACCCGACCGAACTATCACAGAGGTTTTTTCCCTTTGCTCTTGCCATGGTACATTTTTCCCTCTGCCCTTCAAACCTCTACCCTTCGTTCAACTTTCGACCCAATCTATCTTCAGAGGTGCGCGTATTAATGATTAATCATAGCCATACGTATGCAAACATCGCAGTACCCACATCCTGCGACACATGACTTAGTGAAAAGTAACGAATGCTGTTTCATCCACCATGCCGGTGAGGGAGTGGAGGGGCTCCACTATATATATATATATATATATATATATATATATATATATATATATATATATATACCTGCAAGAAACTTTATATTGGACAGACAGGGCATTCATTCTCAACTAGACTCAGAGAGTATACTACATCGCAAAATAAAATAGCATTTCGATTACACAAGAAGAATACGAAAAGTAAAATCACAGACATCCAACAAAATATGAGAGTGTTGCATAGAGCCCCGAAAGGGAGAAAATTAAATATGTTAGAGAACCTGCAGATTTATTATAGCAACGAAAGACTGCCCGAAAGAATAGCAAATGATCAACTAGAAGTCAATCAAAACAGTTTTTTCCATATTTTCGATCACGTAACAAAATGTCACTTTGCCAGTTATATGTCATTACAGCAAGCACTGGACATTTTGTTATATGAAACGAGGTTGTCTGCTAGCTACTCCGTTCATGTTCATAAATGCCAGTTGTTACATATCTTAATAATGTCAATATATGAGGGTTGGAACTTAAATAGTCGCAACTATTTATTCACAACCGGTACAAGAGAGTTACATGTTTGTACCTGTTACCGTCCTTCATCGTAGTCACCAGCATTGTGTAGGACCCGTTACCAGCGATGTGGAAGGCGTAGTATACCGTCGTAGTATATTGTCGAATCTCTGGAACAGTTCTAAAGCGAATGCCACAAAGTGCTTCCTTCATCTTCGGAATCAAATCAAAATGACAAGGACATAAGTCCGGGGAGTATGGTGGATGGTACAGTACTTCCCAGTCTCATCGACCGAACAGAGCAGCCACGGCTTGCGTTGTATGCGCCTGCGCCTTGTCGTGCAAAATGATGGGTGGGTTGCGCAGAAAGTGTCGCTGCTCCTTTCGAAAAGTTGGTCGCAGGTGATGCTCCAAAAACAAAAAGTATTACTGTGCATTGACGGTCTGCCATGGAGGAACGTACAGCGTTAGGATAACACCATCACAGTCGTACACGAGAAACACCATAACTTTCACCATACTGGAGCTCTGACGCACCTGTTGTTCCTCTACTGGAGCAATGACGCACCTATTGTTCCTCCACGGCAGACCGTCAATGCACAGTATTGTTGTTCATTTTTGGAACATCACTTGCGACCAAGTTTGCGAAAGAAGCAGCGACACTTTCTGTGCAGCCCACCCATCATTTTGCACGACAATCCGCAGGTGGTAATAATAATACATGTTCTGCATCCTCGGCGAAGGCAGGACTTTGGAATTTAGTGAGCAGCCCCTTCCGTTTAGTGCATCGTCTATCTGCAAGTGTGTCCCACTTCAAACTTTCTATGAGTTTTGTAATGCTCTCGCGATGGCTGAATGTACCAGTCACGAATCGTGCCGCTCTTCTTTGGACCTTCTCAATCTCTTGAATCAGACCCAACTGGCAAGGGTACCTTACAGGCGAACAATACTCTTCAGACTGGACGAACTAAACTATTGTAAGCAATTTTCTTTGTTGAAGGACTGCATCGCTTCAGGAGTCTACCAATAAAACGCAATCAAGAGTTTGCCTTACAAGTTACTTGTGTAATCTGATCGCTCCATATGAGATCGTTTCGAATAGTCACACCCAGATACTTGACGGATGTTACCGTTTCCAGAGATTGGGCATTTATTTTGTGCTCTTACATTAATGGGGATTTTAGCTTTGTTATATGCATGAGGTTACACTTACTGATATTGAGAGATAACTGCCAGTCATTGCACCACACATTTATTTTCTGGTAACTCCTCATTGATTTGTTAACAACCTTCGTGTGATACGACTTTCCTGTAGACTACAGCATCATCGACAAACAGTCTAATGCCGCTGTCAATACCATCAAACAGATCGTTCACGTAAATCGTAAAAAGCAGCTGACCTATTACGCTGCCCTGGGGCACACTTGATGTTAGGCTTGTTTCTGCTGAAGTCTCCCCATTCAGGAAGACATACTGCTCTCCGTCTGTTAGAAAACTTTCTATCCAACGGCATATGTCATAGGATAGACCGTAAGCGAGCTCCTTTTGGAGCAAGCGGCATTGCGCAACTGAGTCGAATGCCTTTCAAAAGTCGAGGAATATGGCATCAACCTGGGAGCCGGTATCTAGAGCCTGTTGTATATCATGCACAATGAGGGCCAGCTGTGTCTCGCATGACCGCTGTTTCCTAAAACCGTTCTGGTTTCTGCAGATGAGCTTCTCAGAGTCCAGAGAGGTCATTACGTCTGAACACAAAATATGTTCCACGATTCTACAACAAATCGATATCAGTGAAATTGGCCGGTAATTATGTGCATCCGATTTTCTCCCCTTTTTATAGATTACTACGACCTGGGCCTTCTTCCAGTCCCGTGGAACTTCCCGCCGTTGAAATGATCTCTGATAGATGGCGGATAAGAATGGAGCTGTATTTGTAGCATAGTCAACATAAAATCTTACAGGGATACCGTCTGGGCCAGATGCCTTCCTGGCGTCTAAGGATCTTAACTGTTTTAAAATCCCAGATACACTAAACACTATGTCAGCCATCCTTGCGTTTGTTCGATAATTGAAAGGGGAATGGTGCTGCAGTTCTCTACCGTTAACGAGTTTTTGAAAGCTAGGTTTAGAATGTCGGCCTTCTATTTATCATTTATCATCATCCGTTACATTACCCGTACTGTCAGGCAGAGAAGGTACTGAATTATCTGCAGCTTTCATAGATTTTACGTACGACAAAATTTTTTTGGGATAACATTTAGAATCTGCAGATAAAATATTGCTTTCAAATTTGTTAAAAGAACCTCTCATTGACCTTTTGGCAGCTGCTTTCATTTCGCATAATTTCTGTTTGTCATCGAGGCAGTGTCTACGTTTAAAACGACTGTGCAAAATTCTCTGATTTCTCAGCAACTTTCTAATACGGAGTACCTGGCAGTAGGTGGCAGCACAATGCACCTAATATGAAAGACGTATATTTTTGGGGGTATGTGGATACCTTTGACCACATAGTCATCATCATCATCATCACCATCATCATTTAAGACTGATTATGCCTTTCAGCTTTCAGTCTGGAGCATAGTCCCCTTTATAAAATTCCTCCATGATCCCCTATTCCGTGCTAACATTGGTGCCTCTTCTGATGTTAACCCTATTACTTCAAAATCAGTCTTAACCGAGTCCAGGTACCTTCTCCTTGGTCTGCCCCGACTACTCCTACCCTCTACTGCTGAACCCATGAGTCTCTTGGGTAACCTTGCTTCTCCCATGTGTGTAACATGACCCCACCATCTAAGCCTGTTCGCCCTGACTGCTACATCTATAGAGTTCATTCCGTTTTTCTTTGATTTCCTCATTGTGGACACCCTCCTGCCATTGTTCCCATATACTAGTACCAGCAATCATCCTAGCTACTTTCATATCCGTAACCTTAACCTTATTAATAAGGTACCCTGAATCCACGCAGCTTTCACTCGCAAACAACAAAGTTGGTCGAAAGATTGAACGGTGCACAGATAACT
Source organism: Schistocerca gregaria (assembly GCF_023897955.1). Classification (NCBI taxonomy): domain Eukaryota; kingdom Metazoa; phylum Arthropoda; class Insecta; order Orthoptera; family Acrididae; genus Schistocerca; species Schistocerca gregaria. The sequence continues at coordinate 968,470,559 of NC_064920.1, read as the reverse complement.
TAGTCTTGGTACTGACTTCCTTCTTGCAGAAGATAGTAGGTCGTAGCTGAGCACTCACTGGATTAGCTTTGCTACACCTCGCTTCCAGTTCTTTCAGTATGTTGCCATCCTGTGAGAATATGCATCCTAAGTACTTGAAACTATCCACCTGTTCTAACTTCTTTCCGCCTATTTGGCACTCAATCCGTTTATATCTCTTTCCCACTGACATTACTTTCGTTTTGGAGATGCTAATCTTCATACCATGGTCCTTACATTTCTGATATAGCTCTGAAATATTACTTTGTAAACTTTCAATCGAATCTGCCCTCACAGCTAAGTCATCCGCATATGCAAGACTGCTTATTTTGTGTTCACACATCTTAATCTCACCCAGCCCGTCTATTGTTTTCAACATATGATCCATGTATAATAGGAACAACAGTGGAGACAGGTTGCAGCCTTGTCGTACCCTTGAAACTATTCTGAACCATGAACTCAATTTACCCTCAACTCTAACTGCTGCCTGACTATCCATATAAAGACCTTTAATTGCTTGCAAAAGTTTGTCTCCTATTCCATAATCTCTTATAACAGACAATAACTTCCTCCTAGGAGCCCGGTCATATGCTTTTGTAGATCTATAAGGCATAGATACAATTCCCTGTTTCATTCATAACACTTTTCCATTATTTGCTGTAAGCTAAAGACCTGGTCCTGACAACCTCTAAGAGGCCTAAACCCACACTGATTTTCCCCCCGTTGGTCCTCAACTAATACTCGCACTTCCCTTTCAACAATACCTCAGAAGATTTTACCCACAACGCTGATTAAAGAGATACCTCTGTAGTTGTTACAATCTTTTCTGTTTCCATGTTTAAAGATTGGTGTGATTACTGCTTTTGTCCAGTCTGATGGAACCTGTCCCGACTCCCAGGCCATTTCAATTATCCTACGTAGCCATTTAAGACCTGACATTCCACTGTATTTGATGAGTTCCGACTTAATTTCATCCACCCCAACTGCTTAATTGCACTGCAATCTGTTGACCATTTTCACCACTTCCTCAGATGTGATCCTATTTCCATCATCATTCCTATCCCATTGTACATCGAAATCTGAAACATTACTGATCGTATTTTCACCTACATTGAGCAACTCTTCAAAATATTCCCTCCATCTGCCCAAGGAATCCACAGGATTCACAAGCAGTTTTCCTGACCTGTCCAAAATACTTGTCATTTCCTTCTTACCTCCCTTTCGAAGACTGCTAATTACACTCCAGAATGGTTTTCCAGCAGCTTGACCCAAAGTCTCCAACCTGTTTCCAAAGTCTTCCCAAGATTTCTTCCTGGATGCTGCAATTATCTGTTTGGCTTTGTTTCTTTCTTCAACATAACTTTGTCTGTCTACCTGAGTTCTAGTATGTAGCCATTTTTGATACGCCTTCTTTTTCCTTTTGCAGGCTGCCTTGACTGTGTCATTCCACCAAGCTGTTCCAAGACATTCTTTAGTCACTTCTAGTACTGTGTCCCTGTATCTTGTCCGTTCCTTTTCCAATGGCTGTATCTGACTACATTCAACTAACTGGTGCCTTTCTGAGATCATTGTTATGTACTTGTGCCTGATTTCCTTATCGTGAAGTTTCTCCACTCTTATCCTCCTACGTATGGACCTGACCTCCTGCACTTTCGGCCTCACAATAACAATTTCGCAGCAGATTAAATAATGATCAGTGTCATCAAAGAATCCCCTGAATACACGTGTGTCCCTAACAGGCTTCCTGAATTCCTGATCTGTTATTATATAGTCAATGACAGATCTGGTTCCCCTGCCTTCCCAAGTATACCGGTGAACGTTCTTATGTTAAAAAAGGAGTTTGCGATTACCAAGCCCATAATGGCACAGAAATCCAAGAGTTGTTTCCCGTTCCTGTTGGCCTCCATATCCTCTCCAAATTTACCCATAACCTTTTCATACCCTTCTGTTCCATTTCCAATCCTGGCATTAAAATCCCCCATGAGCAGAACACTGTCCTTGTCCTTTAACAACTACATCACTGGGTGCATCATAAAAAATATCCATCTTATCTTGATCTGTCCCTTCACAATGCGAATATACTGACACAATCCTAATTTTCTTGCTAGACACTGTCAAATATATCCACATCAGTCGTTCGTTTACATACCTTATTGCAACTACGCTGGGTTACATTTCTTTCCTGATGTAAAGCCCTACACCCCATTGTGCTATTCGTACTTTGACTCCTGACAGGTAGACCTTGTATTCTCCCACTTCCTCTTCTTTCTCACCCCTTACCCGAATGTCACTAACAGCTAAAACATCCAGCCCCACCTTACTTGCAGCCTCTGCCAGCTCTACCTTCTTCCCAGAGTAGCCCCCATTGATATTAATAGCTCCCCATCTCATTACCATTTGTTTACCGAGTCGTATCTTAGGAGTCCCTGGTTTGGCAGTTAGAGGTGGCACTCTGTCACCTCCAAAGGTCCGAGGCATTTTGCTCTGATTGTTGCCAGCATCATATTTAAAGTACCAGGGAAGCAGGTTGCTAGCCTTACTTGCCCCGAGTCCCATTGAGTTTTACCCCCTAACGGTTGAGGGGCTAACCGGTGGATTTGGTAGTCTTTGCCGTATGAGCACAAAGGTGACCACAACTCAGAATATGTCCGAGATGCCCAGCCTTATTCCAAAGTAAATGGTATCCCGACTGTCGGGACCACTTACATGGCCACTCATACATTGCCCGTGGTTCATGAACTAGGACATGACTACAGGAACCCACACCATGAACCACTGATCACATAGTGTATAAGAAAAACTAGTGGAAGCTAAAATCAGAAATGTGATTAAGGAAAAATACCCTCATTATGACCGGAAAGTAATTTGGCAAAATATCAATGTCTGTAAATCACCAACAAACGAGAAAGCTTCATGGTACAAGGCAATAAACAGGAAGATCGCAACAAAACCGAAACTTCACGCCATCCACCGTCGCCAACAAGTGAGTAGTGTGGGTTAATAGATAGCGAAGAACACAGATTTGTGTGCACCACAGTGAAGGAAATCTGCCAACTCATCACACAAACGTTAGTCAGGATAAAGCGGTCATCACCCAACAATATCACGACTGCAGATTTTTCGAATGCCAGTAATGTGCCCTACCCATCTATTAAAAGGAATGCTGCAAACTGACTAAAAGTCTGATCGGTACATTACTTCCTGCCCGAAGAAAAGAAAAGCAGAGAAGATTTTCAGATTTAAGAGAAGCTAATTTCGTCAAAGAAACCTCGGGAAACCGATGCACCGGATGAGTCACGAACTCATTTTGGAATAAACTGGTAAATAATTCTCCGCGGAGTGGAAATTTGAAGCTATCACTGAGTCAAGGATGTTTCCGTGCAGTGACGGTCATCTGGATAAGACCGAGAAACGAAAAAGAGACGTGTTTTATTTTCCGCTCTACCAGTACTGTAAGTTAATCACAAATTAAGAAAACGGCGTCGAAGCCATGCCGAGAAGGAACGTCTGGCGAGCGGAAGGACGGGCACAAGGCAAGAAAGGAGGCCCGGCTTTAATAATTGAAAGAAAAAAAATATGGCTAAGTGCAAGTAGGATTCGTGCTCTCAGGGTTCCGCGCAAACTTAATTGCTGTATACATACTTCATCCATCTGGGTAACTGAGAATCTCGGCGATTTTTGCTTGTTGTCGATATCGATACTGGCAAGATAGTGGTTCCGGTAATTCCAGGACTATATCAAAACCTCTACTGTACTTCCTGAGACTATGCCGGACACACAAAAAGAAGCGAAGAGGCGACTTCAGGATACATATATAGATAGAGAGGCAAGGAAGGAAGATTGGGTTTAACGTCCCGTCGACGGAGACGGAGCACAAGCTCGAATTGTGTCAAGGATGTGGAAGGAAATCCGCCGAGTCTTTCAAAGAAACCATCCTGGCAGTGGCCTGGGGTGATATAGTGAAATAATGGAATACGTATATGTGGATTGACGGAGGCGGGTTGAACCATTGTCCTCCCGAAGGGGAAACTTGTTCAGATGGCTCTGAGCACTATGGGACTTCACATCTGAGGTCATCAGTCCCCTAGAACTTAGAACTACTCAAACCTAACTAACCTAAGGACATCACACATATGCATGGCCTAGGGAGGATTCGAATCTGCGACCGTAGCGGTCTCGCGGTTCCAGACTGCAGCGCCTAGAACCGCTCGGCCACTCCGGCCGGCCCCGAAGGGCACTCCAGTGTTCTAACCACTACGCCACCTCGCTCGATAGATCTAATAAAATGTAGTTTATTTTACCGCTGCAACATGACTACAGCTTACATTTTATGTTTGCATCTAGTAATAATTTTCTTCTGTGCTTTTGAAAGATGATAATTAATGTAAGTTCTAATTGCTAAATTATATTTTTATGTGATATAATCACAATTTAATAATTTTCGTATTTTTTCCCCTATGGTTCTAGTGCGAAAAATTGCTTCTTGCAAAATTTGGTGGTTCTATGTCAACGGGATGCACCCTATATCTTTTGATGAATGACTTTGCGAGTCTCAAATTATGTGACATAAATAGTCTTTTATTTTAATTACTTTGACTTAGAAGTTTAAATTTTATCCCCTTTGCAGGGACCATAGATCTTAGTATGTGACGCGGATTTGATCTTCGTGTGTCAACTCGTTCCTCGGGAAAATGGGTCTTACCAGACGAACAGACATTCGGATAACAACTGACAAAAAATTTTCTTTGCGTTATATGATTACAGATTAACAATTTCCGAATTTTTCGTTTACTTGTACTGTGAAACTTTGTTTCTTGCCAAATTTCATGATTTTAGGTCGTAGTAAGTACCCTGTAGGTTATAATGAGTGAGTTTGCGAGTATGAAAACATGTAACGTAAATTGCCGTATTTTTTAATGGCATCGACGTAGAATCTATTTTTTTTTTTTTTTTTACTCTGCCAAGGTATAACAGACTTTAGTATATGACTTTTGTAAGTCTACTACTTCCTGAGAAAAAAAGATCTTAGCCGATTGAGAAACTGACAGACGGGTAAAAAATGACAAAAGTATTTCTTTCCTTTTTACATAATTACAAATTAACAGTTTATGGTTATTTTTCCATTACTTGTACTGTGAAACCTTGCTTCTTGCCATATTTCATTTTTCTAGTCAACAGGAAATATTGTATAATTTTTGATGAGTTTGTTGGCAAAATTTAAAATATGTGACATAAATAGCCGCATCTTTTGGGTGCAATGATTTAGAAGCTTAAATTTGTTACACCGCAAGGGAACCGTAAACTTTACTAAGGGGCATAAATTTCAACGTGCTACGTCTAATTCTTCCTGAGAAAAAGGCATCTTAGCAGTTGAACTGACAGACAGATCGACAACAAAGTCACACATAAGGGTTCCGTTTTAACGAAATGATGTGCGGTGATCGCTTGCGATAAAGGGAAAATTTGGATTGCATTATTATCAATCAGACATTTTATTACTCAATGGTTTACACGGTAGTGACGGTACTCGGGCATACCCACGGCTACCAGGACGCAGGCTGTTTACGGCGGCAGAGGTGCGCCGTCAGGAGATTGCAACGCGACAGCACGCCCTCCCAGACGGAAGAGAAGCGGTGACAACAGCTCCAAGGCAGCTCTGAGTGTGGATGGGAGACAACCTGGCTGCCCAGAACTAACAGCGCTGACGTTCCTGGAATGGCGCCGATGACGCAACGCGGGGAGAAGGCTTTCAGCTACAATGCTACAACGCAAGCAGCAGCGAGCAGCATCGATGTTTGCCCTCACAGGCAAGACGAATGGAGAGCTTCACTGCCCCTGGCCCGAACTGTAGGCCGCCTCTGTAGGAGACCATCTGCGTCAGATGGTTGACCTGCAGGAGGGCCACTGCTCAGAAGGCCCTAAGTCACCAACATTGGAATTGTCGCAGCTAGAAGGCCTGCTGATAATACGCGGGGCGTTCAGTAAGTAGTGCCACACTTTTTTTCTCAGCTAGTTTCGGTTAAAAAATGCGAGATTTGTTGTGAGACATCGTGGAATATTTCCACTTCAGCCCCTGGAATTTTATGAAGTGGCGGTAATATATGTAGTTTCCAAAAGGGCGTCTGTAACAGAGGTGCGTTCAAGGTTCAGACCTGTACTGAGTTTCTTGTGGCGGAAAACTAGAGCATCGCAGATATTCCTAGGCACTTGCAGAGTGTCTATGGAGACCTGGCAGTGGTCAAAAGCACGGTGAGTCGCTGAGCGAGGCACCTGTCATCAACAAGGTAACAGAAAACCTGTGAGGTCTCCCACGTGCCGGACGGTTGCACACAGCAGTGACACCTTCAGTCATGGAAAAAGTACGGACGCTCTCATTCGAGGTGATTGACGGACCACAATCAAACACCTTGCTGCACACCTGGACGTCTCTCTTGGCAGTGTTGACACACCTGTCCACCAGTTGGGGTACTCAAAGGTATCTGTCCGCTGGGCTCCACGCAACCTAACAGAAAACCATCAACACCAGCGAAGGACCAAATGTGTAGAGTTGCTTACGCAATACGAGGTTGATCGCGGTCATTTTTTGTCGAGTATTACCCCAGACGATGCAATATGGGTTCATCACTTCGAACCAGAAACAAAACGGCCCTCCATCGATTGCCACCACACTACCTCTCCTCTGAAGAAAATGTTCAAAGCCGCACCCTCAGTATGTAAAGTCATGGCGACGATCTTCTGGTACTCCGAAGGGGTTATTTTGTTTGATGTCTTGCCTTATGGTGCAACAAAAAAGTGGTTCAAATGGCTCTAAGCACCATGGGATTTAACTTCTGAGGTCATAAGTCCCCTAGACTTTGAACTATGTAAACCTAAGTAACCTAAGGACATCACACACATCCATGTCCGAGGCAGGATTCTAACCTGCGACCGTAGCAGCAGCGCGGTTCCGGAGTAAAGCGCCTAGAACTGCTCGGCCACAGCGGCTGGCTTTGGTGCAACGATCCACTCTGTACTGTACTGTGTTACCCTAAGGAGCCTAAAGAAAAGGCTTCAACTTTAATTGTTTTGTAAATAAAACTGCCTTTTCTTGCTGCAACTTAATTTATTTTTCCCAGACACGTTTCGCCTTTTTCTTGCTCTAAGCCCTCATCAGTGGGATCTATCCGTTGTTAGGGGGTTTACTGTAAATTTACAACATACGTTTATTGATTTGTTTTTTGATTGTTATATCCAGAAAGTTAGTTTGGTTATTCTGTTCTCTTTCAATTGCGAATTTATATTTTTATGTACCTTGCTAATGTCAGTATGTACTTTTTCAACTTTTGTTTAGTTCATATATTAAGCAATGAAGTCGTCCATATACCTGAACGATCATCGTATGTTGTTTTCTTTTGCTACTATTTTTGTGAAAATGATCCTTTCAATCTTGTTTAAAAAAATATTTTCCATGGCTCCTGAAACTGGGAACTCCATTGATAATCCATATTCTTGTAAATAAAATCCGTTATTGAATTGGAAGTATTTTTTTCTGGTATGAGCTTTATTAATGTGCACATTTCCTTAATCTGTTTATTAGGGAGTTGACTACAAGTTCTCATGTTCTTATCCATGATTTCTATTGTTTCTGATACTGGTATGTTGGAATGCATGCTTTCTATACCAAAAGAGATGAGTGTTGCTGTGCCTGAGATTTTTTAATCTTTTATTTGCTGTATTAGCCGTGTAGTGTTTTTAATGGTTCATTCTTCTTGTACTTTGAAATTTTCAGACAGTAATTTTAATATGTATCCTGCAAGCTTGTAAGTGGGGAATTTTCTTGATTCCAGTGTCGGTCTCACAGGAAGATTCGGTTTGTGATTCTTTGGTTGGCTTCGGAGAACGGGTGCAGTGGAATTAATCTGGGTCAACTTTTTTTTCTCCGTGTTATTCGGCACGATGTCTATATTTTTCAGAGTGTTTTTTACTTTTGTCTGCAATCTATTTGTTGAGTGTGATTTTAAATTTGTAATGTTATTTTATGAGATGAATTCTTGTGTTTTTTCGATGTATTGTTCTTTGTCTGTCAGTACTACCGTTTCCCCCCTTGTCTGCTTTTGAAATGATAACATTTTCAAATGGTTCAAATGGCTCTGAGCACTATGCGACTTAACGTCTGAGGTCATCAGTCGCCTAGAACGTAGAACTAATTAAACCTAACTAACCTAAGGACGTCACACACATCCTTTCCGGGGCACGATTAGAACCTGCGAACGTTTCGGTCGCTCGGTTCCAGACTATAGCGCCTAGAACCGCACGGCCACTCCGGCATGCTAACAGTTTCATTTTGAAGTTATCTCCTCAGTTTTCTGAGTGTTGCAGATTCTGTGTTTTCGTTGTTTTTGTCTTCTTGTGTTTTTATACTGGTTATTATATTATGGATTTCTTTTTTACTAGTTCCCTAGTTAGTGCAATGTTGACACTGTTGTTTTCATTCCTATCTTCCCTTGTTTAAACACTTTCTTCTTCTACGTAATCGTCATCTATTTCTGGTTTTACATGGTATTTTAATCCTTTTTTCCAACAGCTGTTTTTCCTTACTGTTTAGCTGTATGTCTGTAAGGTTCGCTAATCTTGGGTAGAATTTGTGTGTGTATTTTTCTTGGTTGTGTGTAAAGGTATTGTGTTGTGACTTATGTTTTGTTGAGTCGATGGATATTTATTGCATGAACTGTTTCTGCAGTTTTGTGTGCTTTCTTCAGCTTGTTCGCCGCCACAAAATTGCAAGCGAACTTCTTCTTCGCCATGACAACGCAAGGTTTCATACAAGACTGCACATCCGAGAGGAGCCTACAAAATTTAATTGGACTGCTCTTCCTCAGCCACCCTACAACCTGGATCTAGCACCTCCCGACTTCCATCTGTTCCCAATGAAGTGTGCACTCCGCTGGAAGCAATACGTGGATGATGGGGAGGTTACTGATGCAGCAGCACGATGGTTCCGACGTCGACCAGTAGAGTAGAATCATGCAGACAAACAGGACCTCGCAGCACTGTGGCGTAAGGCCATCGCATTCGACGATTATGTTGAAAGATAGGATTTGTGGACAAAAGAGTGAGGAAAGTGTGCTGGTTTGGAATCCTGAATGAAACCAACCTGCTTTCAGAAAGAAAAATGTGTTGCATTACTTACTGAAAGCACGTCGTGGGTTTAAAGTCTGTCAGTGGCAGCTTACAGGCACATGTCGCCTCGTAGGTTGTCATAGCTCTCTGCTTGCAGATGGAGGCTGCCAGACTCTCATGTACACCGTCATTATAATTAAAGTTCCTGTTTCAAAACGCTGTAAGACAAGAACCACTGCTTAGAATGACCACAAATTTGGACGGAATATTATCGAAACGGGGAAACGTTATGGAAATAAAAAATGTATTTAGAATTTTCTCACTAGACGGCGCTGTAAGCCTCATAACTTATACGGGTTTGACTAAGAATGACAGGTGTTTTGCACTATGATGGCTACAGAATGAGTTGCACGTTAAAGTAACCGAAACATGCTTTGTGCATGCCCACACAAGTTTGGCATTCAACAGCGGCACTGTTGTTTAGGTAAGCCTGTCCACTACTAAAGGTCGTATCACAATGGATGGGAAAAATCGGTTTTTAATTGTTCTGAGGTGAAAAACCGCATAAAAAGCAATGATATCGGATTTTAATTGTCTTGAGACTGATGCAAGACATGTTCAGTATGCTGCCCACATTTTCCGCCACAAGCTGAAATCGAGAAACAGCGTCTTCCACAACAGATCGGAGTGTCTCTGGGGTCGCGTTCAGCAAGTGCTGCGCAGTGCATGCCTTCTGTTCGGTTACGTTTGTAATCGGGGCCTAAACACATCATTTCACAGATAACTTCACCCCAGATATCTCCACAGCCAAAAGTCACACGGAGTAAGATGAGGTGATCTGGACGGCCAGGCTGCATAGAAATAACAACCTGTGTTTTCTAGCATTTTCAAAATGCGTCTGCAGTAGCTGCTTCACTGACTGTGCAATGTGTGCAATATGAGGAGGTGCGCCACCTTGCGTAAAACTGCTCCTACGTACACATCCAGGCTGTTGAATTGTCGGAATGATGTTGGTGCGCGGAAGACTCTCATAACGTTTACCAGTTTACCAGTGAAAGGTACAGGCAACAGGACCTGCACCACCTATCTCCTAGAAAATGTGCCCTACGATAAACGATTTCACAAACCGCACCACACATTTACCTTTGCAAAATTAAGAGTACCGTTTGATGAGCGAGAGGATTTTCCGTTGCCCATAGTGCGCAATTCTGTGCACTGACGTGTGCTGGGAGACGGAAACTGGCTTCATCTGTCAATAGAACACTCCGTGGCTATTCATTGTCCGCTTCCATGCGAGCAAGAAATTGTAGAAACTGACATTTGGCCGTCACATGGACGAAGCTGGAAGGAGGGCAGGGCAGAGACTGAGGAGCAGTTACAAGATGCAGACGGACTGTATAGACCATGTTGGAGTTTTAATGTAGTAGATAGGTTCGGAAAAGATCATTCGTTTCGAGATATGAGAGTGGCATGAATATGAATTACCAGTTGCTGTAATCATTAAAAGACGACTCCATATGATCCATCTCAAGTACGTGGTTGAATGGAGAGAACTGATTTCAAATTGCAGACGGCATTTCTACCAGAAAGTGTAACACTATCAGCGACTTTTGTGAGTGCCTTTAGAACAAAGACCGCTTTTTATGGAGGGTGACAGTAACGTAGTCTTTGTGATCGTGTTTTTAATAGCGCAGTCCTTACGCGAAATGCATGTTGCCGGCGGTAAATCTTTCTGTGGTTAGCTGTAAATGTCGGGTCTCAATAGTGTGTAATATTGTTGCTTTAATTTGAGGTGTAAGCGGTGCTGATATTCAAGACCATAAAAGTGGGTTAAAAGCTGCGAGCTATCTGAGGAAGTTAACCTTGTATTACTGCGCAACTGTTTCACCAGGTATCCAGTCTAGCTTACCAAATTCCCAACCAGACTAACATTAATTATACTCTTTTAGTACTCATCTTACGATAACCAGTGATTACATATATATATATAAAGACAATTTAAATAAAAAGAAATAAATCAGTTTGTACACTCCTGGAAATGGAAAAAAGAACACATTGACACCGGTGTGTCAGACCCACCATACTTGCTCCGGACACTGCGAGAGGGCTGTACAAGCAATGATCACACGCACGGCACAGCGGACACACCAGGAACCGCGGTGTTGGCCGTCGAATGGCGCTAGCTGCGCAGCATTTGTGCACCGCCGCCGTCAGTGTCAGCCAGTTTGCCGTGGCATACGGAGCTCCATCGCAGTCTTTAACACTGGTAGCATGCCGCGACAGCGTGGACGTGAACTGTATGTGTAGTTGACGGACTTTGAGCGAGGGCGTATAGTGGGCATGCGGGAGACCGGGTGGACGTACCGCCGAACTGCTCAACACGTGGGGCGTGAGGTCTCCACAGTACATCGATGTCGTCGCCAGTGGTCGGCGGAAGGTGCACGTGCCCGTCAACCTGGGACCGGACCGCAGCGACACACGGATGCACGCCAAGACCGTAGGATCCTACGCAGTGCCGTAGGGGACCGCACCGCCACTTCCCAGCAAATTAGGGACACTGTTGCTCCTGGGGTATCGGTGAGGACCATTCGCAACCGTCTCCATGAAGTTGGGCTACGGTCCCGCACACCGTTAGGCCGTCTTCCGCTCACGCCCCAACATCGTGCAGCCCGCCTCCAGTGGTGTCGCGACATGTGTGAATGGAGGGACGAATGGAGACGTGTCGTCTTCAGCGATGAGAGTCGCTTCTGCCTTGGTGCCAATGATGGTCGTATGCGTGTTTGGCGCCGTGCAGGTGAGCGCCACAATCAGGACTGCACACGACCGAGGCACACAGGGCCAACACCCGGCATCATGGTGTCGGGAGCGATCTCCTACACTGGCCGTACACCTCTGGTGATCGTCGAGGGGACACTGAATAGTGCACTGTACATCCAAACCGTCATCGAACCCATCGTTCTACCATTCCTAGACCGGCAAGGGAACTTGCTGTTCCAACAGGACAATGGACGTCCGCATGTATCCCGTGCCACCCAACGTGCTCTAGAAGGTGTAAGTCAACTACCCTGGCCAGCAAGATCTCCGGATCTGTCCCACATTGAGCATGTTTGGGACTGGATGAAGCGTCGTCTCACGCGGTCTGCACGTCCAGCACGAACGCTGGTCCAACTGAGGCGCCAGTTGGAAATGGCATGGCAAGCCGTTCCACAGGACTACATCCAGCATCTCTACGATCGTCTCCATGGGAGAATAGCAGCCTGCATTGCTGCGAAAGGTGGATGTACACTGTACTAGTGCCGACATTGTGCATGCTCTGTTGCCTGTGTCTATGTGCCTGTGGTTCTGTCAGTGTGATCATGTGATGTATCTGAACCCAGGAATGTGTCAATAAAGTTTCCCCTTCCTGGGACAATGAATTCACGGTGTTCTTATTTCAATTTCCAGGAGTGTATTTGGACATTTATTTTAACATTGATTATTGTTCCGTTAAAATTTCAGCATATCAGACTTGATTCATAACTAAACTGGTGCCTTATTTAGGATTGTGAAAATGTGAGTTTGTAATCTTACGGAACACATCAAATAGGGAGCCAAGATTGGGAGACTGCATACAACACTGCATCCACAAAATAACACACGAAGAACGTTGAAACATATCCAAGAGGAAATTAACCACAACCAACCGATTCAATTTTCACCCAAAGAAGTTACGTTCGTAGCGGAATCCTGTCCGTCATGCAATTACCACACACAGGTATACTAAATTCATACTAACTCTCTGTGAAATCTTCCCGAAAAGAATAGCTGAGGGCTACTTTGATGCTTACACCACAAGCTTCACGTGGTCAACTTGGTTTACACAAAGAGCGTAACTCCACAACCATTTTGATAATTAAAATAAATTACACCGAACCGCGATTCACAAAAGAAAAACCACGAACTGGCAACTATCGTCTTACTATTAACCTGATGGGTCAAACAATTTTATAAGCACGTGGTACTGGTCTCACAAAGTACACCGCACGTGGGTGCTTTATTGAAAAGTATTGCCACGACGAGACGTTATAATCTCACGCACATTCGCATTTAAAATTAATGATCTTAGTTAGAGTTACTGATCAACACGTGGTTCTATTTTACTCACAAAGTAGTGACAAAGCAACTACTGGAAGATAATCTGAACTTCACACTCGAAATACACTGCGTTGCAATTTAAGATAACATTAGTTATTTTAGATCCAAACCTGAAATAAAGGTGATTAAATTTTCAGTTAGGCTGAACTTGAGAAATCCATTGTCCTACGGACTTAGCAGACACGCGCTTAGCTGGAGATCTTACCACTTCAGAGGCTCGCCACGGACAGACTGTCCTGCCGGGCTCCTACCGAGCGTGCTTCCGTATACAAAACGGAAGTGATCAGAGAGGCAGCTTCTTATACCAACATGGCAAGGGACGGACAGGACAATACTAAGGATAGAAACCTCTTTGCTTTTAGAAAGTGTAGCTACCTGTTCCGACGTTGGTCCTACTGTTCTCTAGCAGACAGGCTTGTCCGCTACCCTCAAGCATGCAACTAGAAATACATTTGCTCATTCATTCTTTCACACAGAAGGGAAGGGGGATGACAGTATCTTATCATATACAATATATAAAAGAAAGCGGATGTAGGTTCCGCATGAGACTGTGTGACATGAATTACATATAAACTGTGTTTTAAAGTGTAGTAGCCGGCCGCGGTGGTCTCGCGGTTTTAGGCGCGCAGTCCGGAACCGTGCGACTGCTATGGTCGCAGGTTCGAATCCTGCCTCGGGCATGGATGTGTGTGATGTCGTTAGGTTAGTTAGGTTTAAGTAGTTCTAAGTTCTAGGGGACTAATGACCACCGCAGTTGAGTCCCATAGTGCTCAGAGCCATTTTTTGAAAGTGTAGTAGTGTGACAGATCGTTCTTGTTTATGAGTAAAAGTATAAAAGTAACGCGTTTCACTGCTCAGTCTCCTCCCAGATAGTCAGAAACACCACAGTAAATTTAGAAGAGGAATTTATGCTGTAAATGACAACAGATTTAAGAAATTAACATGAAATGAATCAAACAGAGACCTTTCAAGTGTTTTTCGAAAATATCATCGTCTTCCCTCCATGGATTCCTATTTGAATTACCTGGTGAGTGTAATGGGACAACTGAAAAGGAAAAATTACCCGCTATGCAAAGTGACTCTCATTATCAATTAATTAGCCTGTCATCTTTATATCAGTGTCGTGTCGCCTGGCAGGTGGAAGCGGTGGCTAGCACACCACGGATATAATTCTTGACTTGAGGTTTTTTTCGTTGTGGCGACATCTTTTAACGATATTCAGATGTTATAACGAAGTAAGATAAACCTGATCTTTCAAACTTCTCTGTGCTGTTACGTTAAGAGACTTCCTTTGTGGCGATGCATTTGGTTACCTCATAGTAGAGTTAGAAAGTGAGGACGTGTCCTGGGACTGTGATAGATCTTAGCATTCCATCATGGGCCGAAAGTGAGTTTAATATTCTAGTCCTGTGATGGATTATGTAACACATACATCTACATCTACATCTACATGACTACTCTGCAATTCACATTTAAGTGCTTGGCGGAGGGTTCATCGAACCACAATCATACTATCTCTCTACTATTCCACTCCCGAACAGCCAGCGGGGAAAACGAACACCTAAACCTTTCTGTTCGAGCTCTGATTTCTCTTATTTTATTTTGATGATCATTCCTACCTATGTAGGTTGGGCTCAACAAAATATTTTCGCATTCGGAAGAGAAAGTTGGTGACTGAAATTTCGTAAAAAGGTCTCGCCGCGACGAAAAACGTCTTTGCTGTAATGACTTCCATCCCAACTCGTGTATCATATCTGCCACACTCTCTCCCCTATAACGTGATAATACAAAACGAGCTGCCCTTTTTTGCACCCTTTCGATGTCCTCCGTCAATCCCACCTGGTAAGGATCCCACACCGCGCAGCAATATTCTAACAGAGGACGAACGAGTGTAGTGTAAGCTGTCTCTTTAGTGGACTTGTTGCATCTTCTAAGTGTCCTGCCAATGAAACGCAACCTTTGGCTCGCCTTCCCGACAAGAAAAAAGATTTTTTCCTAACTGATGAGAGAATGCTTAGAGGAAATGTAGCCTCTGGCATACTGTTACAGGATTTTCACAACAAGAAATAATACCTCAAGCGGTGTGAAAAAGCGTGTATGTCTCGATTTGCATTAAAGGGAGAGATCTACATTTCCAGTGAGAAATTCGAGGTTTATGGTCAACAACACCGCTGTCTCGGATTGAGTAAAGTGGATTTTGTAAACTGGGAAGGGGATCTATGTCGGGGTGGAATTGGTTAGAAGTACCTTATCCGTCAAAGCTGCAGCGGCTTGTTTTGCAGTGCACCGTGGCTGCCTGCAAGGGCGGTCATTAGGAGTTGACGACAGGTAGTAACGGATTAGCTCTACCTGTGACAGGCACAAGGAATGCGCCGAAATACCTGAAGTTGCCCACGGCAGTGAGTACTGGCGAAGTGGCCATTGTGCGGAGTGAGCGTGACAGAAGCGGACGTGAGAGAAGATTCAAAATGATGGTGTTGTTCGCTGGACGTGTTGATAACATCCGAATCCCTACCACTCCAGTCATCTCCTGATGCCCTCCATGGCTGGGGGTGGAACACTCTGGCATACAGGTGTGTCCACAACCACGGCTGCTACCGCCGTAATACAGTAGTTTTAACTGACCTCTCAGCGTTGGCGCTGTACTGCGGCATGGTGCGTGTGGACCTCGGGATCTGAACGCACGAGATGTGAGAGTGTTTCAACGGTCTCCGACATCTACCCATGGCAACTACTGCTACAGACTGGGTCGTGGTGTTTGCTGTTGTTTCTATCACGCAGTAGAACAGTTCCCCTCTCCTCCTTCCGAATGTAGTGAAGAGATGCAGCTTAAGCCGTCTGCACACGGACCGTGCATCCGAACGTTGAGCGTTGAGCGTGCCGAGTTTCTGACGTCATAGCGTGGAATAGCACGCTCGGGAGTCTTTCCGAGCGTGCAGAGCAATATATGGCATGTCAGACATTCTGAGCGTTGACCAATCAGATGGCACAACGCCACCTACGTCACAAGCACGCCGTCTCCCTCCAGTACAGAGTTGTGAGGCGCCATATTGGCATTCATTTCAAGTAAATATGTATATATGCCGTTTCTGAGCACCAGCAAATTGAGAATCACTGGAAAACCGGTTGTTAACTGTGTGATTCGTTCCAATAAAATAATGAAAAACATCGTATTCGTGGCAAAAGAATTATTGTAACTTGCGTATTATGAGAGTAGGCTATTTGAAGGCAGCGACACACTGAAGTCCACCCAAAACGTATTGTTCTTGGTACAATTTGTTATAATTAAATTTCAGTTAGTAACATATCTACGACTACGGTTTTCAGTAAGGGGTAACATAATATGATTACATACAAAAGATCTGATATTGATTTAGCGTATTGAATAGCGCCACTGTCCAGTATTGTGTTAGTAGTTGGGCGGTGGTTCTCGTCTTAATACTACCAATTTTTTCCAAACTTTTGCGTTCTTTCTAGCTTCTGATACTTTATTCTTAGTTTAATATAAATATATACTATAATACACTCCTGGAAATGGAAAAAAAGAACACATTGACACCGGTGTGTCAGACCCACCATACTTGCTCCGGACACTGCGAGAGGGCTGTACAAGCAATGATCACACGCACGGCACAGCGGACACACCAGGAACCGCGGTGTTGGCCGTCGAATGGCGCTAGCTGCGTAGCATTTGTGCACCGCCGCCGTCAGTGTCAGCCAGTTTGCCGTGGCATACGGAGCTCCATCGCAGTCTTTAACACTGGTAGCATGCCGCGACAGCGTGGACGTGAACCGTATGTGCAGTTGACGGACTTTGAGCGAGGGCGTATAGTGGGCATGCGGGAGGCCGGGTGGACGTACCGCCGAATTGCTCAACACGTGGGGCGTGAGGTCTCCACAGTACATCGATGTTGTCGCCAGTGGTTGGCGGAAGGTGCACGTGCCCGTCGACCTGGGACCGGACTGCAGCGACGCACGGATGCACGCCAAGACCGTAGGATCCTACGCAGTGCCGTAGGGGACCGCACCGCCACTTCCCAGCAAATTAGGGACACTGTTGCTCCTGGGGTTTCGGCGAGGACCATTCGCAACCTTCTCCATGAAGATGGGCTAAGGTCCCGCACACCGTTAGGCCGTCTTCCGCTCACGCCCCAACATCGTGCAGCCCGCCTCCAGTGGTGTCGCGACAGGCGTGAATGGAGGGACGAATGGAGACGTGTCGTCTTCAGCGATGAGAGTCGCTTCTGCCTTGGTGCCAATGAAGGTCGTATGCGTGTTTGGCGCCGTGCAGGTGAGCCCCACAATCAGGACTGCATACGACCGAGGCACACAGGGCCAACACCCGGCATCATGGTGTGGGGAGCGATCTCCTACACTGGCCGTACACCTCTGGTGATCGTCGAGGGGACACTGAATAGTGCACGGTACATCCAAACTGTCATCAAACCCCTCGTTCTACCATTCCTAGACCGGCAAGGGAACTGGCTGTTCCAACAGGACAATGCACGTCCGCATGTATCCCGTGCCACCCAACGTGCTCTAGAAGGTGTAAGTCAACTACCCTGGCCAGCAAGATCTCCGGATCTGTCCCCCATTGAGCATGTTTGGGACTGGATGAAGCGTCGTCTCACGCGGTCTGCACGTCCAGCACGAACGCTGGTCCAACTGAGGCGCCAGTTTGAAATGGCATGGCAAGCCGTTCCACAGGACTACATCCAGCATCTCTACGATCGTCTCCAAGGGAGAATAGCAGCCTGCATTGCTGCGAAAGGTGGATGTACACTGTACTAGTGCCGACATTGTGCATGCTCTGTTGCCTGTGTCTATGTGCCTGTGGTTCTGTCAGTGTGATCATGTGATGTATCTGACCCCAGGAATGTGTCAATAAAGTTTCCCCTTCCTGGGACAATGAATTCACGGTGTTCTTATTTCAATTTCCAGGAGTGTATTTGATGTTATGTAACCGTAAGTTCAACTTTTTTGAGGGGTGACTTTGTTCGATTGGTTTAATCTACAACAGGACACTTTGCGCCACTTGTATAAAGATATTTTGCTCCTTTTTCTTTTACCCTTCGTAATTCACATGTTGCAAAGATTCTTCTACTGGGTAGGAACATTGATCAAGTAAGACTGACCATGGGGTTTTACTAAAATGTGGCAATGATGAAATAACGTTTATATTATGCGGAGAAGTATTCCAAATTTGCAACGCACTGTTTGTAATGGAACGTTTATAAGACTGTGTCCTTTCTGACTGGGCATGGTACTTTCCTTTTCGTGGGTGATGGTGGAAATGTGCGTTTTAATAGAGCTAACTTTGGAATTTTAAGCGCGCCCGTTGAGTAAACAGTGTGATTTTGAACTAGAAACATTCCTCAACTGCCGCTGGAGTGCGGCAATCGCGTATACCACGTTGGGGCCCATGTACCGTATGCACAAGTCGCATCGTTCCTGAACGTTCAGCAGCACGTTGAACTTGGCACGCTCAACGTTAACGTTCGAAAGCACGGTCCGTGTGCCGACGGCTTTAGGGATTATATAGTGCTTTAAAAACCCACTCGCGACGTCAAATTTCCGATTGATAGCGATCTCTGACATCTAGCCATGAACAGCTTATTACTGTGGATTGGATCGTCGTGTTTAGTGCTTCTCAATACATCGCAGTGGACTCTGTCTTGCAGTGGTATTTGCTGTTGTCTCTATTCTATCACGCAGTAGAGTCTTCCTCCCTCCTTCCAAATGTAGCGGAGAAAACCAATTTAGGAATTCTATAGAACTTTTAAAAACCCAATCAAGTTTCCAATGGTTGTACACCGTCGGTACATGCAGGCACGGTCTACGCGGGTGTGGCTGTCTCCCCCGGCCGATGCGGACGGAGGATACCCTGTTGACTCCGAACGGCGCGCGCATCGCGATCGCTTTTTTGTTGTGTGATCGGCAGTTTTTTTCTCGCCAGATATGTTTAGTGGATCGTTATGGCGAAGAGGTTGTTTGTGCTCTCAAACGCTGGTGCTTCCAAGACCGCTGATATATTGGCGCCTTGATCTACTTGTGGGGGAAATATCATTACTTGACTTGTGTAACGTTTGTGTGTGTGGTACTCAAACGTTGAAAATATGTTTTATTATTAAGAAGGATCATCGTAAGGTGTAACGCAGCGGTAGCGTTACCGGCTACCACGCAAGGGGGCCTGGGTTCGATTGCCGGTAGCGTTACTGCCTACCACGCAAGGGAGCCTGGGTTCGATTCCCGGCAGTGGACTGTGTGTTGTGTATTTTCATCATCACTGACACGCAACTCGCCGAAGTGACGTCAACTAAAAAGGCTTGCTTATACCGCGGCCGAACCCCGAAGGGGATATCCCGGCCAATAAATGCCATACCATCATATCGTCGTAGGTGGAGACGAGTGTTTTAAGCCATCTATCTGACTCCTATAAATTGTTAAACAATTATTTTGATAGGGTAATGCAAATGGCCTATTAAACTCTATTTCTGATATCGAAATTGCGTCAGCTCTCATTTTGTCTCCAGCATTAGCCAATAGGAACATTGTATTCTGAGGAGAGATGAAACCCTTCCGTTTGCATGTTTCGGGACGTTGGTTCACACAGAGAAACAGGAAGTGGCCTCTTGAAAAAGACAGAGTCTGGAAGCGAGCCTGGAATTTCCCGATCAACAGAATGCCGCCACTTGATGCTTTGTTTGGGGCCGAGAGATCAAAGCAGACCGATATGCGGTCCGTGATCGGTGGCATTTAGTAGCTTCATCTGTTATTAGGACAATGGGTGGTTTTGACAATCGTGGTGGGGTGGTGCCCAGATGGTAGGCACACGCACGGGAGACCTCAAACGGCAGCTACTACACCGCACTTCATTCCATTCATGATCTGTAGTCACCTTCTATGGGGTTTAACTGTCAGTGCAATGTGTATGCATGTTTCTCGATCTGTACAAAATAGTTTGCTGCTGAAATTCTCGTAATTTGTCCGTTTGCAGAAAGAGGCGATGAGTTTCGAAATATGCCATGAACTTTTAGATATGGCCTGATTTTTCCCATCTGTGCTTAGACACCAGTGTGGTTCGAAAAGTGGGGAAAATAAAAAAAAAAGCAAGAGCCTTAACATTCCTGACTCTGGCAGCATAAACAGTATTGCTATTACTACAGATAATTTCTGGCCAAATTCTTTAACCAAATAAGGAAACTACATTTCTATCACTGGCTTTTATCACGTAAATTGTTTAAATAAACACTATCCTATATATTGTATGAACTGTTTAAGCAATATTCCAAACTCTGCATCGATTTCCCACCCAATTCTTTGAATAAATAAATAAATTATATTCCACACATTGCCTTGTATCACATAAATAAACAATAATCCACACACTGTCTAAATTATTTAAAAAATATTCCATACACTGCAGTAAATTTCGTTCCAAATGGCCAATCAACTGAGTCTTTTCCCCAGCAATTTTGATTTACGTAAAGTGCTTCGAACTCCATCCGTCTGGAGCTCCATCATGCATAAAAATCACCCGTTTCTTGTTCTTCTTAACCGTCTACTATTACATCACAACACTTTCAAATCTGTTACTGTACACTGATAAGGGCTGCTAACCTGCTCGACATGGGTGCATCTGGAGAAATCTCGCGTACTCGGATGGGCGAGGACTTAGCTATCTCCATTCATTCACGAGACGTGGAATGTAAAGGTCTACTTCCGGTCGGTTGCAGATTGAATCGGTAATGATGCTGCAAGGCGGGTTGGTCAATGACAGTGTGAGGGGTCTCTCGGTCTCTAATTTTACCCTAAGACTGTGAGAATACTCTGTGACCCCCATCAGCATAGAAATTGATTGTAAATTAAGCACTATGCCGGAGGTGTCAGAAAAATATGGAATGCTGTCTGGTACACTTTGATGATGTATGTGTTCAACAATTAACAATGAATGGTCGTACTCACAGTCATCTTTCTACATTCGCAATGATACTCGCAAAGTAGAGAGAGGGGACAGCTTAGCTGTGATATTGAAATTGGAAAACATGTTGTCGTAGCATTGCTCGGTGTTGAAATTACTGCAAAATTGCTAAAATTGTTCACACTAACAACTGTGATGCCTATTATTAGAGTATATTGATGGTGTCTTTTCCACCACATCCGTCCTCTGGTACGCTGTTGGCTACCACATAATGACTGACTGACATCGCTTTTTTGGGTTGGAGAAAGAGTTTTGGTGGAGGGACTACACTTTCTGGCGATGGATAGCACCGAAACAGCGATCGCGTACATGACTGCCATGTGAGTAATCAGTCGAAACAGAACGAAGAGTCATCATATATTGCGTCACTGTATCAGATGAGTTTAAATGTAGAGGTCCTCAATCACTTTTGGACAGCAGTTCGGAAACTCTCCACAACGCCACCAAACTCTTCCACTTTCCTTATGTTGTAACTGTCTTTTATTTAAAATCATCCTGTGTGTGTGTGGCATGTTATGGTAGCTGGAGTAACAAGATGATATACATCGTGTAACGTCTAGTTTTCTGCGACAGGCAATGGATCATAACGTGTTATTGTCAGTTTAGAACCTGACACAGAACTTAAAGTCGTGGCGGAAAACAAAATGTATGGCAGTGTACAGAGCGTGTTACAGCAGAAAAAAAACAATGTTTCAAACAACGACACAGGGTCACAGGGAGCATCCAGCTTACAGTGTGGTCTGTGGGATACAGTCATCCTCCTACAGTACAGGTGATGAAACTTTAAACTGGTCACATATCATTAATGCCGACATGCATGCGGTATTTGTTTTCGATATATGTGATGAAAGAGATGCGGTAAAAATCTTATCGAGTTCTCTGTTGGATGAAGTTGGTGGAGCTTTTATAGTTTAGAAATTTTCTCTGGTGGATCGAATTGAACGTTGAGGTGATAGACGTGAATGGACTCTGAGGGACGTGGCTCTATAGTACCTGCTTGTAGTATGGAGAAGCATCACAATGCAGTAGCACAATCCACGTCCTTCCCCCAGTTCCCATACGAGGTGCCAGGGTGGAGAAGAGTTTGTACCTCTTTAATTGCATGAGGACGAGACATGCACTCAACCCTCTCCTTATCTACCAGCTAATTAATTATGAGCACAACCGTAACGGAAGGAAATGATGGTGGACCCTGCTAGTTGGTAAAATATGGAGTGCACATTCACAGTAATTTAATAAAAATTGCAATCTTCTCAAGAAAAAGAGTATTTTATCATAATAAGCAACAGGAAATAGGATTCTGCCTACGAAATTATGTGCAGATTAACTATTACAATGAGATTTATTATACAGCAGGACATAAATGCACATGATCGTCTACACACACACACACAGTAAATTAAAGGCTAGGATATACTGAAATATTATGAGAATAACAGTTGGCTCGAGAACAAAGTGCTCCTACTCTCTGTGATGCAATAGATTGACGATAATGACTGGAGCACCTAATGAATCAAACATTAATCTCCCGACTACATAGCAGTATCGCAATTAGTAGTGAGAGCTCAAATGGGATCACATGGAGGAACAAGCAAGGTGGACTTGTAGGAAAGCGAACGCACGTGCTACTGAGGGATTCAGTATAAAATTGATAAGGTCCTACAATGCCAGAGCCGCAAAATACTGTACCAGTACTGAAATCTGCAGCACGTCTTCGGTAGGCAGCGTCCTGATGATGTAGGCGCCGACGTCTGCCGTGCACCAACTCTGTGTCAAACCCTGGCCGCGAAGGCTGTCCGAGAATTCTAAGTTCTTCCGAGAGTCCCTTTAGTCAACCATAGTGCCAGTAGTGCTAGTGTTTGTTTTGAACACAGTCCAGAGACAGGTAGTGCTATTTTCATTGTTTTCTACAAGAAGTGATTAGCAATCACAGTTTAGTCAATAATCAGCCGCCTTTAGTGAATTAGCAGTCTATTTAAAAGTTGATTAAGTGTCTTCAGTAAATTGATTCCTTAGGATGGATAGGATGTGTGACTGCTGTGTACGGACGCAGGAGGAGCTGGCCACTGTTCGCGAACAGCTGAGCGTGTTGATGGCCGCGGTCAGCCGTCTTCAGGCTGCTGCCTCGGAGTGTAGCGGCAGTGGGGAGTCTGGTGCGTCGCAAGGTACACCCCAGGTGTTACATGCTTCACCCACTGTCCCTGCTGTCGAGACATCTTCGCGGGTACCGGGCGCGGTTGGGCCACCCTCGCCTCAAGGGGAGTGGCGGGTTCAGCGGCGTTCGCGGCGCACGAGGCGGAGGGTCAATGTGGAGGCTGGCCGTGTGGCATCGCCCGCTCTGCCTGTGAGTGAACATGTGGCTGCTCCTTCAGCAATGTCCGAGCAGGCACACGGGGGGAGGGGTTTATTAGTTATTGGGAGCTCCAACGTTAGGCGGGTGATGGAGCCCCTTAGGGAAATAGCGGAAAGGTCGGGGAAGAAGGCCAGTGTTCACTCTGTCTGCTTGCCAGGGGGTCTCATCCGAGATGTGGAGGAGGCCCTACCGGCGGCGATAGAGAGCACTGGGTGCACCCAACTGCAAATTGTTGCTCATGTCGGCACCAATGACTCCTGCCGTCTGGGTTCAGAGGTCATCCTCAGTTCGTACAGGCGGTTGGCGGAGTTGGTGAAGGCGGAAAGCCTCGATCGCGGGGTGGAATCAGAGCTAACTATTTGTAGTATCGTTCCCAGAACCGATCGCGGTCCTCTGGTTTGGAGCCGAGTGGAAGGCTTAAACCAGAGGCTCAGACGATTCTGCGGAGAGCTGGGGTGCAAATTTCTCGACCTCCGCTATCGGGTGGAGAAATGTAGGGTCCCCCTGAATAGGTCAGGCGTGCACTACACGCCGGAAGCGGCTACGAGGGTAGCGGAGTACGTGTGGAGTGCACATGGGGTTTTTTTAGGTTAGAGAATTCCTTCCCTAGGCCCGACAAGACGCCTCCTGAGACGCGGCAAGGCAGGAGTAGGCAAAATGCAACAGGGAATAACAATATTAGTGTGCTAATAGTAAACTGCAGGAGCGTCTATAGAAAGGTCCCAGAACTGCTCACATTAATAAACGGTCACAACGCCCATATAGTACTAGGGACAGAAAGTTGGCTGAAACCACATGTAAACAGTAATGAAATCCTAAACTCAGACTGGAATGTATACTGCAGAGACAGGCTGGACAGTGAAGGGCGAGGCGTGTTTATAGCGATAAGAAGTGCAATAGTATCGAAGGAAATTGACGGAGATTCGAATTGTGAAATGATTTGGGTGAAGGTCACGGTGAAAGCAGGCTCAGACATGGTAATTGGATGTCTCTATAGGACCCCGGGCTCAGCAGCTGTTGTGGCTCAGCACCTGAAGAATAATTTGGAAAATATTTCGAGTAGATTTCCCCACCATGTTTTAGTTCTGGGTGGAGATTTTAATTTGCCGGATATAGACTGGGAGACTCAAACGTTCATAACGGGTGGCAGGGACAAAGAATCCAGTGAAATATTTTTAAGTGCTTTATCTGAAAACTACCTTGAGCAGTTAAACAGAGAACCGACTCGTGGCGATAACATATTAGACCTTCTGGTGACAAACAGACCCTAACTTTTGAATCAGTTAATGCAGAACAGGGAATCAGCGATCCTAAAGCGGTTACTGCATCGATGATTTCAGCCGTAAATAGAAATATTAAAAAAGGTAGGAAGATTTTTCTGATTAGCAAAAGTGACAAAAAGCAGATTTCTAAGTACCTGATAGCTCAACACAAAAGTTTTGTCTCAAGTACAGATAGTGTTGAGGATCAGTGGACAAAGTTCAAAACCATCGTACAATATGCGTTAGATGAGTATGTGCCAAGCAAGATCGTAAGAGATGGGAAAGAACCACCGTGGTACAACAACCGAGTTAGAAAACTGCTGCGGAAGCAAAGGGAACTTCACAGCAAACATAAACATAGACAAAGCCTTGCAGACAAACAAAAATTACGCGAAGCGAAATGTAGTGTGAGGAGGGCTATGCGAGAGGCTTTCAATGAATTCGAAAGTAAAGTTCTATGTACTGACTTGGCAGAAAATCCTAAGAAATTTTGGTCCTATATCAAAGCGGTAGGTGGAACAAAACAAAATGTCCAGACACTTTGTGACCAAAATGGTACTGAAACGGAGGATGACAGACTAAAGGCCGAAATACTAAATGTCTTCTTCCAAAGCTGTTTCACAGAGGAAGACTGCACTGTGCTTCCTTCTCTAGATTGTCGCACAGTTGACAAAATGGTAGATATCGAAATAGACGACAGAGGGATAGAGAAACAATTAAAATCGCTCAAAAGAGGAAAGGCCGCTGGTCCTGATGGGATACCAGTTCGATTTTACACAGAGTACGCGAAGGAACTTGCCCCCCTTCTTGCAGCGGTGTACCGTAGGTCTCTAGAAGAGCGAAGCGTTCCAAAGGATTGGAAAATGGCACAGGTCATCCCCGTTTTCAAGAAGGGACGTCGAACAGATGTGCAGAACTATAGACCTATATCTCTAACGTCGATCAGTTGTAGAATTTTGGAACACGTATTATGTTCGAGTATAATGTCTTTTCTGGTGACTAGAAATCTACTCTGTAGGAATCAGCATGGGTTTTGAAAAAGACGGTCGTGTGAAACCCAGCTCGCGCTATTCGTCCACGAGACTCAGAGGGCCTTAGACACGGGTTCACAGGTAGATGCCGTGTTTCTTGACTTCCGCAAGGCGTTTGACACAGTTCCCCACAGTCGTTTAATGAACAAAGTAAGAGCATACGGACTATCAGATCAATTGTGTGATTGGATTGAGGAGTTCCTAGATCACAGAACGCGGCATGTCATTCTCAATGGAGAGAAGTCTTCCGAAGAAAGAGTGATTTCAGGTGTGCCGCAGGGGAGTGTCATAAGACCGTTGCTATTCACAATATACATAAATGACCTGGTGGATGACATCGGAAGTTCACTGAGGCTTTTTGCAGATGATGCTGTGGTGTATCGAGAGGTTGCAACAATGGAAAATTGTACTGAAATGCAGGAGGATCTGCAGCGAATTGACGCATGGTGCACGGAATGGCAATTGAATCTCAATGTAGACAAGTGTAATGTGATGCGAATACATAGAAATTTAGGTCCCTTATCATTTAGCTACAAAATAGCAGGACAGCAACTGGAAGCAGTTAATTCCATAAATTATCTGGGAGTAGGCATTAGGAGTGATTTAAAATGGAATGATCATATAAAGTTGGTCGTCGGTAAAGCAGATGCCAGACTGAGATTCATTGGAAGAATCCTAAGGAAATGCAATCCGACAACAAAGGAAGTAGGTTACACTACGCTTGTTCTCCACTGCTTGAATACTGCTCAGCAGTGTGGGATCCGCACCAGATAGGGTTGATAGAAGAGATAGAGAAGATCCAACGGAGAGCAGCGCGCTCCTTTACAGGATCATTTAGTAATCGCGAAAGCGTTACGGAGATGATAGATAAACTCCAGTGGAAGACTCTGCAGGAGAGACGCTCAGTAGCTCGGTACGGGCTTTTGTTAAAGTTTCGAGAACATATCTTCACCGAAGAGTCAAGCAGTATATTGCTCCCTCCTACGGATATCTCGCGAAGAGACCATGAGGATAAAATCAGAGAGATTAGAGCCCACACAGAAGCATACCGACAATCCTTCTTTCCACGTACAATACGAGACTGGAATAGAAGGGAGAACCGATAGGGTACCCTCCGCCACACGCCGTCAGGTGGCTTGCGGAGTATGGATGTAGATGTAGATGTAGAAAACGAGCGACCAAGTCGCAAGACCAGCCGACTCCGAGGAAGATCAGATCCCGAATCTTACTCTGTGATCCGAAGCAAGCAGCAAAGCCAGCTTTGCTCAACTCCCTACTCTCCTCGAAAACTGCAAATCAGCATTCAGTTCTGATTCCAAAATTCCCCCACACTGTCTCAGAACATCATTTGCGCCGATAGCGACCGTTCTCTCCAATTTCGAGCAGGGCTTTATGACGTGAACTAGCCACAGTTTAAGTTGACCAATAGTGTCTCTGCTATTTAGCTGAGGGCCCTGAACTTGCCATTTGCCTGGCAACAAAAACAACCTGCCTAGACCACCGGCCATCCAGTGCCAGACAGTTGCAACCAGCAGAGCACAGTCCACAGGTATTCTCAGAATCATGAGGACAATGCAGTTAGTCGGTGCCAGGAATCTTCGTTCCAGACACGCTGGAACGGTAAACACATACATTGCGGTGACATTCAGACGTCTCGCAGGTCGTTTCGCCCTGCGTACAATAGGCGAAACTCGATCGACGTCAGTCGTTCCGCCAGGCGCTTAAGCCTATTATACGAACCCCTCAGAATTCAGGGAAGTGCAGCTCCCAATCGTCCAGGCCACCCACAGAAGTAAAACAACATGTTTAGGAATCAAGTGTAAAGTATTTTTTGAGCCCTCAGTACAAATACTCTCATTACAATAACCTTTTCGGTCTGTTGCTACCATGAAATGACATGGAACATTAATAAAAATGAGAGGAGACATACAAAAGAAGGCATGGAAGATCGCGCCCATACTGTCTTTTATATTATCTCGTGTTGCAGGAGCAGGCTCTGTTTCAATCGAATGGTCAAAACACAGTCCTGTCACAGTAACTCAGCTCCAGCTGTTTCTACACAGGCCGCTGAAGGTGGTAGATATAGTTTCCTTCAACCCCTACTCATTTCCGACTTAATTGAAACAATGACATGCGCAAAGCTGAAGGGATGCTTGAGCAGAGTCTGAGGGGATACCTAAAATGAGGCGGGAAGTTTACTGTAGCAGATAGGTTCGAGAAAGGTGACTTGTTTCCAGATATGAAAGTACCATAAATATGATTCACTAGTGGCTGTAATCATCAAAAGGCTTCTCCATAGCATCCAACACAGGTATGTGTTTGAATGGGGAGGGGGGGGGGGGACTTGATTCCAAATCCCAGACGGCATTTCTAGTGGCTGGCATAGCACTAGAGATCTGAAAAGCTAGTGCACATTTCTTACGACCTCAATCATCACACTATCTACTACTGTTTTTGATCATTCTCAATCAACCATTGCCTGTAGCCCAGTGGATATATCACAGAACCTCTGACGTGGTATCAAGACAGAATGCATTACAAATACTGGAGAAATATCTAGTGGCGACGGCATGAGGGAGATGGAAATACTAGTTTCATACCAAACTTTTTAGTCGAATCACTTTCAAAACTAAGCGATTTTATGACGAGGTTGCATCGTGGGTTGTGTGTAACGGGACTGCCAGTCTGATAATATATGTTCCAGCGAACACCATCTCGGTATTTGTCTGGAAAACCACTTGATTCGTAGGTAATTCCATATGTGGATTTATAAAGCGGGCACAGCTTTTAACATGAATACTTGTGTGCACATGCAGAACCAAAACTGCTTGTGATAGTAACATGAAGTAGTTTTTGCGACCGTGTGTTTTAACATATGAGACGGTTATGCCTATCTTTCTAAGACACAGTGGTATCACTCACAAGAAAAACTTAGGAGACATTCACACCCATCGTTAATTTTCGGTCAGTATTAATGCGTATCGCCAGTGATCAGTTATTGACGAAGTATTATACTTAGTAGTAGTCAGGGATGTGTGATAGGTTCACCTTGAACATCAGGCTAACAAGTATGTGTTTGTGTTCAGACATGTGCAAAGGAAGGTATGGATTTGACGTCGAATATTGAGATAGCAAAGGGAAGAGGATGTCAAACCATGAGAATGGTACAGATATTTCTATTTCCAGAGCCACAGCCATCAACAGGGAGTATTTCCGATAGTTCGCTCATTGTCGAATGTCGTTCAACTGAGACTGCGATCGTACGATTTAGTTGTAAGTACAGGGATAAAATATATATGTGACCAATTTCTTAGGGTGATGATTCTACCTATGCATGCTTGGCATGCATCGCCGGTGACCTGTACTGGGGTGATTCACATTTCCTGTTAACAGTAGGAGCTGTCAGAATGGAGAGGCCTGTTGGTGTGTAGGAATGTAGATGAATTAACCGTGTTGTCCTCTAGGCAACCGAATAGCGAACTAATACTTAGTATGTGTTGGATAGCTATCATGATGGCGTGGGAGTTTGAGAAGGTTGAATATGGAGGTGCGTTTACACTGGACCATTATTCCCTACCATGCAAATTGTTCAGTTGACTGCTTCTGCACATTTCGCGCCTTTATTTAGTTGAGAGAAGATCATTGTGGTGTGTGCATCTAGCATGTGAAAGACTCGTCTTCCGGTTCTCTAGACGTGAGAAACACCTTAGTTGGACTTGTAAATTATAGGGATGATTTGGAATCTGCTACATCACCGATATCGGTATTCGCGAGTGGAAATATCAGTTTTCTCTATTTTTTCCAAGTTTCCGAGTAAATGTCTGAAAAAAATGGCTCTGAGCATTATGGGACTTAACTTCTAAGGTCATCAGTCCCCTAGAACTTAGAACTACTTAAACCTAACTAACCTAAGGACATCACACACATCCATGCCCGAGGCAGGATTCGAGCCTGCGACCGTAGCGGTCGCGCGGTTCCAGACTGTAGCGCCTAGAACCGCTCAGCCACCCCGGCTGGCTAAATGTCTTCACAGAGGTGACAAGTTTCTAGTTAGTCAGTGGTTTACAGCACGCCTCACCTAGCTTAAGTTTCGGGTTTCTAGAGAAATAATTTCCAGTCTATATCTCCGGAATTATATCGCGTGAGCGGTACTGCTATGCAGGCGATATTGATATCTGTTTGATATCGAGAAGTACCGCGAAATGGTATGATATTCTAGCAAGCCATGAGAAATTAGATATGTTCTTGTAATCCCAGAGTCTGGAGATGGGTGTAGAAAAGCAAGTAAGCAAGCAAGCAGGTCCAGACCAGAAACAGTAACGCGTTAGAGCTGAGGGGGGAAATGAGGCGGAATTTGTAGAACACTTCTGAGAGTGACTTCGATCCACTGAGGGCGCTCTGGCCCCGTGTTGGGGATGGATGCCCACCCGACCTTGCGGTAAATGTCTAGTGCCGCTAGTCTACGTACTGTGCTGTCTGTCTTTGTGTTATAAGTATGAATGATGGAAAAGTGCTGACTTTGTATGGTGCAGGATACGAATTGCATGTTTACTAGATCGATACGGTATGTGGTGATAAATTGATGGGTCAGAGATCGGTTTCACGATCATCATATTCTAGCTCGTGTCCTTGGTGGGAGAGCAATGTAATTGAATAGGAGTCTTTCCGAATTTGAGGTTAAGTAGGGTACGCCATGATATATTGATGGGTCGCAGGTCGGTGTCAATTTGTAATATTCAAGCAGCGTAATTGAGTAAAAGTCTTTCCATATTTGACGATATTTAGAGCACTTTACAAGGTTTAGTTGTCATTGCAATATGGCGATTGTGTAAAATAACCGCTGCAAGTCTGGTCTGCAGAAATAAAAGAAAGGATGGGCAGTGCATCAGTAATCCAGAGGGTAAATTCGATAAGAGCCGATCATAATACCCCATTCATTCACAAGACATCCTTTGTGCTGGTATATAGGAGTCTCTACATAGCGGTGAGAACATTTGTGTATGTTGAAAGCAGGTAGGGTAACACATTAGGACCGTGAGGAAGATCGAATTCGCATTTTCCTTGTTGTTCTATCCATAGTTATGATGAGTACAGTACATCAACCCGCCTCGGTGATGTCTTTCCAAGCATTACGTCCACGAGTGCTAGACGCCTGTCCTTCGTAACACTTGTTTGAGAGAATCTTGGCAGAATGTAACATTTTCCAGAAGCACTGTAAGACTATGTCAGATAATTTTCTAGGACTGAGGAGAATCGAGACATATAGCCGGGGTGATGTAGGCATACCGTAATTTTTTCGGGTGTTGTACAGGTATAAAAGATAACTGCAGTGTTTGTATAAAATGTGTATATATTGCAGTGTAAGGTTACTGTGGCTTATATTGTGGCACGACCAGAGAAGGTGAGTGTGCGTCCTATCGTGAAGGACATATATATTCAACACACTGATAACCGCGAGGGTATGGGTGAGATTTTTTACGTGGAAAATTATGTGCACTATAGATACTGAGATTCGTTCCAGGACCACAGCTGTCAAGAGGATATGGAAATCGATAGGTGTGGCTCTGAGCACTATGGGACTCAACATCTTAGGTCATAAGTCCCCTAGAACTTAGAACTACTTAAACCTAACTAACCTAAGGACATCAAACACACCCATGCCCGAGGCAGGATTCGAACCTGCGACCGTAGCAGTCCCGCGGTTCCGGACTGCAGCGCCAGAACCGCACGGCCACCGCGGCCGGCTCGATAGGTGTCAGACTGTAGCAGCAATCGTAATATTTAACATTGGTAAATATATTCCTGGCTTCCAATATTCTTGTGAGTCTTGTATGTATTTTTTGATATGTAGATAACTTTTGCCGGTTTAACTGTCAGTGCAATTTAGCGATATGTGCAAAATAATTTTACTGATGAATGTCCCATCTGCAGAAAACAATGGCGAATGGTGCTCCCACTGGACCCACACCGCAGCTATGTGTCTTTGCACCAGCAACGGTAAAGACATATGCACGCAGTCCAGAGAATGACTTGGTGCCTATTTAGGTAGACATGTTACATCCGTATAACAATGGATGAACTTTCACATGCCATCGGCAGATGAGCGAGAGTGCTGGCTCATGCTGGCTGGCACCCAGCGGTGGCTCGCAACATCGACGTGCTCTGCAAATAGGTCTTCACTCCCGTCCAGTGGCGTCAGCAACGGTGCCTAGGTGAACACATATTTCGAGAGGAATTTCTCATGTAGCAAGTATGAAAGAGATGTCGCCGCCACATGCTTTTGGGACCCGAATGGGCATTTGTGCATCACTTCACAGGGGGTGCCGGTGCATTCTGACTTCTGGGAGTATATGCTGTAGGCTCCTGTGTGACCTGGTGGACAGGTGGTGGGGGATGGTGCCTGTGCTGTGCATGTTGTTTGTGTATCTGTTGCATTATTTTGCTAGCAGGTCTGTTGGCTGTGCTATGCGTTATTTGGACGGTTTAAGAGTTGATTTCTTGTCTGAAGATCAGTGAACTGTATTATTTAGGAGGAGTTTGCATGTTTGTAGTGAAATTATTTCAGTAATTTAGGAGTTGTTTGCATGTCTTTAGTGCGTTATTTAGGAGTAGTTTACAGGTGTGTGGGCTGTGTGGTGTGACCCCAAACATGTCAGAGCGTGTGTTTTATATCAGTGTGATAAATATACTATCTTTCAAAATCCATCCATAAATAAATTGTTCCAAATAAATAAAGTACACTCCTTCGTCTCTCTAGCAGCTGAGTCATTTTCCCCTCCTGTCTGTCATCTTGGTTTATGTCACAGAATGAACAACAGTGCCCTCTGGTGGCAGTACTGTGTACTAGGTCCAGACACACTGTTTCCGCCATCTTGGATAACGCTAATTGCGTCATCAACTAGCGTCATAGCAGCCATCTTGGATTTCGTCACAGAACAGACGACTGCTCCCTCTGGTGGTACTGTATACTAGGTTAGTTGGAGTCTGGACCTCAAGGTGAACATACTGGATGGTTGTACTGCATAAAATGGTTTAAATAAATAGTGCATGCAAAATAGTAAAGACTTATGTCTAGCAAAGGTCGAGTCCTCTCCCAGCCATTTCCTAGGATGAGGTGGCGGTCGGGTGTCTTATGTTAGTGGAGGTAGCCCAAGTGCCCTTTGTTTCCCACTACTTTCTTAGGTTAATAGAGCTAGCCTAATTGACCTATCTTCCCACCAGAATTCAGACTTCCCACCAATCCCTAGGAAGAGGTGGCAGTGGGATGACTTTGGTTCGCGGAGGTACCGTAATTGGCCTATCTTCCCCCCAAAATTCAAAGTTCCCGCGAAAATCCGACATCTTGGATGACATCACAGCCGCCATCTTGGATGACGTCGCCGCCGCCGCAGAACTGCTTTTGTCGCAATACTCGTGTAATGACAATGACTGATGAGATTGCACCACATTGGGAGACAATAATTAATTGATTTCAATGGCTAAATGAAATCAAACACAAAGGGTACAAAATTAGGTGGTTCATGTATGAATGTAAAAGATAGCTAATATGATCAAAACATGAAGGAAATGTCTTTATTTTTGTGCTGTTTTCACAACCCAAAACAAAATTATAACTCTCAGGGGCAATTTGACCGGGCAACAAAACGACTCAGTTAGTAAGGGGAAGGAGGAGGGAATGAATCGTCTCACCATTCTTTGTTATCGTCCGTCGTCTACCGCTGTCGGCGGCAGGCATGCTTTGGTACGGTGCTTTGCCTCGGAGCTGTGCTGTGCGAGTCGGCTGCCCTCATCGGGAATCGCGGTGTTGCAGTGGGGCCCAGGTGCAATCTCCGCATAGTCTGCCAGTTGTTGGTCGCGAGGCCAAAGCTGTGCTATCACAATGTCAGAAGGTGGATGTTGACGATGGATAGAGGAGCGCCCATGTCCTTTCGCTTCTGAGGTGTCTCTATGACTCCCTTTCTCGCTTCTCCCCCACCTCTCGGCTCAACTCCTCTTCGAAATATTCTTCCTTTCGGCGTTGTCACTGGAGGACGAAATTTTCAGTGCAGCCCAATGACACATCGCCTTTTCATCGCCACGCCTCTCTGTGCAGAAATTTCCTATCTGGCGTGGAATGGCGTGTGTCTCGTGAATTGACATATTTCTCACGATTTAATATTTTTAATATGTTTCTCTGCATTCCGAGGCTTTTGGGATAGCAGCTACACAACACTTCTTTACAACCACTCCCTCTGCGTGAGCCCTGGAAAGGCTCATGTTTGGGCTCTCTTTCAAAATGTGCCGGCGCCCGTGATTTATAAAAAAATATGGTTCACATGGCTCTGAGCACTATAGGACTTAACTTCTAAGGTCATCAGTCCCCTAGAACTTAGAACTACTTAAACCTAACTAAACCTAAGGACATCACACACATCCATGCCCGAGACAGGATTCGAACATGCGACCGTAGCAGTTGCGCGGTTCCAGACAGCAGCGCCTAGAACCGCTCGGCCACATCGGCCGGCGTGATTTATAAGGAATGTCCTCGTTGTTGAGAAAAACATCTTCTTAAAAACGCCGCCTTCTTTCGCACACGTCACTGCACCAATTCCCCATGCTTTGTGTACATCCTCGCTGTGCCTATGGGGTGTTGGAAATGTTGGCACATTTCTGCTTTCTAATGCAGGTAAAATGATTGCCTCCAGGCCAGAAGAACTCAGATGCTTTGATATATACATTTTGGCGTTCCATCCTAATGGGCGCAGGTGTCCATCAGTTCTCGGTACGCTTCTCTTTATCAGACAGGCCCTTCGCAACGTGTTACTCCTTAAGCTTCCTGCTGTGTCCTTCCAGAATGACTGCAGTGTCCTTTCTTCGGGGGCGCGTTGGCGAAAGTGGCTGCCCTCGGCTATATTACAATGCCAAACTCTTGATTCTAGGTCAACGAGAAATTCCCTGTAGGTTTTGATGAGTGATTTTGCGAGTATCCAAATATTTGAGTAAATAAACGTATCTTTTGATTTCATTGACTTAGAAGGTTAAATTTCTTACACCACCAAGGGACCATAGACCTCAGTATCTGACATCAATCTGAACTATCTGAACTCGATACATCTACCTGTCCTGGGAAAAACGGATGTTAAAAGACTGACAGACAAACAGTCGAACAACAAAATTATAACAAAAATATTTTTTCGTTTGATATAATTACAAATTATCGACTTTCAGGTTTTTTTCCTTTACCTGTAGAGTGAAACCTTGTTTCTTGCCAAATTTCGTGTCAACGGGAAATGCCATACAGGTTTTGACAAGCGAGTTGGCGAGTATCCAAATGTGACGTAGATGGCCGTATCTTTTTATTTACATTTACTTAGAAGCTTATATTTATTACACAGCCAAAGGACTATAGACCTCAGTATGATGCACACATTTAAACTCGGTACGTCCACCCGTTCCTGAGAAAAAGGATTTATAACAGTCGGACAGACTGACTGACAGACAACAAAATGATCCTATAACAGTTCAATTTTTACTGACTGACACACGGAACTCTAACAACATTGTAATTGAATGTAGTCTAAGCAAATCAGGTGCAGCTAAAGAAATTAGATTAGTAAATTAAATAGTAAAAAATCATAGATGAAATTTATGTTTGACAGTAAAATAATTGACGATAGATGAAACAGGGAATATATAAAATCTAAACTGGAAATAACAAGAAGCACACTTCTGAAAACTATTAATTAGTTAACACAGAATATCAATTCAAGTGTTAGGATGAGTTTTCGAAGGTATTTGTATGGAACATAACATTGTACGAAAGCAAATGTGGACATTAAACAGATTAAACAAGAAGATAAAAAAAGCCTTTGAAATGTCGTGCTACGGAGGATGCTGAAGGTAAATTGGTAGGTTGGATAACTAGTGAAGAGTTTTTGAATAAAACTTGACCTAAAAGAAAGGATTGCTTGATAGAACACATCCTGAGACATCAAAGAACAATCAGTTTGGTAGTGGAGGTAAGAGTGACAGGTAAAAATTGTAGAGGGAGACTGAAGCTTGACTACAGCAAACAGGTTCAAATGGACGTAGGTTGCAGTCGATTAGTAAATTACACAGTACAAGTGATAGATAACTTTTATGTTTGACGACAAATAACTGAAGATAGATGAAATAGAGAGGATATAAAATGAAAACTGGCAACAACAACAAGAACATTTCTCACAAATATTAAAGAGGAAGACGCTTGCACAAGATAGACTAGCCGTGAGAGCTGCAAGCTGCCATTCCCTGAACCACTCTGAAATCCGAATATTTGCCCACCTTTTTAAGGCAGTATTTCATTATAATAACTGTACACCTGCAAAATATGTGAGGTTACTGTTGATATTATCTGTCAAGTATCTAATGTACAACACAAACAGCAGGGGCCCCACCATACTTCCCCGGGCACATCCGAACCGACATCTACATCAATCATTTATTCTCCAATCGAGAATAAATGCTGCGTCCTCTCTATCAGTAAATCCTCAGTCCAGTCACAGATTTCGTTTTGTATCATATATGAACGTACTTCCGTTAATAAGCATCGTTGTGGTACTGAGTCAAATGAATTTCGTAAATCAAGATGTACTGAATCTACCAACTGCCTCGGCCCTTGATTTTCAGGATAGCACGTGAGAAAAGCGTTATTGAGTTTCGATGACCGATGTTTCCCGAATCCATACATGTTACCATGTCGGATGTCGTTCTGTTCGAGATACCTCGTTATGTTTGAGTTTTCAGAATATGTTCAGGGACTCTACAATAGCTGGACAGCTATGACACTGGACAACAGTTTAGTTGATTATTTCTAATACGCTTCTTGTAGACGGGTGTGACATGTACTTTCTTTCAACCACTACGCAAAAATATCTAAGGTGTATCGAGGTTAAAAGAGGGACTAAGTTGTACATTCTGTGTAGAGCCTCACAGGAACTGCATCGGGCTCTGGAGTTTTGTTCAATTTCAGTCATTTCAACTGTTTCTCAGCTCCACTGACATTACTATATTTGTGAGTCACCTTCGCAGTGGTGCGATAATTAAACAGCTGAAGTACTCCTGACTTTTCCTTTGTAATGGAACAATTGAGAATGGAGTTCATTTCTGAATTAGTGTTGTACCATCGATTTCACTCCCTGTGTCATCCGTTAGTGTCTGGACGCTATCTTTGTGCCACTGATACTTTTGCATATGACCAGATGTTCTTCGGGATATGTGAGAAATCTTCCGATACAGTTCTGCTACAGTTATCAGTGAAACTTCGCAAATTGCTCTTTTCATGTCCAGGCGAGTTTCTTTTAGTATCTCTGTATCTATAGGCCTACCTAAACTTGAGCTTCGTTCTTCTACACTCTTCTGCACAGAGCTAAATCTATTAAGGGCCTCCCGCAGATATGACACTACTGATTCTTTCTCTAGTTAACAGAATATGCAGGTCTCTACTTGTTTTAGCTGCTTTTTGTAGTGAAGGGGGCCACACCCTGCCCATCTAACCCATGTTAATTTAGGCAAGTATTGGACCCATTTCTGAAAAAAAACTATTTGATGCACGATCTTAATATTTTTACTGTATGTTACATGACGCTAACAGAGTCAACTGTACTAAAATCTACTTTATCCATTTTATAGTTTTTAAGAAATACTTTTTTGAATTTATGAATAAAAAATATTAAGTTTTTTTTGCAGAAAATATTTTTTGTGAACTTCCTAATGGGGGAATAATAATGAATGTAGTACCAGAGGTGCCTTTTTATCTTATGCAGAGTCTCTGAAAATTTTATTTATTTATCTATGATAGTTTCTGATATAATGGGGCATATGTACTGAAAATTTTAGTTTGTGGGAAATTGACTTTAAAGAAAAAACTTTTGAAATTTGTCACTTACAGTTAATTTAAATTGTCCTGCCTCATATCATGGCCCTTCTTTGGCCTCTAGCAGGTTTTCCAGCTTCTTTTTCACCATCCTGGATGTTTGTCTTGCTTTCTCGGCCATATTAGATACAGGCCTGTCTGCATCGGCTTTCCTCATTTTATCGCAGTGTTGCAGCCCAGTGATCATATTTTCAACAGGATTAATTTCCAGCTTTTTCAGTACCAAACACTTTTCAATATTACCACAACTGAATGTAATAATAGCATCATGAACTCCTAGTTTCATTGTATGCTTGCCTATAAATACAGTTTTAGGAAGGCGGTTCCAAATTATGCTGTTGAAACATTCATTT
This sequence comes from Schistocerca gregaria, assembly GCF_023897955.1. Taxonomy (NCBI): domain Eukaryota; kingdom Metazoa; phylum Arthropoda; class Insecta; order Orthoptera; family Acrididae; genus Schistocerca; species Schistocerca gregaria. Next base: position 968,432,435 of record NC_064920.1, on the reverse strand, counting down.
GGGCTTTGCGTCTGCCCATACAGACATTTCCTTAGAAGGTCAGGATGAGCCAAGTCTCTGAAAATAGGTTTAATTGCTGTAATAAAAGCAGCAGGAAGAGAATGCTGGTGAGAATAAGATTCTCCAGTTCTCTGAGCCCTATGGTATTTGCACCACGAATTTTCTCCTGATGGACACAATCCATGACATGGCTTATCAACAGTAGAGGACTTATGGAAGAATGTGGCCCAAACATCTCTCTTCCATGCCTCGAGATTTTATTTATTTTTCCTAATCGCCTGCCCATAGTATACCTGCAAGTTTTCTGTTTCAGTTTTAGTTAACCGACCCTGTCCGGTCAACAATTTTCCATCTTCTAATTTTTTTCCTCTCATATCAACAGTTAATTTTCTCAGCCTTGTTCCTAAACGTTTTTGAACATTGCCTACACATTCTATTTTGCTGGTAATGGCATCTCCATATGGCTTGGAGTTGACAATGGGTGAGTTGTCAATGGGTGACAGAGAAGTGGTTGCGGCACATAAACACACGTGGTAGTAAAATGCTTTTTAATTGCTTGAAATAAATTTTTTCAGCAAAATCCTTTTCAGAGCATTTAAATAAAACTTTAATCTATCCAAATATGATGAAAACCGGAAATCGACTTTTTGGATCTGAACCGCGCTGTGGTCCCCTTAAGTAACCTTTATTGCTGCGATGATTACACGGAATAGCAGGATGAGTCAAGCAATTATGATTTCTGTTTGTGTTTGAAGTTCATTTCACTATCGATAACACTGAGCAAGAGGTCGATTATCTTTACTAAAGACCTCACTGCTTTCTGTGCCCCACTGAGAATGAGTGATGAATAGTTTAGGCCATTTCTCCTTCTAGTATGACTTACGAAAGTTACTTTTGTCTGCGACCTTTGGTTAACCATTGACAACGGACGTCATAAAGAAGTAAATGTACAGTGAGACTGTTGTCAGTGTGACCTATAAAATTCAAAAAAATTAATGAAGCTTGTCCATTATGGATACTATAGAATCCAGTGGCTCTATACTGAATGATATGTAAATACAGAGAACTGCGATCAGTCATTAATGAAATATTTCTTTATTTCCATTTTTCAGGCACATCTTCATATCAGGTATACAAAACTATAAACTTCTGCAAGCCTCAACTGATGATATCAATGCATAATCCCCGAGAAGCTAATGAGAATAGTGCAAGTTTGTATGGAAGGGTCAAAGGCAGCAGTACGTTTCCGAGGAGCCACATCAGAAACATTCGAGATTGAGACAGGTCTCAGACAAGGGGATGCTCTCTCATATGTTCTGTTCAATGTCATCTTAGAGAAAGTAATAAAAGAATCTAGGCAACAGGAGGGGGCTGGAGTAGAGATGGACGGTAACTTCAATTGTCTCGCATATATAGATGACATAGTACTATTAAGTGAATCAAAGCACGAGTTGAAAGAAATGTACCAGAAAATGGACAATAATGCACAGAAGGTAGGGCTCAAAGTGAATCGAGACAAAACAGAGTTCATGCAATTATAAAGAAGACAAGAGCAGGTAGAATTTCTTGAGATGGATGGCAGGAGATTCAAGAGAGTAGACCAGTTCAAATACTTGGGATCTTGGTTTACCACGGACGACAATATAAAAATGGACACCAAGGAAAAAATAGCAGTGGGAACGAAATGCATGCATTACCTCAAAGAGACGCTTGGTTCTAAATCGATCTCAGTGTACACTAAAATGAAAATCTACAACACAATGATATGCCCAGCAGTAATGTACGGTTCAGAAGAATGGAGCATGACTAAGCGAGAAATGGAAAAACTATTAATATTTGAAAGAAGAGTAATGAGGAAGATATGGGGACCAATTTTAGATAACGGATTTTGGAGGAGGAGGAAAAACGAGGAAATCTACCTTCTGATGCGACAGCCAACAATCTTACAGAAGATAGAGAGCAAAAGAATACAATGGTTGGACCATGTAGCCCGTATGCCAGATGGAAGACAGGCAGGGCAACCAAACACCAAACGCCTCATTGGACGACGAAGACAGCGCTGGACCTAGCAGGCCTGGAAACTGAAGACACCTGGAGGAACCGGGCATAAAACAGGAAGGATTGGAGGCAGTTTGTGGAAGCAGCGCGTGGTCTGCAGGGCCTGTGATCGCTGAATATCTATCTATCTATCATCTGATGATGTTGCCGAAAAGGCTCTGCAACTAGCCCATTGAAATAAAGAAATATTTCATAAGTGACTTGTCGCAGCTATCTGTGTTTACACTTCATGTGAAAATCTATGAGAACAGCTAGGAAACAAATACGTTGGAGTGTGCTCGAGCTATTTTCGGGTTGTACTAACCAGCGGGGACACCAGCCGTGACACCAGCCGTAAGCTGTACAGTGTTCGTTTTATGAGAGTGTGTTACTGTGCTACTGCGCTAGCGAACAATATTATCGCGAGGGGAAAGCTGCGGCGGAAGTCGTATATGAAGGTCACCGTCTCACATGCCACAGGCAGTGGATGAGTTCTCCGTCTGTAGCCTCGGCAACCGGTTCACACCTCCTGGCTCCCAGTACACATCTCGCGTATACTTGTCTGCTATGGGCTCCCAGAGGCGTTTGAACTGATAATGACGTCATGAGAATGCGTTATTTAATTGTCAGTTTCTACAAAAATCGGTACAACATGTTTTAATATGAGATTGTGGGTCCCCTTTGATGCAAAAGACTCTTTATTTTCTTCTCCAAACTAGTTTCAGCAAAATGCCGCCATCATCAGTGGGCTTTTTCATTCTACAACAAACAAAAAGTAGCACCGTTAACGAACATTACGAAAAAAAGTTAGTATATGTCTACAGTTTGATTCCATATACTGTGTTGTGTGATAGAGATACTGTATCGCTTTCAAAATCTTCTCGCGATGTCCATACATCTGAATTACTGCCTAGGTGACAAGTAAAGTTTTTCTGTGTTTTTAGAGGAACAAAAAGCAGACATACTAACGCGAGCACATGACTTGATTACTTTACAACCGAGCGTCGACAAAACTGTATTCACAACTCTACCGCAAATTCCAACAGTAATAACACTGGCATTTGTAAGTTCACATTTCGATATTCGTTATTAAGACCCGCTCCTGCCTTTCAGAAGTAAGCCGAAAAAAATGGCAACAAGCAGAGAAATTATGAAAAGGATCTAAAGTAAAAAATGTATTATAAAACTTTTTACACAATAGAAATCTGAAACTAAACAGTAAACATGTAATAACGTTTTTCGTAATGTTTTGTAACGATGCTAAATTTTGCGTGTCCTGGAATAAGTAACCCACTGATGATTGAGGTATCTCACTGAAACTAGTTTTGAGAAGAAAAAATAGTGTTTTGCATGAAGGTGGGTATACATTCCATCTTGTTTTACGCAAACAGGGACCGTCAGAAGAATTTCTCAAGTTAAAATGACGTTTCTTTTATTTATTTTTAAAGCATAATCGTCAGGGACAGTAATAATTTTTACCTACACTTTGACAGAAACACAAAGCAGTTCATCCGAGTAGTTTTAATATTTGGTGTCCTTACTGTTAACGATTTCTGATACACCACCTAGCATTAACGTCTTTTCATCTACATCTACATGATTACTCTGTAATTCACATTTAAGTGCCTGGCAGAGGGTTCATCGAATTACTTTCATGCTATTTCTTTCGCGTTCCACTCTTGAATGGCGCGCGGGAAAAACGGGCATTTAAATCTTTCCGTGTGAGCTCTGATTTCTGTTATTTTATTATAATGACCATTTCTCCCTATGCAGATGGGCATCCACCAAAAAATTATTATCGCAGTCTGAGGAGAAAGTTAGTGATTGAAATTTCATGAGAAGATCCTGCAGGAACGAAAAACGCCATTGTTTTTTAGTGGTTGCCCCCGCACTCCCTCAATTCGCTTATCGTATCCGCGGCCCTCTCGCCCCTATTTCGCGACAATACAAAACGAGCTGCCCTTCTTTGGACTTTTTCGAGTCCTTCATCCGTCCCATCTAATGCGGCTCCCACACCGCACAACAGTTCTGCAGAGGATAGACAAGCGTGGTGTAGAAGTCTCTTTCGTAGACCTGTTGCTAGTATATGACAAGTTTACAGGAAAACAAGCATATTCACAACAAGGCTTGTAGGCAACAGCAATAAAGCAAACAAGTTTCCAGTGATAAAGAAAGCAGAGCCCACATGCATTCACATTGCAAAGATAATTGAACTATAAGTTAATATTCTCTCTCTCTCGTTATCTCTCTCCGTCTGAAATGGTCTCGGAAGGCCCAACGGCACCGACCGACCGCCGTGTCAGCCTCAGCGACAAGCGTCACTGGATATGGTCACCATATCGCTCTCCCGGTCGTTGTCAGTTCTCGTGATCGGAACCGCTACCTACCAGTGAAGTTACTCCTCAGTTGGCTTCGCAAGGGCTGAGTGCACCCCGCTTGCCAACAGCGCTCGGCAGACCCCGACGGTCACCCATCAAAGTGCTAGCCAAGCCCGACAGTGCTTAACTTCGGTGGTCTGATGGGAACCGTTGTTACCACTGCGGCAAGACGGTTGGTATTAACATAAGTTTAGGACCCTTTCATTCCTGGTCAAAAGGGTGGTCAAGTACTTACGGCTTTATGTCGGTCATAAGCTTATGAAGTCACAACACATTAAGTATGTAAGTCAAAAATTCGAAGATGCCACAGATATCCTTTGGATACCGTTTGTTGGGGAGCAGACCTCAGGATCTACATTAACATATATCGCGCTTTAATAAGATTTTATATAGATTACGGTTGCGTCTTCTACGGTTCAGCCAAATAAATTAGCCTAGAGAAGACAGGTAAATGCCAATATAAAGCCTTCAGAGTCTGCACTGGTGCACTCAAAGAAACCCACTGATGATGGTGGTATTTCGCTGAAACTAGTTTGGGGAGGAAAATAAACAATAATGGTTTTGAATAAAGGAGGGCACACAGTTCCAAATTTTTTGCACAGGCAGGAACCAACAGAAGAGTTTCTCAAGTTACAGTTAACTGTTGGGGGTAGCAAATTAAATGGCATTAGAACTCCTCAGGACACACATTATCGCCCAAATTCGTTTCGACACGTTTGCATGAAAGTTGAAACGTCCCCTTTGACAAATTTAGAAATGACTGAGCTGGTAAACCCATTACGTTATTTGATTTTCAAACAGCTGAGCAAAACTGAACATACTCAGACATTTCTCTCTTTACTTATTCTGATCATCACTAAACTGACACACAATATTTTTAGCGCAACGCAATCTGACTTTCAACAATCCCTACAAAAGAATGGTCCTGACTAACAATAACCTATACCTTTCATGAATCACTTACCTCACAAAAATCTTCGTTACTCGAGCTACTGCAATACAGAGAGCGCCAGTATTGCCAGCTAAATAAAAGATTCTAACTACTGAAGGCGCTAACTACTGACACACCACATGGCATCCATCTTTACAAATTTCCTTTTTCTGGCGGACACACCACGTCAACAGCTGCTGGCGGCTCACCTCCAACTGCGCAACGCTACGCGCTGTTCACATCCAACTGCCCAACACTACAATAGCGAATATTCCAACAATGCCAACCAGCCACAGACTGCACACAGCACAGTCAGTGATTTTCATACAGAGCGCTACGTGGCGGTACCAACATAAACGTACATAGCTGTCTTTTAGCTGTCCAACATATGCGATTAGCAAATAAAATGTCTACAACTACATCTACATCCATACTCTGCAAACCACTGAAGATCACAGCAGAGTGTACTTCCTACTGCAACAGTTATTACGACTTCTTCCTGTTTCTTTCACTTACGAAGCGCGAAAAGAATGACTGTTTAAATGCCAGTGTGAGCGGCATAATTAATCTTATCTTGTCCTCACGTAACCGACTAGATCGATACGTAGCAGGTTGTAGCACACTCCTAGTTTCGCTATATAAATCTCATTGTCGAACTTTGCAAATAGGCTTTTTCAGGATAGTATGGCTCCATCTTCAAGTGTCTGCCGGTTGAGCTGCTTCAGCATCTCCGTGACCCTCTCACACGTGTCAAATATACCTGCGACCATTCGCGCTATCCTTCTCTGGATGTGTTCAACGTGCCCTGTATACGAAATTCGTAATGGTGTACCGATAGCTGAGGTAACCAGGTTTTGTATGAAATCGAGGTAAGGAATGCCACTCACATTGTTCCACAGAGAAATAGGTCCGCCCACGATCCTCCAATGTAATAGCAAGGGGGATATGGTACCCTGTATATTCTCCGGCACATACAATACACTGAATTTCGGAATACGTATGGCCGGCCACTGTGGCCGTAGGGTTCTAGGCGCTACAGTCAGGAACTGCAGGACCGATACGTTCGCAGGTTCGAATCCTGCCTCGGGGATGGATGTGTGTGATGTCCTTAGGCTAGTTAGGTTTAAGTAGTTCTAAGTTCTATGGAACTGATGACCTCAGAAGTTAAGTCCCATAGTGCTCAGAGCCATTTGAACCATATGAAAAAATGGTTCAAATGGCTCTGAGCACAATGAGACTTAACATCTATGGTCGTAAGTCCCCTAGAACTTAGAACTACTTAAACATAACTAACCTAAGGACATCACACAACACCCAGTCATCACGAGGCAGAGAAAACCAGTTTTTGAATACGTATGTTGCTGTAGATATGTGTGCTCCATATTGAGGGTTATGTATTTTGATGTCAATGTCGAAGGTGTTTATTATTTATTTGAATGATTTACGTTTCTAGATGGCATTACTCACTAGCGATGCGTCATTAAGATCACTCCGTAAATTCAGACATATTTCAACGGAACTGTATGATCTTTGCTACTGTCGCATTAAATTCAAATTATCAAACACATTATCGGTTTCAGTCACTGTTGTCATCAGAAATAGTTTGCCTCGAAGCATTTCGGCAGTACACTGTCATCTACAGAAATATTGTGGTACGTCATTCTCTGTGATACACACTACTCTGAACGTTGCCAACGGCTGTGTCGCGGTGGATGTAATACTTCCCATCGGATCACAGAAGTTAAGCTCTGTTGAGCGCGATCAATACTTGGATGAGTGGCCAGCCGGGTACGCCTTTATGACAGGAGGGACCGGAGGGGGGTTGACGTCAAGTACCTGATTACCAGTGTTGTCGCTAATGGTCAGGATTAAATTCCAACGCGTTCCGTAGTATCCCACGAAGTGAGGGCATGCGGCAACTTTGACTGCGACCCGTCAGTCGGATAGGGACGTAGAGAGGTGAAGGCTAGTTTAAAACGCAGACTAAAAAGTCCATGGTTCGAATGGGATTCGATCCTGGAAACTCTGTTTCCAGGAACGCGCTTTACGGCTTTTTACATGTCATCTTTCTTTCGCGCTACTTCTTCGTAGTTTCCTCCGTCAGTGGATCTGCCCAGGTATCGCATGACATACACTACTGGCCATTAAAATTGCTACACCACGAAGATGACGTGCTACAGACGCGAAATTTAACCTACAGGAAGAAGATGCTGCGATATGCAAATGATTAGCTTTTCAGAGCATTCACACAAGGTTGGCGCCGGTGGCGACACCTACAACGTGCTGACATGAGGAAAGTTTCCAACCGATTTCTCATACACAAACAGCAGTTGACCGGGGTTGCCTGGTGAAACGTTGTTGTGATGCCTCGTGTAAGGAGGAGAAATGCGTACTATCACGTTTCCGACTTCGATAGAGGTCTAATTGTAGCCTATCGCGATTGCAGTTTATCGTATCGCGACATTGCTGCTCGCGTTGGTCGAGGTCCAATGACAGTTAGCAGAATATGGAATCGGTGGACTCAGAAGGGTAATACGGAACGCCGTGCTGGATCCCAACGGCCTCGCATCACTAGCAGTCGAGATGAAAGGCATCTTATCCGCATGGCTGTAACGAATCGTGCAGCCACGTCACGATCCCTGAGTCATAAAAAGGGGACGTTTGCAAGACAAGAACCATCTAAACGAACAGTTCGACGACGTTTGCAGCAGCATGGACTATCAGCTCGGAGACCATGGCTGCGGTTACCCCTGACGCTGCATCACAGACTGGAGCGCCTGCGATGATGTACTCAACGATGCACCTGGCTGCACGAAAGGCAAAACCTCATTTTTTATGATGAATCCAGGTTCTGTTTGCAGCATCATGATGGAAGCATCCGTGTTTGGCGACGTCGCGGTGAACGCACATTGGAAGCGTGTATTCGTCATCGCCATACTGACGTATCATCTGGCGCGATGGTATGGGGTACCATTGGTTACACGTCTCGGTCACCTCTTGTTCGCATTGACGGCACTTTGAACAGTGGACGTTACATTTCAGATGTGTTACGACCCGTGGCTCTACCCTTCATTCGAACCCTGCGAAACCCTACATTTCAGCAGGATAATGCACGACCGCATGATGCAGGTCCTGTACGGGTGTTTCTGGATACAGAAAATATTCGACTGTTGCCCTGGCCAGCTCATTCTCCGGATCTCTCGCCAACTGAAAACGTCTGGTCAATGGTGGCCGAGCAACTGGCTCGTCACAATGCGCCAGTTACTACCCCTGATGAATTGCGGTATCGTGTTGAAGCTACATGGGCAGCTGTACCTATACACGCCATACAAGCTCTGTTTGACTCAATGCCCAGGCGTATCAAGGCCGTTATTACGGCCAGAGGTGGTTGTTCTGGGTACTGATTTCTCAGGATCCATGCACCCAAATTGCGTGAAAATGTAATCACATATCAGTTCTAGTATAATATATTCGTCCAATGAATACCCGTTCATCATCTGCATTTCTTCTTGGTGTAGCACTTTTAATGTCCGTAGTGTATTTCAGGTTCCGTCTTTGAGAACTTCTCTCAGTTATTAAAAGTGGCCAGTCCCCTGACTGAACACACTGAGCTGCCATGACGGCGCCTCTACACTACCAGACCGGCAAGCAATCACGATAATCACCACACATGGCTCTCATTCTGAAGAGTGAGATTCATACACACGTGGTGTTGGAGAGGAGCAGGCTACATGGCGGCAGCGGATTTCACGCTATCCCTTCTCTCATCATTATCCAATTCATACAGAACACCACACTAAACATACAGCCATTACATTAACCTAAACTTACTAGTTACACTCAAACAAAACACAACGCTCACACTTCGCGATGGAAAGATACCTACGTGTGCGAAGGATAGAAACACCTACCTTATTCCAGGCGGCTGTACATCTACATCTACATCTACATCTACATCTACATCTACATGTACATCTGTACTCCACAAGCCACCTGACGGTGTGTGGCGGAGGGTACCCTGAGTACCTCTAATGGTTCTCCCTTCTATTCCAGTCTCATATTGTTCGTGGAAAGAAGGATTGTCGGTATGCTTCTGTGTGGGCTCTAATCTCTCTGATTTTATCCCCATTGTCTCTTCGCGAGATATACGTAGGAGGGAGCAATACACTGCTTGACTCTTCGGTGAAGGTATGTTCTCGAGACTTTAACAAAAGCCCGTACCGAGCTACTGAGCGTCTCTCCTGCAAAGTCTTCCACTGGAGTTTATCTGTCATCTCCGTAACGCTTTAGCGATTACTAAATGATCCTGTAACGAAGCGCGCTGCTCTTCGTTGGATCTTCTCTATCTCTTCTACCAACCCTATCTGGTACGGATCCCACACTGGTGAGCAGTATTCAAGCAGTGGGCGAACAAGCGTACTATAACCTACTTCCTTTGATTTCGGATTGCATTTCCTTAGGATTCTTCCAATGAATCTCAGTCTGGCATCTGCTTTACCGACGACCAACTTTATATGATCATTCCATTTTAAATCACTCCTAATGCCTACTCCCAGATAATTTCTGGAATTAACTGGTTCCAGTTGCTGACCTGCTATTTTGTAGCCCTGCGGCACACCTGAAATCACTCTTACTTCGGAAGACTTCTCTCCATTGAGAATGACATGCTGCGTTCTGTTATCTAGGAACTCCTCAATACAATCACACAACTGATCTGATAGTCCGTATGCTCTTACTTTGTTCATTAAACGACTGTGGGGAACTGTATCGAACGCCTTGCGGAAGTTAAGAAACACGGCATCTACCTGTGAACCCATGTCTATGGCCCTCTGAGTCTCGTGGACGAATAGAGCCCTTTGGGGTTTTCCAGTCGACTTTAATTTATGACTCTGAATCGTTATATTCTAATCAGTGTGATAAATTATATTTCGAAAGATTGTAGTGAGGCAACTGTTTCGCCGTACAATCTACCGACGAAAATGCTAAAAAAAAATCGTCACTGAAAGAAGTTCGAGCTGCACAGCTTGATGTAGCAACACCACAATATGGCAGCGTGATACTGAAACGCGTCTTCCCGAACTCTTTTTTGCGATCAAATTGTCAAATGTGTGTAATTTTATAAATACTATCTACTGTTTTCTTGTTTTTATTTCTGTTTTCCTCGAACACTGAGCAGCGGCCGATAAGAGCATGGTGCTGAATATTAGAGGCCAACAAATAGGACGATTAGCCGAAGTTATTTCTGAGGACTGCGTGCCTAAGATTCCGCAACTGTAAGGCGGCATCCTGCGTCTCCAGAGCCGCACCAGGCTGCGTCATGGTTCTTGATAGCTGGAAGGCTTTATAGACTTACCATGACACTTATGTAGAATATCATACCCGAAGAGACAACTGAAACGTACTAAAAGGCAAATACACAAGCCACGAGAGAAGAAAAACATTGCTACCAGCGACACAGATAAGAAACGTGGTAGTAGCAAACATTTTGAAACATCATCAGGTCATGACCGTTTCCGCGATGCGTCAATACAAACCAGTCTTCAGGGGTTTCTTGCCATACAAGATCGCACTGTGAGTGCGACGTTTCTGGAAGGTGTAACTATGCAGATGTCGATACAGTTACTATGTATCACATCTATTCCTTACTCATCTCTGTCGGACCATCGCAGCACAGGTGACGCAGGGGTGCCCAAAACTGTCTGATGAAAACTATCTGCACATCTCTATGCAGCGTGAAATAGATGCCTAGATATCACAAGAGGCGGACCTACCAGTATGAAAGGCGGCGAGGTGTGGACTCTTATGAAACGGAATATCAGAATGGAGTGGTCGGGAGAGCTCAGTGACCTTGAAGTGGATTAGCCGTCGGACGTCACCTGAGCAACAAATCCACCAGGGACATTTCAGCTCTTTTAAAACTGCACTAGCCGACTGCTGGTGATGTGACTGTGAAATAGAAATGCCAAAGAACAACAATAGTTAAACCAAGACCAGACAGACCTCGTGTACAGACGGACAGGTGTTGTTTTGTGGAAACCTGATTGCTATTCGTCTGGAAGATGTTTTGTCGTTCAGCAGTTCGTTGGCTGGTCGTGGACTACATATTCTAAGGCCTTGAATGGTGCCATAATTTACTCCGAAATGGTTTAATATTCAATGGTATAAGTAGATTTTATTTGTTGTTGAAAGTGACTGATCACGATAATAATAATAACAGTTTCGTATGGCTCAATGGCCTTGTGGAACTCTTTCAACTGGACGCTACCTCAGTGACTTGTGGGTCCCTCACCTTCGCTGTTTTACCAGTGGGGTCAGGGGCTTAACAGTTTAACATGCAATCCAAACCACGGTTCGTTTCTGGTGACTCCTCATATCGTTGAGAGGTGAAGGCTAAGTTAAAACACAGACTGAAATATCCGTGGTTCGAATAGGATTCGATCCTCTATACCCTCAGTTTCTAGACACGCCTATACCGCTTATTTTATTTGTCATCTTTCTTTCGATCAATTTCTTCGTCGATTTCTTCGTCATTGGATCTGTGCGGATATTGCATGGCATCTTACAAGTTCCATTTTCGAGAACTTCGCTCAGTTTTTTTTCTTAGACAGGTGGCCAGTCCCCTGCCCCCACACACTAAGCTACCATGACGGCGCTTCTACGCCACCAGACTCGACACTCATCACGTTTATGATTACACATCGCTCGCATTCGGAAGAGTGGCGTTTCATATCGTGAGTTGTGTTTTCTATTGTTTCTTTGATGGAGCTCTCCATGATATTCTACCCTGTGCAAGCTTCTCCATCTCCAAGTAATTACTGCAACCTACATCCTTCTGAATCTGCTTAGTGTATTCATCTCTTGGTCTCCCTCTACGATTTTTACCCTCAACTCTGTCCTTCAATACTATATTGGTGATCCCTTGATGCCTCAGAACATGTCCTACCAATCGATCCCTTCTTCTAGTAAAGTTGTGCCACAAATTCCTCGTCTCCTCAATTCTGTTCAGTACCTCCACATTAGTTACCTGATCTACCCATCTAATCTTCAGCATTCTTCTGTAGCACCACATTTCGAAAGCTTCTCTTCTATTCTTGTCTAAACTATTTATCGTCCATGATTCACATACATGGCTACACTCCATACAAATGCTTTCAGTAAAGACTTCCTGACACTTAAATCTATACTCGATGTTAACAAACTTCACTTCTTCAGAAACTCTTTCCTTGGCATTCCCAGTCTACATTTTATGTCCCCCCTACTTCGGCCATCATCGGTTATTTTGCTCCCTATATAGAAACACGCATCTACTACTTTAAGTATTTCATTTCCTTACCTAATTCCCTCAGCATTACCTGGTTTAATTCTACTACATTCCATTATCCTCGCTTTGCTTTTGTTGATGTTCATCTTACATGCTCCTTTCAAGACACTGTCCATTCCGTTTAACTGCTCTTCCCGGTCCTTTTCTGTCACAGACAGAATTACAGTGTCATCGGCAAACCTCAAAGTTTTTATTTATTCTCCATGGATTTTAATTCCTACTCCAAGTTTTTCTTTGGTTTTATTTACTGCTTGCTCAATATACAGATTGAATGACATCGGGGATAGGCTACAACCCTGTCTCACTCACTTCCCAACCACTGCTTCCCTTTCATGCCACTCAACTCTTATAACTGCCATCTGGTTTCTGTACAAATCGTAAATAACCTTTCGCTCCTTGTATTTGACCCCGGCCACCTTCAGAATTTGACAGATGAGTATTCCAGTCAACAGTGTCAAAAGCTTTCTCTAAGTATACAAATGCTAGATGTTGTGGTTGGCAGGAGAGCCAAACGTGTTAGTAAAGGAGGCCGAAATGCACGCGTTTTAGCTCACGCAGGCTGGCGTGAGGTCTGGAACATGGCAAGGGAATTAGACTTGAGAAAAACGGACGTAGCTGGTGGAATACTTAACTTTAATCCATTAATGACGAACGTCGCTCTTGACATTACATGATTTCACAATATCAATAGTACTAATAATGGCGCCTTGCTAGGTCGTAGCAAATAACGTAGCTGAAGGCTATGCTGACTATCGTCTCGGCAAATGAGAGCGTAATTTGTCAGTGAACCATCGCTAGCAAAGTCGGCTGTACAAGTGGGGCGAGTGCTAGGAAGTCTCTCTAGACCTGCCGTGTGGCGGCGCTCGGTCTGCAATCATTGATAGTGCCGACACGCGGGTCCGACGTATACTACCGGACCGCGGCCGATTTAAAGGCTACCACCTAGCAAGTGTGGTGTCTGGCGGTGACACCACATTCCTCCCCCGCAAATCGGCGTACGGCGACTCCTTCAACTTCAACATCTGTGACTTGAAAGTCCGGACCAATAGTTCAGCGGCAGCGTTTGACTGTAGCGAAAACGGCGCCGACGTCAGATGTTTAATACCACTGGCCTTGCAGAATGACAAATTCTGCGGACATAAATTGTGGGCCATTGTCGGAAACAATAGTCTGTGGAAGACCTTCAATGCAAAAGATAGCGCATAACGCTTGGATGGTGGAGATGAAGTCGTGGAAGACATCCGGACAACAAAAGGAAAATTACTGAATGAATCTACCACAACCAACCATCGAGCATTCCAGAATGGACCAGCAAAATCGATGTGTAAGCGTTGGCAAGGGGAAGTGGCTTTTGGCCATGCAGAGAATGTCCGCGGTGGTGTTGATTGTTGTTCGGCACACACTATGCAAGAAGAGCACATATTCGTAATCGCGGCATCGATTCCGAACCAAGTACAGTGCTGACGAGCAAGTTGTTTCGTTCTCACTCTACCCCAATGTCCTTGGTGGAGAAGCTGTAAGACATAGGACTGTAATGAACGTGGTACCACGACCCTGGACTGATCATTATCAGATCGCAACAGCAAACCACCACGTCGTTCAAAAAGTCTCTCCTTGTGAACAAAAAATCGGCGAACCAACGGGTCCCCGATCCGAGACTGACAAGGACCATTGCGCAGCAACAAAACGCAGAACGGGAGCAAGGATAGGGTCGGCAGCTGTGGCTGTAGCAACACGATGAAAATCAATCGGAAACGATTCGTCCACATCATCGGTTTCCGCATCAATGAACATACAAGCAAGTTCGGAGGAATCGAATGCCCTATCCTCAGCAACAGGCAAGCGGAACAACGCATCGGCGTTTCCGTGCTTAGCAGTGGACCGATACAAGATATCGTAGCGGTACTGCAAAAGGAAAATAGACCAGCGAATGATTTTCTGTGCTGTACGTGGAGGTACAGGTTTGGTCGCATGAAAAAGCGATGTCAAAGGTTTGTGGTATGTGATTATGGTAAAGTGACGACCATACAAGAAATCATGAAACTTTGCAAAACCAAATACGAGAGCCAATGCTTCTTTCTCGATCTGTGAATAATTTCTTTGCGCAGACGAGAGCAATTTGGACGCAAAGGCAATAGGGCGATCGAGCGATCCATCTTTGTGCACAAGCACAGCTCCGATCCCGAAATCCGATGCGTCCACCATCAACAAAAGGGGCTTCTGGGGATCGAATGGCGTAAGGCAAGAATTGGAAAGCAACACCGATTTCAACTGGCGAAAGGCGCGTTCGCATTCCGTCGTCCAGACGAACGGAACACCTTTACGGCGTAAGCGATGAAGCGGAGCTGAAATGGAAGAGGCGTGTGAAACATATTTATGATAATAGTTGATTTTTCCCAGCACACTGTGTAGTTGCTTCAAATTCTGCGGCAAAGGCAAGTCGTGTATGGCACGAAGGTCGTGGGACTGGGATGTATGCCTTGGACGTTGAGTACATGTCCCAAGTATGGTAAGTCCCGAGCAAAAAACACACATTTGTCCTTCCGCAAGCGAAGACCATTTTGTCGCAAGACCTGAAATAATGTTCTGCGATTGGCCAAATGTTCTTCTTCCGTCTTTCCGGAGATCACAATATCGTCCAGATAATTTGCTGCAGTAAGGACCGACGCACAAACAGTTTGTAGATATTGCTGAAACAATGCAGGGGCGGATGCACACCCGAATGGCAGTCGTTTGAATCGATACAAACCAAGATGCGTGTTAACCACCAAAACGCGCTGGGATTCTTCGTCCACCGGTATTTGCAAGTACGCATGTGCTAGGTCCAACTTCGAAAAATATTTACCCGGGCACAGTTTGTCAAAAAGATCTTCCGGGCGGGGTAAAGGAAAAGTTGCACTCACTAGTCGTGGATTCACTGTTGCCTTGAAGTCCACACTAAGTCTCAACTTTCCGGAAGGTTTTGACAGAATTACTAAGTGTGATGCCCAGAGAGAAGCCTGCACACCTTCAATTACACCTTGCGCTTCCAAATCGTGTAATGTTTTTGCGACCTCAGCACGCAATGCGCGGGGAACATTCCGCGCTCTGAAAAATTTCGTTTGCCCGTTTACTTTCAGTTCCAAATGTGCTTTGTAGTTCTTAGCGCAACCGAGACCCGGTGCAAAAATGTCTGCAAATTCTTCACATAGACGAGAAACACTGTCTGAAGGCACAGTCTGGTTCACTGATAGGACCTTATTTACTATAGACCAGTTAAACAACTGAAATAAATCGAAACCAAACAAGTTCACTGCAAAAGAAGAACGAAGGACGTAAAATGACACAAGTTTTGTTTATCCTTTCTATCTTGCAAGAAGGCTGCACTGTCCTAACACAGGGATACATTGCCCTGAATAGCTTGTTAACTGAACATTTGCGGCACGCAACGGAGGTGTGCCCAGCAGTTTGTAAGTGTCTTGATTGATCAGTGAAACTGCAGCTCCGGTATCGAGCTGGAATGGTATCACTTTGTCCAAGTCTACAAAAAGTTTATTGTCCTGCTGACGACAAGACCGACTGTCTCGTGCAACGTGAACTGACACTGGTACATAATCACTTGCGGGCGGCCGCGGTGGCCGTGCGGTTCTGGCGCTGCAGTCCGGAACCGCGGGGCTGCCACGGCCGCAGGTTCGAATCCTGCCTCGGGCATGGGTGTGTGTGATGTCCTTAGATTAGTTAGGTTTAAGTAGTTCTAAGTTCTAGGGGACTTATGACCTAAGATGTTGAGTCCCATAGTGCTCAGAGCCATTTGAACCATAATCACATGCGACTTGACGGGAGGTCGGCGATGACGACGCACACTATTTTTGGGACGAACACAGTCACTGTTAGAGAGAGTGGCATGCGCGAGCCTGGTTCGATTCCTAATCCGGCGCGAAGCAAAGGGCCTGGAACGGTTTTGAGCTTCCGATCTGAACTTTTTCTGGCAAAAACTCTGAACATGTCCTTTTTTATTACAATAAAAGCAAATAGCTTGGCGTGACGGGCAATTCTCACTTGAATGTTTAGTAGCACACCGCGGGCATGATTTGACCACTGCATTTGCTTGCCGGCGCGGTACACGTGGCTGAGAGCCTGGCGGCAGCGGCGCGGCCGGGCGCGAGGGCTGTTTACTGCACCATGCAGCTCGCCCTGCGGGCCGGTTAACCTGACACACTGCTTGCGAAGTTCCAAATGATTCCTGAGCAAAGTCAAGTGTGTCCTGCCGATCCAATATGTCCATCACTTGTTGAAGGGAGAGATTGGCTAGTTTCAAAATCTGTCCCCTTATACGAACATCAGAAACGTTCTGTGCAATTGCATCACGTACTATACTATCTGAATAAGGGAGCCCACATTGACACTCAAAAGCACAATCCCTAGTAAGGCCTTGCAAGGTTGAACCCACTCCCGATTAGTCTGACCTGCCGTACGTTTTGTACGAAAGAAGGTATACCGTTTGGCAACTACATTGACTGATTCTTTGAAATATGCATCTAATACAGACAAAATTTCTTCGTAGGACAGAGTTGCTACGTCGCGGCGAGGAAATAATTTGACTATCACACGGTACGTACACACGCCGACGGATGAAAGGAGGAAAGGCTGCCGCTCGTTACCTTGAATTCTGTAGGCGGCGAGATTGAATCCAAATTGGCGTGACCACTCCGTCCAGCTTTCCAGTGCAGCATCAAAAGGGCGAAAAGTGGGTGCTACAGCGTGTTGTGGCTGCGTCAGCGGTGAAGCGGCTCCTGCCGCATCGTTTTGCATAGCACGTTGACCCTGGACGAGCTGTCCAATGGCATCCAGTAAGGCCTGCGTCTGCTGATTCTGTAAGCGATAAAATTCGGACAGTACATCTGGAGATTGTGGAGAAGCCATTACACAGGTAAATCAGGGAAATATCGATAAGAACACTTTCACTCTTGTCGCCAATGTTGTGGTTGGCAGGAGAGCCAACCGTGTTAGTAAAGGAGGCCGAAATGCACGCGTTTTAGCTCACGCACGCTGGCGTGAGGTCTGGAACATGGCAAGGGAATTAGACTTGAGAAAAACGGACGTAGCTGGTGGAATACTTAACTTTAATCTATTAATGACGAACGTCGCTCTTGACATTACATGATTTCACAATATCAATAGTACTAATAATGGCGCCTTGCTAGGATTTTAGCAAATAACGTAGCTGAAGGCTACGCTAACTATCGTCTCGGCAAATGAGAGCGTAATTTGTCAGTGAACCATCGCTAGCAAAGTCGGTTGTACAAGTGGGGCGAGTGCTAGGAAGTCTCTCTAGACCTGCCGTGTGGCGGCGCTCGGTCTGCAATCATTGATAGTGCCGACACGCGGGTCCGACGTATACTACCGGACCGCGGCCGATTTAAAGGCTACCACCTAGCAAGTGTGGTGTCTGGCAGTGACACCACACTAGAACTGTACGTATGCCTTTCCTTTATCTTCTAACATAAGTCGTTGGGTCAGTATTGCCTCACGTGTTTCAAAATTTCTACGGAATCCAAACTGATCTTTCCCGAGGTCAGCTTCTACCAGTTTTTCCATTCGTCTGTAAAATATTCGTGTTAGTATTTTGCAGCCGTGACTTATTATATTGATAGTTCGGTAATTTTCACACCTGTCAACACCTGCTTTCTTTGGGATTGGAATTATTATATCCTTCGTGAAGTCCGAGGGTATTTCGCCTGTTTCATACATCTTGTTCACCACATGGTAGAGTTTTGTCAGGACTGGCTCTCCCAAGGCCGTCGGTAGTTCCAATGGAATGTTGTCTACTCCGGGGGCCTTGTTTCGACTCAGGTCTTTCAGTGCTCTGTCAAATTCTTCACGCAGTATCGTATCTCCCATCTCATCTTCATCCACATTCTCTTCCATTTCCGCCCCCAGGGGCTCAGCATTCATTTGCTGGGTACGGGCTTGGCGACCCCGGGGGTCCTGAGCTGGGGACTGGTAAGCGCCGCCAGTCCCCTGTCACCGTAAGCTCTGGGCATGCTTCAACGACCACCGTTCGGCGCGGCGAAGGAATGTTGTGTGTCTCAGGGAGTGGGGATCTTGGCTTCGCCGCCCAGATCGCGAGGATGGTATAAACCTCTATAAACAACCCCTCAATCTCAATGTGTGCTGCGCGCCGATGAGATGCATGGCTGTTGAGGTGGAACAGTCATTATCGGGCAACTTCTGGGGAACCTGCCGCACCTCAGTTGTATAAGGCTTACCTAGGCACGCGGGGCTCTGTCTAGGTGGACTTCTAGTTCCCTAGCTGCTCGTGGGACCGAGATGGATCCTTCGAAATTCTCTTTTCCTCCTCCCAGCGGAAAGGGTGGGCCGCTGGAGGATTCTAACACCCAGTCTCTGAAGAGGGCTCGTGCAGTCAGTCCCCCTGACTGTAGCACATCTTTGACAAGTGAAGTCTTTAGTAACAGGATGCATTCTGGTGCTCAGAATGTGTTTATCATTGTGAAACGGAAGGAGGGTAGTTTCGAGAAGGTTTCGCCCTTCTATATACAAAAGGGATTGGAGGGCATCTGTGGCTCCTTGAAATCGGTGAAGTTCTTACGTAATGGGACCTTGCTAGTGGAAACTTCCATTTCCCAGCAAGCAACTAACCTCCAATCTGCTAAATGTCTTGGAGAGTATGCCATACACACTGAATTGCACAGCACCTTGAACTACAGCAAAGGTGTTGTGACATGCCGGGATCTAGTTGACATTCCCAAGGACGAACTGCAACGTGAGTGGGCTCCGGAAGGTATCGTTGATGTCCTACACATCATGAAGAGGGTTGATGGCAATCTTGTCAAATCCGACTCCTTTATTCTGAACTTCAGTAATAGAAAACTTCCTGAACATATTAAAGCTGGCTTCCTTCGCCTTAGTGTGAGGCCTTATTTCCCGACCCCAATGCGCTGTTTTAAATGCCAGCGTTTTGGGCATACCACCTTAGGATGTAAAGGCGAAGCGACTTGTGACAACTGTGGTAAGGCTGCTCATGAAGGAGTTGGTTGCTCGTCTCCGGCTAAATGTATTAATTGCTCTGGGAACCACCCTGTTTGGAGTAGGGACTGCCGAATATTTTTAGAGAAACGCAAAGTCCAGGAAATCAAATCAACCAAGCGAATCCCCTATAGCGAGGCCAAGAAGATCTTTAAGTCGATGCAACCTCCCACATTTGCTACATCTTTCGCATCCCTGGTTCAGAAGCCTACTCCAAAAGTCGATGCCTCAACGCAGACCGAGGTGGTGAGTGTTGGCACTAACACCTGCAGCTGTCAGTGCACTTGCAACACAGCCAGTGTTTCATAGCCGGTAGCCCCTACTCGAACGGCAGACAAGGGTATAGTGGCGAACTTGGGCCAGCCCCTGTCGCCTCCAACAGCTGAGGCTGTTCCCAAGCCCAGTGCGCCAATTACCACTCCCACATCAGCTCCCCCAAAGCCCACCAAACCACAGAAAGCTCCTGTACAGCAGCAACACCGGGTCAAATCCCGTGGTAAACCGTCTGACCATGCGGCTGTTGTTTTACGTGAGGCTTCATCTGACTCTTCCCCAAAGTTGTTGGAATCCGACGTATGTGTGCGGCAATCAGCTCACCCCACACCTGCCCCTCCACCTGCTGCGGTCTCACCGCCCCGTCGGGGAGACAGGATGAAGGTGCTACCCCCAACATAGATGGCTCCCATACTTCAGTGGAACTTGCAAGGGTTCAGGACGCATGTGGAGGTACTTCGTCTACTCTCTCAGGGTAGACCACTGTGTCTCTGTCTCCAGGAGACTTATTTCCATCCTTCATACTCCCCTGAGCTGCGAGGCTATACACTCCACAAAAAGGACGACCTGCTTGGAGAGAGCTAGAGGAGGTGTAGGTATTTTCGTCAGGACGGACTACCACTCCTCGCCTCTCTCGCTTATGACGACTTTACAGGCTGTCGCTGTGTCTGTGCAAGTACGTCATCCATTGACTGTCTGTTCACTTTACTTGCCCCCACATGAGGCACTTGATGAAGTGGCCCTCACCGACCTTCTTACACAGCTCCCCCAACCATTCATTATTTGTGGTGATTTTAATGCTCACAATGTACTTTGGGGCTCTGCAATTACCTGCCCCAGGGATACAGCAATTGAGAGGCTTCTCCTGTCATCCTGTGCCTACTTGCTCAATGGAGGACAGGGTACTCATTTCTGCACAGCGACTGGGTCGTTCTCTGCCATTGATCTCTCGCTTTGCTCTCCAGCTCTTGCCGCCAGTGCTCACTGGAAAGTGGTCGCTGACTTGAATGGCAGTGATCATTTCCCCATCTGGATTCACCTGCCAGATGGCGTGGGCCCCGAAAGGAGACCACCACGATGGGTGCTCAGTGGAGCTGACTGGACACTTTATAGCCACTTGGCCCAATTCGAACACAGTGCGACTGTTGAGGTGTGGGTGGATCATATTACCGAAACGGTCCAGCACGCCGCTGCAGCATCCATTCCACAGTCCATGGGCCCCCGGAAGAGGCCACCTGTGCCTTGGTGGAGTGCCGACTGCCGCTCTGCCATCAGGACCAATCGTGCGGCTCTGCGTCGGTTCAAGTCTCGGCCGACTGCTGAGAATCTTGCAGTATTTCGGGTGGCGAGGGCAAAGTGTCGCCGCATTATTTGTCAGAGCAAGAAGAGGTCATGGCAACAGTTCCTGAACACCATTAATCGTTCCACCAAAAGTTCCATTGTGTGGGAGACCATCGGGAGAATTTCTGGCAGAGGAGGGAGGTGTCCCATAGCTGCTGTAATGAATAACGGCACTCTCCACACGGATCCGCGAAACATTGCCCAGACTATGGCAGCGTATTTTGCCACAGTTACTGCAACAACCAGTCAGGATCCAGGTTTCCAGCGCCATAGGGCCGTTGCTGAGAGATGTAGTCTGAACTTCCAGTCCACATCTCATGAAGTTTACAACTGCCCATTTTCTATGTGGGAGCTGGATTCTGCATTGTCTGGAGCTAGTGACACCTCCCCTGGTCACGACAGGGTCCATTACAGTATGCTATGGCACCTCACAATGCGCAACAAAGAAATCCTCCTCGCACTTTTTAATGGAATTTGGGCGTCGGGTCACTTTCCTGACGCGTGGCGTGAGGCAGTTTTAATCCCTTTTTTAAAACCTGGGAAAGACCGCACGAGTAGCTACCGTAGTGTTGCTCTCACTAGTTGCATAGGGAAGACCTTGGAGCGGATGGTCAACCGCCGCCTTGTCTGGATGTTAGAATCCCGGCAACTCCTTAGTCGCTTTCAGTGTGGGTTCAGGAGGTTTCGTTCCACCTTCGATAACCTGGCCCTACTGGAGGCGGCTATACAACAAGCTTTCCTACGCCGTCATCACCTTCTAGGTGTATTTTTTGACATTGAGAAGGCCTACGATACCACTTGGAGACGTATCATCCTAGAGCAACTTCACGAATGGGGTTTTCGGGGTTGTCTTCCTCTTTTTATTCAGTCTTTCCTCTCGCCACGATATTTTAGATACCGAATTGGTGACGTCCTGTCTGATCACTTTGAGCAGGAGAACGGTGTCCCTCAGGGTAGCGTTGTAAGTGTGACTCTCTTTGCCATCGCTATTAATAGCATTACGTCCATAGTGAAAAGTCCTGTCCAGTGTTCTTTGTTTGTGGATGATTTCTCTTTGTTTTGCTCTTCTTCAAGCCGTGCAACGACAACTCGTCAGTTGCAACTTACGATCAGACGTTTGGATGACTGGGCGCGGAAGAGTGGTTTTAAGTTTTCCACCGAGAAGTCTGTATGCGTTCTTTTTAACCGTTCTCGTTCGATTTTAATCTTTCGTGAGTTGCGGATGAGGGACACTATTCTCACTTTTAAAGACACGGTGAGGTTTCTGGGGCTCATTTTTGACTCGAAGCTCAAGTGGTTACCTCATCTTAAAGACCTGAAACGGCGGTCACTTAAGGCTTTAAGTATTTTAAAATGTCTTAGCCACAGTACATGGGGAGCTGACAGGACTTGTCTGCTCCAGTTTTACAGGGCGTTTGTGCGATCTCGGCTCGATTATGGGTGCACGGTGTATGGGTCTGCGAGACCTTCTTAGTTAAAGATCCTGGACGTTGTGCACCGTGAAGGGCCTCGGTTGGCCACTGGGGCATTCCGAACTAGCCCCATACCAAGCCTCTGTGCAGAGTCTGGTGAACCGCCACTTCCTATGCGGCGACGGCTACTTACAGTGCGCCAGGCGTATAAAACTTTGCTCAGCCTCCTCTGGCACAGTTATTTCATAACCGGCAACGTGCGACGCAGCCCTATGGGATTCGCGCACAGGATTGCCTCGCTGCGATGTCTATGGCTGGTCTTCGTGTTTTACGTCGCGGTTGGAGCAGATCCCCACCTTGGCTCCTCCGGAGACCCAAACTTATTTTAGATTTGACTAATTTTAAGAAAGATCGCACACCAGATTTTACATTCCAATGTCTGTTTTTTAACATTTTAGATGTGCATCACAAATGTAAGGATGTAGAGGGTTATCTCACTAGAGATAAGACAGATACTGCCTACAGGAAAATTAAAGAGACCTTTGGAGATAAGAGAACCACTTGTATGAACATCAAGAGCTCAGATGGAAACCCAGTTCTAACCAAAGAAGGGAAACCAGAAAGGTGGAAGGAGTATATAGAGGGTCTGTACAAGGGCGATGTACTTGAGGACAATATTATGGAAATGGAAGAGGATGTGGATGAAGATGAAATGGGAGATACGATACTGCGTGAAGAGTTTGACAGAGCACTGAAAGACCTGAGTCGAAACAAGGCTCCCGGAGTAGACAACATTCCATTGGAACTACCGACGGCCTTGGGAGAGCCAGTCCTGACAAAACTCTACCATGTGGTGAACAAGATGTATGAAACAAGCGAAATACCCGCAGACTTCAAGAAGAATATAATAATTCAAATCCCAAAGAAAGCAGGTGTTGACAGATGTGAAAATTAGCGAACAATCAGTTTAATAAGCCACAGCTGCAAAATACTAACACTAATTCTTTACAGACGAATGGAAAAACTAGTAGAAGCCGACCTCGGGGAAGATCAGTTTGGATTCCGTAGAAATGTTGGAACACGTGAGGCAATACTGACCTTACGACTTATCTTATAACAAAAATTAAGGAAAGGCAAACCTACGTTTCTAGCATTCGTAGACTTAGAGAAAGCTTTTGACAATGTTGACTGGAATACCCTCTTTCAAATTCTAAAGGTGCCAGGGGTAAAATACAGGAAGCGAAAGGCTATTTACAATTTGTACAGAAACCAGATGGCCGTTATGAGAGTCGAGGGACATGAAAGGGAAGCAGTTGTTGGGAAGGGAGTAAGACAGGGTTGTAGCCTCTCCCCGATGTTATTCAATCTGTATATTGACAAAGCAGTAAAGGAAACAAAAGAAACATTCGGAGTAGGAATTAAAATCCATGGAGAAGAAATAAAAACTGTCAGAGACAGCAAAGGACTTGGAAGAGCAGTTGAATGGAATCGATAGTGTCTTGAAAGGATCAACAAAAGCAAAACGAGGATAATGGAATGTAGTCGAATTAAGTTGGGTGCTGCTGAGGGAATTAGATTAGGAAATGAGACACTTAAAGTAGTAAAGGAGTTTTGCTATTTGGGAAACAAAATAACTGATGATGGTCGAAGTAGAGAGGATATAAAATGTAGACTGGCAATGGCAAGGAAAGCGTTTCTGAAGAAGAGAAATTTGTTAACATCGAGTATAGATTTAAGTGTCAAGAAGTCATTTCTGAAAGTATTTGTATGGAGTGTAGCCATGTATGGAAGTGAAACATGGACGATAAATAGTTTGGACAAGAAGAGAATAGAAGCTTTCGAAATGTGGTGCTACAGAAGAATGCTGAAGATTAGATGGGTAGATCACATAACTAATGAGGAAGTATTGAATAGGATTGGGGAGAAGAGAAGTTTGTGGCACAACTTGACCAGAAGAAGGGATCGGTTGGTAGGACATGTTCTGAAGCATCAAGGGATCACCAATTTAGTATTGGAGGGCAGTGTGGAGGGTAAAAATCGTAGAGGGAGACCAAGAGATGAATACACTAAGCATTCTCAAAAATAATAGAAGCAATTATGAAAGACAGATTAATGAATTATCTGAATAAATACAATCTTTTAAGCAAATCACAGTTTGGTTTTCGAAGTGGCAAAAAATACGGAGTCAGCCATAGTAGAATTCACAAAAGTTGTACTTAATGCTCTTGATAAAGATGAGTGTGTCACAGGCATATTTTTAGATCTTTCTAAGGCTTTTGATACAGTTGACCACAAGATTCTATTAAATAAATTAGAAGCATTAGGAATAAGAGGGGTAGCTAATGACTGGTTTCGATCACACCTAACAGATAGGGTACAAAGAGTAGAGATAACACATACTTCAAATAGATCTAAACATTTAGTAAAATACTTATCAGAACCAAAACATATTAATATAGGGGTTCCACAAGGTAGCATATTAGGACCAATACTATTCCTGATATACATCAATGACTTTCCCATTAGTGTTACTCATGGTGAGAAAATTCTCTTCGCTGATGACAGCAATATTATAGTCACTGAGAGAACAAGAGAACTCCTTACCGAGAAAGCAAATGAAACTCTCAAGGAAGTTTACGATTGGTCAATAAGCAACAAATTGACATTAAACATAAAGAAAACTAATGCAATGAACTTCAGTTTGAAGAGGAAAAATGACAATGTTAAATTAAATGTAGATGGCACCTCTATAGACTGTGTAACAAATGCAAAATTTCTAGGAATGAATATTGACTCTCAGCTGAAGTGGTGCGAACACACAAAGGTACTTGCAAACAGAATGTCATCAGCATGTTATGCCCTTAGAATTCTATCATCTGTGTGTAACATTCAGTGTCTTTTAGTTACATATTATTCATATGTACACTCAATTCTTAGCTATGGCATTCTTTTTTGGGGAACAAATCCACAAAATATGAACACAATTTTCAAACTCCAGAAAAGAGCCATAAGAATAATAACCAGAAATAGTAGTCGAGCTCATTGTAAAGATCTGTTCAAAACACAGGGAATTTTAACTGCTCCATGTGAACACATTTACCAGTCAGTTGTACACATCAAAAGTAACATTGGCAATTACTACACAAACAGCTCTGTCCATGACCATGCAACAAGAGATAGACTCAACTTACATTTACCAAGAAAAAATAAACATAAAACTCAAAACAGCATTTTCTACCAAGGAATAAAACTGTACAATAAATTACCAAAAGAGATTAAAGAAATTTCAAAAATACACTTATTTAAGAAGGCAGCTAAAAAGTACCTGTTATGCAATACATTTTATACATTGAAGGATTACTTAGATAAAGCAGAGTAGGGGTTTGATAAAAACATGTTATACAAACAAATAATAATAATAATGATGATTATAAAACATCCAATATTCCACATAACACCTTCACTTTATTATTTTTCTTCTTTTTTCCTTTCTAGAGACACTCTCCCCTCAAGCTATGCATAGCACAATACTAACACCTCTTCCTCTTTCTGAGCTCAACATCTCACTCATTATGAAGGGATGCTGACTCAGTTTTTCAGGATAGCAAATGGGAACTTGCAGTACAGAAAATGGCCCAAGGATCACCTGTGTGTGTGTGTGTGTGTGTGTGTGTGTGTGTGTGTGTGTGTGTGTGTGTGTATGTAGTGAGTGAAGTGTTATGAAACAATGTGCGTATAGTGTGTGCAGTGACTGATAGTGAAATATGAGTGAATAGTGTGGCATTACATTATTTAATGAGTTATTTGTAAATAAATTATTGTATACCAGGAGTAAAATCTAATGATTGTCTCTAACTAGAAGTCTGTAAATATATGTGTATACGAATTAGCTTATTGTAAATTGATCTAAGCTTGTAAATACTTTGACATGTCCTATATCCTTGTAAAAAGAGATCTACGGATGAATAAAACTACTACTACTACTAGATTCAGAAGGATGTAGGCTGCAGTAGGTACTGGGAGATGAAGAAGCTTGCACAGGATAGAGTAGCATGGAGAGCTGCATCAAACCAGTCTCAGGACTGAAGACCACAACAACAACAACAAGTGCCTGATGTTTTACCAATTTAGTCTTACTGACTGTAGCAGTTTGCACCTTGCAATTTCCTACAGGAAATATTGGAAATTTGGCTCTCTTCTTCAGTTCACAGAAAAATGCATTTGACATTAGATTTGTAGTTGAACCTGTATCTAAAATTACCTGTGTGTCAATGTTAAATATTTTCACCTTAATGATTGCTTGTACTTCTTCTTCCTGGATATTACTTGTTGTGGCCAAGATAGATACGAAGCCCACACCTACTACAGTAGTACAAGTTTATATGCCAACTAGCTCTGCAGATGATGAAGAAATTGAAGAAATGTACGATGAAATAAAAGAAATTATTCAGATAGTGAAGGGAGACGAAAATTTAATAGTAATGGGTGACTGGAATTCGAGTGTAGGAAAAGGGAGAGAAGGAAACATAGTAGGTGAATATGGATTCGGGCTAAGAAATGAAAGAGGAAGCCGCCTAGTAGAATTTTGCAAAGAGCACAACTTAATCATAGCTAACACTTGGTTTAAGAATCATGAAAGAAGGTTGTATACGTGGAAGAACCCTGGACATACTAAAAGGTATCAGATAGATTATATAATGGTAAGACAGAGATTTAGGAACCAGGTTTTAAGTTGTAAGACATTTCCAGGGGCAGATGTGGACTCTGACCACAATCTATTGGTTATGACCTGTAGATTAAAACTGAAGAAACTGCAAAAATGTGGGAAATTAAGGAGATGGGACCTGGATAAACTGAAAGAACCAGAGGTTGTACAGAGTTTCAGAGAGAGCATAAGGGAACAATTGACAGGAAGAGGGGAAAGAAATACAGTAGAAGAAGAATGGGTAGCTCTGAGGGATGTAGTAGTGAAGGCAGCAGAGGATAAAGTAGGTAAAAAGACGAGGGCTGCTAGAAGTCCTTGGGTAACAGAAGAAATATTGAATTTAATTGATGAAAGGAGAAAATATAAAAATGCAGTAAATGAAGCAGGCAAAAAGGAATACAAACGTCTCAAAAATGAGATCGACAGGAAGTGCAAAATGGCTAAACAGGGATGGCTAGAGGACAAATGTAAGGATGTAGAAGCTTATCTCAGTAGGGGTAAGATAGATACTGCCTACAGGAAAATTAAAGAGACCTTTGGAGAGAAGAGAACCACGTGTATGAATATCAAGAGCTCAGATGGCAGCCCAGTTCTAAGCAAAGAAGGGAAGGCAGAAAGGTGGAAGGAGTATATAGAAGGTTTATACAAGGGCGATATACTTGAGGACAATATTATGGAAATGGAAGAGGATGTAGAGGAAGACGAAATGGGAGATACGATACTGCGTGAAGAGTTTGACAGAGCACTGAAAGACCTGAGTCGAAACAAGGCCCCCGGAGTAGACAACATTCCATTAGAACTACTGACAGCCTTGGGAGAGCCAGTCATGACAAAACTCTACCAGCTGGTGAGCAAGATGTATGAGACAGGCGAAATACCCTCAGACTTCAAAAAGAATATAATAATGCCAATCCCAAAGAAAGCAGGTGCTGACAGATGTGAAAATTACCGAACTATCACTTTAACAAGTCACAGCTGCAAAATACTAACGCGAATTCTTTACAGACGAATGGAAGAACTGGTAGATGCGGACCTCGGGGAGGATCAGTTTGGATTCCATCGAAATGTTGGAACATGTGAGGCAATACTGACCTTACGACTTATCTTAGAAGAAAGATTAAGAAAAGGCAAACCTACGTTTCTAGCATTTGTAGACTTAGAGAAAGCTTTTGACAATGTTGATTGGAATACTCTTTTTCAAATTCTAAAGGTGGCAGGGGTAAAATACAGGGAGCGAAAGGCTATTTATAATTTGTACAGAAACCAGATGGCAGTCATAAGAGTCGAGGGGCATGAAAGGGAAGCAGTGGTTGGGAAAGGAGTGAGACAGGGTTGTAGCCTCTCCCCGATGTTATTCAATCTGTATATTGAGCAAGCAGTAAAGGAAACAAAACAAAAATTTGGAGTAGGTATTAAAATTCATGGAGACGAAGTAAAAACTTTGAGGTTCGCCGATGACATTGTAATTCTGTCAGAGACAGCAAAGGACTTGGAAGAGCAGCTGAACGGAATGGACAGTGTCTTGAAAGGAGGATATAAGATGAACATTAACAAAAGCAAAACGTGGATAATGGAATGTAGTCAAATTAAATCGGGTGATGCTGAGGGAATTAGATTAGGAAATGAGACACTGAAAGTAGTAAAGGAGTTTTGCTATTTAGGAAGTAAAATAACTGATGATGGTCGAAGTAGAGAGGATATAAAATGTAGACTGGCAATGGCAAGGAAAGCGTTTCTGAAGAAGAGAAAATTTGTTAACATCGAATATAGATTTATGTATCAGGAAGTCGTTTCTGAAAGTATTTGTTTGGAGTGTAGCCATGTATGGAAGTGAAACATGGACGATAAATAGTTTGGACAAGAAGAGAATAGAAGCTTTCGAAATGTGGTGCTACAGAAGAATGCTGAAGACTAAATGGGTAGATCACATAACTAATGAGGAAGTATTGAATAGGATTGGGGAGAAGAGAAGTTTGTGGCAAAACTTGACTATAAGAAGGGATCGGTTGGTAGGACATGTTTTGAGGCATCAAGGGATCACAAATTTAGCATTGGAGGGCAGCGTGGAGGGTAAAAATCGTAGAGGGAGACCGAGAGATGAGTACACTAAGCAGATTCAGAAGGATGTAGGTTGCAGTAGGTATTGGGAGATGAAGCAGCTTGCACAGGATAGAGTAGCATGGAGAGCTGCATCAAACCAGTCTCAGGACTGAAGACAACAACAACAAACATCTAACTAATGCTGATAGAGATCATCCTTGATGTCACCTTGTTTGTCAAATCTTATGAAACACGTTTGTATGTTTGCTATGCCTCCACTCCTTGAGAAATCAATAGCCTGGGGATTAACTATGACCGTTTGGGGTTTTCCGACGGCGTAGTATGACTTAATTCATTACTTGGAGTAATTTCAGTTAGCTGCACGGTGTGAGTGCTTCGCCAATTTGTGTCGTTGGCTGCTCGCGACATTCCTTCGCGAGTGATCGTGTTGTTATCAATAAAAGCTGCCTTGCCGTTACTTTGCTGCCCAAAGGTTGGCGGCGGTACAGTGTAAGGCATGGCATTGTTACCGCTCGTCGGCTGTGGCTGACTGTTTCTGTTTATGTTCGGCATATGGCCTTGTGATGGTGGATTGTAATAGGCTCGTTCATTGAAATTTCTTCTGTGGTTTTGAAAATTTATTTTAAATCGTTTGCTTTTTTCGTTCCCGGTACCGTAACCTCTGGGTATGTAATTTTGTTGTTGTGTTTACCATACTTGCTATGTGTTTAAATCACATTTTACTGACTGATTTACATAACTATGCTGTTTTTGTGCCTGATTTTCTGTTGTTCTCTTCGGCACAGGTCTTTCCTCATAGATTAAATCGGTAGAATCAAGCACTGAGAGAAAGTATTCGGTGTCGTGCTCTGACGTTGTGACTAATTTTTCTCTTATGTGCGATGGTAAACGACTTTTCAACATTCTTAATACGTCTACCTGTGATATTGGGTTCGTCTAGTAGCGTGTCTTGTTCAGGTATTTCTCAAAGTATCTCTGTACACTACCATATTTGCCATTGAATGGTGCAGAGTTGAAAACCTCTCGTCTGGGTCTTTCTTGTACTACTCAGACCAGTATTTGTTCAAGAAAGCTCTTTAAGATTGTATATAAGTGCTGCAACGTTCGGCCACTTCACTTGCCCATAAAAGAACGTCACCTTGCGTATATCCCACGACAAATCTGATTTTCTGTGCTTCCGTCCAGTTGCGTGGAAATACATGACGAAAATCGTCGATAAATATTACTGGGTTTATTCTTTTATCTTCGGTAGTGAATGTAGGATACTGTCGATGTCACAGCAAACATTCGTCTACAAAAATAGTTGACAGACATGTGTCGTATTTATGTTGTTATTGTCGTTACCCGTAACTCTGGTTGGTAATTGCTACGGTGTTGGAGTCGTGGGTATGTTTACATTTTGCACTCTACAACTGTCACTGGTACCTGCTGTGGGACTCGTGACGATTTGTGTATAAATACCGACAGGTTGTGGTTTGTTCACTGCAGCGTGCGTATTGCTTACGTGCATATTTCGAGATCTGGTAATATTTTCTTCTAAAAGATTGCGGAACCTATATTCCGCGACTTGTGTGTTTATGTTTACCTTGTTCACTGCTTAATTTTTTTCTGAATAATTTTTTGTACTACATCTGTGTATAACTTACAATCGATTACTAACTTCTCTGCAATTGTATGACCCTTGTCTAACGTACCTGCTTCAGCTTGACTTATGATATCACTTAGATTTTCATTGATCTTCACTCTCTCCTTCTTAGCACATGCTGAGTCAACTTCTAGTGTTGCTACCCTTAAGGTAAACACTTCTACAGCTAGTACACCTTCATAGTCTTTGTTTAGTTTGTTAACGACTATGGTTACCTTTTTTACCGTCGAACACAATTGGTTCTGTATGGCTTCAATGTTTGTTTTCGCATCTGTGATTTTCGTTATCTGTTGCTCTACTAGATCAAGACGGTCGTTAAAAGAAACATTTAATCCTTTACTTTTTTTCATATCTTTCAATTTGTCATCGATTAAAAGTGCGAAATTTTTTGGCTGTCATTGAACCTCTGTGAGACCGTGTCTTGCAAATCCCTGAATACTTGTTTTTGTTCTTGTTTCATTGTATTTAGATCCTGTCTAACGGTGTTCAGATTCTGTGTCAAATTATCAATTTTGGTATTCATATCATGTTTCATATCACTGAAATTGGTGTTCATATTGTGTTTCATATCACTGCGACTGGTGTTCATATTATCAAATTTCGTCTTTAAGTTAGGTAATAACTGCCACAGCAGTCCTTTGGTTGTACTACCGTGGTTTCTGTCAGCATTAGTTTCCAAGTTAATGTTTGTGTTGTGAACAAGTGGTGTTTGTGCTTTGTTGTCTAGATTTATATTTGTATCGCTCTCCAATGGTCATTCATTTAGTGATGTATCTCTCTGGGAGATGCGTGACATTGTCTTGTCAATTGTAAACATTGAATCATCAAAGTTATTCTGCTGTGGAGTGTCGCTATAATTTGTCACACCTGCAACACTCATCTCTGACCTACTTAAACTTTCTGCGGGAGGCATGCATGGTGCCTGATTTCAATTGTTAGATTGCGCAGTTCTACACCATCTTGGCTGATTGTGCTTTCCCTGTTACTATCGACAATGGACATATATTTCTGTGCCATGCTGTATGCATATGTAAAAATAATAATTTCACAAAAAATGGAAAAATTTCGTATGTTACTTATTAAACTTTATAATTGTAATTTACGCGATGTCAAAGTCTTTTTTATGTCTATTATGATCCGCAAACTATTCTGTTGCAAGACTTAATGTTTTACTGACAATGTGTATCTCACAGAAAAATTCCTGAAATATTTTTACAAAGTTCATGGAAGGTATGATAAGGAAAAGGTTTCTATCTACATCAAAAGATGTGTTACCAAGAGTAGCCATGCAAGCAACTCACGTAGCCATCCTACCTTTGCTGCGCTGAACAAAGCAGTTTACTATGGAAAATTTTACGTAAGTTGGGACCAACTCTGATTTCTTTCCAAAATTTTTGCCTTTTTGCTTTACTTACTCCTCATTGTGATTCATGCGAACAGAAAATGCAGACAGTTAGTTTTTATGACTAGTAATGATGTCATAGAAATTTCTTACTATCACAATAGTTAACAAACCGTACTTACAACTGGTGTCCTGAAGTCCTGTCACGGTCACCAGTTGTATTATAATGATAAAGAAGTATAATTATTAAAATGGAAAAATGAAAGGATGGTACAATTGCATTATTATTAAAAGTTCTGTATGTACGAAATTGTGCTACTGTTCATTCTCTTTACCATGCATCGTTTCTCCTTTTTCTGTTTATATATATAAATTATAATTGCCGTCTTCTAAAAGCTTATAGTTCTTCTTAATCTTGCGAAAATAAGACTGTGGACTTTCTTTCCTACGTTTCAATTCTAGATGCAGGCAGCTGACTCCAGGGAACACCAGTGCCTCTCAAGATGATGTAGAACAAGAAGGAAATTCCTCCCAACTTGGCTCCACTTCACTTCAATAAAAATACTTAATACTGTTTTAAGTCTTCTCTTATCTAGAATCACATATAATACAACACACTTGTAGCATGTCATACTCCAAGCAATACATCTTATCCATCCTTCTACTTACGTGAAAGTGAAACAAAATCATGTAGAAAAAAGTGAATGATGTTTTTTGTTCATTTACCTGAGTCTGTGCCTTACTGCACATTCATAATTAATGTCTTTGCTGACGCTCATGGTCGGTCTAAGAGTCTGTCATTTTTTAAATTAATTTTAACTTTACCATATTCGGGGGGGGGGGGGGGGGTTATCTTTCACCATGTACCTACACAGTGGCTGACGGTGACGTTAGCAGTAGGAGCTACAAGGATCTGGAATTTTGCTACTGGAATTTCGGAGCAGGCACTGGGTGAAATCATACCTAACAAACGTGAAGCTACTTACACTGTCCTGGAGGACGATTTTGTGTAGACAAGTAAAGTACTGTACCTCAATCCTGACAAGCTACAGATAATATTTTTACAGTTTTAGCTGTGTCTGAGACACCGTATGTTCTTACAAGTTAAATACTTGACCAATGAGCTTAGTTCAATTTCTGACTAAGTCGAAATTTTCAATTCCATGCCTGAAGTTTACCAGCAACTTTTACACGAGCTTATAAAATTCCATTCTTAACTCTTGGCAGGGATTCATAGCATAGGGTGGGGCAAATAAAAGTGGCCCAGAGAACAGGTCCCGATGGAATATGCATCTGCATGATCGATGTGATATACTGGTCTCTTGCAACAGACGTCTTATTGATATGGTAGAACTCTGAAGCAATTCTGATGAACTACAGACACATTTTATGGTGTGTGGGCACTCTTTGGAATGTTGGAATATTTCTTGCCTCCTTCAAAACAGCTC
Organism: Schistocerca gregaria; assembly: GCF_023897955.1. Taxonomy (NCBI): domain Eukaryota; kingdom Metazoa; phylum Arthropoda; class Insecta; order Orthoptera; family Acrididae; genus Schistocerca; species Schistocerca gregaria. Next base: position 968,398,515 of record NC_064920.1, on the reverse strand, counting down.
CTGTCTCACGCCATTTTTGGAGTAAGTGTTGCATGGCACTCTTTGCTGGCACACTGACAACATTAAATTGCTCAGCAAACAACTGACCCTGCCGTTTTCACGACTCTGTTGTCACGTAACTTCCTCAACAAACATGTGCTGCTCCATTGTGAATACTATTGTCCTCTTGGCATTGCTCAACTCACACTCACACAGCCCTCACAACACTCTGCATCAGTGTAGATCACATGGCAGGTGTACATGTGGTGTGCACATCATGGGGTGTGGTTATTGTTGTGGTGAACTTAGGATATATTTTTATAGCAAGAACACAACACTTTTAGGAACAGTGATCTTGAAACTTTCTGGCAGATTAAAACTGTATGCCGGACCGAGACTCGAACTCGGGACCTTCGCCTTTCGCGGGCAAGCGCTCTACCGACTGAGCTACCGAAGCACGACTCACGCCCCATCCTCATAGCTTTAATTCCGCCAGTACCTCGTCTCCCACCTTCCCCAAACTTCACAGAAGCTCTCCTGCGAACCATGCAGAACTATCACTCCTAGAAGAAGGGATATTGCGGAGATATGGCTTAGTTACAGCCTGGGGGATGTTTCCAGAATGAAATTTTCACTCTGCAGTGGAGTGTGCACTGATATGAAACTCCTTTCTCCCAGTGCTAGTTCAGAGCTTCTGTGAAGTTTGGAAGGTGGGAGACGAGGTACTATCGGAATTAAAGCAGTGAGGACGGGGAGTGAGTCGTGCTTGGTTAGTCAGTCGGTAGAGCGCTTGCCCGAGAAAGGCAAAGGTCCCGAGTTCGAGTCTCGGTCCGGCACACAGTTTTAATTTGCCAGAAAGTTTCATATCAGCGCACACTCCGCTGTAGAGTGAAAATTTCATTCTAGAAACAGTGATCTTCTCACTTTAATATCTAGAAAGATGATATGTAGCAACAAAACTTCATAGCGTAAAAGCATGAAAACGAAACTCTTAGAAGAAAATAATTTCACGCGACATAAAACCAATCACCACCATAGGAGGGGACTGGAAACACACAGTTCTTATAGATTTATTTTAACACTTCTCCCTAATTCAAACTGTGGTGAGCAGAACAACTTTTAAATTAAAAATAAGGGATCAAAACACATTAGCTATGATGTCCTATCTTGGCACATCTGTTTGGTTTTAAAAGCTCTGTAAACATATAACCAATCTGATTCGGAGAACGTACATATTCTAAATTGATGTCCTCATTTTGATAGAGGTCCCGCACAAAATAATATCATAATTAAATGTGCTTAGAGCGTTTGTGGAACTCTGCATTTTTGACTAATTAAATGGCACTCGCTCGGTTGATGAGTATAGGCGTGTTTCTTTTTCCATTCATCACCAATAGCAGTCTGCTAAGCCATACTAATTCCTTGGCTCCTTCACTTGAAGCGACGAACTCCACTTTAGTGGTTTACAGTGCAACTAATTTCTGCAGCTGAGATGTCCACGATACAGCAATGTCGCAGATCATTGAAACAAAATCATTTGTTGATTGTTCTGTTTTAGTGTTGCCAGTTAAGTCAGCATCAGCTTAGGCACAAAGTTAACCGCCAGATTAAGTACAGAAAAGATACAACTCTGAAGTAGCACGAAAATACCTGAAAATGCGTTTTACAGAGTTCCAATCAGAACAAGTGGGTTTAGCATAGATAGAGCAACTTTTGAAACAGCATAAGCGAGATATGACGAGCAGAATATGCCAGTTACATTAATGATCCCACAGTCGAAAAATAAGGAATGTTGCTGTCCAGATTATTGCTATACTCATTATCATAGGGAGTTTTCAGTGTTTCGAATCAGTCATGTTAAAATTATGTAGAATCTTCTCTGTATATGATTTCTGTGAAATAAACAAGGCAGACACTAGTTGCTCTATTTGCATGCCTAAAGATGAGTTTAAAGATCCTACTGTTACTTTGAATTCTGCCTTTAACGTGTCTAGAAATGAATTGCCTAAAGATGAGTTTAAAGATCCTACTGTTACTTTTAATTCTGCCTTTAACGTGTCTAGAAATGAATTTAGAGCGCTTTGAGTTGTTCCTGCGATAAGCCCATCATCGACATAAAACGCATTCAACTATTTTTGTGCTTCGTTTCGTCGAATGTAGGCGCAAGGATCTGCTGTAGAACTAATAAAGCCATTATGTCATGAATGAGTGAAACTTGTTATTCCAGCAACGAGGTGATAGCTTAAGTTCATAGAATGATTTCTTGGGGCGACAAACATAACCTGACCCGTTTTTGAAACCCTCTGGTTGAGTTATGTGTGTTTCTGTATCCAAGTCACCGTACAAAATTGCAAATCTAACGTAGAGTTTCCAGTTGTACATAGCTTTTCTGGTTGAAAATCGACATTGCGTGATTTCATCAAGCGATGTTTTCATGTAATCCACACTTTCTAACCATCTTTGTCATTGACGTACCCAATAAATGGCCAGATATGTCTTTATCATCGAACTTAGAATGGAATTCGTTAGCAAATAAACACAGATTTTGATTAAAAAGTGCATAGATACCCGAAACTGTCAGAATACCCTGCCAGTCCACAATACGAAAGATTTTATACCTTCAACACTTGACTTCCAGTACGATTGTGTACAAAAACGGCTGTGTCACATGCATGAGTTCAAAATAATTTAGGTAACTAACTACATATTAATACTGAGAGAGTTAATTCAACTATATCTCGAGTTGCTTATTAAGCAACATCATTTTGCTCAGAAATGTCTGGACATGTAAGTCGAAACTCAGCACCACAGTTTCATAACAGCTACCATGTAACAATTAAACTCTAATCCACTGTCAGGCCGAAACACTTTCAACCTATGATCAACAGCATCACGCTCCTTCAATTTTTTTTTCAAGTTGTCAGCCACTTCAGATTTATTGCGCATGAAATATGTCCAAACGAAACAAGAATAATCAGCTTCGAAAATCGCATAGTAATGAAAATCATTTATAGAGTCCACAGACACTGGTCCATTAACATCTGTATTGATCAACATACTGACAGTTTGTGGACGATCTCTGCGACACCTAAATGGTTTACAGTGGTATCTGTCAATACCACATCCATCACAAATAGATGTGGTATAAGGCACTTACCTGATATACCAAAGTGAGGGAGCACATCTCATGCAGGACATTTATTTTGATGACTGAGTCTCTCATGCCAAGACTGTAGTTGCTCTTCTAAAGTTGCTAACTTCAGCATTGCTTGTGAATCTGGAGGACAATCTCACATGTTCATAACACACTGAACCAATTAGTCTTCCTGTTGTGACTATTTCACTATGTCGCCAAATGATAACACCTTTGTTATCATAAGTCACAACATTTCAACATTGTGTAGCTTGATGGAGAGAGAAAAGTTGACGTCGGGCATCAGGTACATACCAGCCATTTTCAAGCAAAATTTGTGTCCACCTTTCGTTTATGAATATTTCAGTATGAATACTGACAGTCCAAGGTATCAAAATAACTTCGTTGCCAGCTACATGAAACTTTTCAAAAGTAGCGATATGCCGGTTTTTTTTTTTTTGGTGAAATATGATGTGTTGTGCCACAACCCAAAATCCAAGAATCTGCACTATCAAAATTAACATGAAACAACAAGCTAATGGCTAGATATGTATTTGGCTGCCTGCTCACTTTTATACTGGAACTCGCTTTATTGTTTTTGTTGGCTGTTGTTTTTACTTCTTCTCCTGCCATGTGCTTCGACAGTTTGTGATATGTCCAGCTTTCTTGCAATTCAAATGTTTATGACTTTCTTTTTTTATTCGACTTGTATTCCGCTCTGTTATAAATTTCTTCTGTTTTTGATGTTGCTCATCCGATTTTAATTTTGTGTGGAAAGCTCCAACTGTCTGTGTAGTCAGTGAATTCTCAATTGGACACAAATTCTCAATAAGAGGCTTTGTTGTCTGCTGATATTCAGGAATATGATACCAGGTACACATGTAAAACTGTGGTTCAGGTCATAATGTTTTGAAAGTATGATAGAGAATCAGTGAAAGGGGGAAAGTTGCATTTGGATTTATTTTATTCAGCTCAGTGCATAATTCATCGAAAATATCCGCAAGTAGCGATGTGTTTTTTGTCATAGATTTGATGTCATCTTTTTATGTTGAAAAAAAAATCTAACAATGTATAAAGTCGCTTGAATGAAGACTGTTCATATACTGACGTAGGGTATCTCAAATTTTTCATCAGCCTTCTTTCCTACATGAAAAGCAAGTTCCTCTTCAAGTGCCATTGCAGTGACACGTGCTGCCCATTGGCGAACAAATATTATAATCCTCACGATCTTTAGCGTTGAAACCTGGACACATAATCTGTTGTGGTGAACTTAGGATATATATTTATAGCAAGAACGCAACGCTTTTGGGAATAGTTCGCTTTTCCCTTTATTACCTAAACAGACGATACACAGCGACCAAACTTTATAGAGTTGAAGCATGAAAATGAAACTCCTAGGAGAAAAGAATTTCACAAGACACAACAAGCACCACCGTGGGAGAGGTCAGGAAACACACACTTCTGATTTATTCACTTTAACCGTTATATGCATACGAGTACATTCACGTCCAATTATGTCCACTTGTCTGTGGTACTTTTTTTGCCCCACCCTGTATAACAGGTAAGTTTTACTTCTTGTATTGTGGTAGTGAATCCCACAGTTCACCTCTAAATCACTCTTGTCATGAAACACCTAATACGTTAGGAAGTAAATGAATTGTAATAATAACTATGTCCCTGAATGTACTGATCAAAGATCTTCCACTATCAGCTTAGCACTCTTCTTTAGAACGAATAGGACCTACTTTTCACTTTTCTACGCAGTCCCATAAGATTATAGCATAGGACAGCACTGAATGTAAGTATGCTAGCAACCCCCTGGCACCAGGTCGAACAGGTATCGTTACTTTGCTTAGCTCTTTGCGGTAAACATTCCACAACGAATTATTTTTATTACATACCATTTCCCTGTTTGCCAGAGGATCTCTGTATAAGAATTATAAGCAGCTGCCTTCTGTCCCTATAGCTGTATTCCAAGCTTTCAATTTTCCATGAAAATGTATAACTCCTACACATTTCGATAAATTCGCCAATGAATTCTCTGTAACACTGCTAGGTATCTGCCATTTTAAAATTTACTATGTACACACAGACGAAAACCCCCTGAGCTGACTCAAACATGTCTTAGCGCCAAATTTGTAGCAATCTCCTGGCCACATACTCCTACTTATCTGCACAGGTATGATTTTAATTCACAGATTTGAGCTATTTTGCTCAAGCCTCTAACTCTAGCTTCAAGGTTTGTACATATCTCATACCTGTGCAAATCTTCTGTTCATATGCAACGATCTGTCTATGCTGGTTTCATGTACACAGACATTTGCACAGATAGCTCATTGCGTGTAGATGGTCCTCTTCACTGTGTATAAATGAGAACATAAACTGATGAAACAATTTTTATTAGAAACCTTCTATTAAGCGAAAAAGTCAGCTTTATTGAAGGTGACAAATGAAGTTGTTTATGACGTTATTCGCTATGTTTGGAAAAAGCAGGTAAGTGTAACACAGTTTAATGTGTTTGTTAGTGCACATTTATGCTGGAAAATAAATGTCGATATTTTGAAATGTAGTTTCACTTCTTTGCAATTTTTCATACAAAACTGATCAGTACCATTCCTTACGTAACGCTTTAATATATTTTTCTTCTTTAATGTCTGGAGTGTTTGCAGTTTTTCAGTCTGCTGCTTAGTGCCATATTCATGATTTTCTGTATTATGACATGTATATTTCCTAGCTTCTACAGCTAGTACTGTTGTTTCAAACATTCATGTAGAATAGATAGTATCTTTCCTGCCTAATATTCTCAAAGCTCTTTTCTGCAGTTTAAATGCTTGATTACTTGAGTTTTGGAAGCCACACCCCATAGTACAGGACCAAATGCAAGAAAGGTATGCAGTATACCGAATTACATCTTCCTCACTGCTTGGGTGTTGATATATGGATCTATTCTTCCTGAAACATGTAAGTTAGATGTAACAATTTGTTGTACCCATGTTAGTTTGCTACTTATGCATATACCTAAGAATTTACACTCACTGCAGATTTTTCGCCGGCTGGGGTGGCCGAGCGGTTCTAGGTGCTACATTCTGGAGCCGCGCCACTGGTACGGTTGCAGGTTCGAATCCTGCCTCGGGCATGTATGTGTGTGACGTCATTAGGTTACTTAGGTTTAAGTAGATCTAAGTTCTAGGGGACTGATGACCTCAGAAGTTAAGTCCCATAGTGCTCAAAGCCATTTTTTGCAGATTTTTCCTAATGTGTTACTATCTTGAGAATCAATACAATGTTGCAAGTCATCAACATTGACAGAAATTATGTTTGATTTTTGTAAGTTGACCTTTAGACTGTCATTTTCAAATTTTGACTTTGTTATATTTACAATTTTTTACCTCTGTGCCTAGATTAAACATGTAATTTCCTCAACAAATGCCTGAAGTATCTTCTGAATACATTGTAATGAATGTATCATTTTTAAATTCATTTGGGAAGTCACTGGCATAGCATATAAACGGGAAGGGACCAATTATCGATACTTGAGGCACACTGAATTTAATATTCCTGACAATTGATGTCTAACTCTTTAAGGTTTCTCTATTATTGTGTGTGATTGTGTTACACTGTCTTTTTTAAAGAGGACGTTGTGTAAAAGTTTTCCACTGATGCTATCTCTGACCAGTTTTAACAGGGGTATCTCATGATCAACCCTAAAAAAGCCTGTGATAGATCTAGAAAAACTCTAGCTACGTGCATGCCTTCATCAATCTTGTCAAGAACTTCCAGCATAAATTGTAGTGTTGCTGTCATGGTGCTGCACCCACTCCTAAAACCATGCTAAACAATCTTCCAAGAGTCACTGCATATTATAATGTTCTAACACATATTTCAGAATTATTTTTTTCAACTAACTTACTAAAAACGGAAGTTAAAGCGATTGGTCTGTAATTTTCTGCTAGTTATTTATCACCTTTTTTTTTTTTAGAGAGGTTTAACAATGGGTAATTTTAGTATATCAGGGACCACTTCTTCTCTTAAGACACTATTTATCAGACGCATCAAATGATATGCTAGATTACGTTGCCATTGTTTAACTAGAAATCGAGAAATTTCATCCCAGTTAGGAGAGTTTTGTTTATACATTCTCTGGTGAGCTGCAAAATATCATTGAGTTCAACTTCTAAAAGTTGATCAGGATCAGAGTTGACCTCAGCATGATTTAAATGTACTTTATCTGTAGCACAAAAGTCAGACTCTAAAAATCTATGACAGAGTCATTAAAAAAGTTGCATATCTCCTGATGATTGGTGACACTATTGTTATTAGATTTCTGTATGTTGATATTATTTTTTAGTTTTGCTTTATTGTCTCTTACTATGGACCAGCGTGTCTTTGAGATACAGTCTGAGTATTGTACTTTCAAGTTATCTTTTCAGGCCTGTTGCAGAACGGATTCTTACATTGTTAGTATTTATCCTGTCCTCTTCATTTTCGTCTCTCTTTATATCATATGCATTTCTTCCATTTTCTCATTCAATTGTCTTGTAAAATTATCAAATTCTACAGGTCTTAACTGTAGTGCCTTATTTTTATTCATATTTCTCTTCCTGATGGGAATAGTCTGATTTAGATTGAAAGATAATGAATCTAGGAATGCATCCTTTTATTATTTATTCCTTGGGCTTGTAATACTAAATATTTCGATTCCTGACTAAGGCTATCTCCCAGCTTAGCAGTGTTAATAACAAAGAGAGTTCTTTTGCATTCAAATATTTTCTTTGGTTTTATACAAGTATCTCCCTTCAGTCTTTAAAGTTGGCCTAGGAGGTACAGATGTGATCATTTACAATAGTAGTTGAAATATATCAATGGCACACTAATTTACACAGAGAAACACTGTTGTTGAAACACCAGATTGTCAAATCGTAATTTCTTTCGATTGACACACTTCCCGGTATGTGTCGATGTATAAGTCAAGCTGTCAAAGTTTTTGTAAGCCCTTGACAGCAACCTGGGTCTACGGACAGAAGATCTTGGTGACATCAGGTGAGCCAGTCGGTAGCATCGGCTGACTGCAGGTCTGCAGCTTGTAGCGCTTTATGTTAGCAGACTGCGAAAGCTTACAGACATTAGTCTTCTGTGTTCTGTTGGCGTGATTTGATTATTGTGCGTTTTTCGGTGTTAAGATAGCTTGCATGTGGGAAAATACAGTTTCAGTCTGTGCCCCACAACATGTGGCATTAATAAAAGCTTATATCAACAAACTTCCCAAGGTAAAGGGATAATCAGAATTTTCATAATGAATTTTAATCTTGCTAACAGAAATGGAAATGAGTGTTTGGTGTCATTGGGCGGGAGGCCCCTTGCGGGGCAGGTCCGGCCGCCTTGGTGCAGGTCTTACTACATCGACGCCACATTGGGCGACCAGCGTGACGGATGGGGATGAAATGATGATGAAGATAGCATAACACCCAGTCCCTGAGCGGAGAAAATCCCCGACCCAGCTGGGAATCGAACGTGGGCCCATAGATGGCAATCCGTCACACTGACCACTCAGCTATTGGGGCGAACATCTTGCTAACAATAAAATTATGGAAAGTACGATATTGCGACGACGCCCTTCTACTGTCTTCCCAAATATTACGCTTCTCGCATGTGTAATTTATACCAAATTTCATCAAAATCGAAAAATGAAATACAAATAGTGTGCATTTATTTCAGAAATCTGATATAGAAGTCTCATTTGCCACATGTGCAGTTTAAATCTAATTTCTGAGACATTTGTAAGTTTACAAATTGTATCAAAGAAACATGTCGTCATGTACTTTGTCCTGGTTCTCACCTTAAAAGATTTGCTTTTACTGTTTGCTTTACCTTTTTGTCTCATTGTCATTAGCAGAGACAATTTTATTTGCTTTTTATCACCAGAAACACTAATCGCAATCAGACACAACAGGTAGTTTTTATTCAAAACTCACACTATTGTGCAGTACTAAAGTAGTCTTTATAATCAATAATCATGAACATCTGTAGCACAATTTGCACCTACTAGCAACGTCTTCATCCAAAACTTCTTTAGCGAGAAAATTTCCAAGATCAGTACCACTGTGGGAAACGCCATTGCTAGGTGTTTTGCCATCTCAAGCAAAAACTCAAAAATGAGACCCCTTCTTTTTTGATAACATTAGTTTTCTCAATTTCCCACATCTCTCCTCCATACCAGCAACATCCAGTGGCACAAAAATGCAAATATCCTATTATATTTCTAATCATTAAATTAAGGTGGCAAGACATCCTCGTTTTCTGGGGACAGCCCTCGATTCTCATGCTTTGTCCTTAATTCCCTTAAAACTGAAGTCCACATTTTTTTTTATTTCTTGTCCTCAATTTTTGATATTGCTCAAAATAGGAATAATGTACTGAACATTTTAAACTAGCATTCCACTAAATATACCAGTGCAACCAAATTGGCATCAATTACTAATTTTATTTTGTTTGATGAAAATGGAAAGATAACTATTTTCTGATGAAAATGACTTTTCCTTGGATTTAGGAATTATGCTATACTGATGGGAGACATGCTGAAGCATCAGACTAGGTCATCTGGATAATAGTGATGTTATTTCGTTTCTGTTTTACTTGAAATATTTGTAGAATGAGGTATAAATCTCAACTTTTTCAGCATCTACTTTCTTACGATTAAATAAAAACATGACAACTTGTTTGTATTTACTACTAAGTGTTCTACAACTATAAGAGGCGTTCAAAAAGAAACGAGCCAGATTCTGGAATGCGCAAACCGGTGACAGGAGGGTAATATCGTGGCATGTGGAACGAGGTGTGATTCCAACTAGGTCCTGGAAGTTCACAGCCCATCGCTAGAGGACACGCATGCATGTCATGTGACTACAGGGTGTTACAAAAAGGTACGGCGAAACTTTCAGGAAACATTCCTCACACACAAATAAAGAAAAGATATTATGTGGACATGTGTCCGGAAAAGCTTAATTTCCATGTTAGAGCTCATTTTAGTTTCGTCAGTATGTACTGTACTTCCTCGATTCACCGCCAGTTGGCCCAATTGAAGGAAGGTAATGTTGACTTCGGTGCTTGTGTTGACATGCGACTCATTGCTCTACAGTACTAGCATCAAGCACATCAGTATGTAGCATCAACAGGTTAGTGTTCTTCACGGACGTGGTTTTGCAGTCAATGCAATGTTTACAAATGCGGAGATGGCAGATGCATATTTGATGTATGGATTAGCACGGGGCAATAGCCGTGGCGCGATACATTTGTATCGAGGCAAATTTCCAGAACGAAGGTGTCCCGACAGGAAGACGTTCGAAGCAATTGATCGGCGTCTTAGGGAGCACGGAACATTCCAGCCTATGACTCGCGACTGGGGAACACCTAGAACGACGAGGACACCTGCAATGGACGAGACAATTCTCCGTGCAGTTGACGATAACCCTAGTGTCAGCGTCAGAGAAGTTGCTGCTGTACAAGGTAACGTTGACCACTCACTGTATGGAGAGTGCTACGGGAGAACCAGTTGTTTCCGTACCATGTACAGCGTGTGCAGGCACTATCAGCAGCTGATTGGCCTCCACGGGTACGTTTCTGCGAATGGTTCATCCAACAATGTGTCAATCCTCATTTCAGTGCAAATGTTCTCTTTACGGATGACGCTTCATTCCAACGTAATCAAATTGTAAATTTCCACAATCAACATGTGTGGGCTGACGAGAATCCGCAGGCAATTGTGCAAACACGTCATCAACACAGATTTTCTGGGAACGTTTGGGCAGGCATTGTTGGTGATGTCTTGATTGGGCCCCATGTTCTTCCACCTACGCTCAATGGAGCACGTTATCATGATTTCATACGGGATACTCTACCTGTGCTGCTAGAACATGTGCCTTTACAAGTACGACACAACATGTGATTCATGCACAATGGAGCTCCTGCACATTTCAGTTGAAGTGTTCGTACGCTTCTCAACAACAGATTCGGTGTCCGATGGATTGGTAGAGGCGGACCAATTCCATGGCCTCCACGCTCTCTTGACTTCAACCCTCTTGACTTTCATTTATGGGGGCATTTGAAAGCTCTTGTCTACGCAACCCCGGTACCAAATGTAGAGACTCTTCGTGCTCGTATTGTGGACGGCTGTGATACAATACGCCATTCTCCAGGGCTGCATCAGCGCATCAGGGATTCCATGCGACGAAGGGTGGATGCATGTATCCTCGCTAACGGAGGACATTTTGAACATTTCCGGTAACAAAGTGTGTGAAGTCATCCTGGTACGTTCTGTTGCCGTGTTTCCATTCCATGATTAATGTGATTTGAAGAGAAGTAATAAAATGAGCTCTAACATGGAAAGTAAGCGTTTCCGGACACAAGCCTACATAACATATTTTCTTTCTTTGTGTGTGAGGAATGTTTCCTGAAAGTTTGGCCGTACCTTTTTGTAACACCCTGTATACAGAGCGTTCGCAGCTCGTGGTCGTGCGGTAGCGTTCTCGCTTCCCGCGCCCGGGTTCGTTTCCCGGCGGGGTCAGGGATTTTCTCTGCCTCGTGATGACTGGGTGTTGTGTGGTGTCCTTAGGTTAGTTAGGTTTAAGCAGTTCTAAGTTTTAGGGGACTGATGACCATAGATGTTAAGTCCCATAGTGCTCAGAGCCATTAGAACCATTTTTTTTTTTTTTTTTTTTTCGTATACAGAGCTAGCAGCAGCGTGCATCAATCGTCAACGCTGCCAGTCAAATGGCCCACTCTCTTGCTCATCTGCAGCACTATGCTCAGTTTGGGAATGCGTTCCTGGCGCAAGTGGTGGTTGGAGATGAGTCATTGTGTCATCACTTCGAACCCGAATCAAAACGACAAAGTCTCCAGTGGAAGCCTCCAGTGTCCCCACCGTCAAAAATAGCCAAGGCCATCCACGCGAGTGCAGGAAAGTTTATGCTGTCGTTCTTCTTTGACCAAGATGGTACCCTTCTGATTCACTTCCTGCAGCACGGGACAACAGTGAATGCCCAGCGCTACTCACAAACCTTAACGACCCTTTGCCAAGCGATCAAATCAAAACGACCAGGCAGTCTTACTCATGGGGTCATTCTGCATAAGGCCAACACAGTCACGGCATTCCTGCAGAAATTCAAATGGGATGTTCTTGGCCACCCTCCATACAGTCCGGACCTCTCTCCCTGTGATTACGCCATTTTTGGTCACATTAAAGAGTCTCTGAGGGCAAACGATTCACCTCGGGCAACGACGTCCAGCTGTACGTGCGGAACATTGCAGCCCCGGTAATTTTATGAGACAGCCATTCACCACCTTGTGTCACAGTGGGACAAGTGTCACGAAAGCCAGGGTCAATACTTCTAACATACTATATTGGTCTCTGTAATTAAGCGTCCAATTCGTTTCTTTTTTAACACCCTTTATATTATTAGCCGCACTGGTGGCGCAGTTGTCTAAGCAATTTCTGTTTCATACTCAGTAGTGGCTGCTTTAGTTTAGAATTAGGTAGAAGCAACGTATTTAATTTCATCCAAGTAAGTAAAGACTTAAGTAACTGAAATCAATCGTTGCAGTTCCTTCGTAAGTTGCATTTTATTTCCTGATGTTGACTAGTTTCGGACACCTGTGTCCATTTTCAAACCACTCACATCGCAAGTGTGACAATGCAGGCGAAAGCCTATGTACAAAAATTGCCCCTGCACTGACGATCAAAGCGGAACTACGGCACCGGCCGCGGTGACCGAGCGGTTCTAGGCGCTTGAGTCCAGAACCGCGAGATTGCTACGGTCGCAGGTTCGAATCCTGCCTCGGGCATGGATCGGTGTGATGTCCTTGGGTTAGTTAGGTTTAAGTAGTTCTAAGTTCTAGGGGACTAATGACCTCAGATGCTAAGTCCCATAGTGCTCAGAGCTATTTTGGCAGTACGGCCGACTCAACAACAATAGACAGACCATACAGGACCGAAAGGCGAGATTTTTCATTTGCAGCATGCTGCAAGTTCATACTTAAGTAAATAATTTCGACAGTGTTTTAATTTTTCCTCGTTTCCTGTTTTCTCCTCATTTGCTCAGGTTCTTTCGCTGCCTGATTTAAAATTATTTCTTTCTGTCCTTTGCCGCCCCTAAAATTTTGCCGTCCTAGGCGGCTGCCTGGTCTTGCCTAACGTTAAAACGGCCCTGACTGAAGACACTACGGAGACAGTTCGACCAATTTTCAAAATGTTTTACACTCTGACAAATACTACATAAAACACTGGTATCGCATAGATCATCCTCTAGTAAAGCCTGTCAGCTGTTTGATTCTCCAGTCCAGTGCAATATAGCAATAAATACCTTTGCACCTCCATATTTGTGAAATATAATTACACGTCTTTGTGTTATTGGTAAATTCAATTCGCTGAAAGTAATGTTACATAAAAATACAAAGCTGCTCATAAACTGCTGTAGCTGGATACAAACTTTTCGCAAAAAGTTAATTAAAGGTCAAATTCAGCAAAAGGTTAACTAAATAAACACTTGTCCATGACCTTCGTGTAACCATCGGCTATAAACAGAGGGATTCGAACCAACCTATCTGTGCTGACATCTGTAGCCTGGAAGTATAGTGGTACTCAGTTAAGATAATAGGAACTGAAAACTTCTCCCGTGAAAAATTACTCATAGTATATTTTTATTTGTGGGGTATATTTTCGAGATTTTTTTTTATGAAGTCCTTCATTACCGTAAACTATAGGTCCTAAACACTGCGTAAATATTCTTGTGGGTATTTTTGTTCTGTCATTACATCTACAGAAATGCATGATTTTTTTTCACCAGACGCCTTTCGCTTTATTAAGGTAAAGCATCATCAGTGGTCTGTAACTGAGTTATTTACATTTTGATTTGCTTTAAGATCGAAAAACAGTTCGTTAAAAATATGTTGATTTGTACTTACGATGATTTTCACTTGATTTCTGTATTACATCGGAAAATGCCGTCTGCTAGCACTTTGTTGACGTTTTTCTGCGTTAGACACTGATAATTTTGGTCTAATTTTTAGCTATTCTGCAGCTCTATGCATCTCTTACGGTTTTCACAGCACACTGTTACACACTTTACTGTTTTCCGTTTCTTTAAGTACATCAACGATGTGCTAGCATACGGCATTTCCTGATGTAAGCGACAAATCAAGCGAAATCAGTGTCTAACGCAGGAAAACATCAACGATGTGCTAACATACGGCATTTCCCGATGTAAGCGAGAAATCAAGTGAAAATCACTGTAAGTACATATCAACATATTCTTAACGAACTGTTTTTCGATCTTACAGCAAATGAAAATGTGAATAACTTAATTACAGACCGCTGATGATGCTACCCCAATCAAGCGAAACGTGTGTGGTGAAAAAAATCACGCATTTTTGTAGTTTCAACGACAGAACAAATATACCCTCAAGAATTGTAAAGCAATCACTGAAAATATGGCCATACGAATGAAGAATTTAACTGCGTGAGTAACCTAGGCACCTCGACACATTGTGGTGTGAAGACTGTGATAACGTACATGAGATTAAAAACTTCAGTAACCAACATACAATTTCGAATTTCGCCCCTTGTCCTAAAGGCTATTCGTTTGAACAGTTGCCAGCAGGCTCGTGCGCATGCGCACAGCTGAATTCGCGTATGAGCAGTGCCTTCCACTGGGTTCTGGCTACCTGAAGCGTCGCTGTATGCCGTATGAACAGCAGCAGCAAATAGCCAGATGCTGTAGTCTGTCGGTAAACTGAAGAGCAATCGAGCGAGTCCCCACTCTGCCAACCCATCTACGTCACAAGGCACTTCTACAGGCTGTTTCACAACATAGTACCGGCCATGCCGCAGCGCGCGCTTCAAATCTGTGGCGAAGCAGTGTGCAGATACCTCTCGGCTTCGTTTATTTTTAGACAAATGCATTAAGACCATAAGGAATCACAAAAAACGATAGCTTCTTCCGAAACACAACATTATAGTGTAAATAATATTAACGTAAGAACGGAAGTCAGGATTCTACTACAAACCTACAACCAAATGCCTGTTCATGTGAATGTATGTTCCTCTATTGCTATTCGTAAAACGAACCCCATATAATGCAATCAGTCTGTAGAATTTAAGGCTTGTTCTTATTTTGTGTTTCTACTAAAAGGTAAACTGCATTGAACCTTAACAGTTTTTGCAACACAAAGAGTGTTCAAAAACTAAGCAGACATTTATAGTTTTTTGTGTTCTATTAGTCCGATTTGCACTACTTTTTTGTCAGTGTCTTCGTAAACATGCCTCAAAAGTATGTGTTCAATGTTATGCATATTGGATACTTACTGTGTTGTCAGCTGTCAGAAAGGTTACATGTATTTTGGTAGCATCTATCATTGTTTTGTATAAAAATAAATTAGAGGATCTGTATTAAATTTTGTTACAAGAATAGAATAAAGTGTATGAAATTTTTAGAAATGGTAAATATTACTTTTGGTGAGCCTGTTATGAGTAAACCAAGGACAGACAAGTGGTATAAACATTTGAAAGCAGGCCTTAAAGGATAGCGGTTTTACAAGCATGGATGAGATTAAAAATGCACAGTTAAAGAAACCTATAAACTATCCCGAAGAAACAGTTCCTAGAGTGTTTCGGGTATTGGAAAAAGCACTGGCACAAGTGTATAGTATGTAATGGGGAATATTTTGAAGAGGATAACATTGCTGTGTATTAAGAAATAAAGTTCTCGCCAAAAATTAAATATTTATATGTGAACGCACCTCATATCAAGGTTTTTGCTTAGAAGTCCAGAATCGCTGTAAATGTTGTTGTTGTGGTCTTCAGTCCTGAGACTGGTTTGATGCAGCTCTCCATGCTACTCTATCCTGTGCAAGCTTCTTCATCTCTCAGTACCTACTGCAACCTACATCCTTCTGAATCTGCTTGGTGTATTCATCTCTTGGTCCCCCTCTACGATTTAAAAAATCTGTCAAAGCAAACAAAATCTTAAGGTACTTTGACCTTTGAAGTCTAATTTTGAAATGATATTATGCCAAGAACTGCTTCCTTATTTGCATCCTTCATCTGGGTGGGATATGGTAAAACAAGTGCTCTAAGTACAACTCTGTATGTCCTCTCAACAACATGCCGCAGGTCTGCACATGGTCACGTGATGCCCCACCACGCAAGTCTCCCACCATGAAGTGCTACGAACTGAGCCGAAAGTCTCCCACCATGTAGCGCTACGAACTGACCCGAAAGTCTCCCACCATGAAACACTGCGAACTGACCCGAAGTCAGCCGAGTGCAACCGATCGGCACCAAGATTTGCTGTCTCGAGAGATAAGTAAGACAACATGCATCTTTGGTTTGATTTGAAAGTCGGGGGAAGGTTTGGAAGCACCAATCATTTTCCTTGTGGTGGTGTTTGAATGCGTGTGAACAATGTTGTGCTGTGAGTTTCTACTACTGGCTTATGAGGACAAAATCTGATGTAGAGGCGTTAAATATCTGGACCTCAGCGTGTTTCGCTTGTTATATTGTCAACAGGCATCCGGATAATCTGCAAAGGTAATCATGTAAGGAAATTCGTAAATTTTGTGGAATGTTTATTTTGAATAGTAAGTACAGCATTCGTGTAATTGCGTGTTTTTTTTCATTGTCTTTATACATAGTAGTCATGTTTAATATAAAGTAACTCAGCAGTTGTCGCTGTGTGTAGCTGTACACTATAAATACACTTTTAGCAGGCTATGTGTCTTGTGATTTCTGACGATGGAAATGCAAGGAGACAAACGATGGCTTATTTACTGACCATTAATTCCCGTGGTACATATTGTACTGAAGGCTGAATTGATAGCGTAAGCCGCAGGATTGTTCACGACGAAGGAAACGGAACATCTTGGCAGATCTAATTGTGAACAAATTGCGAAAACTTTATATATTGTAAAAGCAAGTGTGTCCCGTGTACGAGCCAGAATCCGGCGTTCAGTCTTATAGCTTCAGTCATCTGTTTGGTACTGCTGTTCATGCTGTGACGTAAATTTGCGGTAACTGCATCCGCGTGGAAACCGTAAAGCTGAAGATGATTGCCGCACACTTACCATTTTGTAGCTGTTGACGGATTTTGGAAGTCATTTCAGCTTAAGTAATCACCTTATTTTTCTATTTATCCTACAAGTCAATTCAGCAGTCGTAAAAATGTATATGTGGGTCAATTTATACTTTGCTTCATTCAATTGTGGTTGACAGTTGAGAACTGCAATGAGCTCCGTAGTGGTCAAGTTAGCTTCTGTTGAGAGTTGGAACACTTCTGTCCATTTCAGTTTGGAACCCCATTTTGTGTAATTTACTTGTTTGTTTTTCAATATGATGGGATAGCTTATTTTGTTTCAGGTAGAAAATATTTATATCATTAATCTGCATGCAAAATGACTTGTTTATAGTTGATAAAACAGTGTGTGCGTCATTAGCTAGCCTGTACTTATCACAGAAAGTGCATAAAGAATAATAAGGAAGGGGATAACAAACATTAAAAGGTGATATAATAGTGCCTCTTGTTGGTGTGTGCTGTGCTCAGAGTTTTTACCTATGTATAAATGATACTTTTATACCTAGAAGTGTGTCCTTAGACATAGTGACTATGTAACCTAGTACACCTACCCACAGAAGACTATACGACATGAAGTATTTCAAATTGTGACAAACGTTTGAGCAAAAAATCATTCTCTGTGATAAGCTGTTAGGGTATGCTATATATCGGCAACTTATTACCATTTTGTACATGGTACCTGAAAAGATATTCATTTAATTTCTTTTAATTGTATTGTTTGAAATGAATTTTGAAGGGCATAGTTGTCACACTGTTTCTTCTCAGAGTTCAAAATTGGGATCAGCTTGAACTGATTGGTGCAATTCATATGGGTTGAAACATTTGAACTTCCTCCACTGGAACACCAAACAATAAAACTTTCATAATATTCTGTATAGTAATACATTTACAGCTTTCCTCCATGAGCCACCGTATGATGTGTGGCAAATGGTATTTCATGTATTACTACCACTTCCCTCTTTTCAAATTACGTTCAGCAACAGTGTAGGAGGCTGCCTACTGGAATTGGATGAGCAGTTCAGTGACTCTCTTGTGCTCACTAATAATTGTCATTCATTTTTGGTGACCATGGTGACTGAATGTTAACATTCCAAACAAAAGTGTACATAATCATTTATTTACATATGGAATCAGAATATTTTGTAACCACAGCCGAATATTATAATCTAAAAATGTTACCTCATTTACTCCAATCATTTTATTAAACTGACCACCTCATTAGGCTTTTATAATGATTGAAGGCCTGCCCCTTTAATGAACAATTTAGGCCCATATGCCTTCCTCCACTTGACTGTTTCTGGAGGGCGTTCAGCATCTTTCAACCACTTACTTCCCCCTTGTAATGGCACTTACCATCACTTTAAAGCTGGTTTCATCCTTCCCTTCTACCTTTTTCATTCCAGACAAACATACTAATGGTGCCTTGGCTCTCTATTTCACTCTATTTAGATTTGTTATTGATTTGATGCTCCCAAGATGGAGAAGTTGATGACCTAATAGTTTTGTCCCTTCGAATCATTAGTCCAATCCAATGAGTGCCAATGAAGAAACTCATATTGTTTCATACTGGTGATAATGGCAGCCTCATCTGAAAGAACTGAATGACATATTGGATGTCCCCATCCCCTCCTTATGTTACAGGAGAAAAAGTGATTCACCAGAAAAGGGAGTCGGATAATCAGCATAGTTCTTGCATGTGTACCAGGACAGGCAGTGCACCTTTCATGCTTAATAAATCTTTATTCTTTGTAGAATAGATGGAGGTGAATTTAGAGCAGTTGCTTTGATAGATAAAACACGATGTAGATCTCTATTGACCAAAGCAGCATACTCCACTCAGTCATAGCTGCTATGCTCCTGCATTACACTGGATGACATTCCTCTTTTAATCACCACACCTCATTGGGGCCTTAATATTGCTGAAGAACTTTATTTCCTGCAGTTACATACTTCAGACATGCAGCTGTAGAAAGACGAGTTGTCCATTTTGTCAGCTGTATCCCGTATCTACCAAAAGTTATCCGGATCATTTATTTTGACCTTTAAAGGTGACTTGTTGTAAGAAAAAGTGAAAAATAATGCTATATGAATGTGAAGTGAACGCTTAAATACCGCTCTCATGAGATGATTCAGATGCATATGTTTTGGCTGTATGTCATGGATCCACAAATGATCCAATTTGTGGAGACTGCAGGTGGCCATTACATGAAAATACCCCTAACAAGCAGTCACCAATTTGCATAAATTGCAAGGATCATTTCTCCCATTGTCTTTTCCCTCTCAACACTAAGCCCTGTCAACCATTCAAGTGCCAGGAGACCTGTTCATGGGTTGCAGAATGATGGTAGCAGATTCCTACTCTGATATTTCTTAACTTGAGTTCAAACTGCACAAGGAGAAAAGCAAAACACAGGGCAAGAAAATACAATAGGTGAAGGTAGAGCCACTTGCTGTGATCACTGCCAGAGATATTATGCACACGAGGGCAAAAGAAATTGCAACCAGTATTTCCTTATGAATTTTGATTTTTGTTTGACACACTTGTAACAGATTTTGGCACACGACATCCACTTTCAGATACTGTAGACGTTTGGTGAGCAAGCGTTTACGTGTTTTTTTGACAAATCCAAGTTGGTTCTGCAATAGCATTGGACAGGGTTTGTCTTTTGGTTCTTGAGACCAATGTTTAGGGAACAGATGCTGTGTACTACAGTGCTGGAAGTAGTGCCCTTATGTGTGGGCACAGAAGTCACTCTTTGAAATTTCTGTTTTACTTATGAGGGGTAGCTGACATTGCTCTACATCTACATATAATCTCTACTAGCCACCAAGCGGTGTGTGGCGGAGGGCACAATTCACGCCAAAGTCATATCTCTCCCCCCCCCCCCCCCCCCCCCCCATTTTCCACTCACGGATCGTATGAGGGAAAAAAAGACTGTCTGAACACCTCAGTACGAGCTCTTATTTCCCTTTTCTTTGAATGGTGATCATCACGCGATTTGAAAGTTATTGGTAATAATATATGCTCTACATCCTTGGTGAAGACTGGATTTCGGAATTTAGTGAGCAGCCCATACTGTTTAGCGCGTCGTATCTCTGCAAGTGTGTCCCACTTCAAACTTTCTATGAGATTTGTAACGCTCTTGCGATGGCTAAATGTACCAGTCACGAATCTTGCCGCTCTTCTTTGGACCTTCTCAATCTCTTGAATCAGACCCAACTGGTAAGGGCCCCATACAGAGGAACAATACTCTAAGACTGGATGAACTAACGTATTGTAAGTTATTTCCTTTGTTGAAGAACTGCATTGCTTCAGGATTCTACCAATAAACTGCAATTTAGAGTTCGCCTTACCCATTACTTGTGTAATCTGATCATTCCATTTGAGATCATTTCGAATAGTCGCAGCCAGATAGTTGACTGATGTTACCACTTCCAAAGACTGAACATTTATTTTGTACTCTTACAATAATGGGGATTTTCACCTTGTTATGCACAGTAGGTTACACTTAATAATATTGAGAGATAACTGCCAGTCATTACACCATGCATTTATTTTCTGCAAATCCACGTTGATTTGTTCACAACTTTCGTGTGATACTACTTTTCTGTAGACTACAGCATCATCGCAAACAGTCTAAGGCCGCTGTCAGTACAATCAAACAGATCGTTTATGAAAATCATAAAAAGCAGAGGACCTATTATGCTGATGTGGGGCACACCTGATGTCACTCTTGTTTCTGTAACTACCCCATTCAGCATGACATACTACTCCCTTTCTGTTAGAAAACTTTCTATCCAACCACATATGTCATTGGATAGACTGTAAGCATGCACTTTCTGTAGCAAGCGACAGTGCGGAACTGAGTCAAACGTTTTTTGAAAGTCGAGAAATATGGCATCAACCTGGGAGCCGGTATCTAGAGCCTGTTGTGTATCGTGCACAAAGAGGGCCAGCTGTGTCTCGCATGACCACTGTTTCCTAAAACCATGCTGGTTTCTGCAGATGAGCAACTGAGGCTACTGACATGATTTCCCACCAACCTAACATTTCTGTCTTGAAAGAATTCATGAGACACTTCCTAGGCTACTAACAGTCAGTTCTCTCCAGTCGTCATCGTCCTGGACTGGAACGCATGTGACATCTTACATGTTAGTATTAATTTTCCAGTTGTGTTGTCCTTACTATACCGATATATGACTGGACATTTTCCAACTGGATTTTCAAGAATGCTGATTGACACACCTTTTGCACTTCTGCAGTGTTTGACATTCCTCTTCATGCAACAATTTACAGTGCTCTCTAGGACACAGCATTTCAGCATTAGATGTGGCAGAATCAGCAGCTCTTCTTTCCATGGGACTATTTCATTGAAACTGGTCCTTTGGTTGGACCAAGAAATCACAAAACACACAGTCATTTCAGTCACATAAGATTCACCTGTCCAAAACACACACACACACGTCCCAAAGGTGTGTTAGCTTGGGTCCGTTACTTCATTAAATTGTGCAAGAAGGGAAGGGTACAGAACTATCATAGAGGGCTCATGCCTCTTCTTCAAATGTATAGGCCTTTGTGGCCTCCAGTTGGTGACTGATGTCCTCTTTATCTGTCTGGATGGTGTAGTCCAACAAGACATGTAAGCCAGTCTGACACCACCATTATTGCTGAACAACTAATACTAGACATGCTCCAGGTCCCACAATAAAGAAACTAATACTGTATGTTGCCCAAGATTTGGCATGTGTCAGAAACCCTCCCACCTTCTAGCTACGCTAAGTGTGTCAATTTACCCTATGATATACAGTGTCTGCCCGTACCTCCTTCAGTATGTGGGAGTTTTCCTACGTACTATTTCTGTGGCAAGGCAGCACCAGGTCATGATATTAATGCATACAAAAGCGAAGGCATTACACAAGTGTCTGATTCCGCCCATGTGCTTCGTCCCATGACATCATCAGTACGGCAGAAACAGCTAGTTCCAGCATATACAATATGGCGACAGTCTCCTCACTACATACATACGCCAACAACCCCTAACATAAAAGTGACACAATAACGTCTCACTCCAAAAAGAAAATGAGGGTAATGGAACAGCTGCAGAAAATTAGAGATTTAATGTGGGGGAAGGGTAAATATGCAATAATAAAGAAACACCGCACCATCCTAAAACAATATCCAAAAAAGAAATGTAAATTACAACTTTCCGTGACAAAAAAAAAAAGCCACCACAGGAATCGGACAATTCCCTTGACCTATATAGCTCAGCTGCAACTATTGATACCAAAAACGCAACACCAAGAAGTGGTGGAATTGCATATTTCCCTTGACCTATATGGCTCAACCACAGCTATCGATACCAAAAAGCAACACCTACATCCCTGAAAGGTGGAATTTGACAATTCCCTTGACGTATGTCACTCAATCGCACTTGTCAATACAAAAAAAAAAAAAAAAAAAAAAAAAAAAAAAAAAAAAAAAAAAAAAAAAAACCCACACACACAGCACTTACAACTCCGAAAAGTGGAACCAAAACCTCATCAACTCAAAAACACAAATGCCCCATATTCACTACATGAATTGAAACACAGCCGACCTACCATAAATATACAACACACAAAGCATCACAGTTACAATAGAACAAAACCAAAACCAAAATTACTTACTAACAAAAGTCTCCGGCAATACCACCTAGGCTGGCCATCATGAGAGTGAGCGCACCCACCCACCTATACACACACGCGCGTATGCACCAAAAACAAAAAAAATCTCCTAGAACACCCACTCGTGAGCTTCAACTAAAGAGCAATAGAAAAAAATTAGTTGTCTTTCCACACAACAAACACCAAACATTAAACTCAGCATGTCCACATCAATCACAATTGGGCACCATCAAATACAGCACAACATCTACAAACACAACTAACTCAAAAACACTGTGCTGTAGTTATGTCACACACTACATCATCATTACATCACGAGATAAAGCAGATGAGTGGAATCAGACGCTTCCGTTGACTGAAAGCGAGTACGAAGAAGAGAGTCTTGCTGTGTGCTAGTAGCGATGGCAGGAATGTAGGTCAGATGGTACAGGAAAAACTAGCGACAGCGTACTAGGTCACAAATATTGTGAAGCCAAATGACACAAGGGAAAGGGAATTTGTTTAAAGATTTTTTACAGAGTATCAGTTTACCATAGTAGGTGGACCAGGGAACATCCTGGATAGAGGAAAAATTAGTGTGTTAGGGATGATGTGGTTGAAATAGGACTAATGGATACATACAAAAGTGTCAATTTTGTGGAGGTCCTGCAGAGCCGTGACTGGCCCTGCTGTGAGCCATGTAAACAATGATTTAAGCAGGCTGCTGCTGGCTAAACAGAAACCTTGTACGAGTGCAGTACCTGTCGGTACAATTGGGAGATGAGGATATATGAGATATGCTGTACACCTAAATAGGGGATAGAAAGAGAGGTTGGCCGAGCATTCTTGCAGAGAATGTATAGGGTATCACTGTCACACAAAGCAAGATATCTGTGATCGCTGCTGTCAGTGGGATATGTGTTTTATATTCAGGCATCCTGTTTTCAAAGAAGTTACAGTATCAGAAGAACATCATAAAATGTTTAAAAATTTGCAGGAAAGTAAGATTTGCGTATTTCATCAAATAGTTAGTGGACTGTGTAGTTACACAGAAAAGCTTCTTGTCCGGAAATTTTAGAGAGCTCTGGAAAGATAGACACCATGTGCCTATCTGAGTACCACATAATCACCGGGTTAGAGAAGTTCATATAAAAGATCACACTCCAGCAACATACTCGCATACAGCTAATGTGGGGAAAAAGAGGAGTTGTGACTTACATTAAGACAGAACAAGTTCAAAAACACTGAGGCAAATTAATTTTATAGTGGTCAGCACATAGAAGTGTGTGCTGGTGAATTGATGTTGAAGAATAGTTTAGTTTCAATTGTGTCTATAGTTCCCCACTGGGAAATTTTAAACTGTTTATGAGAAATATGTAGTCCTTACTATGGTGGCAAAACAGCAGCAAGCAGTCAGGACTTTTGATATTACCTAACCCTGTGGTCATTTCATTGTAGGTTTTAAGAAGGATTCTCATAGGAAAAATCATCTGGAAACTTTGGTTTGAGCTCGGTAATTAATTTTCCAGCCTAGGTTGATAAAGATGGTTGGACCTAATTGATATTTTCTTTGAAGTTCAAAGTAAGAAAGTAACTGCATACCCATTAACAAATGCTGTCTCTGATCATGATACAAAGTTAGTTAGGATAAATAAGATAGTGCCTTACAGTATAGACACTCTGCAGTGGAAATCAGTTAGAATAATTAATGGCTTCAAAACAAATTGTTTTAAGAATAGTTTACAAGAGATTACCTGGAGTGAAATTTATAATGAGCCAAATGCTAATATAAAATTTAATCTATTCCATGAAAGAAAAAGGGAAACATCTCTGTAGGCAAGAACAAGTAAAGATCCTGCAGTAGTTGCAATTCTCTAAATTATTAAGAATTTTTTTTTAGAAACATTGAGGAACATCCGCATTGTCAGTAATTCGGACAAGACCTACAGCTACAGGGAATGTAGTGAAACGAGACACAGGACAGCAGGCCACAGAAAAGGATAACATAACCATTGAATTAAATGGAAGGTCTATAAATGGTCAGTCATGTAATGGGTTCTACAACATTATCTCATCAGAGCCACAATAATATCTTTAGTAAATTGTAGTCTGAATTTAGGGAAAGTTTCTAAACTGAGAATGACATTTACACATTCATTCAAATTTTACAATCATTAAATAACAAAATAGCACTGGTCGGTATTTTCTGTGACGTGTCTTACGGCATTTGGCTGCTTGAAACACAATATTCTCCTAGGTAAATTGAGGTTTTATGCAATTGATGGTGTAAGCAGCCAATGGATAATGTGTTCTGAATCGCTCTCACTTCCTAATTATCAGGTCTTTTGATATTACCTACTCCAGAGATAGCATAATAAAATATGTAAGATTTAATTTGAGGACCAGCAGAAAATGGGCATATTTTAAATGCCACTCCATCTTGGTCATTGGTCTTTAGGGCCTTATATGCTCGCATTGCAAAGCCATGTAGTTTTTAGGTGGTTAAGAACATAGTATTTCCAATGAAAATGGTTTCAAAGGATTTTTAGAAGATTAATTTTCTGCAAAGTGTATTAATAATAACCATTTTTGGCATTTTTACAAAAATCCTCAACATTGTACTAAGTTTGTACACTATTGGATAGCAGTAGGACAATGAAATTTTATATTCTAAAACTTTATATTGATAAGTTACGACGTGCAAAGTTTCAGGTCTATCCTGCAGTTATGTCCAGAGGTACAAAAAGCTAAACTTCACAGTTCTCTCAAGTATTTATTGTTTTGGCTGATTTGCTTCAGATTATCCATATGAAGATTGACGAAGAGATCTTTATTATTTCACTTAATAGAGCATGAAAAGATGTAGTAGTTTTTCTTTTTTGAAGAAAATATTGGCGAGATATCATGACACAATTTTCCCGAAAACTCAGGTGCATTTTCGATAGTTGTACTATGGGGTCACACAAATGACTATTTCTGTGGAAGTATCGTATTGACGAAAGTAAAACATTTACCAGTGTTCATTGGGAACATGTACTAATGTGTACACTAAAATCCAGCACACTTCATGATGATCATGCGGGAACTTTTCCCAAAATTAGACAACTTGGCATGGAATGCCCTGCCATTGTCACATCTGTTCCATATTAGATGAGTCTTTCTTAATAGTTGTAGGCTAAACCCACTGCTGCCCTCAGTACCAATTGGTGCTGACTAGCCCTATCGCTCTTATCTCTTAGAAAGTCAATCATACTCGTCCTGAACTTAGGTCTCATTGGTATTCAGGTGAAACTACCAAGGACACTTTGAAAATATGAGACTCTACATGTGGATGATTCTGTATTATTGATTCCAGGGAACTAGGGGCTTAATTTTGGTGCTGTTTGGTAACCATGAAACTAGCTAGCAACAGCCAAGTGTTGAGAAAGATCCTGGGATTTAGTCAGTATGATTTGTAAACTTTTGAGTTATTTCCAGTGTGGTCATCTTAGCTATTGGATAGGGCAGTTGGGTGACTCCTGCCACATTATCGTACCAAGTGGGTTACAGACTGATGAACCAGTGTGACTGCTGACCTGTGCAGTCTTGTTAAGCCTTTGAATTTCTCATTATTTCAATATGTGGGTGTTTTTACTTCTTTCTTTACTTCATGTAATTGATTTGACTGTCTTATCCATGTTTCCCGTGATTGAGATGTAGGGGTACATGTTGGAGACGTGAAAGGTCTGCCTATCATCTTACAGCCTTGGGGTTCTCCACCTGCTTTCAGATATGTAACCTCATCCACTCCATGGTGTCTACAACATCTCTTTACAGTGTCAAAAATCTATTACAAAGGCAAATGACAAAATATCTTAGTAAGATTAGCGTTGTGGTCTGGGTGGTTATCAAAATTTAAAATGTCATTGCATTTGAGTGCTATATGTATCCTGTTGATGCACAGAATATTGTGAGGTTAACCCAATAGAAAGTGGCTTCTCCTCGAGAGAAATAGCAGTATCATGGTATATTGAAACAAAATTGGATGTGCAGACTTAGTGAAATTTCAGAAATAAGTAGGGAAGAGGTTCATCACCACGCCCATCAATTCTTCCATAGCACAAGAAATTTATGGAGATGGGGACAGTGTTCAGTAAAGCAACGAGTGGATGACTAAGAACTTCCGAGGAAAACATTGATTCAAGAAAAGCCTTTGATCTTTCTCCCAGAAAGTCTATCTGTACTGCTTACAGGCATTTACAATTACCACATTCAATAGTGCACAATGTCGTACACCACAAATCACAATTGTTACAGGCATAGGTTCAAATGTTAAGCAAAGCAGCTCACATTTTGTATTGAATATATCAGATGAAACATTCCTCACCCTAGTTTGTTTCAATAATGAAGCAACTTCTCATTTTTCAAGGAAACTGAACTCTCAAATGTGGGATAAGGGAATCCTGTGGGACTTGAGAACATCAATTAAATGGACCAAAGCTGGAAGTGTGGTGTTGTATCACATGTAGTAACGTTATTGGTCCTTTTCTGCTAAGTGAGACATCAGTAAGTACAAATGTGTGCCTTATAAAGGGGCATCTTCCTCTAGCATTACTTTTCCCCAACAGTAGTTGTCGATACAAGTATTATTTTCCAAATTTTGGACAGGTCAGTCTCATCTCGGCTGCTTTTTTGAAAACTTTCATATAATTTTATACACAGTATGTTATATTTCAAGCTAAAATTTATGATTAGAAACATTTGAAATTACGAGTTATGTGGCATACTTAAAATTTCTATTATTAATTACCCAATCTAGTACTGTTTACTGTGTTTATTACTGTATTCATTACGAAATAATAATTGAAGTTAATAGAAATTCATTTGTCAAGAAGAATTGTAAACCCTTTGGAATATGGTTATTACCACAGAGTGAAGTAGTAGTAAGCATGTCTCTGATGTGATCGGACATATTTTTGTATTTTGGGCCAACAATGTAATTTCGACTTTGTTAATGTGAAAATTCAAAAGATTGTATGATATACTAAAATGTGACAAAAATATATTAATGCAACAACCATATTCAAACTTGTTTACATCACTTCAAACATGAGAACCTAAAATGTGAGAATTTCAGTTTCAAGAATCGGGGCCCCTAGACAAGAACAACTGGAGCCAACTCTACATGAAAAACTAAGTAAACTAGGATGTTTATTGTAAGCTTGGTTCTTCTGAAATTTCTCGTGAAAGACTTTGCTTATTGTGGACTATAACTGGAATTAGGAAGGAAGGGGGAGATTAAAACATGGACCTTTTGATGGAATTAGTGGCACCTTTAACCAACCATCATTTTTCAGTTCAATGGTGCACCACCACATTTGGGACCAAATGTGTGTAAGTTTCTAAATGAAATGTTTCCAGACTATAGGATTGAAAAGGGGGATCAAATTTCCTGATAATCTTCTTCACCAGATGCCACTGCAACTTATTTCTATAGGGTTTTGTTAAAGATGTTATGTATCAGACAATTGTATGAGGCATCACTGATCTCAGGCAGAGGATTGTTGATGACACTACCATCATTGATAAGATTTTGCTGCATGTGAAACATATATTTGAATGTCGGGGGGGGGGGGGGGGTTGTTTTTCCCCTCACAAAGTCATCTATCAAGATGGTTATTTTATTGGTACAAACGACTGCGTGTCTCTTACATTTGGATTGTTCGTTGTGAGGTGCCTGGTTTGATCCACTTAATCCATAGTAGATTGTAATTTCAGAGCAGCTTCCCCCAGTTAACCCTTGCAATACCGGTGTGGGGGGAGGAGAGAGTAGTTTACGCCCACCTTTTGAAAATATTTGATCCATCATATAGATGTGGATGCATGACTGCAACTGGTCAGTAACTCAGAAAAAGGATATCAGCAGCCATAATTCTTCCTGTTTTTATTATTATTATTATTATTATTATTATTATTTAAGCAACCATTTATGGTATGTCAGTAGCATCAAGACTGGTTGCTTAAATAATATAATTTTTAGTAAGAATTATGGCTGTTTGTAACCTTTTCTACTGGTTTTGAAAATACTGTGTTTTAAATTTTTCAGTTAAACTTAACCCAAAAATTTAAGGCTTGGCACTAGCTGTCACTTTCCACAGTGAATATCATATTCTGGGTTTTAAAGTTCAGGGCTTCACTTACACATCAGTACCATTTTAAACACTTACACATCAGTACCATTTTAAAAATTTTGTTGTTAGATTTACGAAATTTGCATTTTTAAATTTTTTTGTGGTAGCCATAAAGTCACCCCAGCTTGGTAATACGTTCTTGAAAAAGCATTGATATTGCAAAAAGTGTGCTAAAAGATATTTTCAGGTTCAGGACCTTACATACAAATCAGTACACCTTTAAAAAGTTAATATGTTGACAACAGTTAATGATTTTTTTAGGGTGGGCGTAAGGCACTTCCTCCTGTAGCCTGTAATGCATGTTATGGAAAATGCATTGATATTGCTATGGTTAATGAAGTACTTACCCAAAAGTTTCTTCTCTGGGATGTGTGTTTAACTGATGATTTGGGGTATTCAGTTAGATATTCTAAGCACAAATGGAGTGTAAATGGTTAGAATTATTGTGATTCATAAAATAGCTTTTAGAAACAGTGTATTAGTTGCTTCTATTTATTAAAGCGTGCCTTGACTTGTTTGATGTTTTCGAAGATTCCCCATATTGATGAAGATTTGTAACATAATGTATGTGTGAGTTAATGAATGAGACACTGAGCCATAGCATTTCTGAGAACAACCTGCACGTGGATTCATGTTACATAGTTTACAACAATTGCTTCTAGAGAAGAATGATTACCAGAGAGAACCAGAAAGAGACAGTGTTAATAGGAACATCAGACTGGAACGAAAGCTAGACAGCTCAAGGTATAACAACCACTTCATATCAGAAACATATGAACTTATAAACAATGTAACACCACTATCAAACAACAAAAAGTGCTTCACAAAACACACACACACACACACACACACACACACACACCTGCAAACAACCAGTTACCATATTCAACACTGAAAGGAAATGTAAAGAGAAGTATTAAAAATGCAGTGTGGAGGGAAATTTTGTGCAGTGAGATTAACTGTAGCTGGCAGATTTTATCTAAGCTAATAAAACTTAAAATTGATAAACAGCATCTTTGGACCTTTGTGATCCAAAAAGTACCCTCTATGAATATTTTAATGATATTCCACTGTCAGGTGGAAAGTGTTTTTATTTCCTTGCATATCACTACTGGCTACTGTGCGTTGTTAGTTGATAAGAAAAAAAGGTAGAGTTGCACCATGGTTCAGAATCCACCTTAACTGGAGGTCCTCAGAAAACTGATTGGTTAAGTCAATTTATAGGAAGGCAACAGCATACAACCTCCAACAGGACCATGCCTGTTACAGCACTGTGGTGTTCAGAACACTTTTTTAAATTGATGTTTACTCTCCTTTTTGATATTGTCTAAGGTTGATACCATTGACTAGAAATTAAAAATCCTTGGATTTTTTATTAAAGAAACATTACCTAACAAGCCCAGAGACATGCGGAAGAGAGTGGAGAGCCGGATAGAAATTCAGGGCACTCTCTCCCTCTTGAGATGGGAAAGTATTACCAGAGGTTGGAAGAATCGGCAGTGATCAGTGGCATGAGGATGCAGAAGGCAGTGGAAATCACTGCAGTAAAGCCTAACGTATATCCACAGGAAATGTAGCCTGTAATTGGAAAAGTGTCATCCCCCCCCCCCAATCTCTCCCCTCTCCTTCCCCCTCTACCTCTCTCTGTAAAAGATTTTGGACTGATCCCATACATAGATTGCAGGGAGAAGCTAACCAAAGGGAGGTGGTGATGGAAAAAAGGTAATTAAAATCAGTGAAAGGGTAGCAGTGTATGAGTCAGGAGTGGCAGAAGTTTGAATGTAGTAGGGGAGCTAGAAAATCTGAAAAGGGAAATGCAAATGATTAATCTAGATATACTAGGAGTCACTGAAGTGAAATGGAAAGATTAGGATTTGTGGTCAGACAAATATAGGATAATATCAACAGCACCAGAAAATGAAATAGTGGAAGTAGGATTGGTTGTGTGTAGGAAGGTTTAGCAAAGAGGGGGTTGCTGCGAACAGTAATTAGCAAGAATCAAAAGAGGTGGTATCCTTGGAACATGCTTAAACACATGGAAAGTACCAGCTGTATTACATCATGGTGAGGCTGAAATTACGAAAGCAGGTATTGGATTGTTAGATGTAATTGAGAGTTGATGTCGACTCTGATCACAATTTAATATTTGTGAGGATTAGACTGAAGTTTTAAGAGAATTGTCAGGAAAAATCAGTGTGTAGAGGAATAGGATACTGAAGTAGTGAGCCATGATTATGTGCATTCGAAGTTTTCGTAAGCTGTAAGTATTCTGATAATGAATACCACTGTAGGCAGTCCAGTTTAAGAGGAATGGACATCCCTAAAAGGACAATCACTGATATTGGACGGCAATAACTGATGTGGGACAGAAAAATAAACAATACAGTATTGCAGTGCTTGTGTATTGATTCAAACTATGATGCAGTGTTCCTTTCTATGTGTACGCAAGTCCAAAGGAACACTGCATCTTCATTCGGAATAACACATGCATTGCAATATCGTATATGTCCGCCGACACTGGGCGAGCAACTTTCAAGTAAAATGTCTCCCCTGTATGGGAATATACATAATGGATGTAAGAGTACAAGTTACAGACAAATGATTGATGATGTATGGAAGTGTTTGAGTCATGCTTGGATGCCAAATTTTAAGGCGACTGTGCGTTGGGAAATCTGTGTTCGATTCCTAGTCGGGCACAAATTTTCATTGTTGTAATTCCATTATACAGCTTAAGGTCATCCATATTTGCAACTACAAATACATTTCATGTATAGAAAAATATTAGTTCCAGGAACAGAACTGAGAGAAACCTCAGGTAAAGAAGAAATACCCAAATTGCTTGACAAAAGAAGGAAAATACAGAGTGTTCATGAAGAGGAAATAATAGAGCAACTTGCATAATTTAAGGATAAAATCAGGTGGCAGTGCATTGGAGCCGATGTGAAATGGATACAGGAAGAAGGAGAAAAAATAAACAAGGAAATGTTCACCACAAAAACAGTTGTAGCATGTAGAGAATTTAAATAACATTGATGAAACTAAAAGCAAAGGAATCAATGTTAAGAGTACAAAATGGATACTATCTTTGCCTGTGCCAGTCTGCTTCTTCTTCGTTTTATCCATCAAGGATAGCAGAATTGTTCACTTTGTCTCTGATGTGGTCTTCAATTTATTGGTAGTCTTGTTTTTGCTGCTGCTTATTTCGTTCATCTTCCTTTGGTTTACTCTCAGTCCACATCCCATTCAACAGGCCCCACAATTATTCCTTAATTTCTATGAGTATAGCAGTGTCATGAGCAAATCTTACAGTTGATAACCTTTCACCGTGAATATTAATCCCACTCCTTAACCATTCTTTTTTATTGTTAAGTTCCATCATTGCTTTTCTGTTGTATAGGTTGAACAGTTGAGGAAAAAGATTGCTTCCATGCCTTATGCCCATTTTAATCCAAGCACCTTCAATTTTTTATTGTTCCCTTTTGGATCTTGAAAACATTCTGTATTGCACATCTTTCTCAGTTGCTTAGTCATGTTTTTCTGAGAGTTCTGAGCAATTTGCACCATTTTAGAGTGCTGAACATTTTCCTGGGCTGACAAATCGTATAAAGATGCCTTAACTTCCCTTCACTCTTGCCTCCATTGTGAAGTACAATGTCAGAACTGCCTCTCTGGTGCCTTTCCCATTCCTAAAAGCCAGACTGATAAACATCCAGTAGATTCTCAGTTCTCTTTTCCATTCTTTTGTTTGTCATTCTTGACAGCAGTTTGAATTCACGATCTGCTAACCTGATTGTGTGATAATTATCACAGTTATCTACCTTTGTATATTCAGGACTGTGTGACTAACATTTATCAGAAAGGCTGCTGATGGTATGTCTCCAGTCTTATGGAATCCACACACTAACGGAAGGCCATAACATACATAAATACTTGTTCCAAAGATCATGAATATGACATTTTGTAGTGATCTGGAACATGTCACTTTAACATAAGTTTTCTTTATACAAAATAATTAATTAAAATCTTTTTTACAGCTACTACTTCATATCTGAAAATGCATCTAATGAGTAGAATTAGTTGTCATTCAGAAATTCTTTTAATTTGCTTTTAAATGTTGCTTGGCTATCTTCAGACTTTTAATGCCATTTGGCAAAAGACCAAAGATCTTTGTGGCTGCATGATTCACTCCTTTCTGTGGCAAAGTCATATTTAATCCAGAATAGTGAAGATCATCCTTTCATCTAGTGTTGTAGCTATGCACTTCACTGTTATTTTTGAATTGGGATGGGTTTTTAATAACAAATTTCATAAGTGGATATATGTATTGCGAAGGTACTGTGAATATCCCAAGTTCCTTAAATAAATGGCATATAGGCAGTCATTTTCCCCTCGTTCCATTTGGGAGTGGAACGGACAGAAATGCTAGTTGTGATACGAGGTACCCTCCGCCACACACCGTATGGTGGATTGCGGAGTATATATGTAGATGTAGAAATGTCTGCAATGTGGTCTTGGGTGGGCTCCAGCTGTTATTGTACACTTTTGTGCAATGAATACTTTCTCTCTTAATGACTAATTGCCCCAAAATATGATGCCATGTGAAAGCAGTGAATGAAAATAGGCATAGTAGGCTAATTTACTGACATGTTTATCAACAAAATTTGCAATAGCCCTAATAGCATAAGTAGCTGAACCTAATCATTTCAGCAGATTATGGATGTGTTTCTTCCAATTAAATTTCTCATCAATACACACACCCAGAAATTTTGAATATTCTGCCTTAGCGACAGACTTGTGTTCATTGTCTATATTTATCTATAATGTTATGCCATTTACGGTACAGAATTGTATAAACTGTGTTTTCTCAAAATTTAGTGAAAGTCCACTTGCAGCGAACCACTTAATAATTTTCTGAAAGGCATTATTTAAAACTTCCTTTGCTGATTCTTGTTTGTTAGGGTGTGATTACTATACTTGTATCATCAGCAAAAAGAACTAGCTTTGCATCTTCATGAATATAGTGTGGCAAGTTATTAATATACATTAAGAACAATAAGGGATCCAAGATTGAACCCTGTAGGATAACATTCTTTGATGCCTTCCCAGTTAGAGGAATCTGCTGATTTTTGCAGGCTACCTGTACTGTTAATTTCAACCTTCTGCATTCTTCCAGTTAAATATGAATTAAACCGTTTGTGCAATGTCCCAGTCACCACAATACTTATCTAGAAGAATTTCATGATTCACACAATCGATAGCCTTTGAGAGATCACAAACTATACCAATGGGTGATGTACGGCTATTCATTGCTTTTAATATTTGATCAGTGAAAGCATATATAGCATTTTCTGTTGAAAAGCCTTTCTGAAAACCAAATTGACATTTTCTTAGTACTT
Source organism: Schistocerca gregaria (assembly GCF_023897955.1). Lineage (NCBI taxonomy): Eukaryota > Metazoa > Arthropoda > Insecta > Orthoptera > Acrididae > Schistocerca > Schistocerca gregaria. Next base: position 968,364,074 of record NC_064920.1, on the reverse strand, counting down.
CATTTTTACAAATATGTGACACTACTCTTGAATGCATTACTTTTTCAAGAATTTTGGGTAAAGCTGTCAGAAGTGAGATTGGGTGGTGTAGTTAGCATCAGACCTACCCCCTTTTTTATGCAACGGTTTAACAATATTGTACTTCAGTCTATCTGGAAAAATACCCTGCTTCAATGAGCTACTACATATGTGGCTGAGAATCCTACTTATTTGTTGGAAACAAGCTTTTAGTACTCTGTTGGAAATGCCATCAATTCTGTGTGAGCTTTTACGTTTGAGTGAATTTATTATTCATCTAATTTCTGTTGAAGATGTGGGTTGAATTTCAGTTTTATCAAATTGCATAGTTACCTCCCCTTCCATACACTGGCTCTCATTTTCTAATGAATAGTTGGATCCTATTTTCTCTACAACACTTGAAAAATGATTATTAAAAATGTTTTCTACTTCTGACTGTCTTAAGACATCAGGTAATAAGTCATTTTTGAGAACATTTCTTGTGGAGAACAGCAGTTTTTCTTACAAGGGAACCTCCCCATCGCACCCCCCCCCCCCCCCCCCCCTCAGATTTAGTTATAAGTTGGCACAGTAGATAGGCCTTGAAAAACTGAACACAGATCAATCGAGAAAACGGGAGGAAGTTGAGTGGAACTACGAAAAAAATAAGCAAAATATACAAACTGAGCAGTCCATGTGCAAGATAGGCAACATCAAAGATAGTGTGAGCTCAGGAGCACTATGGTCCTGTGGTTAGCGTGAGCAGCTGCGGAATGAGAGGTCCTTGGTTCAAGTCTTCCCTCGAGTGAAAAATTTACTTTATTTTCGCAAAGTTATGATCTGTCCGTTCATTCATTGACGTCTCTGTTCACTGTAAAGTTTACTGTCTGTGTTTTGTGACCGCACCGCAAAACCGTGTGATTAGTAGATGAAAGGACGTGCCTCTGCAATGGAAACCGAAAACAGTTGATCGCAAGGTCATAGGACAACCGATTTCTTCACAGGAAAACACGTCTGATATTTTCTATACGACACTGGTGACGGCCTGTGCGTCATATGATAGGAATATGTTGTCAACCCACCTAACTTGTACACTTGGCGAATGGGTAAAAAGATTCTTCTACTTTGCCCGATTTAGGTTTTCTTGTGGATGTGATAATCATTCCCAAAAAGGGATGAAAACATAAGAGCTTGTCACATAAACTCAACAAATGAGTGCAACAGTTTCACAGTTGCACAGTTTTCCCTGTGCTCTGTCAAAATGTATGATTTTAACGTTTTCAAATTTTTCCATGTGTAGACCGTCAATCCTGCATATGTCCAAGCAAATCTGAAAATGTCCTGGAATTTTGGAGAGTGAAGTTGATTATGTATGAGTGTCTGAACTTTGATAATGGTTCTGAAAATAAAAAATTAAACTTATGACTCAAGGGAAGATTTGAACCAAGGACCTCTCGTTCCATTGCTCCTCACGCTAACCATGGGACCACCAAAAAGATAAAAAGTAAAGTAGGGTTCATGATACCTAAAGAATAAAAAAATAGCAGTTGTATCAAAAGAACTACGGCACAAAATCTCATTGATCCATTGAGTTAGTCAAAGACGTAAAACAGCAAACATAAGAAAATCGAAGTTTAAAAGAACTGTGAACATAGTTGTTTACAGTTATTCCATGAAATAGATGTATACAATATGTGATGTCTAGGTATAATACACCAAGGATCCATCTAAGCAATAATAAGTGTAAAACAATGCATAAGTATTCAAAAGTTAAGACTGTAGTTGTCTGTAATCACAAAAAGTCTGTAAAATTGCAGTGAGCATGATATTACAATTACTATTTAGAGAAATAAAAGGAGTAAATGCTAACAGAAGTAAAATAGCATTCTTTAGTTAGCATAGATCAAATTCTTCATAATGCATGAAAGGAGGTGCTGCAAGCAAACTGATCCTATGCAGACAGTCACAAATAAAAAATAAGAAGATAAGCAGTTAAAAGTTTAAAATAAAGTGTGCAAAATTTTTTTTACAAACATTAGCCCACACCATAAAAATAAAAAAAGAATAAAGGAGAAATGGAACAGCAGGAACATTCTATGGGAAGTCTTCAAAAAGATCATAGAAATATTTGTGTCTGAAGTCTAATTGCTCATGGAGTATGCATAAGATTTTATTTTTGTAGTGAGGTAGACAATTCACTACTTGTTTTAAGGAGCACACCTTATAAATCTCGTAATAAATCAGTATTTGGTCAACACCAACACATCACAATCGCTCAGAGGAATGTATGAGGAGTAACTTATTAAGTTCTTTACAATGCACCTAAGGGATTGTTACTTAACACATTCGAAGAGAGAGAAAATTTATGCTCACTGCAAAAATGAGTTCAGAGGAATATATTCCTGAGATCTTTTGAAGACTTACTATAAAATATTCCCAGTCTTCCATTCCTCTGTTTATTCTCTCTTTTATATTTTATGGTATGGTTTCATGTTTGTAAAAAAACGGGGGGGGGGGGGGGGGGTGGGGGGGTGGGGCAACAACAACTTGTGCACTTTAGCTCTTGGATGCTGACATACTTATTTTTTTAAATTCATGACTGTCTTATTAGAACCAGTTTGTGTGCAGTGCCTCTCTTCATGCAGTGTGATTATTTTGCCTTAGGCTAGCTAAGTAATGCTATTTTACTTCTGTTTGCATTTATTCCTCTTTTATTTCTGCCACACAATGTATAAGTTTCCAATAAATCCCCACAAATGTTGATTGATGTTCTCACAACTGACCATTGGTTCTATCTGTTTTTGTATGCATATTTATCACAGGTTGACGAAATGTTGTTAATAGCAATTACTTTTACATAATATAAGGCAGCTATTTCTTCATTTGTTATTAGCTTTTGTGTAATCATTCAGTAGGTACATTATTGTAGCAACTGCCATGTATACCTGATTGCCTATCACTCTTGTAATGTGGTGTGTGGTGGGCAGAATTTTGTGTATTTAAGCAAAAGCTGCATTGCTCTCCTTAGCTGCTGACTTCATGCCGTTCTTAATGCCTGCTCTGCTCACTGTCTACCAACATGGGTATAATTTCTGCTTTTGTGATCTGTTATATAAGATGTATTTTGTATGTTATTATTATTTGTACACATCCCTCTTAATCCATTCTGTGTTCATATTTCAGTATGAGCTCTGCTAATGATCAGCAACTACGCAAATAATGGTTTCTTGTGGTCAAGACAGTTTATGTTCTGAGGGCAAAAATGCAAGGATATACATTGTGCGCGCACACGTGTGTGTGTGTGTGTGTGTGTGTGTGTGTGTGTGTGTGTGTGTGTGTGTGTGTGTGTGTGTGTGTGTGTCCTTTTCATAATATTGTTAAACAATTAATTAAGTTAGGTTTAAGTGCAACTGTGAGATGAAGAAGTGGGTACAAAATGTATAATTGTGGCAAGTTGCATCAAATCTGTCAGAATACTAATGGTGGTGGATGAGGGTCATTGTTGTTCGCTTTTAACTACCATTTTTTCCAAAAATAAATTAATATTGTAAAAGAGAATTCAAAAACCAACATTTACATTTAAAAGTGACCATGTAAATTAACACAGCACCATAGTAAAGACGCCTGCTAAAACATATAGTGTTTTTAGTATGGCATTGATGCTTTCATTGTAATCTGCAGTGAATGTTACTGCTTCATTTGATTTTGAACATGGTCTTCACGTTTTTCTGAAGATTGCAACATCAACTGAAGAAGGAAGCTGGGCACGAAATATGAACATGTTACCTGATACTCTTTTTATTTTTTATCTATCTTGCTCCCTTGTATTTTTAACCCTATTACAGTTTGTGGCACATATGTCCATTCGCAAATGGGAAAGGGCAGCTGACTGCTCTGTATGTGCTCATTTCTTTATGAGCACAGCATTATGTAACTTTAACAACAAAATTGAGATAAATACAAACCAAAATAATAAAATGTAGAATCGGATAATAATGTCACTTAATTGAACATTGAAACAAGCTCACATGCAGTAGTTAAAGATCCAGCAAATATTGGACAAATGCAACCAAGAAAAGACAGTGAAATATCTGTTAATTATAGTTATTATTTTTTAAATGCATTTTATCAAAAGTTTTGTGTGTGTGTGTGTGTGTGTGTGTTTGTTTTGATCTAAGTTGCAGTAGGCCTAATTCACATAGTGAACTTCATATAATTTCATTTTACTTTGTGCACTGTAGTGTAGTGGTTGTAGTCACAGCAATTTATCATTCAACATTGGTGATTCTTCAATTTCTCGTGGTGTGCTAGTTGACTGAACAGTTCGTGGTTATACTGCTGGATCATTATTCCAGTGGGCACATGGTTTTGGGGATCAGACACGTCTCCCTGGTGAAGTGTGCCCTTGACAATAGCATTCTGTCTGGTTGCTGACATATTGTGCCTGCTGAACAGTATGAACTGGTAGTACCACTATGTGCTGTTTGATTGTTCAGTAATGGTGATTTCTGAAAGTTGTTGTTGCTGTTGTTGTTTTATCATCATCATCATCATCATCATTCACAAGCTCCATTAAATAGAGTAAGTATTATTACATGATTTGGCTTACTAATTATGACAAAGATATTTTAAATACAGGGTGTCCCACATAAAATGAGTACACCTCGCTTCCGAGCTTCAGATAACAAAGAACTATCTTAAAAACACAGATAGTGGTTAAAAACATGTAGTTATCAATTTGAGATGCTGGAAGTGCTGACCATGGGCATCCACTTCCAGCATCTCTTATAAACAAGTGACTACATGTCTCTCTCTCTCTCTCTCTCTCTCTCTCTCTCTCTCTCTCTCTCTCTAAACATTATATGTTTTTTTTTTAGGTAGTTCATTGTTACTTGAAGCTTGGGTGTGAGGTGTACTGTTTGTGAGATGCCATTACCAGCAACACACTGTAATTTAGCAGGTGTCATGTTATTAATTTCTCTAGTAATGCTCCATTTAAGATCGCCAATTGTGTGAGAAATATCATCATGCAACCTCCTTACTGACTTGCAGGAATTTCTTACATTGTCCATGTGAATTCTGTCTATAGTTTCAGGGGTGCTCACTGTCAGTCATCTGGTCCTCTTCACATTCTGAACAGATCTTGAAAAATGCTGGTCATGGGAAGTTTCCTACCAGGATACTTTGCACGAAACATTTCTGTACATTCCTTGATTCAGCCTGTTCCTATGCGACACTGCACTACATCAATTCTTTGTTCTTATACAAACTGCTGTGTTTCTGTAACAACTCGCTATCATGAGCTCACAACAGCTGACACAAGAGCACACTGGTGCACTCAACTTTCCAATAAAAAGCAGGGTAGCCAACTCTCAGGACAGTGTTGCCACTTCACGAGCAATTCAACTAGAGATGATTAATTGGTACATGAGACAACCTGTATTACATAATTTCTCTTACAGTGGTTACTGCTTTAAAATTAACATAGATTTTGTTTTGCAGTTGGTGACTGAAATTCATACATTTGGAAATTTGACTGAAGTGCAAAATTTTGTACAAGTCCCTTTTAAGAATTGTATTTGTTCATTCTTGCTAGTTGACCAATTTCTGCTGTTCATTATTACAGTTTTCAGTAGGTTTTCCTTTTTTTTGTGTGTGTGTGTGTGTGTGTGTGTGTGTGTGTGTGTGTGTGTGTGTGTGTGTGTGTGTCTCTGTCCAAGTTGCTACATTCCAGTAGCATGCGGCCCTTGGTGTAGTTACCTCAAATGCTTGGACACAGGGCATCATTGCTTATTTTGAATTGAGGATAGTAAGCATTCATCAGTTTCCAGAGGCCCTTTAAAATCTCTGTGAAGTTAGGAGAGACTGGTAACCTTATTGCCAGTCTTTGGTGCACCACTGTCGATTTCTTTTGTTGTCTGTTGCCATTCTTTTTTCCAGTCTTCTAGAGTAGCCTTTCACAATGGTTGTTTCACACTAGTTTCAGGACATTTGGCACAAGTAACTTCCTCTTTTGGTCACAATACTTCTTTTGACATCTGGTCTGTAAGTTCATTCTTATCTTTCTTGTTTCTTCAATTTGGCTGTTGTGGTAGTTGGAATTCCTCAAAGATTGTAATGTTGTTTTACTATCTGTATTACTGTCTTGGTTATAAGCCATCTCGTGTCTTTAGTTTTTGAAGAGTATTTTAAAATGGCAAAGTGCTTTACTTGATGCATTCATTTTCCACTGTATATTCCCCCAGGTATGTTGGCTTTTTTGTTGATGAAAATTGCTGGGCATGATCCTACTCTTCCTCCAGTTTTATCCGTGTTAGTGAATAATTGTATCAAGTTCTGCATCTCATTATTTTTTTCATCAAGAAGCACAGTATGAGCTTCTTTCATCAAGAAGCACAGACAGATGAGGAACAACAACAGTGCTTTAATTTTTGTTTTTTAGTATCTCCAATTTTAATAATACTGGTGCTAGGCTTGACAGAATATGCAGTGCTGTGTTAGCTACTGTCCATATTCTTGGTCAGTTTTGAGGTTATTTAATATTTGTACTCATTTGCACTTATTGTAGTTCTACTGCCTTTTCAGAGCTTTAACCCACACTGAAGATGCATATGATAACAAAGGTATTATTGTTCCTCTATAGGTGATACTTAGAACTGAGTCGGCTGCCAGTGACATGCTGTATATAGTCACTAAATCTGAACATTTCATCAATAATTATTCAAAGTTATTTTAATTGGTCAACTTCCTGCAGCTGTTTATTGTTCAAGAAGATTGATTCTTGTTCTGTCGTCGTCCCCCTCCCCCCCCCCCCCTTTTCAAATTGAAACTTCTTTTTATTTTGAGCCCATTCTTAAATTTTTTGTATTTTGATATTAAAAACACTCTTAGCTGCATAGGTGTTGCTCTCTTTCATCAGTATTGTGAAATAGCAAATGCAAGTATTGTATTGTGTAATTTAAGTTGAGCAATGAGTTGTGTTGTATGTTCCAGAAATTTGGGCAACAATAAAAACCTTACGGCATCCTTTGCTTATTTGCCTCTCAGTCTTGATATTGTTGTCAGAAAAATGCCATTCCTAACTATATATACAAGTTTTTAGTACACTGAGGTTATTGTTGAGTAATGAGAATACCAAATACCATCTAAGGCTACTCGCTCAACCAAGGTGTGTAACATGTATTGGCCATACACCAAACTGTCTTCAACAAGTTTCTTAAGCATCTGAAGTGCTTTTCTGCATAGTAAAACCATATTGATTGTTGTTTAATAAGCCCTTTGAGGAAGTAAAGGGCATGATACTGTTCATTAGCAGCTTTTCCAGCACTTTGGCCTCTGTATAAAGAAACCCGACTGGGCAATATTAATAACTTCTGTACTCTTCTCCTTGCAGGTTCTACTATTGGTATTATTTTGACTTTATTCAATTTATTCAGACAACAATAATTTCTGAAGCAAATGATGTACATTGCTATCGCTTCATGTTGAAAAAGATTGTACATTAAAGGAATATTTTGCCATTGATTCCATTTTCACCAGGTCACCTATGTGTCTTTTTACTAATTTAAGAATTTCTTGTCCTGTACATTTTCAGTCATCATTCATTTAGATTCTGTGAATTGAGGGGGGATTATAATTTGCTACATCATACCATGGATGTATAAATTGGAGCTCTCTGTGTTGATGCAGGCAGTCATCTCCTGTTATACTTTCATTGTGTTCAGTAAATGTATTGTCAGTGTGAACTGATACTATCACAGACATCGACATCACCATGCACCCAGCAAGGCTACACAAAAGCCATCACTTTCATTCACAGGAACCCAAATACACGCATTACTTTCCTGATACAGATATATGTACATCAGTGAGTCAGATTTATATCATGCATCCAGCAGTGTTTTCAGAGACACTGGTCAGGGTCCAATGAAATGGCTATAAGTACGAGGCATGTTTTTTAAGTAAGTACCGTTTTGAAATTTAAAAAAAGATGTGCTAAGAAATGAAATCCTGTACCTTAATCTACTTTTCTACATAATTTCCATCAATATTGAGGCATTTGTCATAACATTGTACCAGTTTCTGAATATCCTCCTCATAGAAGTCTGCCGCCTGACTTGTTAACCGCTGCATCACCACTGTTTTGACTTTGTCACCGTCTTGAAGACACTGACGGCCCAGGTGTTTTTCAAGTGCGGGAACAGATGGTAGTCACTCGGTGCGAGATCGGGGCTGTACGGGGGATGATCTCATCGAAAAAATGTGATGAGATCTTTGGTCTGATTTGCCACATGCGGACGGGCATCGTCTTGCAGCAAAATGATGCCCTTGCTCAACTTCCATCGACTGTTGCTTTGATTCTGGTGTGATGTAGGCCACCCATATTTCATCGCCCATAACAATTTGGCTTAAGAAATCATCACCATTGTTGTTGTACTGCTCAAGGAAAGTCTGTCTAAATGTTTGGTTTTGTGCACATCCATCAACATTTTCGGTACCCAACATGCGCACAATTTTTGGTAATTAAAGTACCCGGCACAATGTCATACAAAACACAATGGGAAACATTAGGAAAGTCCTCCCGCAAGGAGGAAATCGTAAAGTGTTTTCTCTCACCATATTGCCACTTCCTGCACCAAACTTTCATTAACGACCGAAGGACGCCCACTCTGTTGTTCGTCTTGCACATTTGTGTGGCCATCTTTAAATGCCCTCACCCATGTTCTTACCATTCCATCACTCATAATGTTTTCTCTTTAAACTGCACAGATCTCATGATGAATATTAATCCCTTTTAGGCCTTTAGCACTAAGAAAGCTTATAACAGCCCTTACTTCACAGTCAGTGGGACTCACAATTATCAGAGGCATCTTAAGCACTGAGTACACAACGTAAACAAGGAAGAACCAGACTGTAATAGTGTCAGTGCGTAGATTAAGGTACAGGCTTTCATGTGAAAATAAAATTATTGAGTTATCTTAGCACGTCTTTTTTTTTTTTTAACAGTATTTACTTTAAAAAAACGTGCCTCGTATTCACTAAATGCAACAGATGAGATGATACAGTGCGTCTTGCCAAAGTCTTCTCTTACTTTGACCATACAACACAGCAAAGGTTTGAGAACTATGACAAAAATCCAAAGAGCTGAATAAATTTCAACTGGAAATGTAGAAAGTATTTACTAGGCAACAATCAGTAGTAGGTTCACTTAGCCATTGAACTACTGGAGAACAAACTGAACACAATACCAGTGGGAGATGACGTAGTAGTATATAAACAATGTTTTGCAACTCTTATCACGCAGTGAACCTGAATATGACAGAAGCTAAGTTTCCAACTTTTTGCATGACAGAGAATGCCTATGAAGCACTTCTTTTAAAGTATATCAGCACAGCTGAGGACTCAATCAAGTACTACGTTTGAATGGAGGTAAAGCTCTAGAAAAGAAATTAGACAGACCTGTGAAAGCTGTATTCATCATACACATAGAAGACCATCAGAACATTTTGTTGCTTATATGATAAGCAGTAAGAGAAGAAGTATGAGAGTTTATAACATCTTTTTAATGTCAGACACAGCCAGGAGGAGATATAATTGTTGATTCAGGAAGAGATTAATTGATCATTCACACCAGAAAACATCGGGAATGGAGTCAGGAACCTTAGATGTAGTTCACAACCATTGGACAATATCAAAGGTTATAGACAACACAGATACAACCAGATCCTTCACCCATTCAACATTCATGCAGAAAAATGTATATTTGTAGAATGAGGGACATGTTTCCAATGTGGATGCTTTAGGTGTGTGTAGTACTGTCATTTATAGTAAGAAGTGTGTTCAACAACTGTTGTGCTGTAAGATGGCAAACAATAGGGCAGTTCTGTGCAGGCCAGGCAACTACAAATAACTACAGGCAACCTGCAGGATGGAGCCCATTGGCTTACCCCCACTGACAATGCCCTTGGATGTTTCACAGCAATTTCCTAATGACATACAGAATTTTAAAATAAGGAAAACATTGCAATTCCAACACTTGCTACTTTATGTTGATGATGGTACCAAGTAATGTTTCAGATGTGTTGCCACCAGGGTAATAGATATCAGTGCAAGCTCACATTTGATGAGCGAAACTAGTCAAAACAAATTACATGGCATCTGTAGCTGTTTTCTCAGTACGTAAAATCAGGAAAAATTGAACGAGTCAACCATCTGTTGAGGTGAGGCCACCACAGTGTGTCATAAATTGGTGACGGTTGCCAAGAATCACAAAAACATCAGTGATCAGCCTGTCCATGCATTGGATTATCCTGGTGTTTCAAAGGTCAAGCCATCCTCATCAGAATTGTTATACAAGAAGCCTAAAAGTGGTAAAGATCAAATGTAAAGAAATACAGTAAAGTTATTTGATCACTTTCCTGGAAACTGTGTCCTTTTAAGATGTGCGTCTACATCACTGTCAACTGATAAAATAGACTAAAATGAAATTCTCATATAACAATTCTGATTATGAATGCTTGACATTTGTTACACATGAATTTTATTATTCTTTACACTGTAAATTGGTGGTTGAGGCAACATTTTGCCATTGACTGTAACATTACAGATGAAATAATTTTTTTTCTGTGTTATTTCTATCGTTACCAGCTGAAAATCAGGTTATGAGATTCAAGTGTCATTGTGCTAAAGGTTGCTAATGGAAAACATGTCCAGCTGACAGGAACCTGTATTGTGGTGATGTAGTATCTCTTCTTTCTTTCTTGCTTGTTTGCCAGATGAACAAGTATTAGACACCAATAAGCCCAGCGTTTCAGGATGCGCCTGTTTGCTAATATCATCAGTCTTCAGAGAGGGTCCTTCATCGTATCACCTCATGTGCAGTGCTAGCTATCTGTAATAAAGCTTCAGCAAGACACATACCTGCACTTTCCACTACCATGATAGCTGAGCATGACAAGAATTCAGTGCAGTATGATGTAACTGATTGTTGTGAACATAAGTTCTAACAGTTTTATCTGCCGCAGAGTATGCTGTTCTAAGGACAGGATCTGTTAGTTTGGAGAAGGCAGACCCAAGAGTGAATGAACGCAGATTGCAGTAGGGTACTTACACCAGTTCAGAAACTCTACCCACTCATTGGCATTTCACTCCCTTGTGTCTGCTGGGGCGTAAAATCAGATTTGGGACAACAACGATGTAATCACTCCCACCATCCAGTGCATGGATTTGCAGTCTGCTGAGACACTTGCAGTTCTAGGAAAGGTCTCGTACAAATAACACAGGTCCTCGTGGGTGCCATTCGGGAACTCTGAGTGGTAAGATGGAGAATAGAACCCAGACATCGAACCAAGATGAGCTAAGCTCTGGCAGTAGGATCCCACACACAGGGTGGTGAACTTGAGCAGGATGAAGATGGGATTGCTGCACTGCAAAGACCAATGCGCAGAGGGCGTGGCCTGCTTCTAGATGTAGCAGATGTTCTATGCATGAAGGCAAAGTACAAGATTTGAGCCATCTGATGCAGTGCTGCCAGCTTGATGCATCTTGTACACTAAAAGATCTTTTTAAAGTTAATTACAAAGCCACTGAATTACAAGTAAAAAAGGGGTTCTTTTGGAAAATATTCAGCTCAAAAGTTAACTTACATTTCAGAACACTTGCCTTAGATACTTGTAGCCACTGCATTAAAGTGTCTCTTAGATTGGCTACAGTATCTAAAATGAAAATAACAAATTATGTTAACTTGGGTACTCATAGATTAATGGCAAGAACTTTTCATCAGCTTTCGAGGGAGAAGCCCTAAAATTTAACAACACTGTGGTTTGATATGCAGTAGATATAGATCCTTCCAAAACTATCAATCAGTGAGGCATATTATCACATCAAATAAACTATCACACTCTATGTGTATAACAGATGTGGATTTAAAAAATCCACACCTGTATGCCTGGATAGGAAATGAATCTGGCAGAGGTTTTGTTGATGTTACTTCAGGTGTCTGCGATTTTCTGGAAATGTTTGAGTTCCTTATTGAGAATGATAGTGTGGGGCTTTTTGTGGATGGCTGTGGAGGGCAAAGTAAGAATGCTCATGTGGTACAAACTTTGACTTTCTTTCTACTTAAAAAAGCATCTTGGCGGGAACATAACACTGTTTTCTTCCAGTAAGAGGCAACTCTTTTCTTCCTTCTGACAAAATGTTTGGAGTTTCAGAAAAACATCTTCAAGAGAAATCTGAGATACTGGCACTCAAGGATTACCATATGATGTCTAAGTCTGTAGGTTCAGTTCATGTCTTAGGTAAGGATTGGAGTGTGAGCGACTGCAAATCTCTCAGTGAACATTTTAAAAAGATGGAAGATATCAGTGACATGAAATTAATTGCGTTATGGAGGTCAGTCAAAGATGAAAATGTCATTGTTAGAATACAAATGGAGCCAACTTATGGTTGTAATGATCCATCCAAGATGATCAGCTCGGTTCTAAAAAAAAGTGTGTGTGTGTGTGGGGGGGGGGGGGGGGGGAGGAAATATTATGCCGTGTTGCAGAACCATCATTAATTTCACCATACAGTAGAGTGAGTGAAGTTAAGAGTCTGATGTGAATAATTTACTATGTAAATGGTTTGGGAATGATTTGAGGAGCGTAGGAGATTTAGCTTTCTACACTAATATCATCAATGCAGTTGCTATGGGAACCAGCAGTGAGGAAGAAGTTAGCATGTTAGCTTGGGGTTGCTTGGAAGGAGGAGAGTGGGATTGTACCATATTATAATTATTAGTATTCTATTATTCTATAATAATAACCAAAATAAATGCTTAAATTTGTATTTACCTATTTTCACCCTTTTATGGATGAAGGCTGTGGCTGAAAGATGTATGTAAGTGTATTTTTAATTGTACCTGTCTGCAACTTGACATGTCTTCTTTACAGTAGGTAGCAATCTTTCTTTTGTTACATTGTTGATATTCCTACCTGGAGTTTCTGTAGTTTGATATTTACCTCATTAATCGTTTTTTTTGTTTGTATGTTTTACAAATTATTGGATCAAAGCATATTAAGTCAACACATTTTTCTTACATGTGAAGAATATATTTGCAAATTGATTGTAAAATCTATTTTTTGGCTGTAATACAATTCAAAGTGATGCGCCTCAAATATAGTCTAAAGTAAATTAAACTCCACCTGCACAGGCCCAACAGTACCAACCAGCCACTGTGTTGTCCTTAGTCCACAGGCGTCACTGGATGTGTAGATATGGAGGGGCATGTGGTCAGTGCATCACTCTCCTGGCCATATGTCAGTTTATGAGACTGGAACTGCTACTTCTCAGTCAAGTAGCTCCTCAGTTTGCCTCACATGGGCTGAGCGCAATCCACTTGCCAACAGCGCTCGGCAGGCCGGATGATTATCCATCTTAGTGCTAGCCCAACCCCTTAGTTCTTAATTTCGCTTATCTGACAGGAAGCGGTGTTACTACTGTGGCAAGGCTGTTGGCTCAGATATAGTCCGTGTCACAAAATAAATCTATTGGGGTGACAATCGTATCCATTTTAAGCAGGCAGGGGCATTCTGGGCCACCAGTTGCCATTAACAGCCATTACTCGTCCCAAAACGTAGCACATAATGACAGCGAAAATAGCTTAGCGCCATTGGTGGAGACTCATGCGAAGGTAGCTTTACTGACCAACCACCCGAGAATTGTACTATCCAGCTGCCAATAGGACCCATCTTGACCAAGGAACAATGTTGGTGAATGTTGCCCATTCCATGTTTCTCTTTTCTCTCTCTCTCTCTCTCTCTCTCTTTTAAAAAAAACTCTGTAGTGGAGATAAAGTTGACAGGTGACCACCCAATGTGGTGCAGCATATAAACATTGGGGATCAGTATCCCTTAAGTCATTAACAATAACCTATATGCTGTGACAAGAGAAGCACAGCATTAGACAGTATTACTATAGATACAGAGTAGTATGCTGTACTTGAATTTATGGAGAAAAAGCTACTGCCTCCATTCATTAGTCATAGAATAAACATAGCCATATGGCGTACTCATGTATGTCTCGTTCTTGTTCTTCTTCTTCTTCTTCTTCTTCTTCTTCTTCTTCTTCTTCCATCATGATCTAGGCCTTAAGCCTGTTCTGTCCTCTAGGTATCCAGCTCTCTCTTTCTTGGTCTTCTTACAGATTTTGTACCAAAAGCTGTAAAATGTGAGACTTATTTTGGCAGTCTCAAATCTGGCATTCTTTTTAGATGTTCTAGCAAGCTCTGTTGATTATACTTGATCTTCTCATTTATAATGTATACCCCACGCTCTGCCCTTATGTATTCTTTTCTTAATCTGTATAATCTTGTAGAACCCTTAACCCCTCTTAGAAATTTCATTACGGCTGCTTGTGTCGTACTTTCTTGCTTTTTAGTAGCAGTTCAGATTTTGCTTCCAAATAATAATGTTGGGGTGGACATTATGTTATAAAACTTGATTTTTGTGTTTTTTTCTCATTTTATTTCATGACACTCTATTAATTGTTCCGTGTATCATTTTATATCTCTGCAGTTTGTTGTCAGCGTCAAGTTCACTCTCCTAGCTTATAATATTTCCAAGGTAATTAAAGTGGCTAACTTGTCCACTGGTTTTGTTTCCTATTTCAATCTTAGTTCTCAGTGGTTTTGTTCCTTTTTGGAATTGATATTTTGATATTACATTCTTTATAAATTTGGTTCAGTCTATAGATGAATCTTTTTAGTGAAGTTTTGCTATACTGTACAATTGCAAGGTTGACTCTGAAAAGCATCTTATTCAAAAATATGTTGTGTGGTAATCTCAAACACAGATAAATTTGTTGTTTCCTATTTCAGTCATATCATCGATGTATATACTAAAAAGTGTAGGTGATAGCTACACCCTTGTCGGACCTCTTGGTTTATTGATGCATCTTCTGATATAGCATGGTCACTACTCATTCTTATCTTATATAGGCTTCCTATCACCTTTATTATTTGCTGAGGATATATATTCCTGTGTAATATGCTCCATAAGATTTTCCTATCTACACGGTCAAAGGCTTTGTCTATGTGATGTGTATTTCCCCTTTGAACTCTTTGTTTTTCTATAATTTTTTCAGTGAGAAAACAGATAAGATTTTTTTTCATTAATTTGTAGGCATTGATTAATTATCTTGGCGTAAAACTTATATGTTGTGTCTGCTAATGTTATGTTGTGAAATTTATTGCATTCCTTTCATTTACCTTTTTTAAAGATTGAAATGGTTTTTTCTGTTTGGGGTCTTTGCCTACACAAATTGTATAAATGAAGAAGTCATAAGTTTTAAAATCAATCCTGCATATTTAAATAACTCGGTGCTTATGCCACCGGAGCCTGTTGCTTTCCGATTTTTTGTTTTACTTGAGGCCTTGTTTTGTTCTTGGACCATTATGAGATCTGTGTTATGTGATTCATCCATTTCAGGGGGTCCTCCTCTAAGGCTTAATTTGCATTACACTAGAGATGTTTATAATGTGCAATCCATTTATATTCTGGTATTGTATTTTAAGTTTGTAAGTTTGTTGTCTCTTTTTCAGTTTCATTTCAATGCTTTATCATGTTCAATTGTGCTCACAAAATTATTCCATGACTCTTCCTTTGTGTCTGATATGCTGGTTTCAGTTCCTTGAATTTTTTTGCAATATCTTCATTCCATACTATTAGTCCCTTCTTACTTCTTTTCTCATTCTTTTTTCCTACTGACTCATTTACGGCCTGTTCAGTACAGTGCTTTTAATTTGCCCATTTGGTTTCTAAACTATCACTTGTGTCTGTCTGGCTTAGGCAAAGATTCAACCTGTTTTGGTATAGATGTTTTATGCTATCACACTGTGATAGTAAGACCTTAAAATCTTCTTCCCTTCTTGTCACAACTCTTTTTGTCTTCTTTCATGTAGTGAGCATAGCTAGTTTTGCTACTACTAGGTAGTGATCGGAGTAAATGTCAGTAGCTCTAAATACACACACATCCTGAACTTATTTGCTTATTTTACTGTTGGCGATCACATAATCTATTATTGACCTCTGTCCTTTCACACTACAAGTGTATTTATGTATATATTTATATCTTTCTCCATAAAAAATAGTATTTTTCAGTTGATTACTTGAGGCAAAATGTATAAGGCAGTATCCATTATCATTTGTGTGTTGTCACCAAAAGTTCCCACTGTTAGAGGCACTGGATTATTTCCTATTTTGGCATTTAAATCTCTGCAGATTAATAGGTGGTCCATTTTGTTGTATTTATCTACTTCTATTTATAGGGTTTCATAAAAATCCCCAGTCTTTTCTTTTGTTTTCCATCTTCGGGAGCGTACACCCCAGTCACTGTTGGATGCCCGCGGTCTGTTTCCAAGAACCCACCACTTGGACTAAACGTTGAGAAATGTCTCAATTTAACCAGTGAGTCCATAGATGGTGGTATAAGGGGCATACTGTATAACTGGCCACACTTTTCCACCCAAGTCTAGCAATAATTAAGCCAGTCCGTCCTTGAACTGACTTAGTGAGCTGCCAAGTAGGAATTCTTGCTACCCATTATGTGGAGATGCTCTGTAGTTTTATGTCCCCTTGCAGAGCCATAGCAGCACTGTTGGATTCTGAAAGTGCAATACTACTGTCTCTGTTTTACATCTCCATCTGTACTCTCCAAACCACTGTGAGGAGCATGTCAGAGGATACATCTCATTGTACCAGTTACTAGGGTTTCTTCCTGTTTCATTCACATATGAAGCATGGGAAAAATGGTTGTTTGAATGCCTCTGCACCTCCAGTAATTATTCTAATGCTATCCTCACAATCTCGGTGTAAGCGATACTCAGGGGGTTATAGTATATCCCTAGAGTAATCTTTCAAAGCTGGTTCTTGAAATTTTGTTATTAGACTTTCTCAGGATAGCTTACGTTTGTCTTCGAGTCTGCCAGTTCAGCTCCTTCAGTATCTCTGTTACACTGTCACATGAATTAAACAAAACTTGTGATCATTCGTGCTGCCCTTTTCTATATATGTTCAGAATCTCCCATCAGTCCTATATGGTATGGGTCCCACACACTTGAGCATTCTAGAACTGCTCGCGTGAGTGCTTTGTAAGCAATCTCTTTTGTAGACCAATTGCACAGCTCCAGTATTCTACCAATAAACCAAAGTCTACCACCTGCTTTATCCTTGACTGAACCTATATGATCATCCCATTTCATACCTGTACAGTGTTACACCCAGGTATTTGTATGAGTTGGCAGATTCCAACAGTGGCTGATTAATGTTATAGGATACTAAGTTTTTGTTTTGTTTTGTGAAGCGCAAAATTTTACATTTCTGAATGTTTAGAGCAAGTTGCTAATCTCTGCACTGCGTTGAAATCTTATCAATATCTGACAATATTTTTGCAGCTTCTCACAGATAGTACTTCATTGTAGATAACTGCATCATCTGCAAAGAGCCTGATTTTACTTTGAATGTTGTCTGCAATGTCTTTAATATACAATTTGAACAGCAAGGGTGCCAACACATTTCGCTCGGATACACCTGATGTTACTTCTAATCTGACAGTGACTCTCCAGCTAAGATAAAACGCTGTGTCCTCCTTTCCAAAAAGCCCTCAAGCCAGTCAAAAATTTCACTTGATACCCCATATGATCATATTTTTGACAATAAGTGTGGGTGTGGTACTGAGTCAAATGCTTTTCTGAAATCTAGAAAACTGCATCTAACTGACTGCGTTGATCCAAAGCTTTCAGTATGTTGTGTGAGAAAAGTGCAAGTTGGGTTTCACATGAGCAATGTTTTCGGAATCCATGCTAGTTGTCATTGAGGAGGTCATTCTGTTCAACATACCACATTATGTTTGAGCTCAAAATGTGTTCTAAGATTCTACAACAAATTAATGTCAATGATACTGACACTAATAGTTATTTCATTCATCTTAGTGGTACGACGATTAAATTGTGGCAATTCTCCTAGATTTTTCTTTGTAAAGGAACATTTCAACTTTTGCTTTGCTACTCTCAATTTCAGTTCCAATCTCATTCACTTGGGACTGGACATGAACTTTGCTGCCACTAACAGCCTTTACATACAACAAGAATCTATTGGGATTTTGTGAAATATCATTTGAGTATGTTCTGCTGCAGTAGTCATTGATGGCTTCAAACATTACTCTCTTGACAGCGAAACACGCTTCATTCAGCATCTCTTTATCTATAGTCCTGCACTTTGTTTTACACCTATTATCCTGTAGTCTCTGTTTCTTTAGAAGTTTCTTTACAGTGACTTTATACCATGGAGTTTCCCTCCCATTATGAACTGTTCCACTGGGTACATGTCTATTCTTGTAAACTTAAGCCGTAGTTTCTCTACATGCTCCTGACTTGTGCTGAAAGTTTAAAGTTCCTTATTGAGATATGACACTATTGTTTTTTATATAGCTTACTTTAGTTGCCAGTTGTACTTTGGTAATCATTGTTACCACAGTTGCATCATGGTCACTGATACTGGTTTCGATGTGGACACTGTCAAAGATGTCAGGTCTGTTTGTTGTCATTAGATCCAACATGTTTCCATCGTGAGTGGGTTTCTATCTATCTCTTCTAGGTAGTTTTCACAGGAGACATTTAGCAAAGTTCCACAGCATTTCTTGTCATGCCCACCATTAACAAAACTGTAATTTTCCCATTTAATGATTGGATGATTAAAGTATCCACCGAAGTTCTCGGTTGCCTCAGGAGATGAGTCTGATGGGCAATAGAAGGATCTAATTATCATATTATGCCCACCCCTCATACTGAGTCCTGCTCAAACAATCTCACATGCAGCATCAATTTCTATCTCGGTCGA
Organism: Schistocerca gregaria; assembly: GCF_023897955.1. NCBI lineage: Eukaryota > Metazoa > Arthropoda > Insecta > Orthoptera > Acrididae > Schistocerca > Schistocerca gregaria. The sequence goes on along the minus strand of NC_064920.1, from coordinate 968,345,202 downwards.
TTTGAGTTTCTTGTCTGCTGCGACAAATACACCACCTACATTTCCCATTAGCCTATACTTTTGACATACACTTAAATTTTCCCCAAAAATTTCACTGCTATCAATATTGGGTATCAACCACCTTTCTGTACCTAGTGTTACATGAACTTCACTGCTTTTCATGTGCACTTCAGACTCTGGCACTTTGTTGCAAATGCTTTGGCAGTTTACCATTAAGATTTTAATACTCCCATCTGTGAGAGGCACTTCTTTCAATTGTACACTGATACCCCTGGGTTTTCTACAGTTGTCATTATCTGGATTGATGGTAGAGTCGCCTAATCTAAAAAACCCTTGTATACACTTCACACACAGTCAGCTGCCTGAGTAGCAGCCTCTGACGTGTGGTGCACACCGGATCTATTTAGGGGGACCCTACAGTTCTCAACCCTGTGGCACAAATCCAGGAAGTTGCAGCCTAGCTTGTCACAGAACCTTTGAAGTCTCTGGTTCAGTCCTTCCACTCAACTCAGAACCAAAGGGCCTTGATCAGTTCTGGGAACAATGCTGCATATTGAGAGCTTCGCTGAAACTCCAAGAGCAAGGCTGGTCTTCTCAAACTTCTCTGCCAGTCACTGGGATGACCCAAGAATGACCTCGGAGCCCAGATGACAGGCATCATTTGTTCCAACATGTGCCACAATCCGCAGTTGGTTACACCCTGCTCCTTCAATTGCTGCCAGAATAGTTGCTTCAACATGTTGAATGAAGCCCCCAGGCATACACACTGAATGCACTTGGCGTCATTTGCTGTCCCCTGCTGCCTAAGGGGTGTCATCATTCACCATATGTCTGAACTGGTGACGGTTAATAGACCCTTTTGTGTTTGCCTCGACCTGACACCAGACGAAAGAGGTTTCCTAAAAACAGGTGAAGTAAGTTGCACTGGCTCAGTTTGTTTTAGTGAGAGTCAGCACCTCAAACTTGTTGATGGGGGGGGGGGGGGGGGGGGATCAGTACAACACCCTGAGTCCTCCCTGGTCCCTGCCCACTCTGTATAGAAAACCTACATCTACCAGTGACAATCCATTCAGTCAGCTCGATGCATCGTGACAGATCCTGTACATTCTGCAGAGGAGAAAGGATCCGCAAGAGAGGAATAGTACTTGAGGAGGTACCTTTGGTACAGGTGTCACAGGTACACTGCTCTCGGCAGCTCTTCGACACACTGATTTCCAGCAGTTGCCAATCATTTGACTGTAGTCAAGATGACTTCCAGCTGCTTACGAACATGAACCAGCTCAACCCGTGTTTGAGAACAGCATTCATAGTGGGGCTGCAGTTTGGCTGGTGCAATGCATTACAAGATAGTGAACAAATGACTTTAAATTAAACTCATTGATTATCTTTTAATATGTTGAGCTAAAAAGTTGCTAATTACCTATAAGGATTCAAGCAGATACACAAAACAAGTTTTCTATTAAGGCAACACAAAAACCTGCAGTAAAAATTAAAAGTTTGCTAAAAACATTTTGATGTTAACTATAGTTGTTAGCAAACTCAAAAACAGAGCTAATTTACAATAAATGCTGGCAATATATAGGGCTACTCCCCTTTAAAGAAAGACTAGATGTAACATAATAAGTGTATTGAAGTGGGAAGCAGCTTTCTGTGCAAATAATTTTTATGAGGAATGCCATTATGGTGCATTTATTTAAGGAACGCCGTAAAATGAATTTGTTCACACTGATTATAATTTACAGTATGAGAACATGGTCTTCCGCATGGCTAGATCAAGAGGCATCCTGTCGATGACTGCCGACTGTGGTGCACAGTCTGTAAGTTGAGAGTACAGTCGATATGTTTCGTATAAGATCGTACATCTTTGATTATGCCAAAGTTATTAATTTATTTATTAATATCAACTTTTCCTGGCATTGTAAAATTACTGAAAGACAGTATTTATGACACGTAGACTCCTCCTAATGTCTGCTTGCCAAAAGGCAACTTCTGTTAGCAAATATTCATTATAACAATTACTTGATTCATGCCAGAATAAATGTAATTTCCTTATGTATCCCTTCGCTGAAGTCACAAGCGATTTCTGCATCGGCACCTGGCTCCGAAAGCACCAAATTGCCAACTGCCTCTGCTAGCCAGTTTGGGAACCTACTGCTCTATCCTTACTTCGTGCATGCTGCAGTGCTGATACATTCAGTTCATGTATTTGAAGTAGCAAAACTGGAAATAAAGTAAAATGTGCTGTTATCGTCAAGTAAGGAGTACCTTACATGTTCTGAATCTTGATGTTATGATTCTATCATGGATCTAAGTATGATCTTCTATTAGAGATTCCTCTTTAGTATCACGAACATAACTACTTCACTACTTGGTCTTTTGTCACTTTCTACACTGCTGTAGACCATCAGGTGTCCATCTAAATTTTCTTTCCTTCTGTAATTGTGCCATTGGTAAAGTTTCTTTGTTTCAGTTCTTTACATAGCTCTGTTTCTTTTAAGTGTAGGTTTCTCACATTCTAAGTTGCAATGTTGAGCTTTTCCATTATTCCAATTTGTTTTTCCCTTTTTTGCTTGGGTCGTCTTCTATTTAATTCATTTGGCTGATTTCTTTTAAGGTTATGAGTAAATTTAAAGTCCCCAGTTACGGGATTCCACTCCATAACCAGTCTAGACATGTGGTGGGGCTGTCACATTTTGGCCACAGGACTTGCCAGTCCTTTTTGAATGAGGTTTACTTCATTTAAATGCAACGCAGCAGCTGTTTAATTTTGTTTTTCCTCTGGGCTTATTTTCCCTAGGAAGGTTGACTTCACCACATCTGAGAGCTCTTCATACCACTTGTCTGAGCCCTCCCAGAGGCCATGTAACATGAGGCCTTCTGAAGCTTCATTATGAACTGCTCTTCGTCTGATTCCAACGCCTGTCTAGCTTGGGTGACCCTCCCAGGAGCTTAAGCTCACACCATCATAGCTTGTAGGGTGTAACAGGACATTTAAACCACCTCACTGCAATAAGGTGGCAGTCTTTGAGGAGGCATGTATCTAGTCTCTAAATTATACACTAGCTTGTGGTTTAATCTTTTTGCCCACTGCAGAACACTTTCATACAATAATACTAGATCACAAGTCAAATCTCAAGTTGATAACATTAATGGTTGCCAGAAGATAGACATTTACTGAAACTAAAAAGTTTTCATTCTTGGGTAAAGAATAGTTTTCATGTACAGTAATATGGCATAGTGTACTTACAGAAGATATTTAGCTAAACACCTTATTTTTAAATAATGATAAAAGAATTTTGAACAACAAAAGTAAGATGTATGCTATCACAGATATTTCAGAACATTCATTTCCATTACAAATAATTGTTGGTTAAGAATAATGGTTTTCTGTACCAGTGTATTGTGGAGTAAATGAAGCTGATATGTGAAGAAACATTCTTAAAATTGCAAGTAAAAAAAGTATGTGTGCGCATGTGCATAATGTTGTGTAATAGTGTAGTGGAAGAGGTATTAGTAGACCACAAAATTATTCCACCTGGGAGTGAGAGCACTTTGGTTGGCTAATGCTGAGTTATCGTCATAATATATTACGAGGATACAATGAAACACCTGATGGTATATGCACAACTGTCTTGAAATTGTTCATAGTGGAGTGTGTTTACCTTAGTTACAACTGTACTTGTTTACTGTAACATCACCGAATGTTTCCGATAACGGTGGTGGGAGACTAAGTGCAATAACATCATCGTTCGATATTACACTATATCAGAGATATTTTATAAAACATTCTGTATTTATATTGAGAAAGCAAGAGCTGGTTGTTTAATGTTAGTCTGGCATTCTCTAAACTCTTAATTTGGCAATTATAAAAATTTAATTAAAGACATAATATTGGTTGAGTACGGGTCTCACGTCACTATTCTGGCACACATTGAGAGAACAGAGTGCAAAAACTGCAGATGGTGGTCCACATTGGAGCAAATGCTGCCAGTCATCTCAGATTCGAGGTCATACTTGAATCATTCCTGTGACTGGAAGAGAAGTTTGAGAAGACCAGACTTGTGCATGGAGCTGCAACAAAGCTCACAATTTGCAGCATTGCCCTCAGAACTGATGATGTCACCTTGGTTCTGAGTTGAGTGGAAGGACTGAACCAGAGATTTTGAAGGTTCTGTGACAAGCAACATTGCCACTTCCTGGACTTGCACCATAGGGTTGAGAACTGCAGGGCCACCCTACATGGGTCAGGTGTGCATTATCCATCAGAGGCTGTATGTAGGGTGCACACAAGAGTTTTTTAGATTGGCCATCTCTTCATCCACTCCAGAAATTGATAGCTGTAGAAAACCCAGAACTATTAGTATAAGGTCGAAAGAAATGCCTCCCATGGGTGAGAGTATTTAAATCATAGTGGTTAACAGCTGAAACATTATCAACAAAGTGCTAGAGTTTGAAATGCTCCTGAAAAACAGTGAAGCTCACGTAATACTCTGTACAGAAATTTGGTTGACCCCTCAAATTGATAGCAGTGAACACTTTTGGGGAAAATTTAAGTGTATATTGAACGGATAGGCTACTGGGAAATGGAGGTGGTGTATTTTTTGCAGTAGACAAGAAACTCAAATTCGCTGAGATATAAATTGAAGCTGCATGAGAGATTGTTTGGGCAAGACTCGGTATCAGAGGTAGGCATAAAATTGATAATTGGATCCTTATTCAAAAAGATTTCAGCTTGCAGCGGGTCGTCGTTAGCTTCCATCCATGATATTTCGACTGGACAACTGCCAGCCATCCTCAGGTGAGCCATCGAAGACTGACAAAGATGCCCTCCATTCTGCAATATATAGTGTTCAGCTAGTATTATGCGTATGCGTCAAAATCATATTGACAGACGAAGCACACCGACCACCAGCAGCGCCCTCACTGGTGGAACTACAGAACTCGGCTGTCTTCGGCATTGTCAATTGCCGCGGCCACCAGAGTACTCGGACGTCTTCATCTGGAGCAGATCTTAGAGATGACAGGGTTCCACGCATTATCTAGCTGGTAGCCATTGTCACGTTAATTAAGATTGTCTGTCATGCGAATTTCCACTGATTCTTTTATGACGGAGTCCCAAAAGGATGTTGCTGTGGCCAAAATTGTTGTCTTGTCATACTCCATTGAGTGTCCAGTGGAAATGCAATGCTCAGAAATTGAAGACTTGCTAGGTTGCAGAAGGCGAGTACTGCGTTGGTGTTCAGTGCAGTGTTCTTCTACCGTTCGCAGTGTTTGTCCTATATATGACATGCCACACAGACAAGGTATTTTATAAATTCCCACCTTCCGCAATACCAGATCGTCTTTCACTGATCCCAGCAGGTCGGAAATCTTAGATGGTGGATGGAAAATCACTTTCACTTCGAAGCCGTGGAGGATTCTTGCAATTTTGAAGAAAATGTTGCCAACAAAGGGAAGAAAAGCTAAAGATTTAGTAGGTGTGCTCTCTTCTTTCCCTGTTTCTTTGGCTTAATTGCAAGTGCCATGCTAATTTGCTGGGTAGAATATCCACTCTCTTTGAAAACCCTCTTCAGGTGAGGAAGCTCTTCAGGCAAACTATCTGCATCTGACACTATATGAACTCTGTGTACAAGTGTTTTGTACACTAATTGTTTGCGATGGGTGATGGCAGCTGGACGAATTTAAATACAAATCAGTACGTGTGGGCTTTCGATAAACTGAATGCCCCAGAGAGCTATCACTTTTCTGTCTAACTAGCACATACAAGAAAGGGAGGCAACCATTTTTTCTCTAATTCCATGGTAAACCGAATGTTCTCATGAATGGAGTTGAGGTGATCTAAAAACTCCATTAATTTATCTTCTCCATGAGGCCACACTACAAAAGTATCATCCATGTACCTCCAAGAAACAGTTGGTTTGAGGGCTGCTGATTCAAGTGCTCTCTCCTCAAAATCCTCCATAAAAAGTTTGGCCACCAAGGGAGACAAGGGGCTACCCATGGTGACACCGTCAATCTGTTCACAATATTCTTGGTTGAACATAAAATATGTTGAGGAGAGAGCGTGGCGAAACAAAGCAGTGATTCCCACCTGAAACTTATTGCCAGTCAGTGAGAAGGAGTCTGTGAGGGGTACCTTTTGTAAAAGACACCACGTCAAAACTAACTAAAAGATCAGAGCCCCCAGTCTGTTGATAAAACCGGCAGAGTTTCGTATGTGATGTGGACATTTGCCCACAAATGGCCTAAGCAAGGATGCAAGATGTTTAGCTAAATCGTAAGTGGGGGCCCCAGTATTGCCCACTATTGGCTGTAAGGGTAGTTCGTCTTTATGTACCTTCAGAAGGCCATACAGTCTTGGAGGTACGCTGCCGTGAGGTCTTAAGTGCTTGATTGTCTCTGGAGGCAATGAGGAAGAATTCGGGAGTCTAGATGTCTTCCGTTGCACACGTCCTGTGGGATCGTTATCAATCTTCCTGTTGGCTGAATCACTTAGTAGAGCATACATCTTCTCCACATACAAACTGCAAGGTAACAGCACAGTTAAATTGCCTTTATCGACCTTCAGTACCACGTCTGGATCTTCTTGGAGATTTCACAGTGCAGCCCTTTCTGCGGAGGTTATGTTACTGTGTAGAGGAGGAGCTTTCAGAAGAACATGCAAGTTTCCCTCCTTAATTCTTCTGCAGTTTCCATAGGAAGGTGTCGTACGGCTTCTTCAAAACCGCTCACAAAACTTATCAAAGGTGGTGCTCTAGGTGTAGGTGCAAAATTCAAACCCTTACTTAATACTGACAGCGTCACATTGTCCAAATTATTGTCTGATGGTTTAGACGCATGTATGGAATACTTGCTGAACTCTATATATTGCGGAACGGAGGGAGTCTTCGTCAGTCATCGATGGCTCACCTGAGGATGGCTGGCAGTTGTCCAGTCGAAATATTGTGGATGTAAGCTAACGACGACCAGCTGCAAGCCCGAAATCTTTTTGAATATTTAGTTCGCTGGGAAAATTTTAAATTTCACAATTGGATCCTTCTTTTATCCACCAGACTCATTTCCTGATGTAACTGAAAACTTTGGAGAGAACCTCAGTTCATTAATAGGTTTGTTTTCAAATCATACTGTAATCGTCAGTGGAGGCTGTAATCATCCAGCAATTAATTGGGAAAATTACAGTTTGTTAGTGGTGGCCATGATAAGACAACCTGTGAAACAATACTAAATGCCTTCTCTGAGAGCTACCTACAGCAGATAGTTTGGAACCCCACTAATGATCAGCTGTATTGGATCTAATGGCAACAAACGGACCTGATCTCTTTGAGGATGTTGATATTGAAACTGGTGTCACTAACCAAGGCACAGTTGGGACAGCAATGATTACCAAATTACAAAGGACAAGTAAACCAAGCAGAAAGATATATGTATTCAGTAAACTAGATAAAGAATCAGTAGTATCATATCTCAGTGAGGAACTTGGGAAACTTTCAGCACAGGGCAGGGGTGTGTAGAGGAACTATGTTTCATATTTAAAAGAATAGTTGACCATGCACTGGATAGATGTATACGCAGTAGAACAGTTCATAATGGGAAGGACCTTCCTTCGTATTCAGTCACTGTAAAGAAACTTCTAAAGAAACATAGATAACTGGATAATAGGTTTTAAAAAAATCCTAGGGCTGTAGATAGAGAAATGCCAAATGAAACATGTCTGACTGTCAAGAGAGCAACATGTGTAGCCTTCAGTAATTACCATAGCTGAATATTGTCAAATGGTGTTTTACAAAACTCAAAGAAATTCTGGGTGTGTGTAAAGGCTGTTAGTGTCACCAAAATTAGTGTCCAGTCCCTAGCGACTGAGATAGGAACTGACAGTGAGGGTAGCAAAGCAAAAGCTGAAATGTTTAACTCCATTTGCAAATGTTGCTTTACAAAGGAAGACCCAGGAGAATTGCCGCAGTTTAATCCTTGTAATACTGAAAATATGAGTGAAACCAGTTTTTGTGTCAGCATTTTGAGAAACAGCTGAAATTGTTAAATCAAATGAAGCTCCAGGTCCTGATGGAATCCCTGTCATAGTCTATACTGAAATTGCGGCTGAGTTAGCCCCTTTTATGGCTAAAGTCTATTGTAGATCCTTCGGACAAAACAAAAACTTTGCCTAGTTTTTGGAAGAAATCAGAGGTCACACCTGTCTACAAGAAGGGTAGTAGAAGTGAAGCACAAACCACTGTCTAATAACCTTGCCATCAGTTTATTGTAGAAACTTGAAACATATTCTGAACTCAAACATAATGAGATATCTTGAACAGAATGATCCCATCCAAGCCAACCAGCATGGCTTTTGAAAACATCCATCATGCAAAACCCAACTTAGACTTTTCTCACATGACGTACTGAAAACTTTTAGTCAAGCCCATCAGGTAGATGCAGTAATTCTTGGCTTACAAAAAGTACCACACCTATGCTCATCGCGAAAAGTATGATCATATGGGGTATCAAATGAGATTTGTGACTGGGTTGAGGACTTCAGTTAGGAAGGATGCAGCATATGATCTTGGATGGATCATTGTCAGATGTAGAAGTAACTTTGGGTGTGCCCCAGGAAAGTGTGTTGGGACCCTTTTAAATATTCAGTCAGATCTCTATAAGATTTCAACCTTTTTCAGAGATTGGCAACTTGCTCTAAATGTTCAGAAAGGTAAAATTGTCCACTTAACAATACGAAGAAAGGTAGTATCCTATGACTATAATATCAATGGTGTCACTGTTGGTATCAGCCAACTTATACAAATCCCCAGGTGAAACACTTCGTTGGGATATGAAATGGAATGTTCACCTAGGTTCAGTTGTGGGTAAAGCAGATGGTAGACTTCGGTTTGTTGGTAGAATACTGGGGAAGTGCAATCAGTCTACAATGGAGATTGCGTGTGAATCACCCTTGCGACCTGTTCTAGAATATTGTTAAAGTGTGTGGGACCTGTACCACATAGGTCTAATGAACTTGTACAGAGATGGGCAATACCAATGGTTGAACTGTAGTGGATTTTTTCACCACCTTGTTGACCTGCAACTTCCTTTACGGTTCTCCCCTGCTTTCTGCATTGCCCTTGAGGAAACGGTTTCCAGCAATGTAGACCCCTGTCCTTTGTGGCTGCTGGGGATATTTTAAGAATCATGCTGATTATGATGGGGTATGAGGTGGAGTTTACACATATGTTCTAAACTCTATATATAGTGAACTTGGGCCACTTGATGAAACTTTGGAGGCTGTGACGTTGGGGCAGGAGTATTTCAGGATCTTACCATTTGTAATGTTTATCTCCCTCCCGATGTCAGTGGTAAAGACATCGAAAACTTCCTGCCAGGTCTCTACTCTGTCTCTTGAATACTGGTGCCTCCATATACTTCAGTGTGGGATGTGGAACTTACTCGGCCATTGATCTTTCTATTTGCAGCTCTGGCCTTCTCTCATACAACCACTGGAGAGTCCTCTACAACCTGTGTGGTAGTGAGCACTTACCAACCTTCCTGTCCCTCCCTCACCACTGTTCCTTGACTCCCATCTATATAGGCTCTCCATAGTGCTGACTGGGATGCTTTGCCCTTCACTGTTGTACTGACACCCCCCCCACACACACACACACTAAATGGAGCCTTGGACAAGGCTCTCCAGAACTGAATGCAACAGCAGCCATTCTATTGGCAGCCGACTTAGCGACCCCATCTTATTTGGAATCCTCCGGTCAGTAAATAGTACCTTGGTGGATCTTGAAAAAGAGATCATGGCATAAGTGGCATTCATCGATTGAATACCTCATTGCCTTTAAACATGTCAGTGCCCAAGGCTGCCACTTAATAAAACAATGGAAACAAGAATGCTGGGAATGGTATGTTCCAACCATTGGGTCATGTATGCCTCCTTCACCAGGTTGGATGAAGATCAGACGCCTCTGTGGATGGATACCGGTCTTCTGCAGGTGTATTTGGTATTTTGTGACTTGTGCTGTTTTCAGATGTTGTAGCCAAAACATTTTTCTCTCCTTTATGCTCAAGCCTCCACACTGAGAACTATCAACCTGCCTTTTGTGTCCTTTTCAGTACACGCCACCTGGAGCCCTATAATGCTCCACCCAGTGAGTGGGAATTCTTCAGTGCCTTAGCCCTTCAAGCTGGTACAGCCTCAGGACCAGACCACATCCTCAACCAAATGCTCAAACACCAATCAATGGATTGTCAGCATCATCTCCTTACCATCTACAGCTGTATTTGGAGCAAGGGTGAGCTCCCATCTTAATGGTGCGAGAGCATCATTGTCCCAGTACTGAAATGGATAAGCACTCCCTAGAGATGGACAGCTATCACCCAATTAGTCTCACAAGTGTTTTCTGTAAATTGCTTGAACGCATGGTGAGCTGGTGGCTGTGGTGGCTTCTTGAGTCTTGGGGCCTTTTGGCTCCGTCCCAGGGTGGTTCTTACCAAGGCTGTTCCACTTCCAATAATCTCATTTGCCTGGAGTCTGTAATCGAGACAGGTTTTGACCAATGTCAAACACCTTATTACTGTCTTCTTCAACCTACAAATGACTTAAGACATCACTACCTTACATGAGTATCATCTCCAGGAGTCGCTTCTGATTTGTCTCCAGAACTTCTTGTTGCACCATACTTCGTACATTTGGGTTAGTGCTTTCCACAGGATCTCTAGTATCCAAGAGAATGGGGTCTTGCAGGGCTCTGTATTAAGTGCCCCTGTCTTCCTAGTGGGCATCGATACTCTAGCAGCAACTGTGGGTCTTCAGTATCACCTCCTTCTATGCCCACAATTTTTGCTTTCACTATTGCGCCATCAGTGTGGGTGTTGCTGAACAGTGACTGCAGGGCACCATGGAAATGTGCAGTCATGGGCTCTCACTCATGGTGTTCAGTTTTCCACTGCCAAAACACATGACTGCGCTTTTGTTGCCGTCATACTGTTTATCCACAACCACAACCTTACCTCGAAGGCCAATTACTCAATGTGGTAGAGATTTTTCAATGTTTGGAGTGGTCTTTAACACCTGGCTGACCTGACTTCAATATCTTTCTCAACTTAAGCAGAGGTACGGCTATACCGTAATACTCTTTGCTGCCTCAGTAACACCATCTGGGGTGCAGATCGCACTACTCTTCTGCAGCTTTATAAAGCTTTGATACTATCCCATCTTGATTATCAGAGTCTGGCGTATGGTTTGGCACCACCCTTAGCATTGTGGTCTCTGGACCGGATACATTACTGTGGAGTCCAACTTTAAAGAGGAGCCTTTTGATCTAACCCTGTGAACAGCTTACTCATGGATGCTGAGGTCCCTTCACTACAGATCAGGTGCCAACAACAGCTATTCAGTTATGCTATACATGTTTGCCGCTCACCTCAACATGCAAACAACTGTGACCTTTTTCATAGTAGGTAGGTCCACCTCCTACAGCAGAGACTTGGAACTGGAGTCACCATTGCAGTTTGACTACAGTATCTCTGCTGCGAACTCCAATGTCCTCCACGGCCTGTTGTCAGGGAGCAGTCGTGTACATCTCCATGGCGTGTACCCTGATCTTGATCTGTCTTGATTTATGCTTGGGACCGAAAGAGTCAGTTGACCCCATTGTGTTTCACAATCTGTTCCTGGCTGTCCTCAATGCATTCTAGGCTCAGAAGTGCTGTACACTGACGGCGCAATGATTAATTAATGAACATACACCAATCCAAGGGGCAGTGAACTGCATTCCTTTCTGAATGGATGCAGTGTCTCTGCTGAATTGGTGGCCGCCAAACGAGCCCTTAGCCATGCTCATTTTTGCACTTGCAGGGCGCTTGTAATCTGCAGCGACTCTCTGAGCAGCCTTCAGGCCATAGACCAGTGCTATCCTCATCACTCATTAGTCATGACTATCCAGTATCTACTTTGTAACCTCCATTGAGCTGGACGGCCAGTCTTTGTTGCTTGGATCCCTGGATATGTTGGGATCTCAGGGAATGAATATGCTGACCACTTGGCGCAAAGGTGGCTACCAGGATGCCGATTTTGGAAGTGGGGGCTCCCAGTACTGGACCTTTGGTCCACTAGACACCATCAGTTGTTGAATTTCTAGAACTCGGAATGGTTCGCCTTGGACTTCCCAAACAATCTGAGGGCAATGAAGGAGACCACAACCATGTGGCAGTCTTCCCTTTGTACGTCTCACAGTTTCTAATTGGAAGCTAGTTGATTTGATATGGCTGCTAGCTGTTAGAGAGATGTTTAACTAAAGATTAAGAGAGATTAACAATTGCATAGAGAACTGTAGGTTATAAAAGTATGTGTCTGTATTTCAGTATGAAAATATAATACAATTAATTTTCAAATTGCTTCTTCATGTAACTGGCGAATCTGGATGTGAAGGTAGAAACAAGCTTATAGTAGATTAACATTCTATAGAGGCCAGGTTAGGGACATGTGCAGTACATTGTTTTTATGGATTTTTGTGAATGAGTTATGTTGTATGTTTCCCTAGACCAGGTAATGAATTTTCATGCTTTTTGAGATACCTGAGCTACGAGAGAAACTAAACCACACTGCTGCAGTAGGATATGCAATTTCATAAGTTTTCAAACAGGTATAATCTTGATAGTGTTGAGCACCATAGCTGATACTAATTTTAAAGATTGATGAAGCTGTATTATGACACTTTTATTGTCCTACAACCAGTTTCATTCTTAGTGCATATTCAGGCTGCTGAGTTGTGTTACAGTAGTAATGTAGGTGGAGTTGTTGTTGTATGTAATATTACAGACCAAATCCAGCAACAATAATCACAAATATTTTGCCAGCCTCCTGGTGGAAGTACAGTGAACAGGAATGGCATGCAATGTATAGTTAAACTGCATACAGTTTACTATATGCATTGTGCCATACCTACTCACCACACTTCCTTAAGACAATTGGTGCATGTTTGTGATTTTTTACCCTCCACGCTGCCCGCCAATACTAAATTGCTGATCCCTTGATGCCTCAGAATATGTCTTACCAACCGATCCCTTCTTCTAGTCAAGTTGTGCCACAAATTTCTCTTCTCTCCAATTCTATTCAGTACCTCCTCATTAGTTATGTGATCTACCCATTTAATCTTCAGCATTCTTCTGTAGTACCACATTTTGAAAGCTTCTATTCTCTTCCTGTGTAAACTATTTATCATCCACGTTTCACTTCCATACATGGCTACACTCCATACAAATACTTTCAGAAAAGGCTCCCTAACACTTAAATCTATACTCGCTGTTAACAAATTTCTCTTCTTCAGAAACACTATTCTTGCCATTGCCAGTATACATTTTATATCCTCTCTACTTCGACCATAATCAGTTATTTTGCTCCCCAAATAGCAATACTCATTTACTACTTGAAATGTCTCATTTCCTAATCTAATTCCCGCAGCATCACCTGCTTTAATTCGACTACATTCCATTATTCTCGTTTTGCTTTTGTTGATGTTCATCTTATATCCTCCTTTCAAGATACTGTCCATTCCATTCAACTGCTCTTCCAGGTCCTTTGCTGTCTCTGACAGAATTACAATGTCATCGGCGAACCTCAACGTTTTTATTTCTTCTCCATGGATTTTAATTCCTGCTCCAAATTTTTCTTTTGTTTTCTTTACTGCATGCTCAATATACAGATTGAATAACATCGGGGAGAGGCTACAACCCTGTCTCAATGACAACAAAACCATTTACATCAAAAACAACACGGCAACCTGAAGGTGTTGTAAGAATTAAACCAGTTTTAGTACAATAAGTGTGTCATAATACAGCTGAGGTAGTTTTCATTAATCATTAACATTTTTGAAAAGCATTTGTTTTGTGTCAAGGAGTTCATTAGCTACGACAGACGAACTTCATAAGATATGAGGATAAACAGGCGGTGAGATGATTATTTACACAGTAAAAATACGTTTTGTGCAGATAAAATTTGTTTTGTTTTTTTTGTTGCAGAAATCAACAAAATGGCAGAAGCATTTTTACTTCAGCAAGGACACACAAGGGAAAAATTGATGGAAGAAGCCATGCATATTCAAAGAATCATTCCAGAGAGAAATATTGATGAAATATATTCATCACTTGAAACTTTCTTTGATGACCCAAAGAGGGTACAGAGAGTTGTGCTCAAATTTTTAGACCATGTAAGGGAAGACAAAGACACTGCTGGTGAGGCCACTGAAGAGTTACCTAAGAGAGCTAGGAAAAGAATCTATGATGCTGATCATAATCAACCATCTACATCAGGAATTCCACCAAAAAAGCCTTCTAAAATTAATGTTAAGAGTGATGCAAGTGAAGACAACAAGACTGAGAATGTTGGTGTGTCAACACACAGTGATTCTCGTCCAGCAGAGAGTGACAAAGTTACCATAGCAGATGGGCTGGATGTAGTTTTAGATCAGTGTAATTTGGTGAATAGAAGTGATTCAGTTAGTGATGTTAGTTCAGAAAGTGACAAGTTTAATGAAATTAAGGAATATTTGTGGGAAAATGAAGGATTTGCATTCTCATCTGAAGATGAACCTGAACTTTCTGATCCAGATGTGATGGATCCTAGTTCTGAACCAGTTAAGAATGTCGATTCAAGACAGAGGGATGAAGTAAGTAATGAACCATCAACCTCTTTTTGGGATCCTACAGTTCCAAGACATACTGGAAATGGAAATCATAAGAACACACTTGACAGGAACCTTCCAGTTGATTTGACACTGCCTGGGCCATCTACTGCAAACTATGATGATTTACTTGCTCCTCCTCAACTTGATGACAGCGATGTTGTATGTATTGACATTAATGGGGTGGATGATGAAAAGAAACAGGCATATTACAATTCTCTCATTGAAATTTTCCCTGATGCTCAGAAGGATTTTCTGAGAGCCATATGTGATAAATGTTCACAAGATGCCGACTGGTTAAGTAATGCTATATCAGGTTTATTGGAAAATGGTTACCCCAAAGCTGCAGATAGCAGTGAACGAGAAGGGGAGCAAGCAGCAAACCAGAAACTTTCTGGAAGAACAGAAGAAGAAAAGAAAATGATAATAGATGAAAATTATACTAATCTGCTTGCTATATTTCCAAATGCTGATCCAACTTATATAAGAGAGACCTGTGAACAGATTGCAGATGATGAAGACGCAATGAAAAAATTTGTTAGTGACACTTTAGAAAGTGGCAAGTATCCAACATTAGCAGAGTATGAGGAACGAATGAAAGTAATGGAAATTAGAGAGAAGTATCTCAAGAATTTCAAAATTGAAGAGTTTCTGGAAATTTTTCCTGATCCTTTTAAGTACTTCTTTGAAGAAAAAAAAAATGATGAAAAAGAGTCGGAGTTAAGTTTAAATTACCTAAAATCCCGTTACAGAAAAATACGTATAGTAGTTTTGCAAGAATATTTGATGAAAAATAAATACAGTCTCACTAAAGCATGTGCAGAGTTAGACAAATGCCGAAATTTTATGAAATCAAAGCGTGGTGAACATGAAATACAGTACAATGAAAAAGATATGAAGAATATTCCATTTATGCAGGAGGTAAGTGTTCTATATTATTATTAAAATATTATTAATTTTGATATTTCTGTGGATATAATTTTATGTAACAGTATTCTGGTGTATGTATTATTTTGTATGATAGAATTATTCCCTTATTGGCGCAGCTCGTAATTAAAGGCACTGAGGTGGAGCCGCCCCAAAATTTATGGTTAAGCAAATTTTACAAGAACGTATTACATAATTTAAATTATCAGGACGAATTTTGCATATTTCCCATTCAGATTCAAATAACGACATTTTTGGAACTGTTTGTATCGATAGATGTTTTCCAAACGGTTAGTAGTGTTTAGGCTGCACCTTGGAATGTCCGTAAGCTGCATGTAGTAGTGGTTTGGGGGCATGGCTTCTACATAGTACTGCTCTTTATGGGCAACCCAAAGGCTCAGATCTTGCAGCCTAAGGGTGTCATACCAACCACCACACTTTTCACATTCCACTATCTATGTAATAAAGGAATGTAGAATGGCCGAAACTTCGCTATCCAATTTCTCTCTCTGCACATCTCTACTATGCTTCAATGCATCATTAATTGACGTTTAGTATTATTGTTTTGATAATGTTTTACATAGTTGTTTTGTTTCTGCCATTGGCTATTTTATCCATATTTAGAAGAAGTTTGCAAATAACCCGCCGGAATGCACTAGACTACAGTAACACAACAGTACTACCATCTAGCAAGAGTTTCATAAGTGATTAGAGGACAAAGCACGCGAAATTTGACCCATTACTTTACTTTCCTTGCTTGCTGATGCTGACTACTTTTGTTGATACCGTGTGATATTAGCAAGTTTCTTTTTCGAAATGTATTTTGCAAGATTTTACTTGCTTGTGAATATTTGCGACATACTGCGAGTGTGAAACCAGCACAATATGAATTCAGTGTGCAATTTAATAGGTAAAAACTTGGGACACGGCCATAGGATGAAAGTGAAAGAACTTGGTGCACCCAGACCCGATCTAATGATCAATGAAGAACAGAAACAGTGCAAATCTAGGCAAGGATACAAACACAGTTTTAATAGAGCAATGTACGATGCAGCTGAGTGGTTGTGTGGTTGTGCATTTTTCTGTTTCACCTGTCTTCTTACAAATAGTACTGATAGTGCCTGGACTGAAACTGGTGTCACTGACTTAAAGAATTTTCACGCAAAGGTGAAAAAATATAATTCCAGCGAAAAATGTTTAAATGGTTTCATTGAGTTTTCAATGCTAGCGAAAGTGGACATTATGTGCCAATTAGACAGTGCTTACCGCCGTAATATAAAGATTATAATGAAAATGTGTCAAAAAATCGGTATATTCTGGGTAAACTGATAGACTGTATTAAATTTTGCAGCAATTTGGAGCTTGTCTTAAGGGGCCACGACAAAACAGAAGATTCCAAACACCCAGGAATTTTTTGAGGATTAGTCAGTCTTACGGCAGAACTGGACTGCGTCTTGAAGCAGCACATTGAGAAATCAGAAAACCGTGTTTTCTTAGGCTTATCGAAGACAATTCAAAATGAACTCCTGAGATCAACTTATGAGGTATGCCTCAATCTCATCAGGAGTGAACTGTCAAAGGCAAACTTTCTCGCAATAGAAGTTGATGAAACTACTGACTGTGCAAATTTGTCACATTTGGTCCTAATAATTTGCTATGAGCTACTGGGACAAATAAATGAAAGATTTATTTCCTTTGTACACCCAAAAAGTCACAGTACAAACGACAGCTGTTCTCTGCGAGCTAGAGAAAATGAATGTTCAAGAAATACTTGAAAAACTGATAGCTCAGTGTTACGACGGTGCTCCTGTTATGAGTGGCCATAAAAGTGGAGTTCAAACTAGAACTAGAGAAATGTACAGGAATGCTCACTTTGTTCGCTGTTACGCCCATCAGTTAAATTTAATTGTTGAACGTTGTGTGACGGGCAATAAACAAGTGCGGATCTTCCTTAGCAACTTGGAAGGAATTTCCACCTTTTTTTACCCGGTCTTCTAGCCGTACAGCCATTCTTGACAAAGTAGTGAAAAAGTGTATTCCTACCTGTCCTCAGTCCATCAGATGGAATTTTAAATCATGGAGCGTAACCACTGTGTACAAATACCAAAAGGAAATTGTGAAGTGCCTAGAAAAAATTAGTGATGATGATGCCAGTAATTACAAGACAATAAACAAGGCCACGGGACTGAAGGGTTTCCTGAAAGATGATTTCCTCTTCTGGATAAATTTTTTTAATGCAGTCATGTCTCATTGTGACACTCTTTAATCAACTGCAGCAGAGGAATATTGATGCAATGAAAACTGTTGAATATGTATCACACTTTGCAGATTATGTCCAGCAAATTAGAGCCTCACTTGAAACTGACGATCACTGGGAACAGGTAGTACCAACTGCAAAATGGGAACGTTCACAGAATCAAGATTAGTGTGTGCACGAAACGTTTGCGACCTCATCACAACTCAGATCAGAGAACTATTCAGTTTCAATGATCACTTATCGATTGCACAGCTGTTTGATCCATCGTTGTTTGCAAAACATGAAACAATTTTTTTAAAAAAAGAGCTTAAAATAGTTGTTAATTTGTTCAATTTACAGTCTTCAGATCTATGTCATGCACTGAACGTGTTGTACAGCTGAACAGATTTTATGAAGGTGTCAGGTGCTTTGACCTTGTTGAACTTTCTTTACGACAACAATCTGGCTAAAGCTTTTCCTCGAAGTGTAAAACTTCTGCAAATAATAGTAACCTTCCCTATGACAACCGGAGAGGCAGAAAGCTGCTTCTCTACGTTAAAGCGAGTGAAAACATTCATGCACAACACTATGAATTAGGACAGACTTAGTATGCTTGCAATGTGTTCCCTAGAAAAAGAATTACTGAATCAGCCAAATTTCAATGAAATGGTCATAGACTATTTTGCTGCGTAGAAGGGGAGACGAGCTGACTTCATCTATAAACAAATGAATTGAGGTAAGCAAAAGTGCATTCATAATTGATAAGAGTTAATTTCTTTATATTAAGTCCTACTTAGCCTATTAAGTGAAATGAGTAAAAAAGGGTAGTGTCATGTTTAGCCAGTCATAAACATGATGACATTTTCCGAAATGAATCACTTTTGGTACCGGTACAGTGTGTTGCACTACAGTGTCACATTTTGTGTACTTTAGCACAACAAACCGTACAAAAAATGACGTATTTTGGAGAGATCTTTAGTGCGCTATTTCACATAAATGCATATTTTCATAATACACAATAAATACGAACTGTTCGCTTCAAAACATTTGAATTAATATGGCAGTTGCACGGATTGCTCATGCCACCCAATCACAGCACAAGACCTGTAACATCACCAAAACATCACAATATTTTCATGCGAATTCGTAAACTTTGAGCTTTGGAGGTAAACCACAATAAACGCCTCAAGTTTGGAACTGATAACACCAAAAATATTAAGCAGCCTCAAAGTTAACATTCATTGCATTAAAGATCTCTCCAAAACGTGTCTTTTCTTATGATTGGCTGCAAAGTGTCAGAAAATGTAATGATGATGTATAAAAACACTAACCAAAGATTTTAACTTGAAGTTAGCTTCTAATGATATTTAATGCCTGATTATAGAAGATACAGTATGTAAAATTATGGGTAGAGAGTGATCTGCCCACCCCCCCTCCCCCTGAATTCTTAGTTGTTTATGTCGGACTAATCTGTAGCGTAACCTGAGGTCTATGTAGGCTCTGATCGATAAATACCGCAGTATATAAACCACGAGAGACACCTTTTCCCTTATGTAGTGCAATATAATGATCATGGATATTCCAGCATGGCAATAATACACAAAAATGAGGAAAGGCAACCGCTCACCCATTACTAATTGATGTGCAACATATAGATACATGTAACAGTGCAGGTTTTGCATCTTATGAGTTACTACTCTTTTTCTGGTTTAAATACACACATGAGTACACAGATACAAAACAATCCACTCACTTATGGTCATAACAACACTACTTATGAGTGAGAGGAAAGGGAACTAGTGTTTCTGGCAACTGGGGGGGGGGGGGGGGGGGGTTGATTTTCCTGGCAAGGGGATTGAGTAAATAGACAGGAGAAGAGAAGATAGCTGGCTCACGGTGGCAGTTTTAAAACGACTGCAATATGTGATGGTTGCCACTACAAAGGGGCTGCGGTGAGGAAATTGGAACACAGAGAAGACGATTTGGACATGAAGGGAATAGTGTGGGAAAGGTAAGGATAAAGAATGGAAAGTCGACTAGGGATAGTTTTGGCTAGAGGGATTTCAAGAATAAATGATATGTTAGTGAGTGAGATACAAATGGTTCAGTTACTGAAAAAAACTGCTGAAATCTTTGATGTTGTCGTTTTCCAAAGCCAAACCAATACAGTCCTAACACTCACTGCTGTGAAAATTGTTACTGTCTGACCATTGGAGCAACACTAGTGTACTTAGTGGTAAGAAAACAGTCTTAGGATTAACGTTCATTTCTTATTACTTTTCTACTTATTTAATGAAATAGTTATGGTAGTTTTGCCTTCTGAGCATTAGTAAATTATTGAAAGACATGAATGGTTGTGAAATAAATGTGAAACAGCCGAATCTCACTGAATCTGGATCATATTCTAAAACTTATTCATGAGGAAATTCTTTCATATATGTTTATAACTGCAGCTTGTACTACTGAAATTGAGAGATTATAAACACTTAGAACATAAGCAAACCTTTCTATTGTCTGTTCTTACAAGGCACATTCAGTAAGTAATGTTTTCTTCTGAAAGCAGATTCTTTTTATTCAAGATTCCAATACACCAATATTGTCTACAAAACCCCGTTTTTCAGCAAAGTCTGTTTTCAAAACAACATCCTTATGCTACCTTACTGAAGGGCCCATATGCGTGCATCGTACCACTCTACTGATCAACATTGAAGATGGAAGGTGAGAGATCTGGGTTGTAGGGCAGATGAAAAAGAACAATCCCGTGAATATTTGTGAGCTCCTCTGGGGTGCGCAAACTTGTGTGAGGCCTTGTGTTGTCATGAAGAAGGAGAAGTTTGTTTGTGTTTTTGTGGCAGCGAACACTCTGAAGTAATTTCTTCAATTTCCTGAGAGTGGCACAGTAAACTTCACAGTTCGTTGTTGCACCATGAGGGAGGATATCAAACAGAGTAACCCCTTCTGAGTTCCAGAAGACCGTTACCATGACTTTACTGCTGAGGATGCGACTGTAAACATTTTCTTTGGAGGCGAGGTGGTGTGGCACCACATCCTGGATTGCCATTTTGCTTCCTATTCAAGGTGGTGAACCCATGCTTCATTGCCTGTGACAATGTTCAACAAAAGATTGTCACAGTCAGCCTAGTAACTTGCAAGCAATTTCACACAGATAGCCCTTCATTGCTCTTCATGGTCTTCTGTTAGCCAGTGAGGAACCCCCTTTGAGTACCCCGTTCGGTGGACGAGTGTATCGGTACTACCAACATTGATGTCCAGTTGTGCAATAAGGTGTCTGAGTGTGATCTGCTGATCACCTCAAATGTGAGTGTCCGGACATTACAACATTGCAGGGGTCACTACTCTGTGCAACTGGCCAGCACACAGGAGATCGAACAAGTTTGCTCGACTTCGTTGCGATGATGACAGACACCTCACACAATGGGTCACCATGCTTTTTTTGTCATTGCCAGGCTTCTGCAGACATTCTACAATTGCTTATGAACATCAGTGATGCACTGGTTTTCCACCAAAACAAACTAAGTGATGGCTCTCTGCTTTAAATGCCTCTCCATAACAGACACCATTTTGAAGGCCACGTGTAGTGCCATCACCTGTTGGAACTTCATGAAACTGTAAGAGATAAAGCTGGAATATTCCACAATGTCTCACAACAAATTGTGCATTTTTAACCGAAATTGGACAAGGGAAAACAATGTTGCATTACTTATTGAACGTCCTTTGTATTATGGTAGGTACTTTCCTTGGCAGTTAATACTTCTGTCTTCTTCTTTAGTGTTCAACCCTGAGGTTGGTTTGCAGCAGAGCGCCATTCCTCTCTTCTGTCTGCTTTCCTCTTCATTTCCACATATGTGTTACATCCAACGTCATTCATGATCTGTTGCATGTATGATATCCTTGGTCGCCCCCGCCGATTCCTTCCCTCAATAACTCCTTCTGCTATTGTTCCAATGATATTGTTGTGTCGTAGGATGTGCCCTACAAGTTTGTCTCTTGTTTGGATGTGCCTCCACAGAGATCTGGTTTCCTGTACTCTTCTAAGCACCTCTTCATTTGTTACTTTGTCTGTCCAGCTGATCTTCATCATCCTTCTATAGCACCACATCTCCAGGGCCTCTAGCCGTCTTCTCTCTGCTCTTCCAACTGTCCAAGTTTCACATCCATATAGGGCCACACTCCAAACGAAACCTTTCATGATGTGTTTCCTTATTTTCAGACTGATGTTGTCTTCCGCTTACATCCAATACTTCTGTATGGAGTCAAATGATTTGCATGTCCTTACACTTGACTTTCCAGTACACAAGTGTTTATGTGAATGTAACTACATTTGATTGAAAAAAAAAAAAAAAAAAGTGTTGAAAAGTCTTGCCGTTTGTGGCTCAGATGTAGCAACAATAGTGGAATTGGTTTCTTTCATATTGGGAAACAGTTTTCTTATTTTGGACATTTTATCATCACATTTATGTGTGGTTGTCCCTTCGGGGTACAGTTGTGTCGGCGTATTTGATATGTTAAATAATGTAGATATTGTATTCCTTAAAAGTTTCCTTTGTCCACATTCACTGGTTTGACTGGAAAGTGTATTCAACAGAATGTCAGTTGTTGAGTAGGAGTAGGAAACATCTTTCTGCAAAAGGACAGGTCTTCTGCTATTTATCAGCCTTATTTTTATTCTGAACAGAAAAGTAATTCTTCAATAAATACATGTAGGTTACATGACAGTTGCATACAAGCAGGTCTGTAATGTACCATTTCATACCTCTTAGGGTCTTAAAGAAACTGAGGAAAGATAAATGGATGTCACTTTTTAGTTACTTCCCATTTTTATAGCACTATGTATTATTCCCATTGTGAACAGTATGTTAAAATAAATATAATTGATACTATTTGCACTCATCTGATATCATTTTCAAAAGTGTAACTTACTGGCCACTTGGAATGCCACTGGTACAGAGTATAATAAAAATGAGCAGGAGTGTCATGATCATAGGTGTTAGACTGTGTGTTTATGGTTTGCCATTGCATGGTGGTGGGCATTCATGCATGTTGATAGCTGGTTAGGTTTCATCCCCTCTTTGAATGCTGTGTAGTAATAGTAGCACAGCGGGTATATAATGTGGCTGTCTGCACACGACACTACCTAATAGAAAATGCCTGTGACTTCGACAGCACTATGTCCTTCGGTTGGACAGAATTGTTCACATGGAAATGACAGAGTTGTAAATTGAGACCATAATTGGTGTAAAGACGGCCTACAATATTTTGTAGGTTTGAGTGGATGATGGAATTCTGCTTTGGTTGATAGGACATGATTTTGGGAAAGATATATATCATCTCAAAGCATAGCAAAAAGTGGTGGAAGCCACAGTTGTAGATTGTATTGAGTTTCTTTAAGGTACAGTTGATAAGAAAGACACTGGTCACTGACTAGTTCACAATAGTAATGGAGTTGGTAGTATAAGTGGCACAAGAAATGTGTTACTGTACTAATTTAGAGAATTTTGTCAGCCTGTAAAGGCTTTGGTGAAGTTACTATCAGGTTTGGATTACTCCAGCTTGGCACTCAGGGTGGCAACAGTTCTATCAGGAGATAGTGGTAATACAGAATGACAGAAAGCTTCAAAATATAGGTACTGTTGGAGGTTGCTAGTTTTACTGCACAGAGTCAGCTGAGAGGTGGAAATCAATAAGTTGCTCCTTGAGTTGAGAAGATCCAGATAAACTGGATTCAAGTGCTGATGTTGAGATTCATTGAGATAGAGTGGAGGCGGTTGTTGCCATGAATCCAGATAATTAGACACATTTTATTGTAATTTTCCCTCTATTTAATGGAGAGATGGCTGTGAAAAAGGCGGCTTGCATTTTGCAGTGGTTAATTTTGCATATTGCTTTGTCATCAGTTCTGTGATTTTGTTCTGTCAGATATCATCATAAGAAAACAAAAATAAAGAACATAAAGACATTTCTACTTGATAAACAAATCAAAACCTTACAAAAGATTCAACTGCAAACACTACTGTTCCTTCCCACTGTCATCATGCATAACACACTGTTTTGTCAATTGCCAAACAATATCAAAAGTCTGACAGACAACCAATCGGCATTCAAAAGTAAGTTAAGGGAATTCCTGAATGACAACTCCTTCTACACCATAGATGAATTTTTAGACATAGGCCAAAGAAATACAGTAAGCATTAACAATTGTACCGTATATAAGACTAACAATGATTATTTGGGATAAATGAATCTTGTGTACTTTGACACGTTCCACATCATTACGAAAGAATCGTGTTCATGATTAACTAAATAACTAACTAACTATGAAATAATTTGCACTTCTCATAACTGGAGACACTTTTGAATGTGATTAAGCATACTCCTTACCAAACTGTCCAGATAAGCCTGTGGGATATTGTCAGATTCCTCCACAGTAGCCACAAAGATGCCCAGTAAGGTCTCTAGTGGGACAGGACGATTGCAGACTGCACGTTTTAATATGGCCCCTGCGTTCTCAATGCAAGTGGGAGCTGGAGAATGTGGAGGCCATTCAGTCTGACTGATTCTGTGCTCCACTAAAAGGTGTTCACAAGATTGTGGCACTGGATGCATCTGTTGTCATCCATCAGCATGAATCCTGCTCCAGTATGTTTGTCAAATGGAGAATCAATGCATGCTAGGTTGTCATCCTAGTACTTCACACTAGTCATTCTCCCATGTATTCACACAAGGGGTGTCCTGCAGTCACACACAATTCCAACTGAAAATGTGACTGAATCTCCTTGATAAGTAAGGGTGGGGTGTATGATACAGTCAGGATGTAAATGCCACCCTCGTTGCTGCCATGTGACAGGAGCCCCTCTGTGAGCCCAATTTAGAAGATAGACCTTGAGAGGTCTTCTGGCATGTAATTGCTGCTCTTGGAGACTAATTTGCACCAATTGTGTTGATACTTGCGCTCCTATAGCTGTTGGAACAGCTGCTGTAGGTGTGTACTGTTGCATTGAGGGTTTCTACTTGCTGCTATCCCCCAATATCAGTCATGCAGACCTGTTGTTTCTTCTTCCACACGCACTGCCGTGATCACCCTCAGCTAATCCTGTCACTAGAAACCTGTTCTAGATTCTAGAGACACCACTTTGGCTCACAGCGACATTCGCTGCAACATCCACCTACCTCTCCCTGCCCCGTTAGTAACTATAAGGAGCCTTTGATTGTATATGTTGTTGTTTGAACAATACTGAAGCAACGTAACTCTCATCATGACACACATCACAAGTTCTCCAATGTTTACAGGTGACGTGGTTGACGTAGACTCAACATAGTGCCCCCTCACAATACAAGTATGGACTGTTTGCCCTAGAATTTTGACTG
Source organism: Schistocerca gregaria (assembly GCF_023897955.1). Taxonomy (NCBI): domain Eukaryota; kingdom Metazoa; phylum Arthropoda; class Insecta; order Orthoptera; family Acrididae; genus Schistocerca; species Schistocerca gregaria. The sequence continues at coordinate 968,319,984 of NC_064920.1, read as the reverse complement.
ATTCCATAGTCACGGGTTTGACACTGAACTTTGTAGATTAACTATAAAATAATTTTAAAATATCCTATATTAAAGATTTCTCTTTCAGTATATATAATTTAAAAGGAAATTGATTAGATTATGAAGTCTGAATATGATGATACAGATACTTAAGCTGTAGATACAACTATGTTGTAGGGTTTCATTCCAGATTACTGTTTATCATTCTTTAGAGGGGCAGCAGCTTTTTACTAGTTGTAGGGCAAAAATCTGGATGGTTGACTGATCCTTGTAACAACATTCAATACGACATTTCTGCGTTGCTAATGCGGTACAGATGAAATTGAGGGGAAACTACAGCTGTTGCTTACTTTGAGGACCTGCAGTTCAGTGTGTGGTGTATTGACTCGGGACATGCCAGGGGAAACCCATCTGAAGAAAAATCAGAGCTAGCAATCTAAGGATTGGAGCACAGAATGTTATAGTATGATTAAAATAGCTTGCAATTTCTGACAATTCTGTGTGGAGCGAATGAGGGGTACATTGTTTCCAGCACAAGCCAGTCATGCTTTGTGCTTTCAGCAGGTAATGGTTAATCAGTCATGAATAAGAACTTTGTTGAATAACAGACAACTGGCACAATATCATTGAATATTGTATAAATACTCAGAAATAAAGTGTAAGTGGTGTGACTCCAAAGGAAGAATTATACCTATCCTCTTCCTCGGAACTGTATGTAGTGCTGGAGCTGACAATTTACCAATCTCCGATTTGTGCATCCTGAAATCCTTCACTAATCTAATTTTCCTCAACTACCTCCTCAGTGTACTCACAACTTGCGACCAGTCCTGTGGTGTAAGTTTTGCAATAGTTTCTTCTGTTAGCATTTCCACCTCAGTGAGAATAAACTTTTTATTAATTTCTTGACACTTTTGAAGTGTCAGTTGGATTTAAATGAGCATGATATGGAGGTAGCCTGATAAAACTAGGCCCATTTGCCACAGACAATTCATCAACGATTAGCTTTGAGTATTTGATTTCCTGCAGCTTGAAAAATTCATTTAAATCCGTCTTATTCTTATCAGGTTCGGTTTTCTCTAATGGAATCTCTCTTTACTCGGAGAAAAATATCCACTTCCCTACACTGCACTGTCAGAGTGTTGTCTAACACAGTGGAGTGATATGGCTGATGTCAATGATTATCATTGAGTTCAGGGGGAATATTTTATAGCAGAATATTAGAAAACCATTCTGTGAAACTGTGATGTTTGTTTCCTCAGATAGTCATGTTGCTTCTTGGAATGCACAGTTACTCTATTACCCTTTATGATTGGTACTTCCTTATTCATTCTACTGTGGGGTCAGTCTTGCTATTTGTCAGTATGTCACAGTAACCCACCTCTTCTAAAGTTACACAGCTCTCCTGCGAACCTTGCAGAACTAGCACTCCTGAAAGAAAGCATATTGCGGAAGCATTGCTTAGCCACAGTCTGGGGGATGTTTCCAGAATGAGATTTTCACTCTGCAGTGGTGCTGGTTCTGCAAGGTTTGCAGGAGAGCTTCTGTAAAGTTTGGAAGGTAGGAGAAGAGGTGCTGGCAGAAGTAAAGCTGTGAGGACGGGGTGTGCATCGGGCTTGGGTACTCAGATGGTAGAGCACTTGCCCGTGAAAGGCAAAGGTCCCAAGTTCACTGCCAGGAAGTTTCATATCAGCACACTCTCTGCTGCAGAGTGAAAATCTCTTTCTACACATTGTTGTCAATTGTAATGCTCCTGGCAACATGCTGTTACTGCCATTTACAGGCAACTGTATCAATCCTGTGGGTGATAAACTTGCGAGAGAAAAACTTTTTGTGCAGGAAAGCAAGCTCCTGAGGGCAATTTTGAAGAAACTCCTCTTCTTTGAATCTGAAAAGAAACTAGTTTAATGTAGAGTTCTCCGAATGTTAATGATAACTGTACACATGTCTGCGTATTGCATGTTACTGGAATGCATCCATCCTGATTACCCTTCTGTTGTAATTTCTTTTCTTGACCAATGTTTCCTAAGTGACTGACTTCGAGGTGCCTCACCATTCTCATCTTCCTTTATTTCCTCCTGCCTTCCAATTCTCAGCTCTATAGATTTATGGTTGTTCTACTCACTACTCTTCAAATGTTTAAAATCAGATCCTCACTGTTGTACTCCCATTTACAGTATAGAGCACACAAATTTGCAGCATTATCCAGGGATTGAAATTCCTCGTCAGTACTTTGATACCATTGAAGTCAGTGAGTGTGCTCTTAGGTAACCTCTTTCATGACTAACCTCAGAGATTGGTAAAAATAATCAATTTTTGAAAACATAGTGTAATTGGATTGATACAAAATCTACTCAGGAAGCGGCAGCAGCAGCAACAGCAGCAGGAGATGATGTATACAAAGATTAAAGAAATTTGCAAGTTTTTGGAGCCAGTGGCTCTTTCTTCTGGCAGAAGGGTTGGAGAGGATGGGAGAGAGGTGAGGAAAAGGAACTAGTGTGGCTTAGAAAATGGGTAGTGTTTGGAAAAGTCACCCAGAACCATGGGTCAGGTTTTATTTCTCATCCCATCCAGTAAGTCTTCCCTGACACAGGGTTCTGAGTGACTTTGAACCTTTCCATTTTCTTCACCTGTATTCCTTCCCCTTCAACCCACTCCTGGAAGAAGGAGCAATTGACTTAAAGAGAATGCACTTTTCTTAAACTTTCCTGCAGTGCTTGGTGAGTAGATTTTTTATCTATCCAAGTACATTATAACCTCATTTTGAGGCACATCACTGTGCCATGAAAACAATGATAATACAATAACACTAGTTCACTGCAGCAGCTGATAAGTACATCACACAACACTCAGAAACACTAAACTTCACAATGAGAGCTGATGGACGTACAAAATAATGATGCTCATTATCACAAACTACTTTTTACCAGTCTTATGTCAACAACTTGTTGGTGGCACTTGAAGTCAAGCTGTGTGAAAGTATCAAGTCACTGCCACTGGGCTGACTTTCTGTTTCTTTCACACTTCGTGCTGTTTCTATTCTTGTGTTTTGTGTATTTCTTTGTGTGTGATTTTGTCCTTGTGTTGGTGACAGTTAGGTGTTTGTTCTTTTTTGGTTCTTGATTTTACTGTTGAGCTTTGTTACAAAGTTCTCTTTGTATCCATTGTTTGTAACTATTTGTATTATAGTATTCGTTTCTTTTTTGTAATAGTTTTTATCTAATGGTGCTGTGTTTAGTCTGTGGAGCACATATCTAAGTGTTGCCTGCTTTTGAGAATTGGGGTGTTGTGATCTCTCGTGTATAATTGTGTCTGTTGTTGTCAGTTTTCAGTTTACGGCAGATGTGTGTTGGTTGTTTTGAATCTTTATGGTGATGTCCCAGAAATTTAACTGTCTTATTTGGCTCTTTCTCTATTGTAAAATGTATCTTATCATGAACAAAATTTATGTCTCTGTGAAACTGGTCAATTTTATTCTTTGGTTCATCTATCGGGCACAAGATACGTCCATATATCTAATCCAGTATGGGATGTTGTACATATTTGGCACTATTTTGTTAAATATAATCTGTTCTACATAGTTCATAAGTATGTTTGCTATGGTTCCGAACACTGGAGATCCCATTGGTAATCCTTCACTTTGTAAATAGAATTCATTATTGAACTGAAAATAATTCTGTTCTGTTATTAGCTCTAGAAGCTTGACTGTTTCATTGATGTATTCATGTGGAAGTGTACTGTGTGTCTTTAAGATTTTGTTGTATAATGTTTACTGTTTCAGTTATTGGTATATTGGAATACATATTCTCTATGTCAAATGACAGGACGGTGGCTGTGTCTGGAACTTGTATGTCTTTTATGTATTGAATCAATGGTGTGTTGTTTCTAACAGTCCTGCCTTCTTGTAATTTGTAGTTTTCTGATAAGATTTTCAACATATATCTTGCAAGTTGGTAAGTGGGGGCATTTCTATAATTCATGATAGCTCTGACAGGGAGATCCTTATTTTGTAGCTTCAGTTGGCATCGGAGGGAAGGTGCACTGGGATGTTGGTATCAGTTTTCCTTTTTCATTGTTTTCTATTGTATGTTCAGTGTCTTTTAGAGTCTTTCCCAGCTTTGTTTGGAATATGTTGCATCTGATTTTAATTTTATAATTTTATTTTTTGTGATGAACTCTTGCGTCTGATGTATTGCTCTTTATCCAGGAGAACCACTGTTTCCTTTATTTGCCTTCATGATGGTGGTGTTGTGTTCCTGTAGTTTCTTTCAAAGTTTTTTTGGTGCTATAGAATCTGTATTGTTTAGTTTTCTTCTGTTTTCTTTCATCTGTGTTGTTATGTTTTTGATTTCATTACTGACTACCTCTCTCAGCAGACCAATGTTTTTACCTCACTTGTTTTGTTTCTGTTTTCCTGTGTGAGAATGCTTTATGATTCAACTATGAGATTTTCTATGTATTTTTCATCTCTCTCTGTGCTGACATTGTGTTTCAGACCTTTTTCGAGTAGTTTTATTTCTTCTGTATGGAAAATAGGGCCAGTGAGGTTGTCCAGTCTTGGATAGAACTGGTATTTTTCGTTAGTCTGGGTGTCATTTGTGGGATGTTTGTTTAGCTTTTAAATTTGCAATCTTTCTTTTGTGAGTTTTTTCATTTTTTTCTGTCACTGCATATGTACGATCATCAATCTTACTAACAAGATGGGAGAAAATGGCAGTATTATTCAGAACACTCATAAGATTAAGATGTACTTTATATAGTTCCCAATTTAGGGTTTGTTTTTTGGCATAAAGAGACTTGATTTCGTTGTTTAGCCAATTTTTTTGAGCCATTTGTTTCGTTTTTTGTGCACTGGCAGAACTGTTTTTAACCTGTACATTAAGATACGTAAGTATAATATTATTTGATGTGCAAGTATAGTTAAATTTTATATGTTGGATAGTTTTATGCATATTGAGATGTATCCTTCTGGACTTCATGTAGAGGGCGCTTGGAAATGCCTGACAAGGCATCCATAATACGTTTGTTTGCATGGCTATCTCCACAGCAGCTTGTTATTAGCAAGAGGGGAAGCTGCAGACTACGTAAAGAAACACCATAAGTAGCTTACAGAATAACTTCATAAAGAAAATGCGGTTTTTAACATAAAAGAATCAAAAAATAAATGTACAAACATATGTATCCAATTTACAGAATGCCACAGAAGATGCTTTATAAATAAAAGGGAAATGCATCTGGTGTAATTCTTTTTAATTACATTGCAGTCAGCTCAAGACAGATAACCTATAACAGCAGATATTAAGAGCTGTTGCGAAAGATGGCCATACAAACAAACGTATTACAATTTATTTTAATTGCACACTACATTTCATGGGTTAGTGAATAACCTGAAAAGAGAAAAACAATGCTTGAAGTGAGATATAAAGCAGTGTCAGGAACAAAAGGATTTCTGGTCAGATGAATGCAGAGCTATCAAATACTGTGCAGAAGCAGTTGTGTTAATGAATAAGAAAATAGGACTGTGGGTGAACTACTATGAACAGTGTACTGAATAGGATACAGATACAGATACAAATACACAACCCACCACAATAGTATATGTGCACATGCCTGCTAGGTCAGAAGATGATGACAAATTGAAATAGTGATAATGAGACGAAAGATATTACTTGGTATGTTAAGAGGGGGCCTGGAATTTATTAGTAAGAAGAGAGAGAGAAGGGAAAGAACATTGGCTGGGGGAGAGGAATGAAAGGGGACTGTCTGGTAAAATTTTGTACAGAACACCATTTAATCATTGCATACAACTCTGGAAGAGACCTGAAAACATAGAAAGGTTTAAGATAGATTATATAATATCAAGAAAGATATTTATAAATATTTTACTTAGGGTGTAAACGAACCGGGAAAAACCCAGGACTTTTTTATAATTCCAGGAATTTTTCATTGTGTTAGTTTTCAGTTACATTTTTGTGACATTGACTGGTAAGAACCAATACTCTAACAAAGGATATTACTGTATCTCGATACTGCAGAATAATACTGCAGCAATAAAACATGAAAGAGAGAAAAAACACGAAAAGAAAACTAAGTTACCAAGGAAATGCACCATATACAGCAACAAAACAGTGCTGACACAAGCGTATGGCAGCAGCAAAATGTGTCAATGGCTTTAGGAAGTCTATGTAAAGCTTCATAACAGCAAGTTGCCTGCGATGAGCATGGCATTGCGCAGTTGAGTCGCGTATGAGTAGCACCTTCTCCCGCTTCTGGCTACAGAAGTGTGGCAGTTAGCTGTATCAGCAATAGCAGCAAGCAGCCAGATGCTACCCGGGAAAAATTTTACTGGCGCGCGTAAGCTGTCAGATTCGTGAATGCAGAACAGGCCTGGATATAGGGGGCTGGGAGCAAACCTGGGTATCTGCACCTGCCGGCAATTTCTGGGGTGGGGAACCTTGTTTCAAAAGGCGCCTAGCATCCAGCGCATGTCGGCCTATCGATTATTTATATGATTTTGAAACGCATCCTTGTTGAATAACAGGTAAGAAAGATTATGTATTATCTTCTCGGTGTATTCAAGAAAATGAAATTTTCGCTGAAAATTTTTTGCTAGAATGCTACACTGGTAAGGGCCAGTTGCACATTCCCCGGCTAGCAGCCGCTAAAGTTCTATTCTGGGAGCAGCGCGGAAAACCCGTTGTATCAACACATAATAACATGTACCGTAACCGGAGAATAAATGTGGGATAACTAAAACGATGATTGTGGCAGGTGTAGTCAAGTTAACCGGGGAATAAATTTTAACACTGGCAGGATTAGTTACAGAATTAGTGATGACAAGCTTGTTAGAACCAGGAAGGAGAAGAAACGGGGACATTACACAAATTATGGAAGGATATGACAATTCCAAATTTGTATAAAAATTTTGTACTACTATTCGATATTGTGCATAAAAATGACCATTAGTGCCAAAACAATGTCGTTTATTCGCGCGTGTGTTAAAATTCCAGGTCTGACGAGGCTGAGCCATTTATGTTAGCGTAGTTTCCAGGCAGTGGCTAGTGTAGCAGAAAAATTACATGCCCCTATGCAGAAACTTCTTTATTTTCAATTTTTACATTACTTAGGCCGCACATAAACCATAATAAAGCTTAGTATGTTGTATTTCTTAATATGTTCATAAAGGTAAATGAAAATTTGGGATAGCATATAGTGGTTCATGGTGTGGGTTCCTGTAGTCATGTTTTAGTTCATGAACCACGGGCAACGTATGAGTGGTCAAGTAAGTGGTCCCGAAAGTCGGGATACCAGTTACTTTGGAATAAGGCAGGACATCTCGGACATATCCTGAGTAGTGGTCACCTTTGTGCTCATACGGCAAAGACTACCAAATCCATCGGTTAGTCCCTCAACCGTTAGGGGTAATACCCAATGGGACTCAGGGCAAGTAAGGCTAGCAACCTGCTTCCCTGGTACATTAAATATGATGCTGGCAACAATCAGAGCAAAATGCCTCAGACTTTTGGAGGTGACGGAGTCCCACCTCTAACTGACAAACCAGGGACTCCTGAGATAAGACTTGGCAAACAAATGGTAATGAGATGGGGAGCTATTAATATCAATGGGGGCTACTCTGGGAAGAAGGTAGAGCTGGCAGAGGCTGCAAGTAAGATGGAGCTGGGCGTTTTAGCTGTTAGTAACATTCGGGTAAGGGGTGAGAAAGAAGAGGAAGTGGGAAAATACAAGGTCTACCTGTCAGGAGTCAAAGCAGGAATAGCACAATGGGGTGTAGGGCTTTACATCAGGAAATAAATGGAACTCAGCACTAGTTGCAATAAGGTATGTAAACGAACGACTGATGTGGATAGATTTGACAGTGTCTAGCAAGAAAATTAGGACTGTGTCAGTATATTCGCATTGTGAAGGGACAGATCAAGATAAGATGGATAGTTTTTATGATGCACCCAGTGATGTAGTTGTTAGAGTAAAGGACAAGGACAGTGTTCTGCTCATGGGGGATTTTAATGCCAGGATTGGAAATCGAACAGAAGGGTGTGAAAAGGTTATGGGTAAATTTGGAGAGGATATGGAGGCCAACAGGAATGGGAAACAACTCTTGGTTTTCTGTGCCAGTATGGGCTTAGTAATCACAAACTCCTTTTTTAAACTTAAGAACATTCACTTGTATAATTGTGAAGGCAGGGGAACCAGATCTGTCATTGACTATATAATAACAGATCAGGAATTCAGGAATGCTGTGAGGGACACACGTGTATTCAGGGGATTCTTTGATGACACTGATCATTATTTAATCTGCAGTGAAATTGGGATTGTGAGGCCGAAAGAGCAGGAGGTCAGGTCCATACGTAGGAGGATGAGAGTGGAGAAACTTCAGGATAAGGAAATCGGGCACAAGTACATAACAGCGATCTCAGAAAGGTACCAGTTAGTTGAGTGTAGTCAATTACAATCATTGGAAAAGGAATGGACAAGGTACAGGGACACAGTACTAGAAGTGGCTAAAGAATGTCTTGGAACATTAGTGTGTAAAAGTAGGACGAAGCAAACAGCTTGGTGGAATGACACAGTCAAGGCAGCCTGTAAAAGGAAAAAGAAGGCGTATCAAAAATGGCTACATACTAGAAGTCAGGTAGACAGAGAAAGTTATGTTGAAGAAAGAAACAAAGCCAAACAGATAATTGCAGCATCCAAGAAGAAATTTTGGGAAGACTTTGGAAACAGGTTGGACACTATGGGTCAAGCTGCTGGAAAACCATTCTGGAGTGTAATTAGCAGTCTTCGAAAGGGAGGTAAGAAGGAAATGACAAGTATTTTGGACAGGTCAGGAAAACTGCTGGTGAATCCTGTGGATGCCTTGGGCAGATGGAGGGAATGTTTTGAAGAGTTGCTCAATGTAGGTAGAATGGGATAGGAATGATGATGGAAATAGGATCACATTTGAGGAAGTGGAGAAAATGGTCAATAGATTGCAGTGCAATAAAGCAGCTGGGGCGGATGAAATTAGGTCGGAACTCATCAAATACAGTGGAATGTCAGGTCTTAAATGGCTACACAGGATAATTGAAATGGCCTGGGAGTCGGGACAGGTTCCATCAGACTGGACAAAAGCAATAATCACACCAATCTTTAAACATGGAAACAGGAAAGATTGTAACAACTACAGAGGTATCTCTTTAATCAGCGTTGTGGGTAAAATCTTCTTAGGAATTGTTGAAAGGAAAGTGTGAGTATTAGTTGAGGACCAATTGGATGAAAATCAGTGTGGGTTTAGGTCCCTTAGAGGTTGTCAGGACCAGATCTTTGGCTTACTGCAAATAATGAAGTGTTAAGAGTGAAACAGGGAATTGTATCTATGCTTTATAGATATAGAAAAGGCATATGACCGGGTTCCTAGGAGGAAGTTATTGTCTGTTCTACGAGATATATGGAATAGGAGGCATGTAAAGGTCTTTACATGGATAGTCAGGCAGCAGTTAGAGTTGACAGTAAATTGAGTTCATGGTTCAGAGTAGTTTTAGGGGTAAGACAAGGCTGCAACCTGTCCCCACTGTTGTTTATATTATTTATGGACCATATGTTGAAAACAATACACTGGCTGGGTGAGATTAAGATATGTGAACACAAAATAAGCAGTCTCACATATGCGGATGACTTAGAAGTGATGGTAGATTCGATTGAAAGTTGGCAAAGTAATATTACAGAGATAGATCATAAATGTGAGGACTATGGTATGAAGATTAGCATCTCCAAAACGAAAGTAATGTCAGTGGGAAAGAAATGTAAACGGATTGAGTGCCAAATAGGAGGAACAAAGTTAGAACAGGTGGACGGTTTCAAGTACTTAGGATGCATATTCTCACAGGATGGCAACATAGTGAAAGAGCTGGAAGCGAGGTGTAGCAAAGCTAATGCAGTGAGCGCTCATCTACGATCTACTCTCTTCTGCAAGAAGGAAGTCAGTACCATGACTAAGTTATCTGTGCACCATTCAATCTTTCGACCAACTCAGTTGTATGGGAGCGAAAGCTGGGTGGATTCAGGTTACCTTATCAACAAGGTTGAGGTTACGGATATGAAAGTAGCTAGGATGATTGCAGGTGCAAGTAGATGGGAACAATGGCAGGAGGGTGTCCACAATGAGGAAATCAAAGAAAAACTGGGAATGGACTCTATAGATGTAACAGTCAGGGTGAACAGGCTTAGATGGTAGGATCATGTTACACGCATGGGAGAAGCAAGGTTACCGAAGAGACTCATGGGTTCAGCAGTAGAGGGTAGGAGTAGTCGGGGCAGACCAAGGAGAAGGTACCTGGATTCGGGTAAGAATGATTTTGAAGTTATAGGTTTAACATCAGAATAGGCACCAATGTTAGCACTGAATAGGAGATCGTGGAGGAATTCTATATGGGGGCTTTGCTCCAGACTGAATGCTGAAAGGCATAATCAGTCTTAAATGACGATGACGATGATGATGATGATGATGATGATAGCATATAAATTTCTGAGAAATGATTGTACTTACAGTATCCACGAGGACTCTGCAAATTCCTTTCCAAGAAAGGATAGTAATTGAAGCATACAGAACTTCATATTCCATTAGTTTGTTTGACCATCAAGTAGCATTAAACATGATTTGCTAACAAGCTGTGTCAATGAGAGAGAACGGTTTATGAATGTAAATGAAGTTTGTTTCTATGTAGAAACAGAAAAGTATAATTATAAAAAATGTGGCACTTAGAGTGTGTACAGGATGCTGAGAAAATTACTGCTTCTGCTATTTTTATGATGAATACATCCCTAGGAAGTGTAAATCATCAACTGAAAAACAATAAAAGGATCTAATTTAATATAAAAAACATTCTTGTGTATGCCTTACAATATTTTCCTGGAAATTTATTTGCAGAGTTCTTGTGAATGTCATATACGTACAATCCTTTCTTGGAAATTTATTTGCTATCTCAAAATTTCCTTTACCTTTCATTTTTCATTATTTTCATGAAATCATGATTATATTGAGAAGAAAACAAGTTTCTTCATAAGGCCATGACCCCACGACCCACATATAACCATTCTCTAATCTTTTTTGCTGTGCTAACCACTGCCCGTCCATCGTTTGACCTTCGTTCGACTTGCTGCTTTTTCTAAACGCATGGCCATTTGGAACTCTTGCTTCTGTCACTTTCATTTCAGGCTAAGCCCGGCATACGTGATAAATTTGGACGCAATCGGCACAGCCCCCTTTTTAAGGTAATCTCAGTACCTTAGAAGGAAGATGCAGACAGATTAAAGTATTACTGAACTGTCATATTTGAAATTAGTTTCAATAATTATCTACAGAAAAATGGAATAACTGATAGAAGCTGACCCAAGGAAGATTAGTTTGGATTTTAAAGAAATGTAGGAACAAACCAGGTAAAACTTATCTTAGAAGGTAGTCCAAGGAAAGACAATCCAACATTTAATGCATTCGTATATTTCATAAAATGTTTTGTTACTGTTGACAGGAAGTCATCTGGGATAAAATACGTTTTGGGGCGGGGGGGTGTTTAGAAGCTATCTATAACTTGCACAGAAACCAGACTGCATTTATAAGATTTATAGGATATGAAAAGAAGACTAGATCAGAGAGGAGCAAGATGTGGCAGCCTGTTCTCCGTTGTACTCAACTTGTCGACAGTGTGAGCAGAAAAAGAAACTAAAGAGAAATTTGGCTAAAAAGTTCAAGGAGAACATATAGCAACTTTGTTTCCTATTGACCTTGTAATTTCGCCAGATACGGCAAATTACTTGGATGAGCAGTAGAACATAATGGTTCATATTTTGGAAAGAGGTTAGTAGGTGAACGTCAGTAAAATTGAAAGAAGGGTAATGGAGTGTTCAGAGTTACACATGAGAAGCTGAAAGTAATCTTTTTCTGGTCAGAAAATGAAGAAAATATAAAATGTAGACTAGCAGTAGCAAGAAAAGCTTTTCTGGAAAAAAGAAAAATGTTAACATAAAATATATATCTAGTAGTTAATCTCTTCTGAAAATGTTTGACTGGATTGTCACCTTAAATGGATGTGAAGTGCGGGTGCTTAATGGAACAGACAAGAAGAGAATTGAGAATTTTGAAATATGGTGTATAGGTGAATCTGATCAGATTGGAAGATAAGGATAATTACTGAAGAGGTGCTGAATCAAACTGAGGCTAAAATAAACTTGAGACACAAGGATAAGTCGATAGGGCACATGCGGAGGCCTCAAGGAACAGTGAATTTGGTAATGAATGGAACTGAGGGTGAAAATTGTGATTGGACCAGGGCTTGACTACAGTGAGCAGGTTCAAATGGATGTAAGTTACAGTAGCTGTGCAGATAGCATGGAGAGCTCCATGAAACCAATAATGTGACTGAATCCATCAACAACAGGGTTGAGCCAATAATTTTTGCTGTTGCCATCTATCTTCTCCACAGTTTGCCTTGTGTGTTAATTCTACTGTAAATTGCTATGGGTCAGATACTGTTAGATACCTGATGGATGTGACTGATTCCTGTAAATTATCACTAACATTGCAGTCAAAATAATTTTGGTTCTTGTTTCTTCTTGCAAGCCTTACATTACATTTACTTATGGTAAGGGCAAGTTCCAAGTTTTTTTTTTTTTTTTTTTTTTTCTGAGTACTGGTGCTCTGTGTGGCTTCCTGCATTTTGTAACAATTTTCTTATTGGGTGTGAGAGGGAGGAGGGTTCCCAAAGCATCTCCGTACTACTTGCGTGTTCCATGAACCTGCCAGTAACAAGTCTAGCAGCTCGCCTCTGAACTGTTTTGATGTCTTAACCCTTTAGCTGCTCTGGACGTGTTAACGCGTGCGCCTTTGTACCTGTCCCTGTGGTGCTCTGAATGTGTTTATGTGCACCACCAGTCCTTCTACCTGGTACTCTGAACGTGTCTACATGCGCATAAACACATTCAGAGCACAAAGGAACAGGTACAAAGGTGTGCACATTAACATGTCCAGAGCAGTTAAAGGGTTAAGACATCAAAGCAGTTAAGAGGCGAGCTGATAGACTTGTTACTGGCAGGTTAAAAGAACATGCAAATAGAATTGGTTCCGTTCATGTACCCTTCTTGTATACAGGAGTCACATGCGCTGTTTTCCAGTGCCTTGGTACTTTGTGCTGAGCAAGAGATTTGTAATAAATTCAAGCTAATCTTTGTAAAACTGAAATGGGATTCCATCTGGATCAACAGACTTTTTTTTTTTTTTTTTTTTCTCAACTCTTTCAGTTGTTTCTTTGTGTCAGGGACTGTCTGTCTGATTGTCAAACAATGTGTATGTTTTTATGATTCTCCTGCGTGAACAATCTCTTAAACATGAAATTTAATACTTTGGCTTTTGTTTTGCTATCTTCACCTGCCATACCAAACTGGTCAAGGAGGGACTGGATGGAAACCTTAGATGTGCTTAGCAATTTTATGTAGGACCAGAATTCTCTCAGGTTCTCGACCGGATCTTTTGCTAAGGCATGACTGTGGTTATTGTCGTATGCTTCATGTGTAGATCTTTCACAGATGCCCAAATCTCTGCTATCCTTTAACTGTAGTGATTTGGGCATTCTGTTTTGAACCGAGATTGCTTCCTCAGTATTTTCTGAATTTTGCCGTCAAATCACAGTGGGTCTTTTCAGTCCTTAATGCACTTTCTACACACTTACTACACACATGCTTCTCCAGACCACAATGTACAATCTTTTTAAACTTTGTTCATAGTTCTTCTACATCCATCATAATGTAACTAGGCTATGTCAGTTCATCTTCTAAGTGAAATGTTAACAACTGCTTATCTGTGCTCTTTCTAACAGAAACACACTCCTAGCCTTCTTAACTGATTTATTAACAGTAACCATAGTTACTGTAGTTTATGACTTGGGAATCGAAGATGATATGGGCAGGAATAATTGTGGTACTCCATGGGCTGCTTGGTTACTCTGCAAGGTCGCATTACTGCCGAGGGTTGTGTGAGCATTTTGGCTTATAATGTCCATTGCAAGGTACAATGTGGTTTTCCTCAATGGTGATGCTGTGTTCCAAGACGAAAGGTCTCCTGCTCGGACAGCTTGCATCATCCAGGACTGGTTTTGTGAGCATGAGGATGAATTGTTGCGTCTCCCTTGGCCACCACAGTCTCCAGATCTCATTATTATTCAGTCTTTCTGGTCTACTTTGCAGAGAAGAGTGCATGATTGCTATCTGTGTCCATCATCGTTACCTAAATTGGCCACTATTTTGTGTGAAGAATAGTATTAGATTCCCTTGAAAACCACACAGGGCCTTCATTTATCCATTCCAAGAGGACTGGAAGGTGTTTTCAATGCCAACAGGTTTCCTACACCGTGTTAAGCAAGGTAATGTGCAGAACGGAAAACCCAAGAATACCTGAGCTTCACCCAGGATGAAGTTCCAGACGACTGAGAAAAAGTGCAGGTGATCCATATGTATAAAAAGGGTAAAAGTATGGACCTACAAAATTAAAGGTCAATATCGTTAACATAGATTGTTGCAGAATTCTTGAACATATTCTCTTTTTGAATATAATAAATTTCCTTGTCACAGAAAAGCTTTTGTTTGCATATCAGCAAGGATTTAGAAAGTATCGCTCCCGTGAAACTCAGCTTGCCCTTTTCTCATGTGATATCCGCAGACCATGACTGAAGGGCAACAGGCAAATTCCATATTCTTAGATTTCCGGAAATCATTTGACACAGTGCCCCACAGTCCAGTGTTAATGAAGGTACAAGGATATGGAATAGGTTCTCAGGTATGGGAATGACTTGGAGACTTCTTGGAACACAGTACTTTGTTCTCAATGCCTAGTGTTTATCATAGACAATGATACCATCAGGAAAGACCCAGAAAAGTGTGATAGGACTATTCTTATTCTCTAGATACATAGATGATGTGACAGACAGAGTGAGCAGCAATCTGGAGAGCTGTGTGCTGATGATGTCGTGGTGCACTGAAAGGTGTCATCCTTTAGTGATAGTAGTTGGATACAAGATGACTTTGACAAAATATCTAGTTGGTTTGTGAATAGCAGCTTGCTCTAAATGTAGAAAAATGTAAGTTAATACAGATGAGTCAGAAAAGCAATCCTGTAATGTTCTAATATAGCATTAGTTGAGTCCTGCTTGACACAGTCATATCGATTAAATGTGTAGGTGTAATGTTGCAAAGCGATATGAATGGAATGAGTGTGTAAGGATGGTGAGTGGTTTATGGGGAGAATTTTAGGAAAGTATGATTCATCTGTAAAGGAGACCACATATAGAACACTAGTACGACCCGTTCTTAAGTACTGCTCCAATATCTGGGATCCACACAAGGTTGGATTAAAGGAAGACATCAGAGCAATTTAGAGGCGAGTCACTAGATTTGTTGCCAGCTAGATTCGATCATCATGCGAATTTTGTGGGAATGCTTCATGAACTCAAGTGGAAATCCATGGGGGGAAGACCACGTCTTTTTTGCGGAACACTGTTGAGAAAATTTAGAGAATTGGCATTTGAAGTTAAGTGCAGAAAGCTTCTGCTGTGGCTAACATAAATTTCGTTTAAGAAAAATGAAGGTAGGATGAGAGAAATTGGGGCTTTTACAGAGCATACAGGCAGTCCTTTTTCCCTTTATCTATTTGCAAGTGGAACATGAAAGGATATGCCATGCACCATACAGTGGCTATGTGAGTACGTATTTAGATATATAATTATTTCAAAGTGTTTACTGCCGAGGTTATATCTTTGGTATGTACTTTCTTTGGTCATCCATCTTTAACACCTGTGTTGATTGTAGCTGAAGTATTAACATCCAGCTTTTCCCCTGGCAATGAATTGGCCTCGTTTTTCATTTGCAGAAATTTTGTTTTGTGGAGTTATAAGTCTGATTGTTCTCTTATGTGGAATCATACAAGACATTTGAAGCCTGTGTTATTGTTGTTTTTCTTTTTTTTTTTTAAGTAACACAAAATGAATAGTTGGTTAATGTGGTCTTGCTGTTTGTTGTTCCTGCATTGTGTTTTCTTTTTTTTTATGTTGATACAGTTATGTGGATCATAGTTGAAATCTGGAACTGGTTGTAATAAATGAGAAATACAGTTCAGAAATGTGTTACGCATTTCTCGAACTACAATATTTCTGATTTTCTGCCATTGATCTTTTCTTCTTCTCCGCAGAACTGGGTGTTGACGTTGCAACTTTGGGGATGTCTTGCCCAGGTTAGGCAGAATATGTTACTATCCTTCTCCCCCCCCCCTCCCCCCCGTCCCCCCTCCCCCCCTCCCCCCCTCCCCCCCCCCCCCCCCCCCATGGCTAGTGACCAGTGGTGCTGTAATATCCTAGCATCCTAGAGACTGTCAGTCGATACACAGCACAGCAAGTCAGACACTTTGACTGTTAAAATTTTATCACTAAATTGTCGAAGTATTCGTAACAAAGTTCCTGAATTTAATGCCCTCCAGGAAACTTCTCAAGCTCGAATTATTCTTTGAACCAAGAGCTGGCTGAAATTTGAAGTGGAGAGCTCTGAGATATTTGGCGAGTCATGGAGTGTATATCAGAAAGACATATTAGAGGCTGTGGCATGGGGTGTGTTCGTTGCAGTTGACAAAAATATTCTATCTATTGAGGTCAAAGTTGAGTGTATCAGTGAAGTTGTCTGGTTGCGTATAACAGATTTAGGTGAAACCAAGTTAATTGTTGGATGTTTTTACTGGCCATTGATTCCACTGTGACAGCTCTAGAGTCATTCAAAGTTAAGTCTACTGTCAGTAATGGGTAAATGCCTATCTCATCCAACAGTTGTTGGAGGGGACTTTAACCTACCAAGTACAGACTGGAATGTCATTTGATTCATTGCTGGGGATACATACAGACAATTGTGTGAAGCACTTTTGGAACTGAAAACTGTCTTGAGCAGCTAGCTCAGCAGCCCACACACAGTGGAAGTATTTTAGACCTTGTAGTTACAAATAAGCTGGACCTTATCAACAATGTCAGTATAGAAATGGGAATTAGTGATCATATCATCATCATAGCAACTATGGTTACGAAAGTTTATAAATCAATCAAGAAGGCTAGTAGAGTGTTTGTGCTAGAAATAGCAGATAATATGTTGTTAGCATCTCATTTAGTGAAATGGCATCACTTAATTTCAGTAAGATGGACATATATAGGAATTATGTGCAAATTTAAGCAGACTGTAAATTGTGGTCTGGGGAGTTATATGCATATTATGTGGATTAAGGATGGAAAAGACCTGCCATGATTTAATAATGAAATTTGAAAAATTCTGAGGAGCCAGAGGCTTGTTGCAGTCTCAATTCAAAAGAGAATGCACACAAATGACAACAAGCAAAGGCTGGTAGAGATTCGTGTGTATGTGACAAGATACATGCGCGAAGCATGCAGCTACTACCACTGTCATATCTTAGCAAAACATCTTTCAGAGGAACCCCCCCCCCCCCCCCCTGTGGGTTCGGGGGTAAGAATAGGCCCACGGTCTTCCTGCCTGTCGTAGGAGGCGACTAAAAGGAGTCTCAAACGTTTTGGCCTTGTGAGATGGTCCCCTAACGGGTTTGACCTCCATCCTTCTAAATTTTCCAAAGAGCGAGCCGATTGGGGAAGGGCGCCTTACAAGGAGCGATGTGTCCATCATGCATTACCATCTCTAGCCAGGTTTGTCGTCATCACTTAGCAGTCCCGCTCACCTACCATCTCTTGGGCGTGGATTTGTTCTTGGGTGCAGTTTATTGCAGTCTGCTATGCTGTGTCGCTTTATGCGCCAATGACGATATTGGACTACATCACCTGAAATCCAGCACGGTAGCCAGTCCGTTGTGGTGGGGCCGCCATGTACCCTGTTGGTTGTAGCCCTCTGACTACACAGGGATCGCTCTGCTGATGCCAGCGCCATTAACTCCCCACGTATGCCGAGGAGTAGATGCCTATCTCCTTGGGGCATTGGGACTCCCGGCAATGGCCATCCTGCCAGGTGGTTGTTGCTGAGGCTGGGTGGCGCCCGTGGAGAGGGCCCTTGGTCGGAGTAGGTGGCATCAGGGCGGATGACCCGCAATGAAGCGTGGTACATCATCTCTTGCTGGCGGCCAGCCGCCAGCAGTCTCTAAGCGTTCCAGGGCTCAATACTACGCAACTACTTATGACCCCAAATCGTTCCCCTCCCTGGCTACACCATGGGAGGAACGAAAGACTATGGATGCCAGCGAACCATACTCGCCCCACTACCTGGTGTGTACGAGAGCTGATGGTGAATCCTTTACATCCATGAAGCCTCAGTTCTTCGTCGAGCACTTAGAGGACAAGTTCGGGGAGGTGGAGGGCTTTTCCAAAATGCGCTCGGGCTCGGTTTTGATCAAATCGGTGTCCTCCGCCCAGTCCCGCCAGTTACTCGATTGTAACAAGCTGGCGTATGTTCCGGTTACAATCGCGCCCCATAAGAGTCTTAATATGGTCCAGGGCATAATATTCCATCGGGACCTTCTCTTGCAGTCCGATGACGAGCTTCGCGCCAATTTAGAGCGGCGAGGTGTTCACTTCGTCCGGCGCGTACATCGTGGTCTAAGGGATAAGCAGGTTGCCACCGGTGCCTTCATCTTGGCCTTCGAGGGTGATACCTTACCTGAGAAGGTCAAGGTGATGGTCTATCGTTGTGACGTCAAGCCATATATCCCTCCCCCGATGCGGTGCTTTAAGTGCTGGAAGTTCGGGCATATGTCTTCCCGCTGTACTTCCAGCCTCACATGTCGAGATTGTGGACGCCCATCACATCCCAATACTCCATGTGCTCCGCCTCCCATCTGTGTAAACTGCGGAGAGCACCACTCGCCTTGCTCGCAGGGCTGCTGGATCTTCCAGAAAGAGCGCAAAATCATGGAGTATAAGACCCTGGACCGCATGACATACACTGAGGCCAGGCAGAAGTTCGAACGCCTCCATCCTGTTCGAATGACTGCCTCTTACGCCGCGGCTACTACTGTTATGGCCCCATTAGCTCTCCCTCAGACTGCCACCTCTCAGAGCCAGAATGCTACACCTGCCCCCTTGATGGTGGGGGCACTTCACTCCCTGCTGCTCCTGCACTACCTGCCTCAGGAGCAGCAACCCCCCAACCCTCGGGGACATCAGTCCACACTTCTAAGCTGGGGAAGCCTCAAACTTCCCCGGCTCGAATAGCACGGAAAGGGTCCCTTGGGTCCCTTCCTTCCCAGGTTTCCGCCTCTGGGAAGGGCGACGTCAGCCAATGGAAGAAAAGCAGACCAGCGGCTGGTCGCAGGGCTTCCCGCTCCTCCTCCGTCCCGGAGACTGACTCGCTGGAGCCCTCCCAGCCAATGAAACCCAAGGACCAGAGAGACAAGACGAAGAAGAAGACCTCTAAGGCCAAGGACCACGCGGTGGCATCCACCCCACTGCTCCCTACAGGCGCTGCGTCCGAGGATAAGGTGGAGATCCGGGCGTCCGCTGAGGACCTGGATCTCGCCGGACCCTCAGACACCATGGAAGCAGATTGTACTGGTCCTCCATCGGTGGGAGCAGGTGACCCAGTGGCGTGATCTGCTTCCTCGATCCCATCACGCCTTTTTCGGACATGGACAAAGCGATACTCCAGTGGAACTGCAGCGCTTTTTTCCACCACCTTGCTGAGCTTCGCCAACTCATCAGCAGTCACCCTTTCCTCTGCATTGCCCTACAGGAAACTTGGTTTCCGGCAATGCGGACCCCTGCCCTACGTGGGTATCGGGGTTATTACAAGAATCGGACAGCTTATGAGAGGGTATCTGGTGGAGTCTGCGTCTACATCCTTAACTCTGTCTACAGCGAATGTGTACCTCTTCACACACCTTTAGAGGCTGTCGCTGTAAGGATGTGGACGCCTCAGCCTATTACTGTCTGCAGTTTGTATCTTCCGCCAGATGGTGATGTCTCACGTCATGTGTTGGCTGCATTGATAGCACAACTGCCTCCTCCTTTTGTGTTATGTCATGTGTTGGCTGCATTGATAGCACAACTGCCTCCTCCTTTTGTGTTACTGGGCGACTTTAACGCCCATAACCCCCTGTGGGGTAGCACCGCGATTACTGGCCGGGGTAGAGATGTCGAGACTCTTCTCTCGCAGCTTGACCTCTGCCTCTTAAACACGGGAGAGCCGACACATTTCAGCGTAGTCCATGGCACATTTTCGGCCATCGACCTTTCTATCTGCAGCCCCGGACTTTCACCATCCATCCACTGGAGTGTCCATGACGACTTATGTGGTAGTGACCATTTCCCCATCTTTCTGTCACTACAACAGCGTCACTCTTCTGAACGCCCCTCCAGATGGGCTCTGAATAAGGCTGATTGGGGCTTGTTCTCCTCTCTCGCCACTATCGCACCTCCTTCCCCTGACACCATTGATGCGGTGGTTCAGTCGGTCACCACCGGCATCGTTTCTGCGGCGGCATCTGCAATTCCCTGTTCATCCGGGTCCCCTCGGCGGAGGACTGTGCCTTGGTGGGCGCCCGAGATCGCAGAGGCGATTAGAGATCGCCGGCGGGCTCTTCAACGTCATAAGCGGCACCCGTCCTTGGAGAACCTCATCGTTTTTAAACAGCTCCGTGCCCGTGCCCGACGCCTTATTCGCCAAGTGAAGCAGGAGTGCTGGGAACGGTATGTTTCCACCATTGGCATCCGTACCTCTGCATCGCAGGTTTGGGCTAAGATTAGGCGACTCCATGGCTATCGGCCGCCTGTCTCTGTCCCTGGGCTTTCGCTGAATGGAGTGGTGTGTACTGACTCCGACACGATTGCGGACCAGTTAGCAGCGCATTTTGCTCAGTGTTCCGCATCTACAAATTACCCACTGGCCATCCGCTCCCGGAAAGAGCGGTTGGAAAGTTGGAGGCTTTCCTATCACACGCGCCACGCGGAGTCGTACAATGCTCCTTTCAGCGACTGGGAATTCCAGAGTGCACTATCTGCTTGCCCTGATACGGCTCCTGGGCCAGACCGCATCCACAGCCAGATGCTGAAACACCTCTCTGTGAATTGCCAGCGACGCCTCCTAGATGTTTTCAACCGCATCTGGGTAGAGGGTGTGTTCCCGTCTTAATGGCGAGAAAGCATCGTCCTCCCCGTGTTGAAACCTGGCAAGAACCCGCTGGAGGTGGACAGCTACCGCCCCATAAGCCTCACCAACGTTCTTTGCAAGTTGCTAGAACGTATGGTGAGCCGGAGGTTGAGTTGGCTCCTTGAGTCTCGAGGCCTTCTGGCTCCGTCTCAGGGTGGGTTCCGTAAAGGCCGCTCTGCCGTTGATAATCTGGTCTCCCTAGAGTCTGCCGTCCGTACAGTCTTTGCACGCCGCCAACATCGTGTTGCTGTCTTCTTCGACATGCGGAAGGCGTACGATACGACTTGGCGATATCACATCCTGGCCACACTTCATGGGTGGGGTCTTAGGGGCCCGCTCCCGATTTTTATTCAGAATTTTCTGTCGTCTCGTTCCTTCCGCGTGCAAGTTGCTGCGTCCCATAGTTCCTCCCGGGTCCAGGAGAACGGGGTCCCACAGGGGTCTGTCCTCAGTGTCTCCCCGTTTTTAATTGCGATCAATGGGCTCGCTGAGGCGGTGGGATCGTCCGTCGCAGCTTCGTTGTATGCAGACGACTTCTGCCTCTACTACAGCTCCGCTGGCATTGCAGTTGCTGAGCGCCAGCTGCAGGGCGCTATCCGCAAGGCGCAGTCGTGGGCTGTAGCGCACGGCTTCCAGTTTTCGGCCGCTAAGACCTGCGTTATGCATTTCTGCCGGCGTCGCACGGTTCACCCTGAGCCACGCCTTTACCTTGACGGTGAACCTCTTGCTGTGGTAGAGACGCATCGGTTCTTGGGACTGGTATTTGATGCCCTGTTGACTTGGCTGCCTCATATTAGGCAGCTTAAACAAACATGCTGGTGGCATTTAAACGCTCTCCGTTGCCTTAGCCACACCGGATGGGGTGCCGATCGGTCCACCCTTCTCCGGCTGTATCAAGCGCTGATCCAGTCCCGCCTTGATTATGGGTGTGTGGCTTATGGTTCGGCATCGCCATCAGCGTTGCAATTGCTGGATCCCATCCTTCACTGCGGGATCCGACTTGCCACAGGAGCATTTCGGACAAGCCCTGTTGACAGCTTACTTGTGGAGGCTGGTGTTCCTCCATTGCGGATCCGGCGCGACCGACTTCTGGCCGCTTATGCTGCCCACGTTTGTAGCTTGCCAGGGCATCCCAGCTACCGTCTCCTGTTCCCGCACTCGATCGTCCATCTTCCAGACAGGCGGCCCCGGTCAGGGTGTACGATCGCGGTTCGCATCCGGGCTCTACTGTGTGGGATTGAGTTTTTTCCTCTCCCGCCTGTTTTCCGGGCCAATCTCCGTCTGCCCCCTTGGTGTGTGCGCCGACCATGCATTCGGCTGGATTTGGCACAGGGTCCGAAAGACTCGGTCCCTCCTCCGGCCCTCCGCCGCCACTTTGTTTCTCTCCTTGCCGAGTATCCCGGATCTGCCGTGGCCTATACCGACGGTTCGATGGTCTCTGGTCGCACTGGTTACGCTCTTACTCTAGAGGATCATTGTGAGCAGCGGTCGCTGGCACCCGGGAACAGTGTATACACTGCCTAGTTGGTTGCCATCTATCGCGCCCTAGAGTTTATCCGCTCCCGCTCAGGTGAGTCCTTTGTCATCTGTAGTGCCTCCCTGAGTGGTTTACGAGCTCTTGACCAGTGCTTTCCTCGTTCCCGTCTGGTGATGGCCATCCACGAGTCGCTTCATGCTCTTGCCCGTTGCGGCCGCTCCGTGGTCTTTGTTTGGACCCCAGGTCATGTCGGCATCCCGGGCAATGAGCAGGTTGACACGCTGGCTAAACAGGCAGTGAGTTCACCGGCTCTGGAACTCGGCCTTATGGAGTGTGATCTCCTGTCGCTTTTGCGCCAGAAAGTGCTTGGTGCCTGGGGTGACGAGTGGCGCACCCTGCCCACGCCCAACAAACTTCGGGCGGTGAAGGAGACGACCGGTGTGTGGCGCTCCTCCATGCGGGCCTCTCGGAAGGACTCTGTCGTCCTCTGCCGGCTGCGCGTTGGCCACACGTGGCTGACGCACGGCCATTTGTTGCGCCGGGAGGACCCACCGCTATGTCGCTGCGGGGCAGCTCTGACGGAGGTCCACATTTTGGTGGACTGCCCGCTTTTAACAGGACTCAGGCAGACGTTTGCACTGCCTGATACCCTCCCTGCCCTTTAATGTGATGACGTTGCTATGGCGGACATCGTGTTGAGTTTTATTCGGGCAGGGGGTTTTTATCGTATGATTTGAGTGCTTGTCCTTTTATTTCCTGTATTGACTTGGGCCTTTGGCCTGTGGTTTTAAACTGTGGGTTTTAATGTCATTTGGTGGTTGGCTTTTCCTTATTTTCATGGTCGGCCAACCACCTTCACACTCGGTGTGATTTTAGTTCCGTTTGTCTGGTCTTTGTCTGTCTTTCTTGTATTGTGTCGTCCCTTGTCTCAGTTCTCCATTTTTAACGACTGACAGTTTTTATTTCGTGTGATTTTATTGTGGAACAAGGGACCGATGACCTTAGCAGTCTGGTCCCTTCAATCCCACACCCAACCTAACCCTCAGAGGAACCGAGAAAATTCCGGTCCTATGTAAAATCACTAAGCAGGCTTCCATCCAGTTCCTTGTTTACCAGTCTGGTGTGACAGTTGAAGACAGAAAAACAAAAGCCGAAGCTTTAAATTTCATATTCAAGAAATTGTTCATTGGACAGACTCCCGTATGGATGACACAGTAATAAGCATCCCTGGCATAGAGAAAAAAAACTGAAAGATTTGGCAGTAGATATGTCACCGGATTCAGATGAGTTCCCAGTTCACTTTTTCAAAGAGTACTCTACAGCGTTGGACTTTTACCTAACTTGGATTTATCGTGAATCTCTTGCCCAGCACAAGTGACTCCTGTATATAAGAAGAGTAAAAAAAAGGACCCGTAGGATTACAGACATAACTTTGGTTTGGTGCAGAATCCTTGAGCATATTCTCAGATCGAAAAAAATAAATTTTCTTGAGACCAAGAATGAATTTTAGAAAAGTGTGGCTAATGCAAAATTCAACTTGCCTTTTTCTCACATGATTTATTGTGAGCTATGGATGGAGTGCAATAGGCAGATCCCATATTTCTAGATTTCTATGAAGCATTTGACATGGTGCTCCATTGCAGGCTGTTAATGAAGGTAGGAGCATGTGGAATAGGCTCACAGATATGTGAGTATCTCGAAGACTTTCTAAGTCATAGAAGCCCGTGTGTTGCCTTCAAGGGGGAGTGTTCATTAGAGACAAGGGTATGATCAGGAATGCCCCAGGGAAGTATGATAGGACTGCTGTTTTTCTCTATATACATAAATTATTTTATGGCCAGGATGGGTAGCAGTCTAGTTATTTGCTGAGGATGCTGTGGTGTAGGGGATAAGGTGTCAAAGTTGAGTGACTGCAGGAGAGTACAGGATGACTTGGACAAAATTTCTAGTTGGTGAGATGAGTGGTGGTTAGCTCTAAATCTAGAAAAGTGGTAGGTAACACAGATGAGTAGGAAAAACAGACGTGCTATGTTTGGATACCGTATTAGTTGTGTCCTGCTTGATACAGCCATGTCATTTAAATATCTGGTCATAACAGTGCAAAGCGGTATGAAATAGAATGATCATATGAGGACTGTGATAGGGAGTGGAATGGTCAGCTTTGATTTATTCGGAAAATTTTTGGAAAGTGTTGTTCATCTGTAAAGAAGACTCCATATAGGATGCTGGTGTGACCTATTCTTGAGTATACTGGAGTGTTTGGAATCCATGCCATGTCGGGTTAAAAGAAAACATCTAAGTGATTCAGAGGCGGGCTGCTAGACTTGTAACTGGTAGGTTCGAACAACTCGTAAGTGTCACAGAGGTGCTTTGGGAACTCAAATTAAAACCCCTAAAGGGAAGACAATATTCTTTTTGAGGAGCACTAGTGAGAAAATTTAGAGAACCAGCATTTGAAACTGACTGTCGAACGATTCTACTGCCACCAACATACGTTGCCCGTAAGGACCATGAAGATAAGATACGAGAAATTAGGGCTCATACAGAAGCATCTAGACCATTTTTCCCTCGTTCTGTCTGTGAGTGGAAGAGGAAAGGAAGTGACTAGTAGTAGTAGTAGTAGTAGTAGTAGTAGTAGTAGTAGTAGCAGTAGCAGTAGCAGTACAGGGTACCCTGTGCCACGCACCATTTGGTGGGTTTTGGAGTACCCATGTAGATGTATACTTTCCTCTACCTTCTCACCTGCAGATCATGTTTGTAACATGTACTCTCTCATAAGAATCTTTGCTTCTGGCATTTGTTCTAAATGCATGTGCCTCCTTGTCTATTTCTCACAAACTGCAACTAACCATATGACTATAATATGAACAGGGTGTATCTGTGGATCTGATATTTTCTCAGCATTCTATGAAGTAGTAGCTTTATGCCCATGAAACTTAGGTTTTGGAAAATCAAAGATGATGCAAGTCAGTGTTGTCACCCCTTGCCTGTTTTCTCCAATTCAAGCAAAACAACTGAATTTAGTATTCTAATTGTTAGCATTCAGTATCAGATCTCTTACAAATGCAAAATAATAGAACTTACTTTTTGTTACAGGTAGCCTTTATTGAAAACAAAGAAAAGATAAGAAAATATCTAAATGAAAAGGAATTGAAGAGAGTTAAATCATTCAAAAAGGTAGGTAAAGTTTTCATAATGTACTGCATTAATAGGGCTATTGTTGCATTTACTTGATTTGAATCATTTTGTACAGTGGAAAGGGACATATCATTTTCTAAAGTGGTATGGGAGGTACTGCCCACATCTCACCTCTCCACCGTCCCACTCATTCCAATATCCCCCCCCCTCCCTCCATGTCTCCCTCCCTCCCTCCTTCTCCCTTCCACACTCGGCCCCTTCCCACCTTCTCTCTCCCTCCCCCCTCCCTCCCTCCCTCCCTCCCACGCACCCTCACCCTCCTATTCCTTCTCAACATTTGAGTCTCACAGAATTCTGTGCTCACATTGTAAGGAAGTACTCTGATTCATTCTTTTCTGCCTACTGATTTATGGCTGCTGCTTTAAATATGTTGTCAGTAAATTACACTTTCGAGGGGCATGAGTAGGGAGATGGGATGCACCACAAAGGAATGATTCAAATAAAGCTGCTCCTTTGTAGTTGGTGGGACATTGTAAGTAAATGAGCTTCCTAGATCTCTTAGAATAACTGGACGACAGAGAAAAAAATTACTTATTTGAAATGAACATGAAAAAATTTCACTAGGTTCATATACACTAAACTCTCATTAATCCGACCCACGTCAGCTTCTAGTTGCTCAAGAATAAGTGACACAAACAACAATGAATTACCATGTGCGACAGTGTTAAACTGTGCTCTACATATTTGTAGTTGTGGCTTTCTTTGCCGCTTAGGGTCATGGTTTTTAAAAGGAAACACATTGCGGTAACCTGAAGCAGAAACTTGAAATTATATTTATGTTGAACCTACATTCTCGGCAGAAAGCTTTTGCTGCTCAGTATACTGTTGGACGAGCAACTATCTATGAGATCAAAAAGAAAGGTGGTGATGCTTGACAGTTTGCAACCCAAATGGAGAGCAAGATAAAAATGCAAGGTTATGTGAAAGAGTGAGAATGAAGAAATGAGATAGCTGTTTGTAGATGGTTCATACACCAATGAGGTAAAGGAATTTGTGTCAGTAGCATGGTAATAAAGGAAAAAGAAGTTGCATTTAGGAACAACTTTGCTGCAGTATCTTGTTTGCAGCAAGCGAGAGTTGGCTATCAAACTAGAAAAATGACATGGAATGCTGACAGTCGTCGAGGAAAGTCGCTTGGCTAAAGCAAAAGATATACAAGTATTTGTTAACAACATATGGCAGGTAATAGAAAAAGATGATTTAACTACTGATGCCTTGTACAGTGCTGGTGAAACTGACCTCTTCCTTAAGGAAAACAAGAAATTAGCTGTTAAGTACGGAAAGGAAGCTCATAGGTACAAACAACAGAAGCAGCCCATAAAATTAGTGGCATATTGTAATGCAAATGGGTATCATAAACAACCCACTCAGTGACTGGGAATTCCCAACATCCCACCCCGCAGTGTCAGGGGCTAGAATGGATTCATGACCACTGCTTATCTGTCTGAAGAGGCAACTCATGGAAGTTTTTTTTTTTTTTTTCTCTCCAATTTTATGACTGTCGTGTCTCAGTCCACACCTCACATGATGACACGGTATCGCATGACACCACCTGACCCTGTTCATATTCCAGCCACAGTCTTAGCAGGATAAGGATAAGCAGAAAGATAATATTCTTTCTGAGGCTTCAGATGTTATGCTCCCCAGCTGTGCAGTGGTCCAACCTATGAACATGGACAATGGATCACACAGTCGTGTGGACCATGACATGGTTGCGAAGTAATCATACCCTTCTTTTCCATTCATCACTTTCTCAGACCTGACTCAAACACTCCTTCAATGGTTCAATGGAACTGTAATGGCTACTTACTCGGTAACTGGCGTAGCACTTCAGGAACCCCATACACTCTGATATTTTCAGTGAGCAGTTGCCCTTACGACTGCACTAGAGGCCATGGCCGTTAATGTCTAACTCTCAGTTCGAATGACAATAATCATGTTTATCTACCCCCCAGACAGACCTTTACCTTATCACAAGCTGTTAGAGTTAGTGGCACAGCTCCCTGGCCACTTCCTTTTATTTTGGGACTTCAATGACCATAATCCACTGTTAGATGGTGACACTATGTCTCACAGAGGCTGAGTACTAAAACTCTTCCTTTCAGAATTGGACTTATGTATACTCAATAAGGGAGCTGTAACCCATTTCATTGTGGCCCACAGAACATTTTCAGCTTTTGATCTCACTGTTTGCAGCTCGAGTATCTTACTCCTGATTCAGTGGCGAGCCCTAGGCGATTTTTGTGACATTTTTCCTAATGCTCTCTCCCTTTCCACTCACAGACATCTAGAATATGCCCCATGTTGGTCGCTTTGGAAAGCTGATTGGTAGGCTTTCTCCTCTGCGGCCACTTTTGCAGCCAGTTGTGTGTCAGATATTGACAAACTGGTGCAGAATACTATTGATACTATTACTCATGCTGCAGCAGCAATGATACCCTACTCCTCCGGCTCATCTTGATGACGGCCAATACCAGGGTGGTCTGAAGATATAGCCACAGCTATCAGGGAATGCCACAGTGTGCTTCAAAGGCACAAGTGATATAGTGGATAATTTAATAGCATTAAAAATATTTTGGACAAAAGTGCGGTTTTTATAAAGAAAAGGAATCAGGAGTGTTGGTAGCAATATGTTGCAACCATGCGATCCTACACCCCATAGTCCCAAGTATGGGCAAAACTGCCACATTTGCAGCCATCCACCACCCACAGCAGTTTCTAGCGTTCTTGTCAGTGGTCACATCTACACTGATCCCGCGGTACTTGCGGCTTTTTTTGTGGCACACCTCGCTGAAGTGTCCGCTTACAGTGATCACCATCCTCATTTCTTGACCCAGAAACACGTCATTCAGTGATGCCCAATATCTTTCCATGCATACGACTCTCTATCATATAATGTGCCTTTTAGTGATTGGGAGCCTCGCAGCACTTGGACAGAGAGCCAAGAATGGTCCCTGGACCTGACAAAATCCATAACCAAATGCTCAAACATTTTCGTGCCGACAGTTGGAATGTATCCTCAGGCTTCTTAATTGCGATTGGTGAGAGTGGCAGGAAGGTATTATTATTCCTGTCCTGAAACCAGGAATAGACCCACCTGTGCAGACCTTGGCCTACGTAAATTGGGTGTTTACAAAATTGCCGCAAATCATATATAGGGCAAACATGAACTGTGCAGGAACGCATTGTGGAACTCCAACGGCATACTTGCCTTCTCCAACTCACCAAGTCCGCAATCGCCGAACATTGTATTTCCACAGACCATTCCATGAATTACGACGACACAAAAATTTTGGCCCATACAGTAAACTTTTGAAGCTCGATTATCAATGAATTGTCTGACACTGAGACTCTCATCAAGCGAGACAGCAGTTATCAGCTAAACCCTGCTTGATATCCTGTTATAGAGAATCTTCGTAGTCGACGTAGTTATCTGCATAAAGATGAAAATCAACCTGATATTGATACTCCAAGCTTTCACCGTGGAGGGCGCGAGGCACAGCGCACGAAGTTGTTATGAACGCACATGCTGAGCAGCGAATGTGCAATGTCATCCGAGTATGGCTTTAAATAGCAGAGCTGAGCACGTACTCGCCAGTACTACTACAGTGGTAATCACCTGAAGATGGCCAGAAGACTCCGCGCCGAAATATCATGGCAAGACGTTTCTGATATCCGGCAGTTCTCCTGTTTTTTTATGGAACTTAGACCCACTTATTTAACTACCAGCCAATCTTTCTGACAAATGGGCTGTTAAGCTATTCGAACGAATGGTCAACCACCGTCTTTGTTGGTGCCTTGAAGCTGGAGGGCGTACATCAAGAATCCAAAGTGGCTTTTGGGCTTTCAGGGCCCACCATAGAATTTCCGGTTCATTTGGAATCCGCAGTGCACAATGCTTTCGCGCATTGCCAACATCTGATTGCTGTGTACTTTAACCTACAGAAGGTGTATGATACCAGCAGGTGACGTCACATCCTGCATGAGTGGGGTTTCTGGGGAAATTTACCCATTTTTTTGCAGAATTTCCTATCTCTCAGGTTTTTTCGGGTTTGGACAGGTTCGACTTTCAACTGCCAATATATACAGGAAACTGGAGTCCCTGAGAGATTGGTTCTGAACGTAGCACTGTTTGCTATTGCCATCAATGGTATCGTAAATGCAGTGGTCCCCACAGTCTCTCCGTCACTGTACGTGGAAGATCTTTGCCTGTACTTTGTCTCTGCATCACTACTCATTGCTGAGTATCAACTTCAGTGGCTGTCTGGTGAGTCCATGACTGGGCCTTGAATCACAGCTATCAGTTTTCTCCTGCAAAATCACGAGTTGCGCATTTTTATCGACTCCAGATTGTGCACCTGCAGCCAGAAATTTATCTTGGTGACCAGTTACTTGAAGTCGTTGAAACTTTCCAATTCTTAGGTATTTTATTTGACCAAAAGCTAACTTGGCTCCCCCATATCTGCTGGCTCAAGGAAACTTGCAAAAAGAAGCTGGATGCTCTCTGTTTTCTTAGCCTCTCTTCCTAGGGCGTGGACCTTACAGTTGTTCTGAGATTTTACAAAGTGCTGATTTTTCCCCGTTTGGACTATTGATCCACTGCCTATGGGTCGGCAGCACTAAAGACACAGGATCAACTTGACTTTGGGATACCAGGCACGGACTTACAATTACAACTTCAATGCAATATTTTGAGGTTCTGGGTATTGGAATATCAGGCTACAATGACCCAAAACATGTTGAAAGTGATTACAGGGCCCACTAAGTTGTGGTATACATCTTTCCAGGCATCTTGGAAAGATTCCATTGTGTTGTGCCAACTGCACATTGGCCATACAACTCACCTACAAGTTCCTTCTATGTCAGGAGGATCCTTCTCACTGCAGCTGCGGTAGTCTATCGATGATAATGCATGCTGTTTGTTGTTGGGTGCACCCTGCTGGCCAATCTGCAGTACACTCTCAGCTTGCCTACCTCACTATCTCAGATGCTTGCAGATGATGTGACAGCCAGTACCAAAGTGTTGCATGTCCTGAGATAGAGTGGATTTTACTTTAACCTATAATACTCTTCTGGTTGTGTGGGCAAGAGCTTTCCAGTGTGGCAGGTATCTCCAAGCAACCTGACGTTACTATCTTCCCCTGTCACCTTGTTATGCCTATTTGAGCAGCCAACAGCCAAGTTGCTTCCCCCCCAACCTCCCCAGGATAAGAAGGGACTGATGACCCAGTAGTTTAGTCCCTTTAAACACATAGTAATTGTCATCATCGAAAAATTTGTACCAGCTTCAACATAATAGCTGAAGAAGAAAAAGCTTCCACTGAAAGATATCCGTTAAACTGACAATGGTCCTAGTCATCCTTCCAGTGTGACTCTTTAGAGTTCAGTGGTATACAAGCACTCTTTCTTCCACCCATGTGACAGCCCCAATGTAGCCTGTGTACCAGGGAATTTTGGAATCAATTAAATGTCATTATTGACATGCACTTCTTGTCTCGTTGTTGAATGAATGTGAAAATGACTCTACTGAGGCTATGTTGAAGGTGTGGAAAGCAACCAATGTATGTGACATTTTCCCAAACAGCAGAAGCATGAGATAAAATGGAGAAACTACCATAATGAAGTGATGGAGAAAAGTTCACACTTTTCCATCCATTCACACACATTGGAGAGAATGCGCTAATCAATTAGGAATCATCAGTTGCTGCCAGATTGCACATTGATGTGTTCCAGAAGCTTCCAGGATGAGGAGTAATTGTGAAGGCGATGTTGCAAAGTGGCTGAATGAGTAAAACAGTGAGATAGACCAAATTTTAGCATATGAAGAAATAACTAAGAGGTGCAGGAAAGTAAGAATGAAATGATGAAGAGGACATAGGAGGAGAGTGCGCGAAGATTTCTCACGCTGCTAGTACATTACATAACCACCATGTATGTGCAGTACTGATGTTAATGCTTTTAAAACAGTTGTGTGATAAAGAATGCCACCATCACATACTGTCATTGCAACTACTAAAAATTCGGGACATGTTTCATTGTGAGTTATACTACTGTATATATACATTCTCAAGGACTAAGTGTCCTATGAAAATGAATGTTTCTGTGAATTTAATACAGAATAGTCCCTGTGGGTTTAAACTAAATTTTAAACACACTCAATAATTTAGAACTTTTGCTAATCTGGCACCCATTTGTGCAGGGAATGGCCAGATTAGCGAGTGTCTAGTGTATTCTTCTTCTTGTGGCCAGATAAAATATTGTTTTTGTACTGCAAAAGTACCCAAACAGGTACGGAGTGATCATGTAAGGTATTTAACCGCAGGCAAAGGTAGCAAAAGAATTTAAAGTATGAGACAGAGTGCAAGTTGCAATGTCTAAATCATAAAATTAAAGCTTGTAGCATTGGCATTTGGTACTACTTTTTACAATAAAGATGCTGTGAAGCTCTGTATTTATTCAATTTATTTCTTAATAGCTTTTTCTCCCCCATAGGCTAAGGAAAATAATGAGTTGCTGAGTGTGGTTGTTGCTACGATGATGAAGTTCTAGCAGAGGACACTGTCACATGTATTGAAGGTCATATATTCTGCAAAACCTGCTTGCAAAAGTAAGTACAGACTTGGTTAAGTTAGTTATAAAATGTATGTCTTTGTTTAAACCCTCTCCCACTATCACTACACATCCCTCCTCCATCCTTCTTCTTTTGCCTGAAACCCCCCCCCCCCCCCCAAAATCACTCAGTCATTCATTACCTCCCTTTCTTTCCTCTCTACACCAAGATCGCTCACATCCACTTCCCTTCCTAAGCCTTCCCCTCGCTGTCTTTTACCATCACTCCCCCCCCCTCTCTCTCTCTCTCTCTCTCTCTCTATGCCCCACCCCTCTCTCTATGCCCCACCCCTCTCTCTATGCCCCACCCCTCCCCCTCTCTCTCTCCTCTCTCTCTCTCTCTCTCTCTCTCTCTCTCTCTCTCCTCTCTCTCTCTCCCCCCCCCTCTCTCTCCTCCCCCCCTCTCCCCCCTCACACACACACACACAACACACACACACACACACACACACACACCATTTTGTCATCACTGTTTCCTTTGTTCTTTAAGCATCCATACTTCCATTCCACTGAAACATCATTTCCTTTGTTGTCATTCTGCAATTTTCCCTTACTTGCCTAACATAGTCCCTGTTAACCTGAGGGTCATGACCCCCCCCCCCCCCCCCCCCCCCCCCCAGGGGTTTGCAGAGTCTTGTTTGTGAGATTGCAGTCACAGGAGGAATCTGATAATGTATGTTTCATGACGATCTGGCGAGAGGTGACAGAGTGTCTATATAATTCTTCCAACATCTGCAGAACACAACTCTGGCAGCGAGTGTCAGTAATGAGGAGAACACTGAAAGTGCCGTAATCTAATTGCCCCAGCAGCTTGGTTCAGTGGAAGAGAAGTCAAAATAAATGAAAACTTGTCTTGGCTTATCAGAGAGACTAGACGACTAGACTTTTTCTGGGGAGGGGGGGACTATATATATAATCACACACACACTGGTCAAAGTTTCGAGATCTTTTCGAGGTACTTTATGTGCTTTTACCGTGCGTTAGCCATAGATGAAGTGGTTTTTCAGTGGTTGGTGTCCCAGTATCTTAATTTTGCGCAACGTGTTAAAAACCTGATTGTTGTTGTTGTTTTTTATTTATATATTCATCTCTGTAGAGGATTACAAAACAGGTGTTTTCCAGTGTATAGTAATATAAAGTTGTCATTCATCTACTAACTGTATTTCAGATGAGTGAATTGAGAGAGAGAGAGAGAGAGAGAGGAGAGAGAGAGAGAGAGAGAGAGAGAGAGAGAGAGAGTTATTTGAAATTGTTTTCGGTGAAATTCCCACAGTGCACCTTTGATTCATAATCAACCACAAGCAACAGTTTTCGAAAAAGCGATCCATTACGCATGTTTGCAGGGAAATTATTGCCAATGTGCAAAATCTACACCAACGTTAACACAGTTTCTTCCCAAGTGAGTTTAATGTGAAGAAAAGTCACTGTAGCAAATCTGTCTTTGCGTGGTGCTCATAGTGTTTGGAATACCTGTGTTTCGAATGGTTCTACAATCGACATCTTCTAATGCGAATGCACCAAATCTTCCTGAAGAATTAACATATGAATAAAATATGAGAATAAAATATCAGAATATGAGAATTTAAAATTTGTGTAACCCCCCAACATAAGAGACACACACACACACACACACACACACACACACACACACACACACACTCACACACACATTTTACATAATAAATTTGTGACACTTGTATTGAAACCCAGTTGTAATTTTACAACATCCTTGTGCCTCATAATTCGATATGAAACATTCATGTATTAACTTTCTGTGCAAATGTGTAGATTAATGAAAACATTAAAAATAATAATTGGATTTCAAACAGGGGGCACAGAATAAAGAAGTTGTGATGCTGATCACTGAACTCCCATTTAATCTGAGGGTATAGTGCAGTAAAAGGCACGTAAAGTATCTCAAAAAATCTGAAAAGTTTTGACTGCCAGTTTTTCAGAAATGGCTGAGTGTCTGTAGGTAAGCCAAGACACGTGTTTGACTTCTCTTCCAGTGAGCGAAGTTCCTGCGAAATTGAGCAATGATACGTGCTGTGTTCTCTTTGTAAGTACTGTACATATTGTATTCATGAGTTCACATTTAGGGGGTTTGCGGGGAGAGGACCAGGACCACATTTTTAACTTCCGCTGGGAACAGTGATGTGACAGTGTTTTGTGCAGTACTGACAACTTAGTTTTTGTGCCAATGATCTGCTGTTGTAAAATTATCACATGGAACTAAAACAACTGGTGAAAGTGCTTTTAAAAGATGATTACGTTGACATGTGATACAAAATGGCTTTAACACAACTCGTGTGCAAGTCTTTGCACCCTAGTTACTAGAATGCATTTCAGTTTAGTTATGTCATGTTCTGTAGACGATTTTCACAGTTATTTTACTGATAGGATGTGGAACAAGTCAGATACACACATGAGTAGTGCTAATATTAATGTTACTGAAATTTTACGTTCTACGCATGCAACTGGATATAGTGAGGTTTTTTTTCCATTCAAGATTAAAGGAGAGTCCATTTTCTGAGAACCAATTAATAATGTCTTTACATCCTAAACAATATCTTCAGCTGCTCTTTCTGGAATGGGATTTATTATAACACTCATGTCATCTGAAAAAAATACTAGTTCTTCTTGCTGAAAGTTAAGTGAGAGGTCACTCACATGAATGAGGAACAGCAAGGACCCAACATTGAACCCTGTGGGTCTCCGTGTGTGATAACTCCCCATTCACTAGAATTTACCACCCTTACAACATTATTTGTGTTATTCAGCACAACTTTTTGCTTTCTGTTTGTTAATTATGATTCAAACCAACTGTGTATATAGCCTTCAGTTCCATAAAACCTGAGTTTTTCTAAGAGTGTGACATGATCCACACAGTCAAATGCCTTGGGAAGATCACAGGAAATACCAACTGGTGATAATTTTTTATTTAGGGCTTGTACTATTTGATGGGTAAATGTGTAGATAACATTCTCAGTCAAATAATCCTTCCAAAATCTGAACTGTGGCATGCTGAGTAAATTACTTGTACTTAAATGGGAGACTACTCTTGAATACACAACTTATTCAAATATTTTAGAAAATGAAGTCAGCAGTGAGATTGGTCTACAATTATTTCAGTCACTCTTGTCCGCTTTCTTATAAAGAGGTTTGAGAATTGCGTATTTCAGTGTGTCTGGAAAAATTCCCTGTGCCAGTGAAGCATTACATATATCCCTAAGGTCTCCACTAATTAAATTAGAACACTTCAGAATTCTGTTAGAGACTCATCAACACCACATGAGCTCTTGTTTTTCAGTATATTTATAATTGGATGTTAGTGCTATTTCTAAAGGCCTAAAGTCCTGGCAATGACTCTTTTAATTTTTTTCCCCCCCAACTGAACCCTTTATCCCTGTTCTTGCTGCTACATTTAGAAAGTGATTGTTGAAAAGACTTGCAATTTTTGAATTATCACTCACTAAAACATCATCATTGAGCTTTATTCCTATGGTATGCAGTGCACTGTCAGGCTGCACCGTCTCCCTTTTGACAATATTCCATATAGTTTTAATCTTATTATCCACATTATTAATTTCTGTGAGAACACATAAGCTTTTCGACTTCTTAATGACTTTCCTTAAAATACTACAGTATCTTTTGTAGTAAGCAAGTAATGTCAGGTCCTGACTTATCTAGCCTGTCCATATATTTCCCTCTTCCTCTTAAACAAATCTTAATTCCGTTAGTAATCCAAGGCTTACTTGCCTTAATGGCTTTTTTGGATAATGTTTCACGAAAGCAACTCTCAAACATTGAGACAAATTTATAGTGGAATAAATTGAATTTGGCATCATCATCATTTTCTGTGTATACTTCATTCCATTCTACCTCTTCTAGGGTGCTCTCAAAACTGTGTACCCTGTTCGCACCAATAAACCTTCCTGCCTCGTATGAACCTGCCTGAAAGCTGTAAGGTGCTATATGTGTCATTTCCATTAACTGTGCATCATGATCAGATAGCCCATTAACAACTGGGTACACATTAACTGTTTCTGGACATTACAATCATCACCCAAGGAACCACCAGTCTTACACCATACATACACAGATTCTGAACTTTCAAGTTTACGACAAACACAACTTCTTATAACCAGTGGTTCATCACTAGACAGATAACTTTCTCCATAGGCTGAATTAGATTGGTGTACAATATTAAATGTCTTCCACGCAATTACATCACGAGTTGGAAAGGAATCCAAAGAACTCTTCTTAGCATCACTAGATCGAACAAAGGCAATAGTAATCCATCCATTACCCGTTCCTTGCACAGACATAGCCAAACTAAATCTTGCAACAAAACCTATCCACCTGTGGGCACCAGAAAGTATAGAAGCCTCGTCGGTGGATTTTGGAGAAAGATTGATACTGTGTATGAAAATGTTATCGATAAATGACCTACTCTCCTGCTGCACACGAGTTGGAAAATTTACAATAGATACTAGATTGAAACAACCAAACAAAGATTCTAGCTCATTTTTCCTGTCTGTATCTTTTAAGAAATCTACATTAACATCACTACAAACCACTAAGTCCTCCTTATTGTCTGACAGGTAGCTCAGTAATGCCTCTAGATTTTTCATGAATAGCTGAAGGTTACGTTGAGGGGATCTGTAGATTGTTACAATTTTTATAGAAGTATATTGCAGTAGCAACTCACAAGCACATACTTCAAGGATATGATCTACACAAAATCTATTTGTTTCAATATTTTTGACTTTGTGTCCAGTTTTTATATAAGTAGCAACTCCTCCTTTTTCCATGTTGACTCTACATGAATAAGATGCTGATCTGTAATCCCTTAAATTTAACTTCTCCATCCCTGCGGTTACGTGGTGTTCAGAGAGACACAAAACATCTATACCTTCAGAATTTACCCCATTTTCTAGGCACACAAGAAGCTCATCTGTCTTATTTTCTGATCCTCTAATGTTCTGATGAAACGCACAAATTTTATTTCTTTGGATACTGTCAAACAGGGTGATTTTGGACGGTTTTGTCGTTATTTTGATTGTAACTTTAATATACATTGTTAGATTAAATTGATTGTTATGGAAGTGGTATGGTATATGTGTAACATTCAAAATATCCTAGAACCAGAAAGTGTATGTGTAGGTATATTGCCGGCCAGAGTGGCCGAGCGGTTCCTGGTGCTTCAGTCTAAAACAGCGCGAACGCTACGGTCGCAGTTTCAAATCCTGCCTCAGGCATGGATGTGTGTGATGTCCTTAGGTTTAAGTAGTTCTAAGTTCTAGGGGACTGATGACCTAAGATGTTAAGTCTCATAGTGCTCAGAGCCATTTGAACCATTTTTGTAGGTATATTTATCTGAGGCAGTTAAGTATCCGAAGTCCCACATAGATTGGGGTGATTTTGGACACATGTGTTTTTTATATCTCTGTCTGAAGTTGCAGTTTATAGAGGACGAATTTGGACAGTTACTGTTTTTTTAATTCTGCGTGCTTTTTATTTGATTTTGGTTACATTTTACAAATTTTAAGGTAGCCCTTTGTTACAAATAAGTGATATGGAATGATATAATGAATTTTGTATATTACAGATAAGTTCTGCATGAGCTCATTTAATATTTTCGCTTAAGCGAACAGAAAGATCTTCTGACTGTCTTTCAGGGAATAAATGCACCTGTTCTTCTCCTGGCAAGTTATTACGAAATTGCTTATCTTTTCAAAGATTTATCAAGTTAGCCTTTAACTAAATATCTAATATCCAATTTAGTGACAGGAAATCCCCAATGTGCAGCCCTCAAGATACCTTACTTCAGCATTTCTTCTTCTTCTTCTTCTTCTTCTTCTTCTTCTTTATTTAGCACTGGCTGTCCTACCATTTTTTCTCCCCCCGCCCTCCCTCCCTTTCTCCCAGATGTGCTTTCTCCACTTTATTTTGTAGGGTTGATTTAGGTATACCATACAAATCTCACGCTTTACTGTCTGATAATTTACTACTTTGAATATCGCGAACAGCTTTACCTCCTGCTGTTATTCATTCTTGGCATTGTCCGAAATCACCCCACACAGTACACAGTTTTACAAAAAGCGTCATTATTTTATAACCTTGCACAAGAAACTCGAGAAACTTGTACAGAAATTGTCTCAATCCTGATAGCTACTGAGCGCATCAACAATTACAATAACTTCCCACTTGGCACAACAATAGGAAGTTTCCACTTTACGATAATGCATGGACTTTTAACACTGAGATTGTTTGTCAATTATTCCTCTCCCAGGCTGTGGCTAAGCCATGTCACTGCAATATCCTTTCTTTCAAGAGTGCTAGTCCTGCAAGGTTCGCAGGAGAGCTTTTGTAAAGTTTGGAAGGTAGAAGACGAGGTACTGGCGGAAGTGAAGCTATGAGGACGGGGCGTGAGTCGTGCTGGGGTAGCTCAGTTGGTGGAGGACTTGCCTACGAAAGGCAAAGGTCCCAAGTTCGAGTCTCGGTCCGGCACACAGTTTTCATCTGCCAGGAAGTTTCATATCAGCGCACACTCCGCAGCAGAGTGAAAATCTCATGCTGAAGTAACTCTTTGTTTCTATGCAGTGGCAAAGAGCAAAT
Source organism: Schistocerca gregaria (assembly GCF_023897955.1). NCBI lineage: Eukaryota > Metazoa > Arthropoda > Insecta > Orthoptera > Acrididae > Schistocerca > Schistocerca gregaria. The sequence continues at coordinate 968,280,905 of NC_064920.1, read as the reverse complement.
AAACCACACTGTTGGAATTCGACCTGGTGTCCAAAATCACCCCGTTTGACGGTACTGCTATAGACATCGTGGCACTATTCTGTTTTAATCTCTTTGAATACTCTGTCTGTAACCTGACTCTAACCTAAAAAATGTGTCCCTCTGACTCCAGTAATCACAGGTATTTTGTCTTGTGTACAAGTGGCCCCTTTTACATTTTAACATACGGTAACAGTGTTTTGAAGCAAACAATAGATGACTAGAATTGGCAGCAGTGAGAGAAGGCGTAAAGTAGAGCAGTCTTTCCCAAGTGGATCTAGGATGCTTGACTTGATCAGGATTCCGTCAAAATCATCATTGCTTGTCACCTGGTTTGAATCACTGTTATTTTGATAGTGCTTTATAAAAGAGTTGAAAATATCTTCTAAAAAAACCTAGTACAATAATTTGTAACAAAGAATACCAAATATTTGTGATTAAAGAGAAATGTTCTCTTCTTCTGAAACTGGATAAAAGTAAATGAAACAGCCAGCTCAGTGCCTGTCTGAATACTAGGGGCGTATACAGAACCCTTGGAGTATGAGTCTTAGTCTCACTTTTCTAGGTTTTTTGTACTTTTATTTCACTGTGACGATCAGTGCCCTTTTCTTTACTTGTGTAGTATGGTAAATTTTCTTGGAGTGTACCATTGAAGGCAATGGACATAGTAAATACAACTAATTGTGTAACAGAAAAATCTCTGTATTTTTAAAGCTGAAAGAGCCTGTGATGGTTCACCTTCTTTATCTCTTCGTTGATTGTCCTTGGTTTTGATGTGCTTCATTGGCTGAAAAATGGAGTGTGGAAGTATAACACTGATTACTTTAAATGATGTAGCTGACAGGTGCACAGTTGCGTTTCACAATTCTATACTTTCACTGTTCACAACCCCCAATAATACACAGTTATATGGTCAGTGCACTATTGTTTAACTTTCGATAATCCTCATTAATAGGTTGCAGGCAAACCTCCACATACTGCTACAATAGTTTACCATTAAACATCTACAAGCAGTAAAACCTAACCACAAAGTTCACAGGTCTTGAAGAATAGAAAGATACGTATGGAGCAGACACTGTCATTTTTTTAACACATGGCCTAATTGTGTAACACTTATTTCACAGTTAAGTTGAAGCATTGTTGTTGTTCTAACCAACACAGGTTTCTTTTCTGAAACTTGGCCATGGACTGTCTCGTGACCAAAAACCGGGCCCTTATATATCCTCACAATAATAGGTGCTGAAACCACACATTGTTCGAAGTTAAATTTACAAAAATTACAATTAAAACTTAACTCATTCGATTAACTGAATACATCAAAAAATTGGTTCTTTTTTACAGCTTCTCCTACTACAAGAGTTAAGGCGAATTATTTGTTTAAATCATGAAATTAACATATATAGTTATGCAAACAATACTTCTGACAAAAGTGTTAATTCCTTTGGAATTAATCGAGGGCTGGCTTTGCTAACATGTTTTCGAATAGAGCCAAATATATACTTTAAGATTACAATTAGTACAGAATTTATATCTGTTTATAAGTCAACAATAGAATTTAAGTTATGAATCAATCACTGAGTTCACCCTAAAATGAAATTATTAACTATGAATAGTCAAAATAAATTAGGAAATCAATTACATACATAAAAGTAAGCACAAAATTAGATCTTGTTTTATATTCTTTCAAACTGAGGGCCAATCTTTCTCTTTTATGGAAATGCAGATTATAGTCACGTATGTCAAAAGTAATTAGGGAAGAGTGAACAAACTAATTTTAGGAGGCAGATGGCAAAACAACAGGGGAAGTAAAAATATCCCAGCTTGCATTGTCACAAGCCACATGAGATTTATAGAGTGTTCAGAATACCGTTATGCAGGAGCTATTTTATTTAACCTTACTAACTCTTGAATACCACTAAAATAAACTGAAACTGTTCTTCCAAAAAGTTATATAGGCCTACAGTTTGTTGTAATAAGTGACTGTGTTACAAATAAATGAAACTTTATAGTCAGTCTATCACTGTCTCCTCAAATGAAATGTCATTTTTTTTCAAAGTATATACACTCTGGTGCTCGGTCTCAACAGATACTTTTATAATCAATTGCCTGTAACTGTTAAGTTGTATTATTCTGTTATTAAAACTGTAGTAAAATCATCAGTAAGGTACTAATACAGCTAATAAATACTGTTGCAAAACTCTCATGATTTAAATTTGTTTACAGATACGCTGAAACCCAAATTGGAGATGGAAAAACTATCTTTACATGTTTAAGCAATTGTGATGCAGAGTTCAGTCTCAAGATGTTGCAGGTGATTGATCATTAATGCATGATTGAATAATATTACAGTGATTCAGACCTGTTCCTTAGTTAAAAGTCTAATAATTTTGCTTGTAGTTAATGCCACACAACCATTTCTTTGTTGAAATTATTTGAGATATGGCGAGATTGAGTAGTGTGTTTCCAATATGAGAGATCCTGTCTTTTGTTGTGTGAAACAGCTACCAACTTTGTCTATGATGTGAGTTCAAAAAGTAAGCTGACCTTAAATTTTTATAAAAAAAATTTATTTATTCGTCAATATTCATGTTGTAAGTAAGTAATCCCCCTCAGATAAAATTCACTTGTGCCAATGCTTTCCAATCATTGAAGCACTTCTGAAAAGCACTTTTTGGCACAGCCTTGAATACTTCCAGCAATGCAGGTTTTTATTTCCTCAGTCATTGAAACTTTCATCCTTTTATAGGTCTCTTCAGTTTTGGGATCAGGAAAAAGTCACAAGGGGCCAAATCTGGTGAGTCATGATTGTCAGGTTGGTTTTGGCCAAAAAAATCTCTCAGAAATAACGATGAATGGGAAGTTGCATTGTCGTGTTGCAAAAGCTATGAATTGCTTTTCCACAAATCCGCATGTTTTTTGCGTATTGCTTCTCACAAATGTTGCATAATGTCAAGGTAATACTCCTTACTGACCATACAACCTTGAGGCAGAAATTCATGATGCACAATGTCATGGTCATTTGAAGGGGGAGGGGGGGGGGGGGGGGGAAGTGAGCAAAACTCTGATATTTGAGCGAACTTGGCATGCTTTCTTGGTCTTGGCTGTCCGGGATGGTTCCATTGGTACAATTGGGATCTGGTTTCAGTGTCATAACTGTAAATCCATGTTTCGTCACCAGTTATGACCCTTTTGAGCAAATCAGGATCTCCATTGATGTCATTCAAGAGCTCCTGAGCGATACTTATGCAATGTTTCTTCTGATCAAAATTGAAACGTTTTGGAACAAAACATCACGAGCCCAAGGCATCCGAAAAAATTGCATGACACCAGCCGACCGATATGTCAACATCCTCAGCAACTTCCCTTAAGGTAATTCGACAATTTCCAAAACAATTTTTTTACAGCTTTGATGTTATGATTTGTTGTTGATGTGCTGGGGCTTCCAGAGTGAGATTGTACCACTTGTAAACTTTTTTTTTTTTTAGAGCTGACTCAATGTATGCCACTGTCAACATTTCAAGTTTTTTAGAGCGCTTGATTCCATTTGCCACACAAAGTTTGATGCAAATTCTTTGCTCTTTTTTTTATAATAATCGAAAATTGCGAAGCACACTAAAAGATGTCTATCCTGTCTGTCAAAAACAAATGAAGTATGCTGTACACTTGAAACTGTGAACATACGTTCATAGGTGTAAACACGCGCGCACACACACACACACACACACACACACACACACACACACACACACACACACAAAAGCAGACATATTTAAAGGCAAAGAGTCTTTGCCTTTAAATATGTCTGCTTGTGTCTGTGTATGTGCGGATGGATATATCTGTGTGTGTGTGTGTGTGTGTGTGTGTGTGTGTGTGTGTGTGCGCGAGTGTACACCTGTCCTTCTTTTCCCCCTAAGGGAAGTCTTTCCACTCCCGGGATTGGAATGACTCCTTACCCTCTCCCTTAAAACCCACATCCTTTCGTCTTTCCCTCTCCTTCCTGAAGAAGCAACCATCGGTTGCGTAAGCTAGTAATTCTGTGTGTGTGTTTGTGTGTTTTGTTCATTGTGCCTGTCTGCCGGCACTTTCCCGCTTGGTAAGTTTTGGAATCTTAAGCGCCAGTAGACAGGCACAATAAATAAAACACACACACACACACACACACACACACACACACACACACACACACACACACACACACAGAATTTCTAGCTTTCGCAACCGACGGTTGCGGTTGCTTCTTCAGGAAAGAGGGAAGGAGAGGGAAAGACGAAAGGATGGGTTTTAAGGGAGAGGGTAAGGAGTCATTCCAATCCCGGGAGCAGAAAGACTTACCTTAGGGGGAAAAAAGGACAGGTGTACACACACACACACACACACATATATCCATCCGCACATACACAGACACAAGCAGACATTTGTAAAGGCAAAGAGTTCGGGCAGAGATGTCAGTCAAGGCGGAAGTACAGAGGCAAAGAAGTTGTTGAAAGACAGGTGAGGTATGAGCGGCGGCAACTTGAAATTAGCAGAGGTTGAGGCTTGGCGGATTTCGAGAAGAGAGGATATACTGAAGGGCAAGTTCCCATCTCCGGAGTTCGGATAGGTTGGTGTTGGTTGGAAGTATCCAGATAACCCGGACGGTGTAACACTGCCAAGATGTGCTGGCCGTGCACCAAGGCATGTTTAGCCACAGGGTGATCCTCATTACCAACAAACACTGTCTGCCTGTCTACCGGCACTTTCCCGCTTGGTAAGTCTTGGAATCTTTGTTTTTTAATATATTTTTCCCATGTGGAAGTTTATATATTAAAAACAAAGATTCCAAGACTTACCAAGCGGGAAAGCGCCGGCAGACAGGCACAATGAACAAAACACACACACAGAATTACTAGCTTTCGCAACCGATGGTTGCTTCTTCAGGAATGAGGGAAGGAGAGGGAAAGACGAAAGGATGTGGGTTTTAAGGGAGAGGGTAAGGAGTCATTCCAATCCCGGGAGCGGAAAGACTTCCCTTAGGGGGAAAAAAAGGACAGGTGTACACACACACACACACACACACACACACACACACACACACACACACACACACACACACACACCCATTCGCACATACACAGACACAAGCAGACATATTTAAAGGCAAAGAGTAAGGGCAGAGATCTCGATTTGAAGTGGAATGATCAGTGGGAGAGTCCTTAGAAAATGTAGTCCATCAACAAAGGAGGTGGCTTACAAAACACTCGTTTGACCTATACTTGAGTATTGCTCATCAGTGTGGGATTCGTATCAGGTCGGGTTGACAGAGGAGATAGAGAAGATCCAAAGAAGACCGGCACGTTTTGTCACAGGGTCATTTGGTAAGCGTGATAGCGTTACGGAGATGTTGGCAAACTCAGGTGGCAGACTCTGCAAGAGAGGCACTGTGCATCACGGTGTAGCTTGATCGCCAGGTTTTGAGAGGGTGCGTTTCTGGATGAGGTATTGAATATATTGCTTCCCCCTACTTATACCTCCTGAGGAGATCACGAATGTAAAATTAGAGATATTTGAGCACCCATGGAGGCTTTCTGGCAATCTTTCTTCCTGCAAACCATACGAGACTGGAACAGGAAAGGGAGGTAATGGCAGTGGCACGTAGATAAATGTAGATGTAGATGTAGAAGTTGACCCAACGTCATCTGTAGTTAAGGCTGCAGTGGGCACAGGAGCAAGACTGAAGCCGTGGATCAGTGGAATTATGTTGACTGTAGAATGAGTCATGTTTTTTGGTTAACCATGTTGATGATACTTGTTCAGATAAACCATCATTCAAAACAGCAGCTGTTCAAAACTTGCATCTCACCATGGATCCAGGCCATTGAGGGCAGTATTATGCTGTGAGGGCGTTTGCCTGGGATTACATGGAACCTGTGCTAGTATAATCAAATGCACCATGACAACTGTAGGGCCCCTGGGGGCTCAGCATTGATTTGCTGGGTATGGGCTTGGCGACCTTGGGGTTCCTGAGCTGGGGACTGGTAAGCACCGCCAGTCCCGTCACCGTAAGCTCCGGGCATGCTTTGGCGACCACTGTGCGGCGCGGCGGTGGACCTTTGTGTCTCTGGGAATAGGGGTCTTGGCTTGACAGCCCAAATCATGAGGAAGGAATAAACATCTTTAAAAAAAACCTCAATCTCAAGGTGTGCTGCATGCTGATGAGATGCATGGCTGTGTTGAGATGGAACAGTCGTTAGCAGGCAACCTCTGGGGAACCTGCCTCACCTCGGTTGTATAAGGCTTACCTAGGCACACAGGGCTCTGTCTAGGTGGACTTTTAATTACCTAGCTGCTCGTGGGACCACGCTAGAGCCTTCAAAGTCTTCTTTGCTTCCTCCCAGCAGAAGGGTGGGCTGCAGGTGAGTTCCAACACTCAATCCAACAAGAGGGCACATATAGTCAATCCTCCTGACTCAGGAGCGAAATATGTATTGTGCCAAGTAACAGAACACAAACTGACAGTCAGAATGTGTTTTTAATCGTTAAAAGAAAAGAGGGCAACTTCGAGAGAGTTTACCCTTTCTGTATTCAAAAAGGGCTCAAAGACATTGCTGGCGGTTTGAAATTAGTGAAGCGATTGCGTAATGGGATGCTGTTGGTAGAAACCCCTAGTTCCCAGTACGCTAAGAATCTCCAGAATGCACACTCCCTTGGGGAATATACCATTGAAAATGAGCTGCACACCACCTTGAATTACAGCAAAGTTGTTGTGACATGCAGAGATCTGGTGGACATTCCCCAAGAGTAACTGAAAGATGAGTGGGCTCCAGCAGGAGTAGTTGACGTTGCAAAATATCGTGAAGAGGGTGGATGGGGTTCTTGTGAAGTCCGACTCCTTTATACTGACATTTAATAGCACAAAACTCCCTGAACATTTTAAGGCAGGTTTCCTTTGCTTAAGTGTGCGACCTTATGTACCCAACCCAATGCAGTGTTTCAAATGCCAAAACTTTGGGCATACTACTTTTGGATGTCGTGGAGAAGCTACTTGTGGCAAGTGTGGTCAGGCCACCCATGAAGGTGTCCATTGTTTGCCTCCAATGAAGTGTGTGAATTGCTCTGGGCCTCACCCCATCTGGAGGTGGGACTGCAGCGTGTATCTTGAAGAACGGATGATACAGGAGCTTAAACTATTAAGCGCATCCCCTATACTGAGGCAAAAAACCTCTATAAAGCAATGCTGCCCCCGTGTTTTGCTATCTCCTTCACTTCAGTTGTTAAACAGCCCGCGCGGAAAGCTGACACTGCTACACAAATGGAGACTGCTAATGTTGGCATTAATACCTGCGTGTGTCCATGCACTTTTGCTGCTACAGTCATTTCTAGGCCTGTCCCTCCCCCCAAGAACTTCAGAAAAAGCTGTGGTTGCTGACATTGTAGAGCTCCCTGCCCCTCCAAAGGTTCTATCTGGTACAGTGTCCAATTTTGTCACACCTGCAACCACCGTTGTGGCTGCAAAGTCTACCCAGGGGGAAAAATCCAAGGCAATACGTTGCTGGAATGAAGGTCATCAATGACCTCCCAGTGAACAATCAGTGAGGGCTGGAGAGCAAAAAGATAGGTCAGTGGCTGAGAAATATCCGGTAGCAGTGCAGAAATGAGTCAGAGCACCAGTGTTTAGGATGCACAGCTCTCGAGATGTCGGGAGGCTCTCAAATACTCAGTGCTCAACACTGGTGGAATCGGGCAGAAAACAGCCTGACAATGTCGACATCGACCTCTCTGATATCTATTGATTTTTCTTTAGAGGCTATGGAACTTAATGTCAAATTGGGGCAAAACTGAGCCTTCACCCATTGTGTGCTCCCCTCGATGTCAGAAAGTCCGGTTGAAAGTACTATCCCCCTGATAGATGGCCTCCATTATACAGTGGAACACGAATGGATTCAGGACGCACATGGAGGAACTGAAACTCCTAGTGCCGCAACGCCCTCTGCACTTGTGTTTGCAGGAAACACATTTCAAAGCATACGATGCATCTGCACTATGGGGCTAAACTCTATATCGCAAGGGTGACGTGACTGGGGAATGAGCCAAAGTGGGGGTTGCTGTGTTTGTCAGTAATGGGCATCACTCCTCTGCTCTTCCTCTGGATACTGACCTGCAAGCAGTTGCAGTTACAATTTCTGCACGTCAGAGGCTTATAGTTTCTCTTTATTTGCCTCCATTGGATGCAGTAGACTTGGAGGCTCTCACTAATCTTATCGCACAACTCCCCCAACCATTTCTCATCCTGGGAGACTTCGATGCCCACCATGTCCTGTGAGGTTCAACCTTTACTTTCCCTCAGGGTTAAGTTTTTGAGAGCCTCCTGACATCTTGAGAGCTGTTGCATCCTAAATGCCGGTGCTCCGACTCATTTCTGCACTGCTACCAGGTCTTTGTCAGCCATTGACCTATCTTCTTGCTCTCCAGCCCTCGCTACTGTTCACTGGGAGGTCATTGATGACCTTCATTCGAGTGACCACTTCCCCATCCACCTTCAGCTACTTGATGGTGTGTTGCTGGAACAGAAGCCACAAACATGGATGATTGTCAAGGCTAAGTGGACGCTGTTCGGCCAGTTGGCTGTGTTTGAACACCGTGCCAGCATCCATCAATGGTTTGATCACATCATGTATGTGATCCATCATGCTGCTGATCTCTCCATCCCAAACTTCTTCGGCCCTCTCCAGAGGCGATCTGTCACTTGGTGGACAGAAGAATGCCATGTAACTATCCAGGACAGGCGTGCGACTCTTCGGCAGTTTAAATGCCGCCCGACAGTGGACAATCTCTCAACCTTTTGAATCGCAAGAGCCAAGGCTCGCTGTGTCATTAAAGAGAGCAAAAAGCAGTCATGGCATGAGTTCCTGAACTCCATTAATCATTCTTCAAAAGTATGGGAAGCCATCTGCAGGATTTCCGGTAAACATAGCCGTTTACCGATAGCTACTGTCTTGAACCAGGGGTGCCTCCTAACGACGCCCAGAGAGATTGATCAGACGCTGACAGAGCTTTTTTGCACAAACTACTGCCTATGCAAGCTTTCGTGGCCATCTTCCCATTTTCATTCGGTCTTTCATGTCTCAGCGGTTTTCTCAGACCCGAGATGGTGACACACTGTCTGATCAATTTGAGCAGGAGTATGGTGTCCACCATGGCAGTGTTTTAAGTGTTACCCTCTTTGCCATAGCCATCAACAGTATAACTTTTATGGCAGGGAGTCCAGTACAGTGCTCCTTGTTTGTGGATGACTTTGCTGTTCCTCCTCCAGTGTTGCAACGGTGAGCCAGTGATGGAAGAATGTATATCTGATAACTGTCATTCGAGTTACAAAAATGCATAGCTGAGATAGGTGTTGGACCTGATGATAGTCTGCTTCTAGACTGAAATTGATCATATCTAGTCGGATGTTCTCTTGTAGCTGCGTATTGCATAAAGCAGTTCTGAACTTTCGTTAAAGCTATACCCCACCATCTTTATAAACTACGTATGTCTCACTCGCCAGTATTACGAAAAGAAAGATTGCTACTCACCATATAGTGGAAATGTTGAGCCACAGACAGGCACAACAGAAAGACTGCTAAAAAGAGAGCTTTTTGGCACACACATTCACACTTTCTCTCTCTCTCTCTCTCTCTCTCTCTCTCTCTCTCTCTCTCTCTCTCTCACACACACACACACACACACACACACACAGATATATATATATATATATATATATGCAAGTACAACTCACATGTACGACCACTGTAGGGTGTCAACATCTCCTCTGTATTCTGTACTCATTAGACTGTTCATCCCATTCACCATCAACTCTTGTAATTCTTCTTCACTTTCACTGAGAATAGCAGTGTCAACGAATCTTATCATTGGTATGCTTTCATCCTGAATTTTAATTCACTCTGGGACCTTTTTTTAATTTTTTTTTATTTATTTATTTTCTTCTGGTATTGCTTCTTCGATGATTAAGACTCAACAGTAGGGGCAAAAGACTGTATTTCTGTCGTACACCCTTTTTAATCCACTTCGGTCTTGGTTTCCCATTCTTATTGTTCCCTCTTCTTTTTGCACATTGTCCATATCACCCACACCTCCAGAGCTTACTCCTATTCTTAAAATTTTGAACATTTTGCATCATTTCACATTTCAAAGGCTTTTTCTAACTCACTATGTTTATAAATATGTCTTCATTTTTCTTAAGTTTTGTTTCCATTATCAGTTACAGCATCAGAACTGCATCTTTGGTGTCTTTACCTTTCCTAAAGACAAATTAACCATCGAATTAACAGGTCCTTCCATTCTCCGGTGTATTATTGTCAGCAGCTTGAGTGAACAAGCTGTTAAGCCGATTGTGAAATAGTTCTCGCACTTGTCTGCCCTTGTTATCTTGGGGATTGTGTGGATATCTGTCCGAAAATGTCATGATATATTTCCAGTCTCATAGATTCTACACACCAACTTTCGAATAGTAATGTGATTTATAAAGTCTGAAGACATATTATTTATCCCTTCTGCCTTATTTGATTGCTAGTCTTCCAAAGCCCTCTTAAACTGTAACTCTAATACTGGACCTCCTATATCTATCATATTGAGCCCTATGTCTTAATCTTTTTTGTCCCCCCTCATAGAGTTCTTCAGTGTATTCTTTTCACTTATCCACCCCCTTACTCATTATTCAACAGTGGAATTCCATTGCACTCTTAATACTGAAGCCCTTGATTTTAATTTTGCCAAAGGTTGTTTTGACGTTTCTATACACTGTCTTTCCAATGACCATTTCTTATTCAATTTGTTCACATTTTTCCTGCAGCCATTTCACCATGGTTTCCATGCACTTCCTATTAATTTCATTCCTAATGACTTATGTCATTGTATTCCTGTCATTCCCAGATGTTTTCGTATTTTCTACTTTCTTCTTTATTCATTCAGTTAAAGTATCTCTTCTGTTACCCAGGAATTCTTAACAGCTCCCTTCCTTGTATCTGTGTTTGCCCCCTTTCCGTGTTTGTCCTTTTAGAGATGTCCATTCCTCTTCAATCGACCTGCATACTGTGGTATTTATTAAGCCAATATCAACAGCCTCGTAGAACTTCAAATGCCTCTCATCATTCCTCAGCACTTCAGTATCCCACTGTCTTTCACATTGATTGTTCCGGACAATTCTCTTTAACTTCAGTCTTCTCTTCAGCATTACTAAATTGCTATCTGCTTCTGTATCTGTTGCTGACAGTGCCTTACAATCCAGAAACCGATTTTTGGAGTCTCTTTCTGACCATTATATAAACCAGCTGAAATCTGCCTTTCCCGAGCGTACCTCGTCTTGTGATTGAGTATTCACTATGACCATCTGAAATGTATTGCCGAACTCAATTAGTGTATCTCCTCTTTTATCCCTGTTACCAAGCCCGTGTTCTCCCACAACACTATTCCATTACCACATTTCAATCCCCCATAATAATATAATTATCATCCCTGTTCCTTCCTGAATTACATGTCCATTATTAATTATCATCTCTCTTTTCATACTGAATTGTGTGTTCATTATTCTCATATACTTTCTCTCCTCCTTGTGACATAGACATGCATATTGGAACTATTGTTGTTGGCATTGGTTATCTGTCGATTCTGATGAGAATAACCCTTTCACTGAACTGTTCACAGTGATCATCTCAGCCATATATTTCTATTCATAATTAATCCTACTCTTGTTATATAATTTTTTTACTGCTGTTTCTCTTACTCTATATTCATCTGACTAGAAATACTTACCTTCTTGCCATTTCACTTCACTGATCCCTTCTGTATCTGTTCTGGACTTTCTCATTTCCCATTTCAGGTTTTTTTGGCTTCCCTGCCACATTCAGACTTATGACATCCGACACTCAGACCCGTAGAATGTTACAAATTCATTGATTATTCTGTCTTTGTTTCATGATTATCTCCTGCATGGCAGTCTGAATGGAGGACTAATCTAGAATCTTTTGCCATTGGAAAATCCATCATGACACTTTTTTCAGGTACAGTCACACGTCCTGTAGATACATGGTGTGTGTCTCAAATGCAGTGGTTTTTGTTGTCTTGTGCATCCTTATACAGTTCATCATTGCTGATTCTTCTGTGTTCTAAATGCAGTTCATCTCACCAAGGGTAATAAGTTACTGTAAAAGTCTGTCTGCTCCTCCACCCTATTTGATAAGGCTATTGGCAGAACAAGGGGGGCTCCTTATACTGTATATCTTCGGCCGCTATTCCTGATGATTTTATTCAAAATTAAGGCAGTGGCTGGGTTCAAATCTGGGACCCACAACATTTTAATTACTGGACCTTAATATACTGTCTGATCAGTAGAAAAGGCTTACTTTTTTCAGTAAAAGATAGCTTCCCCCCCCCCCCCCCCCCCCCCAAAAGCCAAACTGTTGTGCTGCCGGTAAGGAGTTTCTTTTATCTTACAGCTTACAGGGAAAGATTTTGTTGATGCAGACTAGCCAGCTGAAATACTTCTAATTAAACCTGAAAAATGATTATTAAATTTATCAAAAATGTCTGTCCTATTTGTTTTTAGTTGACAATTGGAGAAGTGTGTTTTTGTCAATTTGTTTGTAGTGCTGACAGTATGCCACATAGCTTTAAATTTGTTATTTTGATCTTTTATGTTGGATTTATTTTTAAGTTGTTTTGTCTTGGATATTATTTTAGAAAGGATTTTGTGGTACAATTCAAATAACTGGGGAAGTTGGGAGCACCTGTTGTTACACTTTGCCCATAGGGAAAACTCTTGCTCATACATTATACTCTTATATTTTTTATGATCCAGTTATCCTACATTGATGATGTACCTTGCCGCATTTTTCTGGGAAGGCATATTGAAATAATAATATCTCAAGGAATGTTTTCTTGTCTATGTCATCTTCCTTGTAAACATTGTGCCAGGACTGGGATTGAAGTAGATTTTTAAACATACTAATATGCTAAGTTCTTTGATTCTCTTTACGTACATGGAAGAAGGTGTAAGTGTGTCCTTTCTGTGTGTTAAAGTATGCCGAAACACAATACCCTGGTTTGTAGAGTGCCCATTTGACCAGTTCTGTACTACATTCACTGTACAGCTGCTCAGTTTCTGTTCTTGATAAGTGTTGTCCGGGTTGGATCCTTAACTTTGTTTTGGACATTGCAAGCTGCCAGGAGGTTTGTGACATGCCCTACTGTGCAAAAAATGTTTGCAAAATTTAGAAAGACAATGACCTCTTTGCCTTTATGTTTGTAGGGATACATGACACTTCAAAGGCTGTTCATAAACTTGGACGTGTTGCTACCAGGCTGCTTAATTTCAACAGCTCTAGGTTTGTTTGTATGTAAATTATCAGTTTTGTTAAATGTGCTGAATTTGGTACCCCCCTCTACAAGTATTGGATAACTGTATACCCTGCTGCTTGATCTGCAGAAAAAGCCACCAGTTGAATAATTTTGATTTCTTTTCACTCTATATCAAATTGTACGTTTCAGATTTATTTAATGGGTGTCGTAACTTTTGCAGTCATATTAACCGTCTCTCAAAAATCTGTTATTTTTGATGATTTGTTGTTCTAAATGCCAAAAAAATGTATATCGATGTTTAATGTGAATTTCTTGTTGAAAATCTGATTTCTCAAGTGGCAATAAATATCACCATCAGTGTTTCACAGAATTGTTAGTATCTGCCCTAATAACAACATGTCTATAAGACCAGGAAAGAAAAAAGAGATGGTATTATGTTCGTTGACAGGATACTCACACTGTTTGTAAACAGTAAGGATATGTACTGAATTGCATTTTCCAACTGTCTGTCACTGTACAGACAACTTCTAGTTTGAATTTGGTGAATTCACTGCTCGAAAGCTGTTTTTGATGTAACTGAATGCCTTAAAACACTATGGTTATCCAACTGAAGGAGATGGCACACTTAAAACTTCCTTGGTTCAAAAAGTTCCTTGCCGTCATCATTTTTAGTTGCCACCTTTGTAGATATTCATCTGGCTGGAAATTGACACATTAGTCAGATGCTGTTTGCCTTTCCACCTAGAAAAAGTGAATGCCAATGGATGCCCTGCACATAACAGGAGAGTCAGAAATACCAGGCATATGGCCACATCAGTTTTGCCACAAATGTTATGCTTGTGTGTTCCATTAGAGATGTGGTTGGGAGGGGGAAGTACATAGTTAAAAATACAGTAACTAGTTGCAGTTTTGCACTTGGCTCATGCAAGCGGGCCAGTTAATCTTGGAGGGAGAAATAAAATATCCTTTATTTAAATGAAAATGTGGAAAGGTTTGTTTCACAACCTGGTACCTATACATTTGTTGTGTACATTAGATTCACTGTAAAAAATCTAATGTAAATAAAGGGAATGTTTGTACTTGCCAAACTTACAAATATGTAAACTTTGTTGGCCGGAAGCATATTTTGTGACAGTTTTTTTTGTTGTGCCTATATGCGATTCAGCATCTCCACTGTGTGGTGAGTAGCAATTATCATTTTCATAATATTGTTTAAATATGTAAATACTTGTTATTGGAGCCAAGACTGGAATGTGAAACAGGTGAAGAAGACAATTCGGCTCTCAGAGTAAAAGATATTGTCATCAGCAGTGAAAAACAAGATACAATAAAAAAAATTCATTTGTGAAGATGCATCATCTAGTAACAAAGTAGTACACGATCCAAGTAACACAAATTTGGCTTTATTCATAAATGGCTGAACAATAACTGAAATAAGCCTCTGGTGAATCCATACATTACAAGACTCAGAACAACTGGTGTGAATGGTATGTACGACTGAATGAACTTAGAGAGGGTCAGTCAGTGCTGCTCCACACTGAAGCACCAAAGAAACTGTTACTGGCATGCGCATTCAAATACAGAGATATGTAAACAGGCAGTACATAGCGCTGCGGTCGGAAACACCTATATAAGACAACAAGTGACTGGTGTAGTTGTTAGATCGGCTACTGCTGCTACAATGGCACGTTATCAAGATGTAAGTGATTTTGAACATGCTGTTATAGTTGGCACATGAGTGAAGGGACACAGCACCTCTGAGGTAGCGAGGTGGTGAGGATTTTCCCATATGACCATTTCACAAGTGTACTGTGAATATCAGGAATCGGTTAAAACATCAAATCTCCACCATCTCTGTTGTTGGAAGAAGATCCTGCTAGAATGGGACCAGTGAAGACTGAAGAGAATTGTTCAACATGACAGAAGTGCTACCTTTCCGCAAATTTCTGCAGATTTCAACGCTGGACCATCAACAAACGTCAGTGTACTAACCATTCAACGAAACATCTATGATATGGGCTTTTGGTGCTGAAGGCCCACTCGTGTACCCTTGATGACTGTACGACAAAAAGCTTTACACCTCCCCTGGGCCTGTCAACACCAACATTGGCTGTTGATGACTGGAAACATGTTGCTTGGTCAGACGAGTGTCATTTCAAATAGTATCAAGTGGATGGACGTGTACAGGTATGGAGACAACCTCATGAATCCATGGACCCTGCACGTCTGGAGAGGACTGTTCAAACTGATGGAGGCTTTGTAATGGTGGGGAGCATGTGCAGTTGGAGTTAACATGGGAGTTACACGGGACACTTTATACATCTAGACGTGACTCGGACAGGTGACACATACATAAGCATCCTGTCTGATCACCTGCATCCATTCATGTCCGTTGTGTATTCCGATGGACTTGGGCAATTCCAGCAGGAACTGTGACACCCCACACATCCACAATTGCTACAGAGTGTCTCTAGGAACACTCTTCTGAGTTTAAACACTTCCAGTGGCCACCAAACTCCCTAGAAATGAACATTATTGAGCAAATCTGGGACGCCTTTCAATGTGCTGCTCAGAAGAGATCTCCACCCCCTCGTACTCTTACAAATTTATGGACTGCCCTGCAGGATTCATGGTGTCAGTTCCCTCCAGCACTACTTCAGACATTAGCCGAGTCCATGCCACATCATGTTGCGGTATTTCAGTGTGCTCAGGGGGAGAGTGAAACTGGGGGTGAAAGTATTTATGAAAATATTTCATTGTGCAAGCATTTATGAAGCTAAATTCTATGAAAATTTGTATTTGGCTTCTCTGCTAGACATAAAACATACGCATGTTACTGTCTTTGGAAATTCAACCACTAAGGAGGTAAAGTAGTAGGTGAAAGTTTTTTTGAAAATAAATAATTGTGAAATAACTACTAAAGAATTTTTAAGACTTTGTATATTACAATTTGTATGTAATTTCTTGGTTAGAAATAAAAAAAATACTTGTTTCAATATTTCTGGAAATTCAACCTCTAAGGGAGTGCAATAGGGGATGAACATTTTAAAGAAAGTATTTCATTACTGCAAAAAAATTTTAAAGCTAAATTTATGAAAATTGGTACCTCATTTGTCAGATTCATATAAAGAAATATTTGTTAGGGGATAAAAGCTGTTATGGAAATATCTTCACAACAATGCAAAAGGCGTGATTAACAAAAACTTTGGGATTCAGCTAACAGAATCATTTTTTGGTCAGAAGTACATGTGGAAAAGAGCATGCTTGCATGCCCTTAATTAGCATGAAAAGCTTAGATGATGTTCCAGTTTGTGAACATCATAAAAATTCAATTAAATAAAAACAAAAGCAAAATCTGCAGGCCATACAGTCTATGCGAGTGAAACATCAAGCGCTAAGCTAGTTCAAAATATTTGCCATAAAAGTTAATTATGTCAATTATAACAGCACGCAATAATGATTGATCATCTATTATAAGTTCGCTCTCTCAGCTTGGATAGCAGCAGGTATGGAGTGTATATTAATTTTTTAACTAACGAATAGTGCTGAAAGGGCTGTGACAATTGCATTTGTGTTGATGAATGAAACTTACGCAGGCTTAAATACGTTCTGACATGCTTTGGTGTATTCATCAGGTGCCAGCTGGCCAGTTTTGTGTACTCTGTGCTTTATTTGTAAAAAGACTTCATAGGTTGACACCATCAACTTGAAAAACAATATTCATAAATGTGCAGCATTGTATGTATACAGCAGTTGTGTAAAATGGATCACAGGTGTCAGAGGGGTTGTGATAAAGCTTTAATTATAACCTGAAAAAATAAAGTTGTATAATAATCTTTTGTTTGTTTGTAGACGCGTCTGCAGTCCTGGTACAGATTGAAATCCCCTTGACGCACTATTGTAGCACACTTGTTTGTTTGCAGGCATGTCTGGAGTCCTGGTACAAATTGAAATCCACTTGAGGCATTATTTTAACACACCCTTAAGCCAAAGAAAATGATATAGCTCACTGATAAGATGGAAATGGGCTGTGCCATTTTGTAGGCTTTGTACAACGAGTACAGTGGTAACTCTGTACTTAAAAGAAGAGTCAATTTCATTCACCTAAGAGACAAAAAAAATTCTTTTTGTTGCAGGGTGTTCTCAGACCTTCAGTTTTTTCAAAAATGTTACAAAGGAAGCAGATAGAAGAGGTTAAATCAGCAGCTATTCCTGGCTTAGAAGTATGCCCATTCTGTGATTTTGCTTCCATTCCCCCAGAAGAAGATAAAATATTTCGCTGTCTAAATCCTGAATGCATGAAAGAATCTTGCAGGTGAGTGATAGTTCTTCATCAGAGTATTGAGAAGACAGAACTACTACGTAGGTTATTGTAATTTTGCCTTGCACAAACATGCAGAGATTAAGATATATTATAAGAAGACACAAAACTTTACTACTAGTGAAACGTGGATATTAACTAGAGATATTGTGCATAGTAACTAAGTAATTACAAGACAGAATAGAACTTTCATTGGACATCTCTACAGTGGAATACTCAATTCCCAGAGGATTCCTGGTTCAGCTGTAGGTAACATTGAGGAATTTATGATTATTATTTAGTAAAATATGGAATAGTTTATATTGCTGCCCCTGCAGATATTCGCACTGTGCAACTTTAAACACAGCCTTTAATTATGACAGCATACGGTTGATTGCACATAACCATTCAACTGTGTAGGTATCTAGTAGGATCAGTTCCAATGAGGGGCTTGGTAAACATAAGGGCAACCTAAAAACTCAGTCACAGCTATATCTGCCTTAAGCCTACTCATTTCTGATGATTCTGATATGGAACTCCTGATTTCTGCAATATACATTAAAAATAAATATTATCGATGTAGAAACCCTTTGTTGGAGTTTCCATATTTCCGTGTAACAACAACAACAACAACAACAACAACAACAACAATAATTATTATTATTATTATTATTTTATTTTATTTTTTTCTAGCATGGCTGCATTGTCAGCAGCAGTTACAAGGCAAAATTAAAACCATTACAGCCCTTGGTCACAAGATAAAGTATTCATCTTTATTATTATTATCATCATCTATACATATTATAAAAGAGGTGTGTTTGTCTTTGTTTCCACATCTCCTCCTAAACCACTGGACTGATTTAATCCAAAAGTCATTGTCGTATATCTTACTGTTAGGTAATAATTGCTATGGGGGTAGGAAACACCTACCTATCATAGTTCAGGAAATATGTTGCCAAAAACAATGAGATGCATGAAAAACAGCTGCGTCATGCATGGGGTTCAAATGTGTTATTTCTGTGGTGCTAACTATGTTCGTAATAAACTCGCAGGTAGTATCCAAATATGCTGCTAAATGCACCTACAAAAATATGTCATTATGCCACACACAGTTCAGGAGATATGACATCATTAACACTGAGATGCATGAAAAACTAACCCATTGTGGATAACATTTAAATTTTTTACTTCTTTGGCACTAAATCTATTTGCAACACATTTTGTAGACAGTATCCACATATACTGCTGAACCATTGAATGTACCTGCAAAATTGTACCATTGTATGACTCATAGATCAAGAGGTATGGCGTAATTAAACACTGACCTCCTCCTCCTTCTTCTTCTTCTTCTTCTTCTTCTTCTCCTCCTCCTCCTCCTCCTCCTCCTCCTCCTCCTCCTCCTCCTCCTTCTCCTTCCCCCTTCTTTTTTCCTCCCCCCCCCCCACCCCACCCTATAGTGGAGATTTTGAGTCCCAGACAGATACAACAAAAATACTGCTAAACAAGTAAGGTTTTTGCCAAAAAGCTTTCTTCTCAATTAGACAACATACATGCACATTCATGCAAATACAACTCATAGACACATGACCACTCTCTCTGGCTGCCGAGGCTAATCTGAGGGCAACAGAGCATGATGAGAGAAGTAATCTTGGGTAGTGGGGTAAGGAGGGCAGAGAGGGAGAGGGCGGATAGCAGTGTAGTGGTGGGGCATGGTAAAGTGCTGCTTCTGGGGACATACATACGAGGCTTTGTATGCTGAAGTGGGAACTGGGAGGGGAATAGTTTTTGTATGCCCATCCTTCTACTTGGAGTTTTGAGGTCCTTTGGCTGTTCACTTCTGTAATAAAATGGAACACCTACAGCCGTCCTTACATTTTATTATATGGCTGCCAGTTTCAGTGCTTCAGTACACCATATTCAGGCCTTAACTGACACCTGGAGGGTTACCTCTACTCTTATACCTGATTCTGTCAGCGGCCAATGTCTGTGAACTGGTTTTGGCAGACTACCCGCAAAAAAGGTGTTTTGTTGCCACCATAAACTGCCGACTGACTGAAGAAACATTTAAAACAGAAGGAGTGAAGGACAGTGACTAACAAAGGTTGAAGCCAGGCAGGTTACTGAAATGCTTAAAAAAATGCAATACCTTCCATGAAGATATAATACATTTTTACTTTACTACTAAGATACTACTACAGTTAAGTCAACTTAAGGAAATCCCTGACACCTGGTAGTGCTTTTGACAGCATTCAGCTCTGAAGCACAAACAGCTGTAGGCAGAAATAGTTGCCGTGTATAGAACTATGAAGAGACATTGCCTTGGAGGTGTTTAAAAAATCATGTTATAAACATGTTAAGCAGCTGTGTCCAGCATACAGAAACTATCCAGAAACATGATTTGTAATGTGGATATTGTACATTTGTACATGAAGCGTATTTCTTTGTACGACTGTTTCATAACTTCAAAAGTGTCTTCATGAATACACTACAATTGCAGTTCAATTTTTGTTTGTTTCTAATAGGAAATTGACATAATGAAACCTGGGCAAAGCAATGTTTGTCAGCTAATAATAATAATAATAATAATAATAATAATAATATACTGAGCAACTTAGCACAATGGTTAGTATACTTGACTTTTATTTGAGCAAGCAGGGTTCAACCCTCGATTTAGCCATCCAGGTTTTTGTTTTCCATGGTTTCTCTAAATCGATTAAAGCAAATACCATGGTATTTCCTTTGAAAAGGACATAGCAAAATGCTTCCCCTGTCTGGGTATACGCTCTGTTTCTGTTGACTTCTTCATTAATAGGATGTTCAGTCATATTCTTCTTTAATAAATTTGTATTAGAATTAATTGTTGCAGTTGGGAGAACAGTCTGTATAAATATTAGACAATTACTTTGGTTGGCAAAAAAGTTCCTTTTTGTTCCTTTTTGTTTTCAGTATTTTAAAAAAAAAGTACACACTGTTTCTAGAAGATAATTTGCACCTGAATCCAGATCTGATTTCAGAATTTCTGTACCAACTAGTTTTCATGTAATAGTAGATTTTGTAAATGCTTCCAGCAACCAATGTATTATATGAGCATTGTAAGTCGGCACTTTCACTAACATGTTGAAATCTTACTGAAGTCCACATAACTATATGACCATAGATTTTATAAATATTTGCTGCCAACACACATAGGTATCATGAGCCCATAGCTCATACTCCTAAAATTTCTAAACGCAACAGAAAAGCAAGCCAATCACTGCTCATACATATCTCTTTACTGCTCCAGCTCTTGCAAACAAATGACCGTAGCCAAGGTGGTCACCACCCTTTTGTGCCTTTGTACTGCCATTTGCAAAATTTGTATACTTGCATTTTCCATACATACTAAAAGCTATTGATCTTATTCTACACATATGAATCATGTATTGAAGAAATTGAAATTTTCTCAGCTTTCTGCTCCTGTCCGTTTTTTGGTGAGTTCACTAGTTTGCTCAATAATCAAGGTTTTGTAGTTATTAAAAGCAAAATATTTATAAGTCAGAAACAAATACAGTTAATACAACTAAATACATATATACGTAAGTACCTAAGCTGAAATTTATCTGCTGCTACTTCTTTCATTATATTGTTAATCATTTAGTGTAAAATTAAAAATTTTTATGCCAGGAATTTATATTTCAGCATTAAAGTTCATTGTAATTTTAAAACCTTTTTATTGAATAACTTAATATAATCTCAGCTGAATGAGGCTGCATTTCACACGCACACTCATCCCCTTTTCTTCTGAAACATTCTTGGATCAGCTGCTTATTGAATTCATCTCTCTTTAATTGTCACTGTGGTCATTCATTTCCATCATGGCACATCACCCCTTACATACTCCTTGCCAACAACTAAACACACCGGATTTCTGCAGCTGCTCAGCTAAATGGGATTTCTTGTACTCTGTCTGCCAGTCACTGAGTCTGAATGCTACAATCTCCCACTGGACCTTGCTCTCACTCGTGGTAAAGCCCCATCCCTGTTGTGGTTAACCTTTTGATTCCAGCCCAGTGCGGCCAGCACGTCCCTTCAGCTATAAAATACTTGTGCACTGTTGCACTCCTTTTTCTATAACAAAAAGAGGCATGCCTAGGGACAAGGGTATCATTGGGCGTGGCCAGGGAAGTATAATACAGCCATCTTGTTCTCTGTTTAGATAAATGATCTGAGAGACAGGGTAAGCAGCAGTCTGCAACTATCTGCTGATGAAACTGTAGTATAGAGAAAAATGTCATCGTCGAGTGACTGTAGGAGGATACAGGATGACATAAACAGAACTACTGTTTGTTGTGATGGATGGTAACTTCCTCCAGACATCTAGTTTGCTTAAGGACTGTGAAGACAAGGTGAGAGAAATTATGGCCTGTGTAAAGCTGTGTAGACAGGAATTTTTGCCTCACACCATTTACTAGGGGAACAGGGTAGGGAATGACTATAGTCTGAATAAAATCATTTGTAAGTTGTCTGTCTGACTCACCACTACAATGCTACCACATTGGCTGCTGGCTGCCTCTCGGTTGTAGGCGACACACAAACGCATTTAGTCACTTCACAGACGCTGTCACTTACATCTAATATGGAGCAATGTTGGCAGTGGCCACCATGAGGTACGAGAGGAATGTGAGATGCTCTGTTTGCAGCTGATTTTAAATGACCAATGACTAAACTGCACCAGATGACGGGTTTTGTAGCCCTGAATTTAAACTCGTGTCCTAATCTTACCACCACCTTGTGATGTGCTGTGTATCCGAGAAATCAGTCGTCAACAAGTATCAGTCTCATTTGCTTTGTTCATAGCAGTTCTTGCAAACCTCTATGAGAAAGCTCAAGGCAGAAAAATTTCACTGTCAGCACTAAAAGCAAACTGTAATTTCTCTTTTATTCCATACCGGAGATTATCCTCATACTGACTGCACAAGCTGACTTGTACCAACAGCAGTTCTGGTTGGCACTTTGTTACACGTTATTGGTGACAGACAGATTCTAAACAAAAACTGAATGATAAAAAAAAAGATTAAATAAAAAGTTGATAAGTTGATGAAAATGAAGTGGCAAAGGATTAGAAATTTTAGAAAATACATCTAAACCAATTAATTGATAAAGATTTAAAAATAAAAAATTTCAGAGCATCCGAAAAGGTTCGAACCCAAGACCTTCTATACATCAGTAATGTATCTTAAGCAGTCTGCTGTGCCAGCATTCTGCATTAAACCACTATGTTTGACTCTGCAGAACCAGTCGCAACAATGATTTGTTACCCTGAAACATTTCAGCCTCACACAATATCTTATGAAGCTTATCTTGTGTAGGCCAATCCCTTTGATGATGACAATTGTGTATGTGATGCCATATCATGTCTTGTGCAAAAGGATCCATATAGCAAGACAAGGAACTGAAAGTGAAGTGAATATTTGCTGTAGCACTTTGGCAGCATCAAATGGTTTGGATGTGACATTGAGCATTCTGATCAGAGGAAGTGTCAACCAACAAGTAATTTTAATCAGACTGTAATAGTGCTACAAAGCACCCTCTGCCATGCACTGAGTGGTTGCTTGCGGAGTATGTATGCTACTGTAGATACAGATGTGTGAGTAGCAGTTTAAAGTTCTCATACATCTTTGGATTAATGACATGAGCACTCGGAACAGGAGAAAATTTATTCTTATTGTTGAGAAGTGCTGATTTTAGTGTAACTTTGCTGGAATCTGTGAACAAGTGCCACTCATTTACATGGAAATGGTGGACACAGTATCATTAAAAAAGTCATCCTCAGTCAAGAAATATTCAGAAAAAAATACAATAAACAGTTGCTTTCTTATGCCAAAGAAGAACATTCCGTCCTTTTCATCGTGAAACTAAAAGCCCAACCTGTTACTTCTATAAATTTAAAGATTGTTGAGATCCCCTTGAGACAAAAAGTATTATTCATGTGATCCACAGTGATGATGTAGTGTTTGGTCAGCATGCATCTCTCTTTCACTCTCTTCTTCATGTTCCTCACTTTATTTGTCTTGAATCAGTCAGATCCTCAGGAGGCAGTGGTATTGGCAGTTTTTCACCATGACACACAGGGCATATAGCAGATGGTAAATTAGGAATTTGGCAAGTGTGAGCGCGGGGTGGGGAGGCAGCAGGCAGCAATTCTTGTACTGTTTGCCAACCTTGCACCCGAAAAAATTTCAAAACATTTGTTCACAAGAGGTATCAGTTTCAATTTTTGTAATTCAGTGTCATGTATAATTTGTGCTACATACACAGATATGTGGTGTTTCCTTTTTCTGGATTAACACTAAACATAAACATCGTGGCTTGAATGATTGCAAGAATTGTTGATTGAAAATGGGCCAGCAATTGTAAAACTAGTTAGAGATAAGTAAATCAAATAATAGCAGTGCAATGTCTGTTTCCAAAGCAAAACAAAAATTATAATATGTCTTTATTACCTGCTCACGAGTTATAAAATAATGGTAGTTAATACTGGTAGCTGTGTGCGACTGTTCCTGTATAGCACTGTGTGTAATGAAGTTCTGATGCCAAGAAATTGTAGTATTGTATACAGGCCTACAGAGAATCTGTGCTTCATGCAGGGACTGGAAGTTGACTGTCAACGTAGGCAAAGATACCTTATACTTCATCGAAGATCAAAATTTAACATGGACTTTGATGCATGAGTCTTTTAGTAGTTGTCACAATGAAACTGTGTCTCAAAATCTGGCAGAAATCACAAGGAGGTTCTGGTCATTTGTAAAGTACAGCAGTGGCAAGACATGGTCAGTACCATCACTAAGCAATAATAATGTTGATGTTATTGAACACAGTGCTACTAAAGCAGAGTTAACTAAACAGTTTTCCTTCACAAAAGGAGATGAAGTAAATATTCCAGAATTCGAATCAAGAATAACTGCCAAATAGAGCAACTTAGAAGTAGATATCCTCGGCATAGCAAAGCAGCTTAAAACACTTGAGAAAGGCAAGGTCCCTCAACTAGTTAAGTTCCTTTCAGAATAAGCTGATGCAGCACCCCTATACTTTGCAATCATATACAACTGCAGACTTGTAGAAAGATCCGTAGCCAAAGACTGGGAAGTTTCCCAAGTCACATCCTTACCCTACAGTGTTTTCTTTTTGTGTGTATGTTTGTATGGTTATTTGACTGTAACACCATGAGTAGTGAACATAGCATGGCAAATCTGTCAGTTTGATGTGGTCTTAAGTTACCTTTCATTGTTTTTCTTCACATACAGCTGCCTTTTTGTTTTGTTCTCATGGTCCGGCAACTTTGTACTGCAGCCATATGTAAACTTACTCTTCTTGACTTCGCCTCCAGCTACAATGATACTGTAAGAGGGTCTCTCTATTCTCAGCTACTGAATGATGAACATGTCTTCAACAATAATCTGTTGTGTTATTTCAACTATTGACACAGTTGTGAAGACAGATCCAATTAGCAATAACTCATTACTTAGAGTATGTCATTCAGTACATCCGACCACACCAAACTGAACTTAAGGTCTAAGATTTTACAATCTTTATTTGTCTTGAGCTGTTAGGTTGTAGTATATCTGTTTTCACTGAGGTGTTCATGACTCCTCCAAGGAGTGTCATCAAGAAATAAATGTTGATGTGCAGGAAGTGTTTCCATGCTCCCCATGCCTTGCCCCTGTTGTGTTGTGTCACCGCATATACACCATCTGCACATATCACAGATTGGGGCATACTCTTTATATTTTTCACACTATATAGAATGTTTATAAAAGACACGACGATCTTTCGCCAGCATGAGTGTCTTCAGTGGAACATAGGCCACTCTCATGAATATCTTTGCTATGCTACAGATGCCCCACAAAGAGGAAAGATGTAGTGTAAAACTCCTTTAACATTGTTGTGGTTGTGGTCTTCAGTCCTGAGACTGGTTTGATGCAGCTCTCCATGCTACTCTATCCTGTGCAAGCTTCATCTCCCAGTACCTACTGCAACCTACATCATTCTGAATCTGCCTAGTGTATTCATCTCTTGGTCTCCCTCTAGCATTTGTACCCTCCACGCTGCCCTCCAATACTAAATTTGTGATCCCTTAATGCCTCAGAACATGTCCTACCAACCGATCCCTTCTTCTAGTCAAGTTGTGCCACAAACTTCTCTTCTCCCCAATCCTATTCAATACGTCCTCATTAGTTATGTGATCTGTCCATCTAATCTTCAGCATTCTTCTGTAGCACCACATTTCGAAAGCTTCTATTCTCTTCTTGTCCAAACTATTTATCGTCCATGTTTCACTTCCATACATGGCTACACTCCATACAAATACTTTCAGAAATGACCTCCCGACACTTAAATCTGTACTCGATGTTAACAAAATTCTCTTCTTCAGAAACACTTTCCTTGCCGTTGCCAGTCTACATTTTATATCCTCTCTACTTCGACCATTATCAGTTATTTTACTCCCCAAATAGTAAAACTCCTTTACTACTTTAAGTGTCTCATTTCCTAATCTGATTCCCTCAGCATCACCCGACTTAATTCGACTACATTCCATTATACTCGTTTTGCTTTTGTTGATGTTCATCTATTATCCTCCTGTCAAGACTGTCCATTCCGTTCAACTGCTCTTTCAAGTCCTCTGCTGTCTCTGACTGAATTACAATGTCATCGGCGAACCTCAAAGTTATTATTTCTTCTCCATGGATTTTAATGCCTACTCCGAATTTTGTCTTTTGTCTCTTTTGTTTCCTTTACTGCTTGCTCAACATACAGATTGAATAACATCGGGGAGAGGCTACAACCCTGTCTCACTCCCTTCCCAACCACTGCTTCCCTTTCATGTCCCTCGACTCTTATAACTTCAAATACTCTTTGCAATTAAATGTCACATATTTGATACCCTTTACAATTTGTTATCCATTTCATGCATTGAATATTTCCTTGTAATGTTCATACATGATTATTTATTTGGTCTCAGAGTTAGCATGGCATATTTCTATAGCAATTGACTATACCATGGTGTTCAAGCTTGATCATTACGCACTATTGTAATAACTCTGTAATAATTATTGTGCTTCTAGCTTATAAGAGCATGGGATGTGTTTTCTTCATTTTAAATCGAAATACACAATTTCATCCTTAACTGTCAAAATCTTAGTTTTTAAAATGTCTAGATACTCAGAGTGCAAATCACCATACAGTGGTTCTGGAGTAAATTTGTTTGTGCTTAAGTAATTTGGATACCCTCTTCGACAAAGTGACCAATTTTCACTCAAAACATCTTTCCCAACCTTAATAAGTGAGTGCAACCCTTTCAGTTGGCAGACACTGTACAACCATTCTTCCTTTCAGATGAATGTCCCTTATTCATTCCCTACCAGAAACAGTTTAGGTTATCTCTTTGTAGGTTCACATAACCAAAGAACTAGGTGTCTTTATTGGGTATACCTATCCCCAGATACTTTGCAGAAAATATGGTACAGACCACTTGTTTCTTGAATTCACTTGACCCTAGGCATAGGACACCCACTCTGAAGGTCAGCCTACCCATTTCAACTCCCTTAATTCACCTAAAGCAAGATACATTTCATACTAAAAAATCTGTCTGCACAGTACCTCAATTTCATTCCTGACGTCCTGACAGGGAGACGTTCCTCCACTTCTGGTGTGGCTTTATTGGTGTTTTAAAGCCTACTGCACCATAATCCTTATACAAAATTGCTTTTACTTAAATGTTTGTACTGTACAAAAACACATCTGTGTTAGTGTATAACTTCAGATAACGATGATCTCGTGTTTGTTTCTTTTTCTCTGGGTCATTTAGATCCACTATGTTTGCATTTAATATTATCCAAGCTAACACATGAATCATTAAAAATTTCACAAGACTTACAAAGCAAGGACTGAAACTGCTATTTTCATCCTGTGAAGAATCAACAAAGTTCATGTTTATGACAAAACCTGCTAGGTTAGTGGAGATAACTCTATTTTCTTTCACTTATGAAAACAAGCATATGTTATTCAGAAGTCAAACAATATTTAATCGACCCATATGGGTGATTAAATATGTCTTCTGAAACTGATAAAACATTGCATTACTTAAACATAGCCTAATTTTCATGTCTGCTACTAAAATGATGTTGTTTTAAGTGTTGTTGCGCATCTGCACTATGAATTAATTGATTTGTCGCTAGATAGATGGCACAATTATCGTCTACTCATTACACTCATATTATCATGTCATTTTTCAGACATTGGCTTTCCCCCCGGTATCTTTCCCCACAACATATGGCATGCCTAACATGCAGCACACGGTTTCATATACAATAGGTTGTATGGCGGGAAAATTACATCAAAGTCATAACATCACATGTGTTGCTCTCCCTTCCTGTGACAACAGGTTACAATAGAAAAATGCAGAAAAGAAAAGGGTTTCACTGCTGGAAACTCATGATTATGGATAGAGGGAAAGATAGAACTGATACTCCTGGTGGAGAAGGAAGAAAGTAAAGTGAAGAATAGATTTGTTATGGTTGAAGACAGTAAAAAGATAGCCTCAAAAGAGAGATGGTCAGTATACAGGGTGAGGTGAAAGTTTGGACACACTCCTACAAAAGTTGAATGATGTGAGGAATAATAATAGCTTCTGGTATGTGGTGTCTGTAGGTAGGGGTGCAACATATAGGAACTATGGCGACAGCGGTGGCCATCTTGAAATCCGCCATCCTGGATTTGGGTTATGGGTTTGATGGGAAGGAGATCATGTGATTCATCATTTTGAACCATTTCTTTCACAGGAATTCATGTGTGAAATCTGTTAGAAGATATATTTATTTGTGTAGGAGTTATGATTTGTTAAAGTTGAGGACACATGTCAGTCGGCATTACAGCATATGCCCAATGAGACCTCCATTGCACTGGGCACACAGTCTTTTTTTGTCAGACATGCTGCACATATCGCAAGATACGTGGGTCAATAGAGGCACATGACTCCTGAATATGCCGGCAAAGATGGACTGTATTGTTGATTTTTACCCCTTAAACCATTGGTTTAAATGTCCCCACAGATAAAAGTCAAGACATGTAAGGGCAGGGGACCGTGGTGACTATTCGATAAGACCCTTCCTATATATCCAGTGATTCTGAACTGTTCGTCCAGAAACAGACTGACTTTGGTAGCATAGTGGAGTGGTCCAGCATCTTGTTGGAATGAGGTTGGGAAATCACTCTCTGGATTAAACGGTGTTGGAAGCAGGTAATTGTGGAGCTTGTTAAGATACCTCTCCCCATCAGTAAACACCAGACCCACAATTCTTGTGTCCCAAATCCCACACCAAACCATCACTTTTTCACCAACAACATCTTCAGTGATCCAACCTGCATCTGACCAGTAAACATAATTTGGTTTGTTTACTTCTCCTTGCACGGAGAAATTAGCTTCAGCACAGAAAAACACCTGCTGTATGAAGATTCCTGTTACACTGATCCAGATCCCATTCTGCAAACTGCATCCACTGATCAGAATTATCATCAGAGAGATGATGTTGCAGCTGTAACTTGTGACAACCCAAAGTGATAGACACTGCATATTCCTGATAACTGGCGTGTGCTGCAATGTGGACTTTCAGAAACGATACATTATTGCCGTTGAAGTCTTTTCGTCGGTGGCTGTTCTTGGACATGCATTGCATGGCTTGTTCAGCGCAGAACCTGTTGCGTGAAATTTGTCCAATAACTTGGATACTCTCATATATGAAATTTCCTGTGTCTCAGGATGCCAAACATTGAAGTCGGCAACAGTCACTCTGGTACTTCGTCCACCATTCATTAACACAGTTCCAGTGAATTCCTGCTGTGTAAGTGCCATTGTGGTCACATGCAACAATAAACAGAATTGATCACCTCCTAGTAATTTCAAACTTTAACAGCTCATAACATCTACACAAATAAAGATATCTTAAAACAAATTTCACATACGCATTCCCGAGAAAGATTCCCATTTGAAACAAGTAATCTAAATTCAGAATGGCAGATTTCAAGATGGCCGCAACTGCCACCATGGCACCTAAAAGTTGTGCCCCCCTACGTGCATCCCATACCGGACACCGTTATGACTCCTCACACCATTTAAGTTTTAGAGGGGTGTATCCAAACTTTTTCCTCACCCTCAATATAACTATTTTTGAACCCCAAATCAAAGTTTGAAGTTTCTTTATGCTCCAGAGTGTGGCAAGAAGTTTCTTCTCTGTGGCTGTGTAATTCATTTCGTGTTTCTTAAACTACAATTTGTAAATGCAGTTGTTCTGTTTCATGGTCACATTTTCCTTGGAATAATTCTGGAAGGTTTATGCATCACAGGATGCTTCAAAATAGGTGTACTCACAAACACGTTTGGTATTACAAAATGCTTCTGCTGTACCTTCATTCCACAATTATTTTGCTTTCTGTTTCAACAAGCTTAACGTGAGTGGGTCATTCATAACCTTCCACAAATATAAGTGATAAAACCCTGCTAGTCCTAGGAAAGAACGTAACTGCCTAACATCCTGTGGCTCTGGAAATCATTACAGTTCTTATCCTATTGGGGTCTGGCTTTACACCATTTACTCCCACTAAATGTCCCAAAAATTTGTTATTCTCTACCAAATGAGATTTTGCTAACCTAATCATGATACCTTTTTCATAAAACTTTTGCAGGGTTTTAATCAACAGTGTACAATGTGCTTCCCATGTTTTCAACACCAACAGAATGTCTTCAGTATGTCTAAGTAACTCCTGAAGTACTTTTCTTCCTAATCCTTGAGCTAGAGCTGAAATAAAACTCGGAGAGATATTCAAACCAAAAAGTAAGATCCAGAAGTGATAATATTTTCAATCAGATAAGAAAGCATCGTATTTCTTGGAGTTTTCGTGCAGTCTTACATGCCAATAACTTGCCACTAAATCCACTGAGCTAAAATACTGGACTGCTCAAATTTTCCTAACAGTTCATCGATTGTTACAAATCTAACCCTTTCCATTTCTGTGTGCTTATTAAGTGTACATGCATCTAAAACTAAATTAACATCTGTGGCTTTTTTAACCACTAACAGTGGTTTATTATATTCACTAATACTCCATTCAATCACCTGATGATCAACCACCTTGTTAATTTTGTCCTTTACCACAAATCTTAAACTTAAAGACACAGGCTAAGATTTACAAAAAATGGGTTACTGTGTTTGATCTTAAATTGGCAAATGTAATCTCCTATAACTCCTAGCTTATCGGAGTACACAATTTGTCATTTGATGGAATATGATAGAGTGCCATTTTCTGATTGTCCTTTAAAGCTTAGACTCATAAGCTTATATATATGAATGCAACTTACAGGCACTACGACGATAGTTTGTGTGGGGATAGTGTGTTTGTTTCTTCCTTGCTTAGTACTTTGACACTTGCTACTAACCTTATTACTATATTATGTGTAACACATGATTTATTTTGAAAGGTACTAATACACGCTTAGCATCAACTTCACACGACAGATTAGCCATATGAAAGTCTAAAACCACTTTGTAGTTTAGTAGTCAGTCTATCCCTAACAATAAATGTAAATAAACATTTGAAACAACTAATGAAGATTGCATACATTGAAACTGATCCAATTTCATGGAGACTCTCATCTCAGACTTAACTGGCTTACCTTCTGTTCCAGTCATACTTACAATATACACTCCAGTAACTGGTAGTATAGGAACTAATTGTTTCTGTTTCATGGTTGGAACTAATTCTCCCAATATCACTAACTGAATAATGTGTATATTTACTGTATGGCCATACAGTTCTCTTAACACAAGAAGTTTTGGTGATATACCTTGGGTTTCACCTTCCTCCTCCTCTAATATCCATGGGTATAGGCCGTTAATTGTTGTGTATATGAGCCAACTGTGGACTGGTTGCATCCTGCATTCTGGCCTGCAATCCTGGATGTTCTGCATTTTCTGTTATTATTACCAGAGAAAAGTGTGCTATTAGATCTTTATTTAACTCCAAAGTGTTACCTGCATTATCATTCACATTATTATTTTGGGTAGGTACTAATACATGAGACTGTATATTATTATTGTTAATTGTTCTCAGCTTATTACATCTATTGTTGATGCGAGAATATCATCTCTCTTTCCCTTAAAAATGAATTCAGAAAATCATAACGTTGGTTGGGGGGAGCGATATGTGCAGTAATTATAGGTAAGCCACATCAAAAATTGTCTTCCCAGAAAACCACGCAGGCATAGATGCATTCTACAACATTAGATAAATGTTAATCTCGTAGTTTTAATGTGCGGCTTGGTAACTTACCTTTTCTCCCCAAGGATGTACAACAGTGCCTGTGTTGCTGCAACGGCTATTCTCTCTTTGTTAATTACTTCGTCTCCGAATGTGTCCGTTCAAAGATGCAAGTTGCTGTCGCATCAGAAGAAGGAATTTAGGACATAACTCGGTAGTAGAATGAAAAGTTGCAACTTCCACATATTAGAACTTTTACTTAACAAAATACTGAGCTGGCCACTGTGGCCAAGCAGTTCTAGGAGCTTCAGTCTGGAACCACGCGACTGCTACGGTCACAGGTTCTAATCCTGCCTCGGACATGGATGTGTGTGCTGTCCTTAGGTTAGTTAGGTTTAAGTAGTTCTAAGTTCTAGGGGATTGATGACCTCAGATGTTAAGTCCCATAGTGCTCAGAGCTATTTGAACTTAACAAAATACTGAGAATGAATGACATGTGTCTGTCTCACACCAACTCAGAAGACTGGCAGACACAGAGATTGGTGGAAAAAATACAAATGAACTACATGAATTAATTGCTGTTTTTGTTCTTCAATTTTCTGTCAGCATAGATATAATCATACATCCCTACCATATCTTTGCCGTACGGATATGGTGCGAATATTTATGGGAGGGTCATTTAGTTGTTGTTGTTGTTATACTTTTTTTTAGTTTACGTTGTTGGCCTGTCAGTGCTGAGACTTTTATTTGTGGCCAAGTTTACCTCGTTTACTCCTGGAAAGTGTCATTACATAATACATATATGTACTTTTTGTTTAATTTGCACTATGCTATTTACAAAAAATTTTAAAGGTTGCATCAACGGGCACATTTGAATTCAGAGTCTGTAGTTCGATTACTGGAATTTAACAGCTGCTGTTGCGGCATTGTCCAGCAGGCAATCTGAGTTTGTTAACATATCAGTTAAGTGGCACTGTACTAGTGTGTGCTACAGTTTTACTTGTTAACCAAAGTCGATAAAGATGTTCATCCCATTGCTGTAACATATTGTGCTGAGGCTTGAACAAACCCTCGTATACCATTGCGAGGAAGTTCATTGTTTATGCCCCAGGCATTTGTTCCTGTTGTAATCTACATATTTCATGGTTGAACCAGGCTCATGCCATTCAACATCCCGGACACACTTAAAAGGGTTCAAGGTGTCTCCAATGCCTTCATTTGTCTCCGTATGCTCTGTGGTAAAATATCTTGTCGATACCAGAGTCCACCAATGATATAAACGTTCATTATTGCTCCGCACTTGCATACGTTTTTCACTAGAATGCAGGGAATTAACTGGTTTCAAACATTCACAAAATATTCGTAGCACATTTACAAATATTGTTTCACACATGCAGTCCTGGAAAACATAATCAGCTTTATAAAGTCCTTACATTTCATCATTGTTATGATAACATAAGTATTTACATTTTAAAATATAATGGCACGCCGGGTTTGCGTATTTCTTGCTCCAGACATATATATTTTCATAATGCGTTTATATTTTTTTACATAAATGTTATGCAAAAATTAAATAAACACTACATAAATTACACATACCAGACAGTTAATATTTTGTACATTTCTTGTGATTTTATATCACGTAACATCTTTCAGTTTGTACATTTTCATTTTTATCACATTTTGCTCTTTTGCATTAACTTTTTGAATGTTTGTTTGTGGCAACATATATTTGTAGTCTCATCTCACTTTTAATATTACAGAGGTTGTCATTTTTTCAATCTCATTTTCCGGTATTAACAAAATATTCACATGCAACATTATCACATGATGTGCATAAGTTTTGCACCAAAACATCATATTGTACGTGAGTATCCATCGTTACAGGGGCAGAGGAAGGAAAAGCTTCATAACATGAAATCATGATAAGCCTACATAACGAGGCTTATCTATGCCTCTGACAAGTTTATGGGGATGTGTCCACTGATCTACAGAAAATATTATGGGCAGGAATAAGCATTTAGTTTTCACCCTACTATTGCAATCCTTCGTTCATCACTGGAAAACTATTGAGTACATCATTTCATGACTCTCATACAAAATAAAGTTAATCCACTTACTTCCTGTTCATTGTCTACTGATACATGCTGACCATACAGTATTGTGTTAGAGAAGTGTCATCTCAACTGTAAACAGTCTGCTTCATTGTTGATGATTTACATTTCATGTTCTACCGGATATGACTCTATGTGTACTCTGTGCTGAAGCAACTTGTGTTCATGTGCTAATGTATTGTAATAACTCTTCTTGGCACTCTAATCAGTCACATGGGCTTATAATGCATGATCAGACCAGTTTTCATTCGGTAGCAGAAGACCTTAAGTTCAGTCCTTTTATTCATCTGATGTACTGTAGCTTTTTTTTCACACACACACACACACACACACACACACACTCTATCACACATTTGTCTACATATAATTGTTATCAGTGTGTCTTTTGTGCTTTGGTACCAAACACCTAACTATTATGTTCCCTATTTTACCCAGGGCATAACTCTGCATCATTTGCTGGAATGACACCTAAATATTAACTTAAAATTAAGTGTATAATTGCTCGCTGGCTACTAATATATCGTACTTCCAGTATTCGTATTGTCAACTACGGTTGTCATTTTGACCTACCTTTATGCACGTAGATAGAAAAGTGTTGTTTCAGGCAGGACACAATCCTACCTCCCATAGTATATTCAAGATTTAATTTATATTCCTTCATACCTCACATAGATATCCCCTTTCACGTAGCATATAAATAGCCACTTGTATAAATGTAAATAACTTGTATGTAATATCATAGTGTGTAACAAGTTTTCTGTAGACAGAGTTTACTTTGTCCTCTCTCTCTCTCTCTCTCTCTCTCTCTCTCTCTCTCTCTCTCTCTCTCTGTGTGTGTGTGTGTGTGTGTGTGTGTGTGTGTGTGTGTGTGTGTGTGTAGTGTAGTGTAGTGTAGTGTAGTGTAGTGTAGTGTACTAATTATTTCTTAATCTTAGTTTAGTTCTGTAGTGTAGAGATTTTATTTCCTTAATAGTCAACTCATATTCTAAGGTTCCCCTGAATGTAGATTGCTTGGCGTTTCTTTTAAGCTAGCTATACTCTGTTCGTAAAAAGACGAGGGCTAGTAGAAATCCTTGGGTAACTGAAGAAATATTGAATCTAATTGATGAAAGGAGAAAATATAAATATGCAGTAAATGAAGCAGGCAAAGAGGAATGCAAACATCTCAAAAATGAGATCAACAGGAAGTGCAAAATAGCTAAGCAGGGATGGCTAGAGGATAAATGTAAGGATGTAGAGGCTTATCTCACTAGAGGTAAGATAGATACTGCCTACAGGAAAATTAAAGAGACATTTGGAGATAAGAGAACCACTTGTATGAACATCAAGAGTTCAGATGGAAACCCAGTTCTAAGCAAAGAAGGGAAAGCAGAAAGGTGGAAGGAGTATATAGAGGGTCTATACAAGGGCGATGTACTTGAAGACAATATTATGGAAATGGAAGAGGATGTAGATGAAGATGAAGTGGGAGATATGATACTGCGTGAAGAGTTTGACAGAGCACTGAAAGACCTGAGTCGAAACAAGGCCCCCGGAGTAGATAACATTCCATTGGAACTACTGACGGCCTTGGGAGAGCCAGTCCTGACAAAACTCTACCATCTGGTGAGCAAGATGTATGAAACAGGCGAAATACCCTCAGACTTCAAGAAGAGTACAATAATTCCAATCCCAAAGAAAGCAGATATTGACAGATGTGAAAGTTACTGAACAATCAGTTTAATAAGCCACAGCTGCAAAATACTAACATGAATTCTTTACAGACGAATGGAAAAACTAGTAGAAGCCGACCTCGGGGAAGATCAGTTTGGATTCCGTAGAAATGTTGGAACACGTGAGGCAATACTGACCTTACGACTTATCTTAGAAGAAAGATCAAGGACAGGCAAACCTACGTTTCTAGCATTTGTATACTTAGAGAAAGCTTTTGACAATGTTGACTGGAATACTCTTTTTCAAATTCTAAAGGTGGCAGGGGTAAAATACAGGGAGCGAAAGGCTATTTACAATTTGTACAGAAACCAGATGGCAGTTATAAGGATCGAGGGACGTGTAAGGGAAGCAGTGGTTGGGAAGGGAGTGAGACAGGGTTGTAGCCTCTCCCCAATGTTATTCAATCTGTATATTGAGCAAGCAGTAAAGGAAACAAAAGAAAAAATTTGAAGTAGGTATTAAAATCCATGGACAAGAAATAAAAACTTTGACAGAATTACAATGTCATCGGTGAACCTCAGAGACATCAAAGGACTTGAAAGAACAGTTGAATGGAATGGACAGTGTCTTGAAAGGAGGATATAAGATGAACGTCAACATAAGCAAAACGAGGATAATGGAATGTAGTCGAATTAAGTCAGGTGGTGCTGAGGGAATTAGATTAGGAAATGAGATACTTACTTGGAGAGCAAAATAACTGATGATGGTCGAAGTAGAGAGAATAGAAAATGTAGACTGGCAATGGCAAGGAAAGCGTTTCTGAAGAAGAGAAATTCGTTAACATCGAGTATAGATTTAAGTGTCACGAAGTCGTTTCTGAAAGTATTTGTATAGAGTGTAGCCATGTATGGAAGTGAAACATGGACGATAAATAGTTTAAACAAGAAGAGAATAGAAGCTTTCGAAATGTGATGCTATAGAAGAATACTGAAGATTAGATGGGTAGATCACATAACTAACGAGGAAGTATTGAATAGGATTGGGGAGAAGAGAAGCTTGTAGAAGCTTGTGGCACAACTTGACCAGAAGAAGGGATCGGTTGGTAGGACATGTTCTGAGGCATCAAGGGATCACCAATCTAGTATTGGAGGGCAGTGTGGAGGGGAGAAATCGTAGAGGGAGACCAAGAGATAAATACACTAAGCAGATTCTATAGGATGTAGGTTGTAGTAGGTACTGGGAGATGAAGCAGCTTGCACAGGATAGAGTAGCATGGAGAGCTGCATCAAACCAGTCTCAGGACTGAAGACCACAACAACAACATACTCTGTTCATCATAAGAATAAATCTTATACAAACACTACAACATGCATTCTTTCACATTTGATTGAATCTCATTGGCTTTCATTTCATGTGGAGCGGAAGCGAAGCCGCATCCAGTACAGTCAGGTACAATCACACGTTTTATGCTGTGTTACACAAATGTAGATTGAGCTATAATGCCGGACAACAGCTTTTGTGGCACATTTAACAGGGACAGCACTGGCCAGTCAGCTGGTCCAACTAACCTAAAATGATGTGAGCAGTTGCAACTCAGACGTAAAAAGAGATGAGCAGACAAACAATATAGCTTTGAATGTTATGTAATTTTTCAAGAGAGTGAAGTAATATTCGACTAAACATCAATACCACTGCACGCATCTTAGGTGACCATACAGAAAGCATAAAATACTATCTTTCTCACCTAACATAGTATTCTAATTACAAAGAGTGACGAAAATTTCTAACTTAAAAAAGGGTGATTTTTCTGAGTGATCTGTGTGTATCTAAATGTGTACTGCAGGGATTTCACCATACTGTTGAATACTGAAGCCACTGAAAGTATTAATTACAGTCAGTCAGTCAGTCAGTTTGTTACTCTCTTAGCTTCTTCCTTATCTGAACCCCAAAAATACAGTTCAGTTCTGGAACTGTCATCTGCTACGTTGATCAAAAACAGAATCCATGAAGCCACTGAGGCACTGTATTTTCTCCTCTTCTTTTATGACATGTCATTCTACATCCCTTGACGTGTCATTCTATATCCTGCCAGTGTTCGGCAGTGACATGTGAAAACCCTGCATGTGTTAGTTCCAGTATGTCTGGCAGCTTAATCATCTTGTTATTTCTTGCAACAAATCTCTTAACTTGACTCTTCATCAGTTCTGTTGGGTTCATATTGTAATGGTACAGTGGCGAATGTAAAAATACAGCATTTGTATGGAGTGCTCAACGCTGTGAAAAATTTTTTTTTTTCCCCCCATGTTTCTATGCCTCTTATTACACTGGTTCGTGTGAGACTACATATGTGGTATAAAATAATGGACATAGTCCAAATTAAGAGTACTTGGGCTTTCATTTTTGTACTAAAAAATTAAACTGTTATGTTTTCTTAATTTAAGCAACCTTTGTTAACAATCTTCCATAAAATATTGATAATTAAGAATTTATATTTGAATTGAAAATGGGAATTTTGCGTGCAATATTTAACTATAAACAAGAAGACATGCATTATTCTTTAAGAAAATTAAGATGAATTTTACAGTTATGAAATACAGGTATTACAAATTGCATGAAAAAAAAGTTGACCAAGCTGAAGTGCACCTGATCATCAGTCTAGTATGCTATTGATTTCGCTATATATCTAGTGCACATTTATATTCCAACTGTATCAAATACAGTCCCTTGAAAAACTTTAAACCTGATTTTTTTGTGTAAATTTATGAAAAACATTAAGAACAACCTATTTCTTGTCACTTTTCAACCGTGTTCCGCATGTGTGTTTCACCATGGAGCAGGAAGCAGCGTCAGTCATTTTCATACTGCGTATTATCAGCACCCAGGTCGGAGCACAACAGTACAGAGACTGGGACTGTACAAGATTTTTTAGTTAAAAACTACATACCTAAAGTGTGATTAAGAGAAAAGTTGATGGCTGTTAATACATTAGAATATCTTAAAGCAATAATGTAAAGAAAATTTTGTTTGAGAATAATGAATTAATTAGGAATGAAGGAAACGACTCACTGAAAGGCATAACTGCTGTGTCATTGACAGGTGCAAAAACAAATAGTACAGAGCTTTGCTTTACTAGCTTTTGGAATAAAATTCCTTTCTCAATCTGTTGGAGAAAAGGGGAGCTATCCATGCAGCACATCCTTCACTCCTGTAACCTCCCTGGCCTAAACCTAAGGTAATTCGCTGTCCCCCCCCCCCCCCCCCCAAATAGTGTGTGTGTGTGTGTGTGTGTGTGTGTGTGTGTGTGTGTGTGTGTGTGTGTGTGTGTGTACACCATTCCAGTACCCCTGCATAATACGTGCTAGCTAGTTGTGTGCTGCCCTCTCACATCCTAGTCTGTGAAATCATGTGCACAGCCACCTACCCCGTCCACCTACACCCCTAACTAGCCCACAGATGGCTCCCCACTCTCATATGAGCCACGAGACACTTCCCCCTGACCCCCTCCCTATCTCCCACCCTCTCAATCCCTCACACTGCACCACCACATCAGCCCAGTACACTCACTGTGGCCCAGGAAAGAGCTGGCAGTCGACTGAGCACTAGAGGTGAGCCAGACAGTTATTTTGGAGTAATCGTTATGAGGGTTACAGTTATTTTTTGATAATCGTTATTTTTAATTGTTACAAACAACTGTCATTACCGAATAGGATTATGGTGAAATAACAAAGTAGGTGGAATCCATCAGTTTAGTTATCATCATAATTATAACTGCAAGTAGTGCCAAGTGGCAGGAATGTTTTATGAATCGTGTGACGACCTTAGCTAATTAACTGTCCGGTACATTTCAGTTGCTGTTTGGACTGTTATTGGTGTTTCATATTGTACGTATGTAGGTTATCGGTCACTATCCTCGTAGCTGCAACAGAAAGTAAGCGGAACTTCACCACAGCACTGTCCAAGTGAAATGTTAAAAATGTGCTTTTAAGTTTGAAGTAATACGTAAGCTGAAGTAATACGTAAGTTGAGGTTGGACAGGAAATTCTGGAGTTCTTCTTCACTGAGTCCAGATCATGAAGATGTCATCAATAAATCTGTACCAAACTTTGGGTTGGAAGGCCTGGGTAACCAAGCCTTCAAAAGTGAAGTTGTGGGTCAGGATGAAGCTGGCTAAGGTAATGAGGAAAGAGGTTTTAGGTAGGGTGGCAGGTGATCGGCATGAAAGGAAGTGCTCCATCCCAGCGAAATATTTGTGTATAAGGAAGTGGGGGGGGGGACTCAAACTGCCTGTGTTGTAATAAGCCTTCACCCACAAGCAAAGTAGAAAGTCGTGCAGCACTGTCAGTTGGCGGCATGTCATTGTTTTGATGTATTGGATCATATTCCAGATACCTCTGTGTGACAAGGACAGAAGTTGGCAAAGTGTGCTGCATGTTATAATTGAGATTTATTTCACCTGACTGGTTAAGGGTTCAACTGTTGCTAGATGTTAGGATTATCTATCTTGTCTATTGACACCTGACAGCTTATGGTTAAATGTTCCCTTTCCTTTTCAGTGTTACTAATGATGTTAGTGCGCAATTTTTCCTCCACTGCTTTCAACCTCTGATCTATCTCAACTCTTAGTTCTGCCTTATCTACCTTCATTTCTGCCTCGATTACGTCTACATCTACATCTGGACTACCTTCTGTGCCGGGATACTGCCTTGGTCAAGGATACCAGCCTCAGCTCTATCCTTTATTTCCTTATTGTCTTTATCTGCCCTTTCTTGCCCCCTTTCTCATTAAATGCGTATTTAAACTTATGCTACATAGTAGCAGTAACAGGTCTTGCACCTGTTCAGGTATACCTTTGTGCGCTGTTTGTAACCCATCATCGGTACCTGAGAGTGTGTTTATATTCTGGCACAATTGTGACTGCTCCTGCTGCATTTTTTTTGTCTGAGCCTCAGACTTTTCCTTCACCTTTTCCAGAAACTGTTCTTATGTCTAGCCTACTGATGACACTTTCTGTTGTAAATTATCTATATCTTGCATCAAATAACTGAACAGTTGTGCTTTTAGGTCTTTCCACATACTAACAAGCTTATCCCACAATTCATTTGAAAGATCAGCAAGCAAATCTTTTGCCAAGTCATTGATCTGTTGTGTTATGTCGGTTTTTAAAAATCATTAAAAGATTTCGTTTTGTTGTTTTGCTAAATAATTAAATTTTTCATCAGTACTTTGTTTGAGTTTTTGCTCTTCCTTAAACTCGTCCTTAAAATTATTGAAGCTTTGTTTAAATAACTGTTGTAACATTTGCAGCATGATCAGGGGTTCCGGTGTGCACAATGCGCTGTGTCCAATCACATTTGCATTAGGTGTAAGTGTGGCAGGCAAAGAATGATTTAACAAGTCCGCACTTTCACACGTTAAGTTTCCACCAGGGGGAAAGAATACTCCTTGGGGAAAATTGTGACCCTATTTCATCTATTGTCATCATTGTATCATTACGAATGATAGTATTACTATCGTCTGTGCCCATGTTAATTGAAAAATATAATTGATCATTGTCAATGCAACCGACATTTTCAGTTTTGATTTCATTTGTTGCCACGTCCATTTTGGCAACATGTTGTGCCATGGCCGTGGATTGGCAACAATGTGCCTATTGTGTGTACTCTCTTTTTTATATATTTACAAAGTGGCAAAGTAAATGAATACTTTTGAAAATGAAATATTGTGTTCGTAATAGTGATGACACCACCGAAAACTATTCAGTGGTGCCTCGTTACAATGTATCAAAATACTTTGTCAACGTAACTCAGTTGTATGTGCACATTTTTCTCCCTACATTTAATTTTCTGTCCAAATGTCTATGTATTTTACAAGAATGCTTCAATTTTGGAATTGGATTAGGAAAGGTACTACGATTACTATCGACAGAGACACTACTAAGCGCAGTCATGCCCACAATGAATCATGAATTTTCCTACCTTTTTGTTTGGTTTCTCGCCCCTTCCAGAATAATTCTCCAATTGACTGTGTTTAATCCTTTGCACATCATGTGATCTCCATCCTCATTCCAAGGCCAGCCGCGGTGGCTGTGCGGTTCTAGGTGCTGCAGTCCGGAACCGCGGGACTGCTACGGTCGCAGGTTCGAATCCTGCCTCGGGCATGGATGTGTGTGATGTCCTTAGGTTAGTTAGGTTTAAGTAGTTCTAAGTTCTAGGGGATTGGTGACCTAAGATGTTAAGTCCCATAGTGCTCAGAGTCATTTCAACCACTTTTTTCCCTCATTCCAATAACAAGTTATCCCATTCATGAAACAGAGAAAGACAATGATTGGTATAATAGAAAATTTTCAAAATTATATGATTATTTTAAATTATTGCAAATGTGGCACTCTCTCATAAGTTTTGATGTTGATTCTTGAGTTTCCCTGGCAGCTGAGTATTTCTTCCATGTAATCATCAAAAAAATTTTGCATAAATTCACCTTTCCAGCATCACACAATTTTCTCATCCTTCAGTAAGGTCACCAAATGTGCACGGTCCAGCTACTCCATACCATGGCTGTGTACAACTTATTCTTCTCAACTTTGTCTCCAGGCAAGTTGAAACTGTGTCTCATTATTTCTAGCTACTAAATGATGAACACATCTTCAATGATAATCTGTCGTATTTTTTCACCTATTTACATCAGATGACAGAGGACAAATCCACTTATCAGTAATTCATAGCTTTGAATACATTATTCAGTATATCTTACCACATCCAACTCAATTTCTAAGATTTTACAATCTCCATTGTCTCGAGTGTTCACATTGTAGTATTTCCATTTTCTTATGTTGTAGGTGTTTTGACACCTTTGATGGTATCGCCAAGGAATAAATGTGTGTGTCCAGCTAGTGTTACCATGCTCACTGTGACTTGCCCCTGCTGTGTTAAACTACAGTATACGCACCATCTGCACAGATCACAGATCAAAGTGT
The DNA here is from genome assembly GCF_023897955.1 of Schistocerca gregaria. Lineage (NCBI taxonomy): Eukaryota > Metazoa > Arthropoda > Insecta > Orthoptera > Acrididae > Schistocerca > Schistocerca gregaria. The sequence goes on along the minus strand of NC_064920.1, from coordinate 968,238,226 downwards.
GCACAGTATAATTTTTACACTATATAAGATGTTTATAAAAGCCACAACCATCTTTCACCAGCGTGGGCTTCGTTAGTGGAACATAGTTCATTCTCACGTTTAACATCATGTTGTGCTACAACCTAAGAAAGGAAACAAGAGTAATCCAATGAATTACAGACCCATATTACTAATGTCAATTTGCAGTAGGATTTTTGGAACATATACTGTGCATGAACATTATGAATTATCTCAAACAAAACGATTTATTTAACAAATACCCAACAGTGATTCAGAATATTTCGTTTTTGTGAAACAGAACTAGCTTTATTCTCATTAAGTAATGAGTGCTGTAGACATGAAATGTCAAATTGATTCTGTGTTTTTAGATTTCCAGAAGACTTTTTGACACCGTTCCTCACAAGATACTTCTAATCAAATTGTTTGGCTATGGAACACGGTTTCTGTATTGTGTGACTGGATTCATGATTACCTGTCAGAAAGGTCACAGTTCGTAATAATTGATGGAAAGTCACAGAATAAAACAGAAGTATTGCCTGGTGTTCCCTGGGAAGTGTTACAGGCCCTCTGCTGTTCCTGATCTATAGAAACGATTTAGTGGACAATCTGAGCAACTCTCTTGGGTTACTATCTTGTAAAGTCATCAGGTGATTGGAACCAATTGCAAAATGGTTTAGACAAGACATCTGTATGGTGCAAAAAGTGGCGATTGACTCTAAATAATAAAAAGTGTGAGTCACCCACATGAGTAATAAAAGGAATCTGCTAAATTTCGGGTACACTTTAAATCCCACAAATCTGAAGGCTGTAAACTCAACTAAATATGTGAGATTGAAGTGAACATAAAGATAATGTTGTGAGAAAAGCAAACCAAAGACTGTGGGTTATTGGCAAACACTTAGGAAATGTAACAGGTCTACAACTAAAGAGACTGTGTACACTATGCTTATCTGCCCTATTCCGCAGTATTGCTGTCAGTGTGGGATCTACATCAGATAGGATTAATGGAAGACACGTAAATATCTCAGAGAATGGCAGCTCATTTTGTAATATCACATATTAAGGGAGAGAGTGCCATGGGTGTGATACAGGAATTAGAGTGGCAATCACTAAAACAGGCGTTTCTCGTTGTGGCATGATCTTCTCATGAAATTTCAATCAGCTACTTTCTCCTCAGAGTGCGAAAATATTTTTTCGGTGCCCACCTGCATAGGGAGAAATGATTGTGATAGTAAAATAAGATATATCAGAGCTCACACAGAAAAGTTTGTGTTTGTTTTTCCCACACACTGTTAGAGAGTGGAACAGTAGAGTAGCAGTTTGATTTGCTGAACCCTCTGCCAGGCACTTAATTGTGAATTGCAGAGTAATCATGTAGATGTAGATGTAATCACACACAAATAGGTGAAATGGCCATTATTCTTTGGTTACACTATTGGCGAGCAAACACTAAAAATGTTACCAATCATTAAAAATCTAGGTGTGTGGAACCAGAGCAGTTTGTAAAGTGGAATCGCTACATAAAACTAACTGTTGGAAAATATTTGCCAGACGGACATTAATTGGAACCATAAAGGGTTCCACTTGAAAAACTGGCTCCGAGTTGGGACTGCTCGCCAATTACTCACGAACTGTTGCACGTCACCAGCGATACAACAAAAAATAGGTAAACATGTTATAATTTGATGATGATGATGATGATGATGATGATGATGATGATGATGATGATAATCCCCGTGGAGGTATGGGAAAAGAATAGGCCCCCGGTATGTTCTGCCAGTCGTAAAAGGCGACGAAAAGAACAAACCACTAATAGGGCTAATCCCCCTTTTAGTGTGATTAGTTGGTTCAGGACACAACTAAAGAAGCATCGGACAAGCGCCGTCATGGTCAGGGACGACGCTTGAACCCTATGCCCGCCCACAATGGTAACGACACTGCTAGCCAACTGGAAAATGATTTAAATCCAAATAGAGGTGTTTTGCAGGATATGCTTCCTGCAACCACCCTAGAAGGAAAACAAAGACAAAGGATGAGATGGTCAGATGAAGTTAATCGACACCTCATGTTCTGTTATTACCAAGCAACAAACCTAGGAACCAACACAACTGGATACAGATCACAAGTATGTTGTTGTTGTTGTTGTCTTCAGTCCTGAGACTGGTTTGATGCAGCTCTCCATGCTACTCTATCCTGTGCAAGCTGCTTCATCTCCCAGTACCTACTGCAACCTACATCCTTCTGAATCTGCTTAGTGTACTCATCTCTCGGTCTCCCTCTACGATTTTTACCCTCCACGCTGCCCTCCAATGCTAAATTTGTGATCCCTTGATGCCTCAAAACATGTCCTACCAACCGATCCCTTCTTCTAGTCAAGTTGTGCCACAAACTTCTCTTCTCCCCAATCCTATTCAATACCTCCTCATTAGTTACGTGATCTATCCACCTTATCTTCAGTATTCTTCTGTAGCACCACATTTCGAAAGCTTCTATTCTCTTCTTGTCCAAACTAGTAATCGTCCCTGTTTCACTTCCATACATGGCTACACTCCAAACAAATACTTTCAGAAACGACTTCCTGATACATAAATCTATATTCGATGTTAACAAATTTCTCTTCTTCAGAAACGCTTTCCTTGCCATTGCCAGTCTACATTTTATATCCTCTCTACTTCGACCATCATCAGTTATTTTACTTCCTAAATAGCAAAACTCCTTTACTACTTTGTGTCTCATTTCCTAATCTAATTCCCTCAGCATCACCCGATTTAATTTGACTACATTCCATTATCCTCGTTTTGCTTTTGTTAATGTTCATCTTATATCCTCCTCTCAAGACACTGTCCATTCCGTTCAACTGCTCTTCCAAGTCCTTTGCCGTCTCTGACAGAATTACAATGTCATCGGCGAACCTCAAAGTTTTTACTTCGTCTCCATGAATTTTAATACCTACTCCAAATTTTTCTTTTGTTTCCTTTACTGCTTGCTCAATATACAGATTGAATAACATCGGGGAGAGGCTACAACCCTGTCTCACTCCTTTCCCAACCACTGCTTCCCTTTCATGCCCCTCGACTCTTATGACTGCCATCTGGTTTCTGTACAAATTATAAATAGCCTTTCGCTCCCTGTATTTTACCCCTGCCACCTTTAGAATTTGAAAAAGAGTATTCCAGTCAACATTGTCAAAAGCTTTCTCTAAGTCTACAAATGCTAGAAACGTAGGTTTGCCTTTCCTTAATCTTTCTTCTAAGATAAGTCGTAAGGTCAGTATTGCCTCAAGTGTTCCAACATTTCGACGGAATCCAAACTGATCCTCCCCGAGGTCTGCATCTACCAGTTTTTCCATTCGTCTGTAAAGAATTCGCGTTAGTATTTTGCAGCCGTGGCTTATTAAACTGATAGTTCGGTAATTTTCACATCTGTCAGCACCTGCTTTCTTTGGGATTGGAATTATTATATTCTTCTTGAAGTCTGAGGGTATTTCGCCTGTTTCATACATCTTGCTCACCAGCTGGTAGAGTTTTGTCATGACTGGCTCTCCCAAGGCCGTCAGTAGTTCTAATGGAATGTTGTCTACTCCGGGGGCCTTGTTTCGACTCAGGTCTTTCAGTGCTCTGTCAAACTCTTCGCGCAGTATCGTATCTTCCATTTCATCTTCATCTACATCCTCTTCCATTTCCAAAATATTGTCGTGAAGTACATCGCCCTTGTAGAGACCCTCTACATACTCCTTCCACCTTTCTGCCTTCCCTTCTTTGCTTAGAACTGGGCTGCCATCTAAACTCTTGATATTCATACACTTGGTTCTCTTCTCTCCAAAGGTCTCTTTGATTTTCCTGTAGGCAGTATCTATCTTACCCCTAGTGAGATAAGCTTCTACATCCTTACATTTGTCCTCTAGCCATCCCTGTTTAGCCATTTTGCACGTCCTGTCGATCTCATTTTTGAGACGTTTGTATTCCTTTTTGCCTGCTTCATTTACTGCATTTTTATATTTTCTCCTTTTATCAATTAAATTCTATATTTCTTCTGTTACCCAAGGATTTCTAGCAGCCCTCGTCTTTGTACCTACTTTATCCTCTGCTGCCTTCACTACTACATCCCTCAGAGCTACCCATTCTTCTTCTACTGTATTTCTTTCCCCTATTCCTGTCAATTGTTCCCTTATGCTCTCTCTGAAACTCTGTACAACCTCTGGTTCTTTCAGTTTATCCAGGTCCCATCTCCTTAATTTCTCACATTTTTGCAGTTTCTTCAGTTTTAATCTACACAACATTTATTACCAGATCTCCAGAATTAAAATTTTTAACAGAACATCGACTAGCTGATCAGATCCGTGTAATAATAAAAAATTACAGTATACCCCAGTCAGAATTAGAAAACATCAAACAACAAGTACAACAAATACTGGAACAAAATAATGTGCAATCAGAAGAAGAAGAAAATACAGTGGTGGACTCACACATCCCAGAGCAAACAAACAAAGAACAACACACATCTATTAAACAATCAAAGGAAAACGAAATCTTAAGACTGCCAGCAGAACAAGTACAAATAGAACACGAAGTGACACACATGTTAGATAAAGAAGAAAAATTTCAGCTGACATATATAGAATACAAAGACACAAATACAGACATTAGACCATTCTTGCATAGACCGCCAAATAACCCACAAGTCGAAACAACGGTAAAAACTATCAACACAATCATACACAACAAAATAAATGAAAACACAACTATGGAAGAGTTACAACTACTGGTTTATATAGGAGCACTCACTACTCTAAATATACACACCAGGCAGAGATCAGAACCAACCAACACACAGAAGAAACCCACAAAACCAGCATGGCAACACAGGCTACAGATCAGAATAGAAAAACTGAGACTTTGGACAGCTAACACAATTTATAAGACATCAAATGTCAGAAAAAAAAACAAAAAAGGTTAGGTAAAATCTCACAACAAGAAGCGATAGAGCAATTAGATGAAAAGAAGCAGAAATTACAAGCATTGGCCAAACGACTTAGAAGATACAAAAAAAGTGAAAATAGAAGGAAACAAAACCAAACATTCAACACAAACCAAAAGAAATTTTACCAGACAATAGATAACACACACATTAACTGATAATAGATGCAGGGGTGACATATCAAGCTAAAACTAAACAAAGGTCGCTACGCTACGCATACATTGATTACCGAAAAGCTTTTGATAGTGTACCCCACTCGTGGTTACTACAAATATTGGAAATATACAAAGTAGATCCTAAATTTGTACAGTTCCTAAACATAGTAATGAAAAATTGGAAAACCACACTTAATATCCAAACAAATTCAAATAATATCACATCACAGCCAATACAGATTAAGTGTGGAATATACCAAGGAGACTCACTAAGTCCTTTCTGGTTCTGCCTTGCTCTGAACCCACTATCCAACATGCTCAATAATACAAATTATGGATACAATATTACTGGAACATACCCACACAAAATCACACATTTGCTATACATGGATGATCTAAAACTTCTGGCAGCAACAAATCAACAACTCAACCAATGACTAAAGATAACAGAAGTATTCAGCAATGATATAAATATGGCTTTTGGAACAGACAAATGTAAGAAAAATAGCATAGTCAAGGGAAAACACACTAAAGAAGAAGATTACATATTGGATAACCACAGCGACTGCATAGAAGCGATGGAAAAAACAGATGCCTATAAATATCTAGGATACAGACAAAAAATAGGAATAGATAATGCAAATACTAAAGAAGAACTAAAAGAAAAATATAGACAAAGACTAACAAAAATACTGAAAACAGAATTGACAGCAAGAAACAAAACAAAAGCTATAAATACCTATGCTATACCAATATTGACCTACTCATTTGGAGTAGTGAAATGGAGTAACACATACCTAGAAGCACTCAATACACTTACACGATCACAATGCCACAAATATAGAATACATTCAGCAACAGAAAGATTCACATTAGGCAGAAAGGAAGGAGGAAGGGGATTTATCGACATAAAAAACCTACATTATGACAAGTAGACAATTTAAGAAAATTCTTTCCAGAACGAGCAGAAACTAGCAAAATACACAAAGCAATCACTCATATAAATACATCGGCTACACCACTGCAATTTCATAACCACTTCTACAACGCTTTCGATCACATAACATCAACAGATACGAAGAAAGTAAATTGGAAAAAGAAAACACTACATGGCAAGCACCCGTATCATCTAACACAGCCACACATTGATCAAGACACATCCAATACATGTCTAAGAAAAGGCAATATATACAGTGAGACGGAAGGATTCATGATTGCAATACAGGATCAAACAATAAACACGAGATATTACAGCAAGCATATTATTAAAGATCCCAATACCACAACAGATAATTGCAGACTTTGCAAACAACAAATAGAAACAGTAGAACACATCACAAGCGGATGTACAATACTAGCAAATACAGAATACCCCAGAAGACATGACAATGTAGCAAAAATAATACAGCAACAGCTTGCCTTACAACATAAACTTATAAAACAACACGTTCCCACATACAAGTATGCACCACAAAATGTACTGGAGAATAATGAATACAAATTATACTGGAATAGAACCATTATAACAGATAAAACAACAGCACATAACAAACCTGGCATCATACTCACCAATAAAAAGAAGAAATTAACACAACTAATCGAAATATCCATACCCAATACAACAAATATACAAAAGAAAATAGGAGAAAAAATTGAAAAATACATCCAACTGGCTGAGGAAGTCAAGGATATTTGGCATGAAGATAAAGTTGACATTATACCAATTATACTATCAACTACAGGAGTCATACCACACAATATCCACCAGTACATCAATGCAATACAGCTACATCCAAACTTATATATACAACTACAGAAATCCGTAATTATTGATACATGTTCAATTACCCGAAAGTTCCTAAATGCAATATAGCGTATACCGTACAGTTAAAAGGAAGTCACGCTTGATCAAGGTCCGCGTCATTTCCCATTTTTCACCAGACATAACGTCTGAGACAGAAGAGAGAAATAGTGATAATAATAATAATAAATAATAGTAATGAACAAGTAAGCTGATGCAAAGATTTATATTTACTTATTTGATTTTGGCTTTTACATTACATTTTGTGTTGAAAATGCCCACCTCATGCTTCAATGCACATATGCGTTTGACCTAACATCTTAATATAAATTTTGTGCAATTCTCCACGTAAAGTCTCAAAATTTCATTACGAATATTGTCCTTCAAGTTTTCTAATTTTATTGGATTATATGTGTACACTTTTCCCTGGTGAACGCAGCAGTGACAATTCTTTGCTGACAATCCTTTCTTCCGTAAATCTTCCATGAATTCATGAGACTGACATGCCTGAAGCATGGCAAGCTGCCCCAACCTGTTGAAAGACAGCATACTTACATTCATAGAGCATTCAACTGTATGTGAAATTCATCAAAGATTTGCGTATACACAGCAGTGTCTACTGTTGCTTCAAGAAATATGGGATCCACACAGCGATTTGTTCCCCATGAAGAGGTTCCTCATTAATTATATAGTAATTGTTTGTTGACCAGTATCTGGTGTTCTCGGAGTTCACAAGTCCTGTTAGGTGGAACAAGGCTTCATCACTCAAGAAATGCAGCAACAGATCCAACATTCCACTCTCAGTTGCTTGACATAACCAAGTACTGTAATTCCTGTGTTTTGCATTATCTCCCTCCACCAGTTCTTGGACAAATGTCATTTTGTAGGCCTTAATGCCTGTATGGCGTAAAATTTGTTGATGAGAACTACGTGAAACATTCACTTATTGCAACAGTGTATGTGTTGACTTCTTTGGACTTCGGATCATTCCTACTCGAAGATCCACGATCACAGCAGTTGTACAGACTGGCAGGGCTCAATTCCTTTTTGTGTTTGCAACTGACCCTCTAGTATACCACTTTGTCAACCAATCCTGCTCTTTGCTGATATGGAAACACCAGGAAACATCTTTTTCAAAAATGTCTCGCATTTCCTTAAGTGAACCAGCAGACACGTACATCTCTACCATTGCTATTCTTTCTTGAAGAGGATACATCTCACTGAGAGATTTATTTCACACGTCTTAACCAAGTCGAAACAGCTTTGAAATAATATAGACGACAATTGGTGGGCGACAATGAGCAATCTGGTACTTGGGATTGTTTTTTTTGTGCATCGTGCTATGCTAAGATAATGTAAAGCTGTGGAGGAGGTAGCTTAAGATACCCTCTTTTAATAAATTCTTGAATATGACTTGTTAATTTGCATATCTTACCTGATAAGATTAATAGAGGGTGTAGAGAGGATTCCAAGAAGAGCTATGCATTTTGTTACAAGTGTGATTAGTAGACAAAAGTGTTTCACAGGCATGCTCATAAAGACATTTCAAAAGAGGCATTATACGTCACAGTGTGGTTTACTGTTTTTGGGTGTTCATTTCAAGAAGAATTGAGCAGCTTATTACTACTTCTTACTTCAAGTTGCAAAATGATCAGGTCAATAAGATTTTCTGTAATTTTCCTGTCAGTTACCATTCCCCTGCACCATTTGCAATTTGGAGAGGTGGGAGGGCTTATAGAGAAATTCTGCTTATGAATAGCAGCACATCAGGTTGAATCACCAGACTCTTGTACAATTTTGTAGTTAGGGCACATGGGATAACCATGAGAGTGCTGCTGTCATATTCAATCGTACTAGACCATAACTCCAGGTGTAGGTCCACACAGGCAGTTGGTTGCAGGTACTCAACTGGCCTCCTCCTAACCAACACATGGCCATTACTGGCATTGAGACAGCACCAGCTTTCATCAGATAATCAGAAAATACAATAGACCTGCACCCTTCCCTCCAGTGAGCTTCCACTTGACATCATTGAAATCACGAATGGTGGTGATTTGGGATCAGTGGAATACTTGCTACAGTGTGTCTGGCTCAGAGCTGTCCTTATAACAGTTCTTTGTGACACTATGGTGCCAATTGCAACTCTAATTGCTGCTGTGGATGGATTACAATGTGCCAGAGCCATATGCTGAACTTGATGGTCTTTCCTCTCGGTTGTGTAACATAGCTGTCCAGAGCCCGGTCTTCTTGCAACCACGCATTCTCGTGACCACCGCTGCCAGCAGTCGTACAGTGGCTACAGTCCTGCCGAATCTATCTGCAATATCACAGAAGCAACATCCAACTTCTCGTAGCCCTGTTGCACAACCAAACTTGGTGAGGTGAGGTGTTGATAATGTTGTCTTTGTCACTTTAAAGGCTTTCTTGACTAACACATCTTACCACATCCACTCTCAAAGTTAACTAGTGCTCATAACCATTAAAGCGTGTATTTAAAGCAAACCTGATTTGCATTCACATAACGGTCCTACTAATGCCTCTCTTAAGTGACTGGTGTGAAATTTGAATAGATGTCACATTTCAGCTGTAAAAACACACTTATAAAAACATACTTACCAGCTATCATTTATGTCCCACAACTCCTTCTGTGGGTTGTGCTATTACTTTTCTTCTTCTTTTTCTGCCGTTAGTATAAATAAACTATCAGTTACAAAGATTCCAAGACTTACCAAGCGGGAAAGCGCCGGTAGACAGGCACAATAAATAAAACACACACACAGAATTTCTAGCTTTCGCAACCGACGGTTGCTTCTTCAGGAAAGAGGGAAGGAGAGGGAAAGACAAAAAGATGTGGGTTTTAAGGGAGAGGGTAAGGAGTCATTCCAATCCCGTGAGCGGAAAGACTTACCTTGGGGGGAAAAAAATGCAGGTGTACACTCTCGCGCGCGCGCCCACACACACACACACACACACACACACACACACACACACACACACACACACACACACACAAGCAGACATTTGTAAAGGCAAAGAGTTTGGGCAGAGATGTCAGTCAAGGCGGAAGTACAGAGGCAAAGAAGTTGTTGAAAGACAGGTGAGGTATGAGCGGCGGCAACTGAAATTAGCGGAGGTTGAGGCCTGGCGGATATCGAGAAGAGAGGATATACTGAAGGGCGACTTCCTATCTCCGGAGTTCGGATAGGTTGGTGTTGGTGGGAAGTATCCAGATAACCCGGACGGCGTAACACTGTGCCAAGATGTGCTGGCCGTGCACCAAGGTATGTTAAGCCACAGGGTGATCCTCATTACCAACAAACACTGTCTGCCTGTGTCCATTCATGCGAATGGACAGTTTGTTGCTGGTCATTCCCACATAGAAAACGTCACAGTGTAGGCAGGTCAGTTGGTAAATCACGTGGGTGCTTTCACACGTGGCTCTGCCTTTGATCGTGTACACCTTCCGGGTTACAGGACTGGAGTAGGTGGTGGTGGGAGGGTGCATAGGACAGGTTTTATACCGGGGGTGGTTACAAGGGTAGGAGCCAGAGGGTAGGGAAGGTGGTTTGGGGATTTCATAGGGATGAACCAAGAGGTTACGAAGGTTAGGTGGACGGCGGAAAGCAACTCTTGGTGGAGTGGGGAGGATTTCATGAAGGATGGATCTCATTTCGGGGCAGGATTTTAGGAAGTTGTATCCCTGCTGGGGAGCCACATTCAGAGTCTGATCCAGTCCCGGGAAGTATCCTGTCACAAGTGGGGCACTTTTAGGGTTCTTCTGTGAGAGGTTCTGGGTTTGAGGGGATGAGGAAGTGGCTCTGGTTATTTGCTTCTGTACCAGGTCGGGAGGGTAGTTGCGGGATGCGAAAGCTGTTTTCAGGTTGTTGCTGTAATGGCTCAGGGATTCAGGACTGGAGCAGATTCGTTTGCCACGAAGGCCTAGGCTGCAGGGAAGGGACCGTTTGATATGGAATGGGTGGCAGCTGTCATAATGGAGGTACTGTTGCTTGGTGGGTTTGATGTGGACGGTTCAGTTAAGGGACCCAGAGGTCACAATTCATGAAGAAAATGATTCAAGCACTCCGACAATTTATAGAATACAACATTTCCTCTTTGGAAAACTGTAATTGTGTGATTGGTAACTTGTATCTGAGTGCTTTCAAATGAATTCAAAACAAAGTGATGATGGTCTGTTTATTTACATGTCCATCTTCCGCAGCAGATATTATGCATCAGTTCCAAACCCCCACCTCCCTCATATCCTAAGCTTAGTGCAATTTAAGAGAAGCTTGTCAGCAATCGCGTTTCACATATATTTATAAAGTATCTTTTGTGATCATTGCTATCTTTTCCTCTTGTTTACATGTTTTAAAGTCCACTGTTTTTCTCCTTCATTGTTAGTGGAGCTTGGAGTCGGGAAAAAAGAAATATGTTTGCACAAGTGCTGAGTGTGAAGCTTATGAAATTACAGTTCAGTTTCTGTGAAAACAATTTTTGTGAAATTTACATAGGTGAAGTGTGAAAATTGCCAAAGCCACGAAACAAAAAACAAGTTCGTAAAAGCTGAGAAATTGTGAAAGTTAAATATGCTAATATGTCTTTCTCCAACTCCAACTCCTGATAACAATGCATGTAAAAGCAGTGAACTTCAAAACATAAACAGGAGGAAAAATGCCAGTGAACATAGAAGATGCTCTGTAAATGTAAGAAAAACACATCTGATGAAAACCTTTTAAATTGCAACCAGTTTAAGATGGGAAAGAACAATAAATTGCAAATGATGAAGCTATTATTCTTCATAGTTCATACAGCCTCCTCTACAAAACACATTTCCATTCAAATATCCCACTTGTTCAAGATGGGTATGTCCATTGTGACAGATTTCATAAATTTCATCAAATTAGCTTTTGTCTGTAAGTTAACTGTATAACAGTCAATACCATACCTTCAAATGTTGTTATCATGCATCAGATTACTAGTAATCAATGAAATTTTTACTGCTCTAGCTCATATAGCTATGAAGAGAGAATGCGTTTTTGTTCTTGATGTCCAAACTGCGAAAGGAATGTAAATAATCAATACATTTGCATTGTCTTAATTTTATTTGTAATGTATGGTTACCTTACATCTAATATTTGGAGCAGACAATTTTTCATTCATTGTCTTCTTCATTATTGAAACATCTTTCACACTAGAGGTGGGCATGTAATCATGTTTCTGTTACAAATCAGTCTCGGTTTTCATTATAACAACTTTCTAGCATCTGGCTGTGATTTCAGTCACAACTAAGTCATAGGTATCCACTAAAAGTAGCATTTAAGCATTATAATATTCAGTGCTGTGTGCCATTTGTTGCCCAACATTCGTATTCCATTATAAGAACTTTGTGTCTTATGTTGTGAATGTACATCCTACCTATGGTCAAAGAAATTAACCAAGAAGCAAATTTGCAGCAAGAAAATTTTTACTCTTGGTGTTTTACCTGCCTGTATGACTCATGATCATTTTTTGTAAGCCAGTGCAAAATGAAAGTCTGCCTGTTGATATGTATGTAGACAGGAAACATTGCAATTGCAAATTACTGGTTTATTTCTCACTCTGTACCAAATACATACAGGAAATTTCTGAAATAGAATGTGTTTCATTGCTACACATTTAATTAAGATAAATAGAAACTAAAAGTTTCATATATAACTGGAACCTTAAACTGAAAAATTATGTTGAAATATTTACAGTTTTCACTGAGTATTCTTCAAATTTTGCAATATGGTGGACTCTCATCATTTTTCAGGACTGGTCTTTGATGTCCAGTTGACATGATTTCCACATATTTGTCAACTAAAGCAGGCATATTGGTCACTTCGATGCCTCGGCAATACCACTGGGGCCTGCACTGCTCTACTCTGCTACAGCTCTACAAAACATTGGTTCAGTCCAGCATAGATTACGGGAGTTTCACATACGGCTTGGCAGCACAGTCTATGTTACAGATGGTGGATCTGATACATCATTGTGGGGTGCGACTGGCAACTAGCACATTTTAGAGTAAACCCCATCTTCAGCCTCCTAGTGGAGGCAGGTTTCCCACCATCACACGCTCTGTGCCAAAAACAGATGATATCCCTTATGCATTACGCATCCGCTGCTCTCCACAGCACCGAACTACCATCTCTTCTTTCCAGATGGCAGCACAGGTCTGGGGTTACAAACACCATGCCGTCAGGGTCTCAGCATTAATTTGCTGGGTAAGGGCTTGGCGACCCCCCAAGTTACTGAACTGGGGACTGGTAAGCGCCACCAGTCCTTTGTCACCGTAAGCTCTGGGCATGTTTCAGCAATCACTATGCGGTGTGGCAGTGGAATGTTGCATGTTGCAGGAATGGAGATCTTGGCTTGACCGCCTGGATTGTGAAGATGGTAAAAACCTCTGCAAAAAGCTCCTCAATCCCAACATGTGCTTGTGTGCCATGGCTCTCTCCTTGTTTACTGACCTACAAGCAATAGCTGTTGCAGTTCCTGTTGGTCAGATCACTAACTGGTCCCTGCACTTACCTCTGCAGGATTTAATAGATTCTGAAGCTCTTGCAGGGCTAATTTAACAACTCCCCACACATTTCCCCTACAATGTGATTTCAATGCCCATAATGTATTATGAGGCTCAAATTATTCTTGCACCATGGGTTGGGTCTTGGTGAAGAACCTCATAATGTAACAGGAGCTGTGCATCCTGAATGCGAGCATTCCCGCTGAATTCTTGGCGGCTGCTGCTGGTTTTTCGTCAGCCATTGACGTCTCTTCCTGCTCTCCAGTCCCTGCAGTCTCAGCACAGTTGGAAACAACTGGTGACCTTCATTCCAGTGACCACTTCCCACTGTGGGTCCACTACTCGATGGAGGATTGGTTGAACAGAAGTCACCGAAATGGATGGTCAGCAGGGCTAACCAGATGCTGTTTAGCCAGCTAGTTGTGTTTGAACACTACAACAGCTTACAGAAATGAGTGAATCACCTGAGTGATCCATCATGCTACAGACCTATTGGTACCAAAGTCCTTAGGTCGTCTTAGGAGGTGACCTATACCTTGATGGACCGCTGAGTGCTGTTTAGCATTCCAAGGCAGGCGGCGTCTCTTCGGAAATCTAAATGCCCCCCAACAGCAGTCTGCTCGAGGCATAATTAAAGAGAGAGAGAGCAAGAAAAGGTCATGGCAAATGTTCCTGTACTCTGATGTCCTACATATGCTACTAAAAAATGGGAAACCAGCCAGAGGATTACCAGTAAACACAGTGAGTCTTCAAACTACCCTTTCTCCATTTGCGAGCTGAAATTGACAGTCTGAGACTGATTGATACTGCACCTAGACACAACCAAATCCGATATGACATGCTTAGACATTTACTAGAAGTGTCAAGGAAATCCTCCTCTAATGTTTTAAACTTATATGGCAAATAGGCCATTTTCCCACCTCATGTAGAGACTCAATTCTAATACTGCTTCTCATACCAAGATATTTACCGGAGCATCATATTAATGTTCTATGTAGGAAAGGCCCTGGAGCGCATCGTTTACCATCACCTTGTCTGGTTGTTGAGACCAGACAATTCTCTAGCCACTCTGTGTGGATTCTGGAGATTTCGGTCCTCTGTCGACAACTTGACCCTACTAGGGGCAGCTATTCAGCAGCCTTTCCTACATAAACATCATCATCTTGCTATATTCTTCTATATCAGTAAGACATACGACACTATTTGGAGACACAATATTCTTGTGTAACTCCATTAGTGTTGTCTTGCCACCTCACCATTTTCGCAGAATCCGTCCTGTCTACTTGGTTTACTTGTTTTTTTTTTTTTTTTTTTTTTTTTTTTTTTTTTTTTTTTTTTTTTTTTTTTTTTAAAAGTTCTCAAGTTGGTGATGTGCTGTCAGATCGCTTTGAGGAAGTGAATGATGTTTCTCAGGGCAATGTATTAAGTGGTACTCTCTATTGCATAGCCATAGAAATGTTCACATCTACAGTAAGGAGGGTATACAATGCTCCTTATTTGTGGATGATTTTGCTTTTTTCTGTTCCACCTCCAGTGTTAGACAGCAACCAGTCAGTTGCAACTTATAGTGCGGAGGTGAAGGACTGGGCTGCAAAGATGGGTTTTCAGTTTTTTGCAGGGGTGTGTGTGTGTGTGTGTGTGTGTGTGTGTGTGTGTGTGTGTGTGCGCGCGTGCGCGCGCACGCATTTTAATCATTCTCATCATATTTTTAATTTACCTTACTTGCATATGAGAAAAACCATTCCACGTTTTAAAGACTTAGTGTCGTTTCTATGCTTAATTTTTGACCCCAAACTATTGTGGTTGTCACACCTAAGGCACCTGAGAAGATTACTGACACTACCCACCATGAGGGGATTAGGCTAGGCTGGGCACAGGTGCTTGCACAACCAGCTGCACACCCAGTCTCTGTGCTGAGGGTGGGGAACCACCACTCGCCATCCAGCGGCAGCTCCTCATATAACATGAGGCACATAAGTTACTCACAGCTCTGATTTAACCTTCACACCATACTGTTGCTCACCTGCCTCTGGAATGTCTTTTCTCCTATCATCAAAGAGCAACAATACCATTTGGGATGCGCATGCAGTGTGTGCTGGAGTCAAGTGGTGTGGAGCATGTACAACCCCAAATCCAGGATTTCAGCTGCCAGCCACCATGGTTACTGCAGCAGCCCAGTGTCATTTTGGATTTGGTGCAATATTTTCTGCCATTTCAAGTGAGCACCACGACTATGTAGCTGTCTTTAATGATTGGTCCAAACAGGGAAACTCAATTGGTCGCTCTGTTGGTTTCCCCAATCATGATCTGAAGGTCCGACTGCCCCTAGGCTGTACTGTCTTCAATGTGGAGCACATGAGATGTTCTTAAAGTGCTAAATTCTGTGTATTCAGATTCTCCGAGTGCCAGTCACTCTCTACAATGCTTGTACCCAGAATATAAAGTAGTTCAGAATATCAAGCATGCTCTCCTCCAATGACAACAGCTGTTGAAGATGTTATCTTTCTGCTTGGTACCAGGGCACACATATATTGCGGTGAACTAAAAGGTGGATCTAGCAGCCAAGGAGACAGGCATGTGATCCTTAGTTATTTCAGTGTGCCATCCCCCTGCACGCTATTAGCCTCGCTGTTGAAGTACAGTGTCTTGCATCAAAAGGAAGATGAATGGGTGGAAGTGACAAGACAATAAGCTCTGTCTAGTAAAGTTCACTACGCATCTGTGGCATTCCTCCTTCCAGCCACGTTCACAGGATGAGGTCCTCCTTACTAGTCTTTGCACGGGCCACAGCCCTATGACAGATGACTTCCTGCTCCATTGTATGGTACTTGTGTACAGATCACTGTATGCCATATTTTATTTGACTCTTTTATTCTACAATCAGAAGGCAGTGGAAGGTTTGTCAAAAGATATGCCCCCTACTTTGTCAGGTTCAAACGAATGTAGTGAGAGTTTTAAGGTCCTGCAGTATGTCCAACTTGTTTCCTAGAGTTGTATGGCTATGTTCTTAATGTGTTCACAGGGTGACTGTGACTGCTCACCCTTTCTTTTGTAAGTGGTCTGCCAGTCACATTGCCCTGTGCCTTTCTTGTAGCTCTTCTGCAGTTTTACTTGTGTTTCAACACCATGTATAGGACCTTTCACCCCATCTCCATTGTCTTAAGGCATGTGAGATACAGTGAGTGTGTAGGTTTCTTTTAGTATTTGTAAAGTTTTTTGAGCACACGCACGCCCCCCCCCCCCCCCCTTACACACACACACACACACACACACACACACACACACACACACACACACACACAAAGATCGCCAACAATAACAAGGCCCCCCCTTTTTTTTTCCCCTCAGAAATCCCACTTTCCCCATATATCACATCTTCTCTGGGGCTGCTCCTGTCCAACTCCGTGGTGCACACCCCCTCCCCTCCCTCTCCCATCCACAGCTCTGTCTTGACCTACCACTAGGTCCGAAAGACTTGGCACTGCCTGAGGCCTTTAGCCACCAATTCTTCTCCATTCTCATCGTGTTCAAGATTCACTAGTAGTCTGTACTGATGGCTCGATTGTTGCCAGTCACACTGGCCTCGCTTACGTCATGTGGAATATAATGAACTCTATGCCTTGCTGAATGGCTACAGTGTTTTCTCTGTGGAGTTGGTAGCCATCTCATGTGCTCTTGAGCATATCCATTCCTGCACTAGTGAGTCTTTCTTCACCGATAGAGACTCTTTGAATAGTTTACAAGCTCTTCACGTATTACCCTCGCCATCCCTTGGTCCTGACTATCCAGGATTCCATTTTTGCCCTTGAACAGCATGGAAGCTCAGTGGTCTTTGTCTGGACCCCTGGTCACATCGGGATTCCGGGGAATGAACTCATTGACAGGCTGGCCAAATTGGCTACTGGCAAGCTGCCCATTGAGGTTGGTATTCCAGCGCTGGACCTTTGATCAGTATCCCGCCATCAAGTGCTAAGGATTTAGAATACAGAATGGCATACCATTGACTTCTCTGAACAAACTATGTATGATAAAGGAGAACATGAATTTGTGGAGGTACTCTATGCAGTCCTCTTGCAAGGAGTCCATTGTCCTTCACCAGCTCTTCATTGGCTATACCTGGCTAACTAATGGTAATCTCCTCCATTGCAAGGATCTGCCCCAGTGTCGTTGTGATGCCCATTTGACAGTGGTCCACATTTGGCTGGACTGTCCTAACCTCACCACCCTACAGTGGACTCTTTAATCTTCCTGACTCGCTACCCTTGTGTTAGCAGACAATGCCTGAGTGACTGACCTGGTTTTAAGGTTTATTCATGAAAGGTGTTTATAATCACTCCCTGTAAGGGAGAATGTCTCGGCCTTGACAGCCCACTTAGTGGTTGGCAGGTTACCCTGTTGAATTCTCTGCTCCAATCAGACAATGACTGACTGGGTTGGTGGTCTGCCCTAGTCCTCACCCTGCTCATTCTTGTGTTCCTCTTCCCTTTCTTGCTTCTTCTGTGTGACTTGGTGTTCTTTGACTGTTTTCTTGTGCTTTCCTTGCCCTGTCCTTACTGCTTTACAGTGTATTGTTTGGTGAGGTGCCTCTGGTGGAGGAGGAGGAGCAGGGGGGGGGGGGGGGGGGTCATCCTCCATTGCAGTTTCTGCCATTGAGGGCTTCCTGCTGCTCCCTGGACGAAGCACCTGGCCCGCCTATCTTCCTTTTCCCCTTTTCTTCTTCCTTGTACCTTTGTCTAGGCTCTGTTGAACTTTGATAGACCTTGAGGGTTTCTTCTATTGGGTTTTGCCCACTAGGATCTTCTCTGGTGTATAGTTTTGTTGCCTTGCCTGTTCCAAGTAGAATTGTATAGTATTGTATATTTATTCGTCCTTTGAATCATATGTTACACATGGGTACATAACGATATAGGACAAGTCAAATAATTGAAAGAAATTTTGAACAGAAACTGTTGTACGATTTACAGTATATAGCAATATCAGCCTAACATAAAAGAAAAACAGTCCACGAATGTATATCTATTAGTCCACACATACATAGAATACAAAGATAAATTTATACATACACATTTCCTACTTTGACCTTAACTGTATAAACTATTTAAATTTTCTCACCTATTTACATGGTAGATAAAATCCATCAACACTATAGTAACAGTTCTGTAGTAGGTAGTCACTCACTGCAGTTTTGAATTTATGCAAGCCAGTTATAGCCTTAATTTATTTTTGGGTGGTATGCTATATATGGAAACTGCACATGTAAATCTTGATTATTCCATGTTTGTATGAATGGATATTTTGATTTTTTGGAACAGTCTTGCTGTTGTTATCTATGATTTTCCTTTTTTTGTCTTGCTGTTGTTATCTAAGATTTTCCTTTTGTTTCAAGACTTTTTCCCAATAGTTCTATGGTTGCAGAGGCTGTTTATTCTGCAGTGTGTATACGGTAGATGCATAGTGTTCGTTTTCTGTGTGTTTATTGTTAAGTTGTTCATAGGGAACCATTCTGATATATGTGAAGTGCTCTATTGTATTTCATTTTGAAGCTCTTCGGGGGTCTTTCCTTTGATAAGAATATTTGTATTATCAGCATATTTAATGTACTTATAGGTAGGGCTGGATGGTTCCAAGTCATTTACAAACAGCAAGAACAAGATTGATCCCAGTACAGAATCCCTTGGCCACACCGTATTTAACATAGGGTTTTTATGAGTGATAGGGAATTAAATTTTTGCCTTCTTTGTACAAGACTTCAATTATTTGTTGTCTGTTGTGTAGGTATGACTCCACCCACTCATACGCTGGGCCTCTTGACACCAACATTTTCTAGATTTCTACATAGAAGATCATGAAAAATGATGTCAAATGCTTTTGAAAGATCCAGGAATATTGCTGCCATGATTTTTTTTATTTTTTATTATTTATATTTTTTATTTGTGTGTGTGTGTGTGTGTGTGTGTGTGTGTGTGTGTGTGTGTTCAAAGCTTCATTTAGTAAATCGATAATAGCAGACTTGTTGGATATGTTGTTGTTGTGGTATTCAGTCCGGAGACTGGTTTGATGCAGCTCTCCATGCTACTCTATCCTGTGCATGCTTCTTCATCTCCCAGTACCTACTGCAACCTACATCCTTCTGAATCTGCTTAGTGTATTCATCTCTTGGTCTCCCTCTACGATTTTTACCCTCCACGCTGCCGTCCAATACTAAATTTGTGATCCCTTGATGCCTCAAAACATGTCCTACCAACCGATCCCTTCTTCTAGTCAAGTTGTGCCACAAACTTCTCTTCTCCCCAATCCTATTCAATACCTCCTCATTAGTTACGTGATCTATCCACCTTATCTTCAGTATTCTTCTGTAGCACCACATTTCGAAAGCTTCTATTCTCTTCTTGTCCAAACTAGTTATCGTCCATGTTTCACTTCCATACATGGCTACACTCCATACAAATACTTTCAGAAACGACTTCCTGACACTTAAGTCTATACTCGATGTTAACAAATTTCTCTTCTTCAGCAATGCTTTCCTTGCCATTGCCAATCTACATTTTATATTCTCTCTACTTCGACCATCATCAGTTATTTTGCTCCCCAAATAGTAAAACTCCTTTACTACTGTAAGTGCCTCATTTCCTAATCTGATTCCCTCAGCATCACCCGACTTAATTCGACTACATCCCCTTATCCTCTCTTTGCTTTTGTTGATGTTAATCTTATATCCTCCTTTCAAGACACTGTCCATTCCGTTCAACTGCTCTTCCAAGTCCTTTGCTGCCTCTGACAGAATTACAATCTCATTGGCGAACCTCAAAGTTTTTATTTCTTCTCCATGGATTTTAATACCTACTCTGAATCTTTCTATTGTTTCCTTTATTGCTTGCTCAATATACAGATTGAATAGCATCGGGGAGAGGTTACAACCCTGTCTCACTCCTTTCCCAACCACTGCTTCCCTTTCATGCCCCTCGACTCTCATAACTGCCATCTGGTTTCTGTACAAATTGTAAATAGCATTTTGCTCCTTGTATTATACCCCTGCCACCTTCAGAATTTGAAAGAGAGTATTCCAGTCAACATTCTCGAAAACTTTCTCTAAGTCTACAAATGCTAGATACGTAGGTTTGCCTTTCCTTGATCTTTCTTCTAAGATAAAGCGTAAGGTCAGTATTGCCTCACATGTTCCAACATTTCTACGGAATCCAACCTGATCTTCCCCGAGGTCAGCTTCTACCAGTTTTTCCATTTGTCTGTAAAGAACATGCGTTAGTATTTTGCAGCTGTGACTTATTAAAATGATAGTTCGCTAATTTTCACATCTGTCAACACCTACTTTCTTTGGGATTGGAATAATTATATTCTTCTTGAAGTCTGAGGGTATTTCGCCTGTTTCATACATCTTGCTCACCAGATGGTAGAGTCTTGTCAGGACTGGCTCTCCCAAGGCTGTCAGTAGTTCTAATGGAATGTTGTCTACTTCCGGGGCCTTGTTTCGACTCAGGTCTTTCAGTGCTCTGTCAAACTCTTCATGCAGTATCGTATCTCCCACTTCATCTTCATCTACATCCTCTTCCATTTCCATAATATTGTCCTCAAGTACATCACCCTTGTATAGACCCTCTATATACTGCTTCCACCTTTCTGCTTTCCCTTCTTTGCTTAGAATTGGGTTTCCATCAGAGATTTTAATATTTGAGGATATACCTCTTTGTAAACCATGCTGTGTGGTTGAGAAAAGTTCATTTTATTCAGTGAAACCTATAGGTCTTTTTTGTAAAAGGTTTTTCAGTTACTTTAGAAAGAAACAGACAGTAGAGAGACTGGCCTATAATTTGTCATCTGTTTTTTCACATTTTTTGTACAATGGCTTCACTTTAGCTATTTTAACTTTTCTGGGAATATTCCATTAAAAGTGAGCTATTACATATGTCAATAATGGGCCTAACTACTAAGGGTGCACATTTTTTAAAGATATGGCCTACTACGTTGTCAGTACCAAAGGAAGATTCCGATTTTAGCTCTCTTCCTGTTTTTGGGAATTTCCCGTTCGTGTGTTGGGTATAGGAAGAGAGACTTGTTACTAGGGATAGTTTTAATCTGATTTGCAGTGGGAGCGTATTGAAAGTTTTGCTTCCAGAATCACAGCTGCTTCGGTGAAATATGAATTAAAATTATTTGCTATCTGCTTGGAACCAGATATTACAGATGAATTTTCTTTCCGTTTGATGTTGTACTATTTCTTCTGATTTTCTCCTGTTTCCTGTCTTAGTGTCCCATGTGGTTTTCATTTTATTTGATGTGTTTGGTATGAAGACAGTATTTGCTTCTTTTATGGCTTTAGTTTTTTGTAATTCTTAAAATAGGAATAAAATTCTGGAGATGCGGTCTGCTGTCTAGATATTTCATGAAGTAAACTTTTTTTTCTTTGCAGATATTTTTTTGTATCCCTGCTGTGATCCATTTTATTTTCAAATCCTATTTGTGATTATCTTTTTATGAAGTGGAAAGCAAAGTTCAAAATAATAGCTAGAACTGTTCAAGAATTTGTTGAACTTACCCTTCGTATTTTTACATTCATGGATCTCTTTCCAAGTTCCTTTACTCTGACAGTGAAGGAAATTTATGTTTTGCTCATTATACTTCCTAGATGTAGTTTTAGGCATTTGGCTGAAACAAACTGTTTTCCTAGTCTTATATTAATTTCTTGGGCTGTGTGATCCCCAAAACCTATATTGAAGGTTTGTGTTGAATATTTCAAGTGCCCATTTACGATTATTTAATCAACTATTGTGGCTGAGGTTTTAGTAATGTGTGTTGGTGTTTCTGTATTAGTCTTTAAAGGTGCTAAGAATCCCAGTAAAACAGCTTTTTGCTTGAACTCACTTGCAAACTCAATATTGAAATCCCCACATATAATTACTTTTCTATTATTTGTGTAGTCTTGAGTAAAATATTTTAGAGGCCCTTTAACATGATGTTAATATTGCCCATTGGTGCCATGTATAGACAAATAATAGCTATTTTTTCATCAGTGATTTCAAATACATTACCCTCAAACTATTTCTCTATGGATAATTTTTCTATATCAGGTATACATTTAAAATTTATGCCATTTTTAAAATAAATACAATTACCACCATGTTTATACAGTTTCCCACCAAAATAACTACCCAATACAAAATCTGGAACGGATACCATGTGAAGTTTCTCTCAGTCAAGTCAATGTCCAGTAAAATGTAATACTGGAATGTTTTTCCTGTCATTTTCTTACAAAATATGATATTGATTTAATTCGTTGGATAGCAATTGTACATTTTGATAAAATACCATCAGATTTGGAGTTGAGTTCTGAAGCACACTGTCCTTAATACTTACATTAATATTGGAATTTCTGCCTGGGAGATATTTTTATTTTCATTGTCACTTTTGAAATTTCACCCCCTTCACATGGTATCAGTTTCCCCTGTTCTCAATGATTTTACAGATGTCTCTAATCTTTTACTAAAATTCATTGAGCCTAGTTTGTTTAAATCCACACCATCCTTTCACAGGCATTTGTCACTTAAAATTTGTTAAGATCAGTGCTGGTTTTCTGGGGGGAACGCTAGGGGATGTGTAACCCAAAGATTTATTTCACGCACACACATTTTTTATTTCATTTTCTCGTGTTGGTAATTGCAATATGAACAATACCAGTGCAGTTTTTGGTGGGAAAAGCAATGTCATTGACTGTTTCAAGCATTCGAAGCTGCGGCAACCTTTCTCGACAACTGAATTATTGGCAGCCAGTTCGACAAGCATGTAATGCCCTCTCCCGCTAATAGTGGGCGATAGTAGTGCTAAACGGATATGCATACACTCAAACGCCGAGCTACCGAAAGATGTATCTACATTCCTGCCACCGCTACCCTTCACGATTCATTGTTGCCCTTGTTTTGTTGTTCTTTATTCATTTGTGTTTGCTGTTCCGTTCTTGTCGGTTGTGCAAAGTTTTACAGTGTGTTCTGTCTTTCATTGCAACTTTTAAGTTAAGTTGGAGGTGAGAGATGAGCAGAAAACTAACAAATTATTTTACTTGTTCTTCTGCATCTAAAAAACCAAAAACTGTCAACAATTCGTGTGCGAGTGAAAATCCAGGAAGTTCAATATTAGTGGATGACAAAAGTGAGACTGTAAACCTTCATTTGAGCTGTAGTAGAGTGAACTGAAGAGTGTGAAACTACTTTTTTAAATTTTTTTACTTTTTTTTAATTTTTAAGTTGAGACTTGGTGATTGTCATGGCTAAAAGCAGACTGTTATAAGTTCAGTTATAAGTAATTTTTGCTGCATTATATCCAATCCCGGAGCACCCTTAAACTTTTGGAGAAAAAACTGGTTAAGATGAATGAAAATTGTTCAGTTTGCCACACTGTTCTCTGATTTTGTTTATGGAAGAACTGCTTACTGACGTTCTGTGCAGAATTCCACTTTTAACCAGTCTTGAGTTTGTGAACAATGCTTTGGCTGAGCGAATAATGTTTGGAGGGACTGATGACCTCAGTTTGTTCCCTTTAATCCTTAAACCAACCTACCTACCCACCTTTGTGGAATTCAAAACAATCTTTTATTGAAAAATATTTTTCTTTATACCATGACCTGTTTCGGACTATGAGATACATCATCGAATCAGTAAGTAGTTAATCATAATCAAAAGAAGTAAAAACATAATACATGTGTTTTTTTTTTTTTTTACATCCATTTGACTGTGCATATCTTGGCTACATGCTTTTTTTGTCTCTTGTTTACTAGTTTAGGAAGATAGAGGCTTATGATGTTGATCTTATTGATTGAAACCAGTTACAAAATAAGGAAAAAGTTTTACGCCCAAGGAATGTTTTGAATTCGACTAACTTTAAACCTGTTGTCGCAATCTACTTCAACTATTTTGATACTAATGAAAATATTGTGAGCAATTTGAAGCCTGCGCCTCCTCATTTAGTAAAGAACATAAATACATCTCATAATACATTGGAAGTGTTTATTTTAAATGTCAAATTATGATTCAGGTACATCATATTTTGGAAGGTCCTTGACAGTACATTATCTGTCGCATCCAGAATTTCTTCATTGATTAACACCATAAAAAATACAATTTGATGTTGCTGAATGTCTCCCAAAAAAGTAGAGAGGTTCTAATCTTAACTGGATTGGTGTCACAGTACTTGACATAGCTACTCATAGATATTCTAATAACTTTTTGATGATATAAACAATAGTAAGGCAGCATGTTTCATATTTACAGGAAATGTAAAGAGCTCAGTCACATACCTCTGAGATGTGAAGAAGTTGAGAAGCCTGAAGAAGTGAAGATAAGAACTTACATTGAAGACAGGATGACACAGGCATTAATAAGGTATGGCTGTTAACATTCAGAGTTAGTTTTGTGTATTCTTCTTCTCTCATCGTCATCATTTTTAGCTTGAGGAACCTGCCTAATCAGTTCTTCATTGAGAACAGTATATGTAATGTTTCTTTTAAGGAATTTTTTTCTTATTTCCTTTGGTTTTGGTCTAATACCTATTATTAATGGACCAGATGTCAGTAGTAGCCCGTTTATTATGTCCACATTGCATTCTTCTTGTAAGAATTACCTGGCAAACATTTGTCTGTACAGATGAAAGTACTTACCTTTGGCCACAGCTGCTTTTTCTGGTAAACTACATATGGGTAAGAGGGCATGTTCAATGACAGTTGAACCATGCAGCAAAATCTTGCATTCAGTGGGAGACATACGGTGCCATGGATAAAAATCAATATACAGTCTTACTGTTTCAACAGTACAAGCAGAAAAGTCGTCTATGCCTGTCTTACATCCGTTGGAAATAGCTTCTAGAATAGCCCTGAATCTGTATGTGTTGCAGCTATACACATATTATTTTAGCTTGTGTTTTCAAGGTCTGCAAAAAATCTTCTACTGATATTTCCAACATTGCTATTTCTATAGCCTTGCTTGGGAACATAGACAATTAATCACAATCGATTTCTAAACTTTTCTTGTGTGACTTTTTTTTCTCTGTGGAGCAAGTACCTTTTTCTCTTTTGAATGAATTCGCCATGTCTTGAATTTTATTTTATAGGACAAATGCAACAAAAATTTGGAAAATCTAATTCGGCATTCCGTACAGATGGGCCAAACTGAATAGTTCTTGCATTTGTTACGTTGGGTTTTGACAAGTCATTGAAGTCCTTTGAGGTAGCCTTGCAAACGTAGCGTCTCATTGTCGATGCTGGGCCTGTTGCTGCATTGCAGACCTATGTATATATCATAGTCATCAGCAGTGTGTGTTTCACACTCTCTGTTCTTGCAATTTTTGTTTCGTGTAATTTTTCGCCTGGTGCTGTACCAATTTTTTTCAGCTGTTTCATGAATACATCTTATTCTTATTGTTCTGTGATGATGCTAGAAAATGATAATAATTTTAATTACATATCAGATCATAACATAAGAAGTGAGCCATGTTTCGTATGTGAGATGGCCCGTGTGTGTGATGAGGGGAAATTAAACTGGATATCAGGGGCATATAATGCGTCTCAAAGCAGCTGGATACTATTTACTTCTTTGAGGCTGTCCAATCAAGCCAGCAAGCGTACACTTAACACCTCACCAGCAGGGCCGAGGGACAAGATCAGCGGAATGATAGGGAACTTTCCAATGCATGGAGGAAACTCGAGCATAAATTTGAGTGAGTGTCAAACATTTCAATGATCAAATGTTGAAGAAAGCTTTCAAGAGAGTATTCCCAACAGATACCACAAAAGGCTGTATGCACCAAGAATCAGTGTAGAATGAAGTAAAAGCTCAGAGGGGGGCACATTAAACAAGAGAGATATCAGGAATAGCAACAGTGGTAGCAGAGAGGAGATTTGGCAAAAAATCCTAGCAGCCGAAGTGCAGTGATGCTTTGTAGCAGCACGTGATGGAGCTGTGGACACTTCAGCTATGACGATCATAGAATCTGGTGGTCAAACAGCAACTGCAAGCAAGTAGTAGTTTTCAGTGTTCATTGGAATAGCATTGAATAGTGACTGCCTATCAATGTCTCAAAGAATCAAGGTAGAGGAATTTCAGTGAATATTAGAAACAAGCTATTGTTTGATACTTGTCTCTTATACTATATGGCAAGAGGCTCTTGACTAATAGTGAGTTACTTCAAAGTGTTGTTGATTTGTGATTTAGGTCAAGTGGCTAATAATTAGCAGAATGAATGGCACTGAAAGCACTCATTTCTGATAAAAGTACTTCCTATTGGTTATTGAAGGCATTTGACTTTCTGTTAAGGGGTTTTGATCTGACACTTCAATAAACAAATTGACTAAATGTAATAACTTGCTACTTCAGTAGATCACTCCTGCCAATTCCTTGAAAATTACCAGCCTGTTGTAACTGAATACCCATTCCAACCAAGGAGATTTCGTCCTTCTCATGTGCATTATAAAGGTTGACAAAGAAGCTAACTAAAGCCATATTGTTGTTGGCGGCCTGATTACACCATGCAGATAACACCAAAAACTGAAAGGGGAAAAAAAGGTTTAGGGAAAGGGTGCCAGGCAGCAACAGGTCTGTGACAAGATGATGGTTTAGGATTTTTCCAAACAATTAGGTCTTTACTTGTGCTATTAAAAGTAGAGGGGCACTAAGGATGACTGAAATATGTTCACATCACAATCATAGTTCTTTTAAAATTTTTGTTTGAACTGAATTTTCTGTGAACTATCACAGCCTCATTTATAGACAAGTCCCAATGCATTTATGTCATCATTTGGAATTTAAAACCCCTTCAAAATACAATATTAATTGCTTGCATCTATGATTAAGCAAGATGTGAAGTTGAATCTCTGTCCATGTGGCAGTCATCCGAGAGGATTCAGTTACGGTTTAGCACAGCTTTTTAGCTCTTTGAAGGATACTGTAACAGGGATAGACCTTCTTATTAGCTGTTCAGATTATTGTGTGCTGTTTCCTAGCCTTTCCTTCGAGAAAGTTGATAAGGTTTGGATATGTGAAAGTTGACTTTATGCTTGTAAGTCTTTACAACTTCAATCTAGTGCGTGTTTGTATTTAGGTATCTTTAACCATTTTGGGACCCTAACATTTCCAGATTCTCAGAACATTATTTGACTGGTGTATGGTGACTATGTGGCTCCAGAACCGTTTCATAGTAGCTGCGCAGTACGCTTTTTACTGTCTACGAACTAGAGTTTTGCAACATGAAAATTCAATAGTACTTTGCAGCCAGTTATTAGTTTTTGAGGAGGTACTTTCAGCTTTGTGTGAAGCAATCCATCGTTTCTTTAATTGTGACTTTATATATGACAGCTAATGTTTAAGACCTTTTTTTCCCCATCACAGAAGTTAGGCTCTTGATAATATGCAATTTTCCTTAAGTCCAATCTTTTTACTAACTCCTTTTCAGAAAATCTCTTTGTAAGATGTTAGAGGCCTTTCCTTGTCATGATTTTGGCTTTGGAAGGACGTAGGATAAAAACAGAAAGCTTTCAAAATTGATTTCAGAGATGATGTTTTTTATAGCTAACAACTAATTAATATAAAACAGCTCTACAAAATCAAACTGCAGTATTCAGCAGGTACTGTCTTAAATTTCCAGTAGAGAAATGATATTTCTATAACACTGCAGTAACAAGTATGCAGGGAAATGCCCAGAACTATGACAAAAAGGACGATTACTAATATAAGTAGTAAATAATATGAATGAAAATAATTATAAATGACGACACATACCTGGATCTTTGGACAAGTAAAAACACACTTTTAACACATTCAGCAGTGCCCCATCAGACTATCACAAGAAGTTACACATTCCAGGAATTACTTGTATTTGAAAAGTGGACTTTTGGCCAGCTGTTAGGGCAAAATACACCTACATAGTGCTTTTGAGTAACTTAAACATACTTGCAGTGCACCTTAGCAGTTAAAATTTTGACTGAGAATTTCTTTCGGTGTATTCCTCGTGTGAGAAAATTTTCAGGGTAGGTGTTGAAATGTTGGATTGGACCGTTCCCGTGTTAGTAAATCCATATACAAGTAATTACAGTGAAACTTATGTGTTTGTGATCCTGGATACTGTAACCAAGAGCACAGAAGGAATATACTTGTGGAAATTATTATTTTAAAATGTTTGTAGGAGCTTGTACAGATACACCAGCATAACAAGCAGTGCATAGACAAACTAGTTTCACTGTATGATTAAAATTTCTTGCCTTGCTTCTTGATCACATGGTTTTATAATATTTCTTACAATTTCACTACCTTCACGACGACTTGTCTGTCCCTTCTTGCAATCTAAAGATATTCTAGAGGCAGAAGATATAATCCCAGTGGCTAAAGGCTCACCAGTCATTAATCTGTGCTTTGTTCTTGCCAATATAAAAGCAATAATGAAACAAAAAAAGTAGTTACAGAAATTGTGCTGCCATGCCGTGCCATGTTACACGTTCGGTTGCGTCTGTTTGTGCCTAACCTTGTATTTTGGTCCATGTTATTGCAGTCATTATTGTTGTTCCTAAATCTTAATCTGCATTATTTAGTCCATAGTGAATTAAGAATTGGTTTTAAATGTTTGTATGACAATTACCACCCAAACAACAAGCATCTTGCGACAAAAAATAAGTTGTTTACACAATTTCACAGCTAATATGTATAAATTGTTTTGTCTTTTGTTTTTCCCTCCTACCTTTTGCTTCATCTCTAATGATCTAACTGTCAGTCATTCGTTAAATCGTGATAACTCTTTCCATTTTTGCTTTATATGTAATTTTTTTTTAAGTATTAACATACAGCAAAACTGTCTGAAAATGTCATGAAATTTCACAGTACCTTCATCATCTCATTGTACAAGGTTGTCTGTAGCAAGACTTGCATCATTGATGCCATTCATTATGCACATCAGTTTGGTCAGCTTTAAATTTTCGCCATCATTCACACACTGCAACATCACTCATAAAATTTTCTCCATGTACTTTGCTCATTCTTCGATAAATGTGTGCTGCATTATTCCCTTTGACTTGCTAGAAGCAAATAATTCTTTGCAATTTGCACACGGTAGCAAAATCAGTTGAGGTGGCTCTTTTTATGTGACTGCAGCTCCACAGAGTCTGGTCTTGAACTCGGCAGTGACAGATAGTGGTGCAGGAGATGCACAATCACTTTCTGTGAACACAACCTGCTTGTTGCATGTCTGGCATTTATGCTGTGCTATGAGGGCTTTAAAAAAATTACCCTCATACACATGCATCATGTATATAAAAAATATCACCACCACGTAGTGTGTTATACAGGATGGCAAAGTGGTCATTTTTCAGGAGGGAATCCCCGTCCAGAAATGTAAATTTTGGCCCTGCAGTGCACCTGAGTTTGAGAAATGTGGCATGAAAATTTCTTCTAATGTGTTTCATATCCAATTAGTTATACATTCCATTAACCACCAGTCTGAGGTAAAGCAATGTCTGTGCCTCATAGCCTTCCTGCACATGCACCGCAGCTTTCCAAAGTCCTTTGTTCTCGTCCTAGTGTTGTTCAGATATGTGATATAATCACATCAACAGCTCTACTGCACTGATACACAAATATAGTATTAAAATGACCAGTATGCTGCTTGTATGCAGAAAGGTTTCTCAGCAGAAATACTCCACATAATTCATCATTCAGATCAGTTGAGAAAGTTTATTTGGAGCAAAAACACGCCCTTGGACAGCTTCCGGTGATGCTTTGTTAAAGCTTCCCAGTAAACCTGCATTTCTCCATGATGGTTAGGCAGCTTAGGATGTCATCTGGAATGACTCAACATGGCTGCAACATTTCTGTTGTCAAAGATGTTGGATACTGAGCTATGACAGACTTCCACTTTTTACACTATTGCCTCAGTTGTGACACACAGGTCTTCAAACACTAGGTCCTCCATGTTTCTTGAATTACCAGTGCTTTGCAGGGAGATGATTTCCTATTTCATTTTTTGTCATTTAGACTTGTTCGTCTTCATTGGAAGCATCTTTGCCACCTAACCACTCTGTCGTATGATGGTGCATTGTTGCCATACACTTCCATCAACCCAGCATGGATTGTTGCAGCACTGTTCCCCTACAAATGAAGAAAATAAGTTACCGTGTGATAATCCACAAGAGGCTACATCGTTTTGTTTTGCCTCTTCAAGTGTCGTGGTGCAGTACTGTGGTGTGGGGATTTCAGTGTTTATCATACTGCAGACATGTATGTACAAACAGAAGTGGTGATTAAATATTTGACCACCCCTCCCAGTTGTGATCCAACATTAGTTGTAAATGTGGCAAAGCCTTCTCCTTCTGTGCAAATCTTGCCCCTCTACATGTTCATGTTCCATAATGGTCACAATAAATGACAGTGACTCAATATTCATTCCAACAAATCTTTATTTTATGTAATAAAATGGTACACCTGCAGCTGTTCTTCTGATGTTATTTATTATGTAGCTATCAGTTTCGGTGACTGAATACACTATCTTCAGGCCTCAGTTGACACTGAGGAGTAAACTCCAATCATGTACATGATCCCATCAGTGGCCAACATCTGTGAACTGATTGCTGTAGACTACTGTAACAGTGACGTTGTGTCTGCAACCATCAACTAACAAATGACCCACTTGGTAGTTGATGGTTGCAAACACAACATTGCTGTTACAGTAATCTATGGAAATCAGTTCGTAGATGTTGGCAACAAATGGGATCTTATATACAACTGGAGTTTACCCCATCACGTCAGTGAAGGACTGTAGATGGTGTATTCAGTCACCAAAACTGGTAGCTATATAATAAATATCATCATCCTGTAAACAATCGGTTCATCTTCCTGTTGGGTTTTCATGTTGCCTGTCCCTTGACTCCCTGATGGTAGATACTGGTTTAGACAACAAAAGCAATCTTGATGAAAATTTGACTAAATACCTACCGCACAAAGGCCACAAAACTCCAGTCTGTGGGCAGTAGCTGAAAGTTAGTTAAACTATCGAGTTTACTGGATTCTTGCATGATTCATTTGAAAAAAGTCTAAACTTTCCTTTAAGTTAGTTTATTGTTTTTAAAACATGGAAAATGGCTATCAAGTCCATATGTAATATCTCAATATGAATTATGCTATGTTACTTACTGTCTCTGTTAAAAGTTCACACCCGAAAGCAGGCAGAAGATCTTTCATCGAACCCAATATTCTGAATGTTCTAAACAATCACTGACCAACAGCTGCATGCGAGTTAAAACATGCAGTTGTTCAGGAAGCTTCTTATAAAAAAAGTGCTCACCATAACGTCTCATAAACTGCAAGAAACAGCACGCAGAGTTTATGTACAACATGAACTGTTCACAAGCAAATATCTCCTAAAACTAAAATAAACCACTCACAAAGCCCAAACTTTCACAAAATATTCAGTTCTGTCATTGCTTTTCAACAACAACACGAGAACCGATCAAAGGTGCGAATGACTTCATTTTGGTACAAATTTGATCAGTGCAGTTTATAATAGGTGTTCACCAGAAAACAGCTCCTGTGAGACTATCTCAACTCGTAGAGCTGAGGCACAATGTCCTACTCAAATGCATGGGAAATGCTGAATTCCTATTCGCTAGTATGTTAAGCAACCAGTTGGATCATCTTGAGCACTTGTATATTCGTGGTATTTCTAATGTCAGCCAATCTGATTACCACAAGTAACTTAGACTAGAAATCTCATAATTTCAAAACTAAATAAAATTTAATGAAAACAAAATAAGATTCCTTTCCACAGATTAAAATACTAATAAATTTAATACTCAGCACCCCTTCTGGCTGCCTTTCACAAAATCATTTTACTAAAATATTACATTCTCACTTTATGTATGTCCCATTTTCTCTCTCTCTCTCTCTCTCTCTCTCTCTCCAAAACTCTCACACAACCAAAATAAATGAAATACTTTAATTTTCCACATTACTTTTAATTGTCAGAAATCTTTGGTGATGAAACTACAGAAAATTCTAGAAAATTAGGTTATATTGACCTATCCTCTTGGTTGTAGTTTCAAGTGATACTATAGATGAATGCATTACACTGCCTAACTCAGTTTCACAATGACAGAACGGTTATTATGTGTTTTAGGTAAAAATTTATATCTCTGAAAGTATTGAAGTTATTGATTTTAAAATGTAACAGTATTGGTTGTTTTATCCATAGAATTTCATATACTAAGTATGAAAAAATCGAGTAATATTATAACAGTACTTCTTCAGATTCCTAGAGTGTATGTGTAACGTATTGCATGCAGCATGGGAAAAATATTTTAAAAACAAAGATTCCAAGACTTACCAAGCGGGAAAGCGCCGGCAGACAGGCACATGAACAAAACACACAAACACACACACACAGAATTATGAGCTTTCGCAACTGGCAGTTGCTTCGTCAGGAAAGAGGGAAGGAGAGGGAAAAATGAAAGGATGTGGGTTTTAAGGGAGAGGGTAAGGAGTCACTCCAATCCCGGGAGCGGAAAGACTTCCCTTAGGGGGAAAAAAAGGACAGGTGTAGACTCGCGCACACACACACACACACACACACATATCCATCCGCACATGGCTCACTCGGCCCTGTAGCCAGTGTCAGCTCTGACAGCTTGAGAACCAAAATCTCCTCTCCTCCCGGCTCAATGGCAAGCTGCGCTTTCAGTGCAAGATGAGAACTCATAACAACTTGCTGCATTACAAAGTGTACCATTTTAGTAAATAAGTGAATGGCCAAAGTCCCTCAAACCTTCAATCAGAAAGAAAATATGCAAAAAAATCTATATTTTGGCCCCAGTAGGTTCAGATATTGTTTCCTAAGTATTAAAACAGCTTCATGTGCATTATCAAACATTTGTTCTGATTCAGCACAGGTATTTATCTTAAATCATCAAACCAACTGATGTCAAATCAGGCAAAAGGGATGACAGTGCTTTATCTTAAAATTACTTAAGATTGTTTGCCAGTACTTAATTACTTCACATTTTGCTACTATTAACGTGTTGACAATTCTTCCTGTACATTATGCCAGACACCGATGCCAGGAAGCTATCACACTCAACATTGACGCCTTTGTTGTGGTCCCCATCTGATGCACTCATACACACATCACTGTAGCCACAGAACATATCAGAGCAATGCAACAGTACAAATTAACAAGTACAGGGTATATACATACATACATACATACATACATACATCAATCTTTGTTCCATAGATCATGAATACGACATTTCTTATTTATACAATCAAAAGCTTTTGAGAGACCACAAAATATCCCAATGAGTGATGTTTGGTTATTCAATGCATTTAATATTTGATCAGTGAAAGCATATATAGCATTTTCTGTTGGAAAGCCTTTCTGAAAAACAAATTGACTTTTTGTTAGTACTTCGTTTTTACAAATATTTAATGCTAACCTTGAATACATTACTTTTTCAAGAATTTTGGATGAAGCTCTCGGAAGTAGATTGGGCAGTAGTTCTTAGCATCAGACCTATCCCCTTTTTTATGCAATGGTTTAAAAATAGCATATTTCAGTCTACCTGGAAGAATACCCTGTTTCAGTGAGCTACTACATATGTGGCTGAGAATCCTACTTATTTGTTGGGAAAAAGCTTTTAGTACTCTATTGGAAATGCCATCAATTCCATGTGAGCTTTTACTTTTGAATGAATTTATTATTTTCTTAGTTTCAGTAGGAGAGGAAATTTGAATTTCAGTTTTATCAAATTGCATAGGTACTGTCTTTTCAATATATTGCCTTGCATTTTCTAATGAATAACTAGATACTATTTTCTCTACAGCACTTAAAAAATGATTATTAAAAATGTTTTCAACTTTTGACTTCTTGTTAACAAACTTTTCATTGTTTGATAGAAATAGTCTTCCTGTGCTCTGTTGCCCTGTTTCCCTTTTAACAGTATTCCAAATTGTTTTAATTTAATTATCAGATGTGCTAATCTCAGACATAATGCACATATGTCTGAACTTTTTAATAACATTTCTTAACACAGTGCACTAGTTTTTATAATGCTTCATTGTTTCGGGATCATAACTCCTCCTAGCGGTAAGATACATTTCCCTGTTCTGTTTACAAGATATTTTTATCCCTTTAGTTAGCCATGGCTTTTTACGTGGTTTCTTACAATTATATTTCACTGTTTTCTTAGGGGAAACTATTTTCAAATACACTCGCAAAGGTACCATGAAATAGGTTAAATTTTAAATTAGCAACATGTTCCCTGTTCACCTTGCCCATTCTAATTGTTGCAAGCTTTCCCTAAAATTTTGAATTGTTAAATCGTTAATTGAACGCACTATTTTGAAGGACTGTTTTGCATTATTGTATGGAGCTACATTCCTGGAAATGGAAAAAAGAACACATTGACACCGGTGTGTCAGACCCACCATACTTGCTCCGGACAGTGCGAGAGGGCTGTACAAGCAATGATCACACGCATGGCACAGCAGACACACCAGGAACCGCGGTGTTGGCCGTCGAATGGCGCTAGCTGCGCAGCATTTGTGCACCGCCGCCGTCAGTGTCAGCCAGTTTGCCGTGGCATACGGAGCTCCATCGCAGTCTTTAACACTGGTAGCATGCCGCGACAGCGTGGACGTGAACCGTATGTGCAGTTGACGGACTTTGAGCGAGGGCGTATAGTGGGCATGCGGGAGGCCGGTT
Organism: Schistocerca gregaria; assembly: GCF_023897955.1. Lineage (NCBI taxonomy): Eukaryota > Metazoa > Arthropoda > Insecta > Orthoptera > Acrididae > Schistocerca > Schistocerca gregaria. The sequence continues at coordinate 968,203,014 of NC_064920.1, read as the reverse complement.
GGACGTACCGCCGAATTGCTCAACACGTGGGGCGTGAGGTCTCCACAGTACATCGATGTTGTCGCCAGTGGTCGGTGGAAGGTGCACATGCCCGTCGACCTGGGACCGGACCGCAGCGACGCACAGATGCACGCCAAGACCGTAGGATCCTACGCAGTGACGTAGGGGACCGCACCGCCACTTCCCAGCAAATTAGGGACACTGTTGCTCCTGGGGTATCGGCGAGGACCATTCGCAACCGTCACCATGAAGCTGGGCTACGGTCCTGCACGCCGTTAGGCCGTCTTCCGCTCACGCCCCAACATCGTGCAGCCCGCTTCCAGTGGTGTCGCAACAGGCGTGAATGGAGGGACAAATGGAGACGTGTCGTCTTCAGCAATGAGAGTCGCTTCTGCCTTGGTGCCAATGATGGTCGTATGCGTGTTTGGCGCCGTGCAGGTGAGCGCCACAATCAGGACTGCATACGACCAAGGCACACAGGGCCAACACCCGGCATCATGGTGTGGGGAGCAATCTCCTACAATGGCCGTACACCTCTGGTGATCATCGAGGGGACACTGAATAGTGCACGGTACATCCAAACTGTCATCGAACCCATCGTTCTACCATTCCTAGACCGGCAAGGGAACTTGCTGTTCCAACAGGACAATGCACGTCCGCATGTTTCCCGTGCCACCCAACGTGCTCTAGAAGGTGTAAGTCAGCTACCCTGGCCAGCAAGATCTCCGGATCTGTCCCCCATTGAGCATGTTTGGGACTGGATGAAGCGTCGTCTCACGCGGTCTGCACGTCCAGCACGAACGCTGCTCCAACTGAGGCGCCAGGTGGAAATGTCATGGCAAGCCGTCCCACAGGACTACATCCAGCATCTCTACGATCGTCTCCATGGGAGAATAGCAGCCTGCATTGCTGCGAAAGGTGGATATACACTGTACTAGTGCCGACATTGTGCATGCTCTGTTGCCTGTGTCTATGTGCATGTGGTTCTGTCAGTGTGATCATGTGATGTATCTGACCCCAGGAATGTGTCAATAAAGTTTCCCCTTCCTGGGACAATGAATTCACGGTGTTCTTATTTCAATTTCCAGGAGTGTATATCATATACTGTAACTAGTTATGCATTATGGTCAGACAGACTATTCTTAACAGGAAAAGTTTTTATTTGATTATATTTATTTTTGTCTTTGAAAACATTATCTATCTGTGTGCTGCTTTCCTGTACCACCTGAGTAGGAAAATCAATAACTGATGTCAAATTGAGAGACCCAAGTTATACTTAAAGATCAAGCTTTCTATCAGACTCTTTCAGAAAAATCTACATTGAAATGTCCACAAACAATAATTTGCTTTCCTCTGCCTGGGAGCTAGCACAACAAAGAATCCAAGTTTTTTAAAAATAGTTGAAAATTTCCCAAAGGGGACTTATACATGGCTACAATTATAAAAGTGCCATTATTTAGTTCAAGCTCATACGCACATGCTTCTACAGGGTGGTCCATCTGAAGTTTCAGATGAGATTATCTCAAAAACAATATATTGGGTAAAAATAGTGGGTAAGAAAAGTTCATAAGCTAAAATGGGGACATCAAATGATACTACACATGACCTCCAGCCCCCACCCCCCTTGGGTGGCGTTCACATAACATTAACATCATGTCAACATTCTCTGTAGAAGGATAGTGAGCCATGTTTCATTAAAGAATAATTTACTTTTGTCATTTGATGTTTACGGTTCACAATCTGAAAGTGAACTGACGTCTAATCACATTGCACCGACCTTTTTACTGAACCATAGTTCGCAGTTTGGCCACGGTAGCACCAGTCAGGTGAGTAAAGCAATTGTGAAGAGTTCCCTAACGAGATTTTAATGCCATTCCACCTCCCTCCATCAAAAATTGTTGTGGGTAGGATACATTTTGTAGAAAAAAAAAAGATAGCTTAATTTGGTGTAATGAAAGAATTGGTGCACATTTTGTATCGATTTTATGTGTCCTCCTTGGATCATTCTAAATAAATCGGAGTTCTTCCCCAGTTTTAATTTTTCTCGGTTTCTGTGCCATCTGTCAGTGGTTTTAAAAAAAAAATGTTTCAGACAAAACTTGATTGCATTTTTATGGAGAATCCTAATCTGCAATAAAAAATGGGAGTTTCTATTTGAGATTTAAAAGTTGCCCCATCCAAGTGGGCGGGGGCTGGAGGTCACTTGTAGTATCATTTGATCTCCCCCTTTGAGCTTATGAACTTTTCTTACCCACTACTTTTACCCGATGTATAGTTTTCGAGATAATCTCATCCGAAACTTCAGATGGTCCACCCTGTATATGTTGCTCTAAGCAAAATTTTTTAGTTGCCAGATTTTTCACACTGCGACAGATTTTAACGTATATGGCTACTCCTCCTCTCTCCATAGTGTTTCTTCAGGTGCTGAAAGCATATATCCACCTACATTTACCATTTCCATAGCTGTGACTATGACATTGTTCATGGCTAGTTGGCTTTCATGATGTTACGATGCAAGTTACTAGATATGGGAGTAACATAATTACGGCATACCTAAATGTGTGGTATGGGGAATGTGTAAACCAAGAAATTCTGCAAAGTGATACAGAGATGCTTAAAACATCTGAACAAGTGCAGATTGGTAGCGGAGTGACAATTGGTCAGCGATGGACAGTATAACGGCTCTGTCCCTCCAGAAGGTCAGTCACTTCTATTTACAAGCTCAAATTGTCCTTAATTTGGTGATGTAATTTTAGCTATTTATTCTTTATTTGACCGCCTCTTATAATTCATCATCTATCAACATGCTCATTGCAAAAGTGCTAAAACATTGAAACCATGTTTATTATGGTAACGTGCTTTAAAATAAATTTTATACACAACACACTATTTTCTTGGTTACCCTAGCACTGCCTCTTCTGATTGAGTCAATTCATCCAAACAGCATATTTTCTCACATTTTCTATAGTGAGCCTTCATCCTACCAGAACTTGTTCAACAAGAGCTTTCTAGAAGCCTCCACATCATGATTACATATCACCCAAAACTTCCTTGCTTTGTGCCTTGTGCTACAAAATGCCTTCATGTTTCTTCAGTACTTATAATAAATTAGCTGTAAAATTGAGCGTTAATTAACAATCAGTAGTTGGCATTCAAGATTAAATTTAAACTTGGTGGGCTTAATTAATGGCACAGATTAATGGTGTGCTTTCAGATGTTCTGCCGAGTTGTTTCCATTTTATGAAAAATACCCAGACGCACACCATTAATCAGTCAAGCTGAGAAAGGCTGAGAGATCTAATAACACAGACCATTGTATACAAATAATCACTTTGAGAAAGTGGGTATTGCTTACATAGATCTGTTAAAAGTGCTTATTTTCAGTTGTACCATTGTAAAATAGAATTCTGTGTGTCTTTAATCTGCTTGGAGAATCCACAAGTATTAACTGAGGATATGTGCTTAAACTGTAGAGCTAGTGTCTTCAGTACTAAAAATGGTACTGTGGAGAATAAGTGACAGCCACTGACATTAAACAGCTTATTTTTACTGAGCCTCCTTGTTGCAAACAGGTGCTCTAAACACCCAACCACAAATAAGAATTTTATTGTAATGTCCAGCTTATGATGAATTCTGTTGACTGCAGTTTGGTTCTGTGTGTCCACTTTGATATATACCAAGGAAATGCTGTACCAAGTTACTGACAACTTTTCCACTAAATATAACAAAACACATTTTAGTTGACAGGTAACTGAACATTTACCCAAATATGTAAACACTTTTCTTTTGTCTGTGCATTCCTTTGGTGTTGTCAGTGTCACGCAAAATGTCCATAAATCCTTTTGGATTTTATTGCAGGCAGTTCTGTGAAAATTTTTATTGTGGTTTCATTAATGTTCTATTGATCATTAGTTTGATCCGATTTTAACGTACTTTGTCCCAAGCACAGAATTAGTGACTCGGTGTGTCTGAAAACATTCTGTTTTTAGTGTAAACAGACATGCTTTGAACAATCTGCTTTTTGAAAGGAAAAAAAAAATGTATGGGACATAAGTTTCTTTGGCAGATCAACTAATGAAGAAATTGATTTTTAAAAGTGAATTTTTTTTCTTTTCTTTCATTTCCGGTCAGACTTTTAGCTATTACAGGTAAGTTAAGGTGAAAAGAAAAAAAAACTTTTTATCGTACTACATATACAGCTATAAATCAAACCATGTCATCAGATTACAGTGTGTCCAAGCTGGAAGACAGTGAAGTTGGATGCACAAAGTGCTGTTGGATGTAATTCCTATTTTGACCCACCATTTTCAAGAAAAATATTGATTTACCAGATGTTACTGATTTTTAATTGTTGGAAAACAATGAGGCAGACTTGTTGACCTTCACAGATATTTAAATCCACACGGGAGGCAATTATTAAAACGTTTTCTTTAGTGGGTCTCATGGCTCTCTTGGTGAGAATGAGTCGACAGGACAGCACTGCATGCCTGTCAAGAAGGTAAGACCTAAATTTTTTGGCCATTCAGACTCCACACTGGCTCTGAAAAATTTCCATTGAAGTCCATGATAGTGGTCTGGAGTTGATGTCTGATATTTGATTAAACTATCAGGGAGTGGTTCAGATAACAAATTTTTGAAATATACAACTTGTAAAATTAAGATTCCAAAATGGTATATTATTTACAAGCTATGCTGTATTTTTGACTGCACTGTACAGAACAGTAATTCCAAAAGTGTGTCCCAGCAAAACATACTTACCTGCAAGTGTTTCCTAGCAAAGCACACTAAACCTCCGTGAAAACAGTAAAATATAAAAAAGTTTTTGATGTTGCTGAGTCTCAGTCATACAATATTTTTTGGAAGAATACACCACCATGTGATTGTGTATTACAGTATTTTTATTCTCTACAATCTAGATTTCAGATTTTATCCCATTATTGAGTACAGTGTACTTAGTCCATCAACACACTATATCTGGTAAAGTCAGCCCAAAGCTGATTTGATGTGCTACCGTCTTTAATCTTATCGCCATTGCTTGCAACATGTTTTAGTCTACCCACACTTCTAATATTGTAACCTGACATCACTGTTCATTGCTTTTTAGATCTATGACCTGCTTGTTAACGTCCATTTCAGCACAGTTTGTAATTTTTTTTATGTATGTATTTTTTGCTGGTTGATATTTTTTATATTTGTTCGCATTTAATACTGTGCCCACATACACTATGTGATCAAACATATCCAGACACGTGGCTGAAAATGACTTAAAAGTTCTTGGTGCCCTCCATCGGTAATTGGTGGGATTCAATGTGGTGTTGGACCAGCCTTAGCCTTGACGACAGCTTCCACTCCCGCAGGCATACATTCAGTCAGGTGTTGGAAGGTTTCTTGGAGAATGGCAGCCCATTCTTCACGGAGTGTGGCACTGATGAGAGAGATCAATGTCAGTCAGTGAGGCCTGGCATGAAGTCGATGTTTCAAAACATCCCAAAGGTGTTCTATAGGACTCAGGTCAGGACTCTGTGCAGGCCAGTCCATTACAGAGATGTTATTGTTGTGTAACCACTCTGCACAAACTGTGCATTATGAACAGGTGCTCGATCATGTTGAAAGATGCAATCGCCATCCCTGAATTGCTCTTCAAGACTGGGAAACAAGAAGGTGCTTAAAACATCAATGTAGGCCTGTGCTGTGCCACGCAAAACAAGAAGGGGAGCAAGCCCCCTCCATGAAAAACACGACCACACCATAACACCACCGCCTCCAAATTTTAGTGTTGGCACTACAGATGCTGGCAGATGACATTCACTGGGCATTCACCATACCCATGCTCTGCCATTGGATCGCCACATTGTGTACCATGATTCGTCACTCCATACAGCGTTTTTCCACTGTTCAGTTGTTCAATGTTTACACTCTTTACACCAAGTTAGGCGCCGTTTGCCGTTTACTGGCGTGATGTGTGGCTTATGAGCAACTGCTCGACCATGAAATCCAAGTTTTCTCACCTCCCCCCTAACTGTCATAGTACTTGCAGTGGATACTGATGCAGTTTGGAATTCCTGTGTGATGGTCTGGATAGATGTCTGCCTATTGCGCATTATGACCCTCTTCAACTGTTGGCAGTGTCTCAGTCAACAGACAAGGTTGTCCTGTACACCTTCTAGTTTCCACTTCACTATCACATTAGAAACAGAGGACATAAGAATGTTTAGGAGTGCGGAAATCTCGCGTACGGATTTATGACCACGTTCGAGGTCCATAACGTCCACAGAGCGCCCCCAATTTGCTCTCTCATGTTATCTAAGGACTAATGAGGTGACTTGACATGGAATACCTGGCAGTAGGTGACATCATAAAGGACCTAATATAAAAAACGTATGTGTCTGGGGGTGTCTGGATACTTTTGATCACATAGTGTAAGTGTCGTTGTTGACAAGAACATGTCATGAAAAAAATTCTAGTACTATGGCAGAAAAAAATTTGAGTTTCAAGAAGTCAAAATATAATACACTGTAAAAATATTCATTTACAGAACATGTTGGCGATGTGAAAAAAAATTTATCAAGATTGATGGTTGCAATAAGATGACATGCACCTGTGGGGCTCTAATGTGCTACATTTGCCGCAAACCTGTAAAAGATTACACACATTTCAATGGAGAAGGCGGTACAGAGTATCATAAGTAAGTATATCCTGTCAGTTTGAATTCCTTGTCATAAAAGGGGAAAAATATCTGTGTAGTTTATTAAATTACTTAAACATATGTATGAATTATTTTTTAGTATTTTTTATATAGATTCATATTGCATGTATGTTCTGTCAACAACCTTTCTTGGGTGGCTTCTGTAATTCCAGCTTTTCAGTACTTTCTAATGGACCCTCTTCTATCTTCCATTCTCACACTATCATAGATATTAACTACTCTCCAATATCCTTGACATCCACTTGTTGTACGATCCTAGAATATATTGTGGAGTCAAATGTAATGAGGTATCTCGAACAGAATGACCTTCTATACGCGAACCAGCATGGATTCCAAAAACATTGATCATATGAAATCAAACTCGTGCTTTTCCAATATGACATCCTGTAAACCGCATATCAAAGCAGTCAAGCAGATACAGTATTTCTTCACTTTTGAAAAGCATTTGACTCATTATCTCACATATGCTTGTAAACGATAGTACAGTCATTTGGGTTATTAAGTGAAATTTGTAACTTGATTGGTTAATTGGTGGAGAGGCTGCAGCCAGCATGATACGAGGGCTATTCAGAAAGTAGGGATTTTGACATTAAGAACAATTAAATGCAACATATGTATGTTATTATATACATCTGAAAGAGCGATTGACATACTACCTTCCACATAGTCACCAGATACATTGAGGCACTTATCGTAGCCGTGGACAAACTTTGAAAGACCTTTGTCGTAAAATTCTGCCACCTGAGACTTCAGCCAGTGAGTCACGCCCACCAGGAGTTCCGCGTTGTCATCAAAACACTGCGTTGCAAGCCAGTTTATCATCTTGAAAAACAAATGGAAATTGCTTGGTTCCAGATTGGGGCTGTAGGGCAAATGAGGGAAAATTTACCTTTTAAATGAATTAAGGAGTTCTTTAGTGCAGTTTGCTGTGTGAGGTTGGGCTTTGTCATGTAAAAACAAAATTTTGGAAGTCAGCTTTCTTCGGCGTTTGTTTCGAATTACTCTTCTGAGGCTGTGCAAAGTTTGGCAGTACCAGGCAGAATTTATGGTTGCTCCACATTCGAGAAAATCATTAAGAATCACACTTTGCCTATCTCAAAGTACTGTCACCATCAACTTGTTGATGAGGTTTTCATACTTTTTTTTTTTTGGGGGGGGGGGGGGGGGGAGAGGCTATAATTTTGTCTTGCAGTTAACGTGTTTCACCCAACTCTCGTCACCTGTTAAGATTCGATCCAGTAATGAATCACCATGTTTGTGGTAGGGCTCCAGAAATGTCAACATTGCCCCCATTTGCTGTTCTTTATGGTGCTCTGTAAGCATCTTGCGCACCCATCGTGCACAAAATTTCTGGTAGCGTATCTTTCGAGTGACAATTTCAAACAACAAAGTCCATGAAACTTGTGGAAAAGAAAGTAACAGCTCTGTTATTGTGAAGCGATGGTTTTCACTAATCGTTTCCTCAACTTTAGCGACGAGATTGACAGTCACAATGCTCGGGCATCCACTCTTTTCTTCTTCATGAACGTTGATTTGGCCATTTTCAAACAGAAAGCCTCATTTGCATACGGTACATTCACTCATTACATTGTTTCCATACACTTCGCATAGTTCATGATAAATTTCTGTGTGTTTTAGGTTTTTTGACAACAAAAACCATATCACATATTGCACCTCACAACTGGCAGTATTTTCGATTGCAATGCACATTTCAAATTCAAAAATCGAAAAAACCAGGTACGCAGGGACTTTTCCGCTGACACGCATGGATGCCTCCTGAGCTGCTGAGACTACTAGAGAAAAGCAATCAGTCTGCATACAAAGCACTCGTGCAACCCACCTTAGAATGTTGCTCAAGTTTGTGGGGTTCATGCTGAATAGGACTTACTGGAAAGAACAGTGCAAATGGTCACAGGTTTGTTTGACCCATGGGAGTGCATTTGTTGAAAAATCTAAACTGGGAAAACTCTGGAAGACAGACACAAACTATCCCATGGAAGCCTTTCTAGTAAGTTTGAATAACCAACTTGTCGTGAATCTTGGATTATACTACAACCTCCTGCATGTTGTTCCAGTAGGGATCATGAAGAAAAGATCAGGCATTTAAGCAATCATTCCTCCTGCACTCTGTATGTGAATTGAATGGGGAAAAAGCCCTAATAACTGGTGCAGTGGGAAATACCCTCTACCATGTACTTCACAGTGATTTTGCAGTGTGTGGTTGTATACATTATTTTTGTTTCCATAGTTTGCTTAATTGGGTTGCAGTAGATGCCCAATGGTGCTGTAAGACAGTGGCTGCAATGTACAAGGGGTACTCAAAAGAAAACAAACTTTTTTAACTTATAGTTTCATATTTTAAGCACAAACCTTCAATTCCTTTCAAAGTACTCTCCACTTGCACTAATACACTTGCCTAATTTTACATTCCATTTTTGAAAACATTGTTTAAATTCATCTTTTGTGTACTTTACAGTGCCTTCATTGATTTTTTTTTTCTTCACCTCATCAAAATCAGCAAAAATTTTCCTTTCTTGTTACTTCCCATTCTAGGAAACAAAACAAGTCACTTGGGCCAAGGTCAGGTGAGTATGGGAGGGTTTGATTTCGCATGATGTACTTTCTTGGTGCGAGGCAAACTTGAAGATTCCTCCACTAATTTGGTTATTGCCTTGACTCAGGATCATAAGCAACATCACCTGTGATAATTTTTGAAAAAAAGTTTGGATCCTTTTGGGATCTTTCTTTCAAAGCACAACATGCTTCCAGATGACCTTGTTTTTGTTCAGCATCAATCTTCGTTGATGATTGCATGAATGCTTTCAACATTTTCAGGTTTTGGTCCATGGAAGGCTGACCAGAATGAGGTTTGTTGTCAACTGACATTTCACCATTTTTGAAATGGGGAAAATCACTATAGCACTTGTAGCACTTGAGATTTCTCCATAGCATTGTCCTTGTATGCTGTTTTTTAACATTTCAAGAATTTTTTTCTCCACTTTTTCATAGCAAAAAGCATAATTTCCCTAATGCATGCACTTCATGAAAATCAGCCATTGTAAAAATGACGGTCGTACAGAACAGTTGTCACTATAAACACTGCTGAAACTAGTCCTTCACCACCTTTGGTGACTGCAGTTGGCTTGCTGGTCCTAGAATGTTTGCTCTATGTGCTCCTAGTGACAAAACACAGTACTAAAAAAGCTCTGACCACCAAAAAATTAGTTTTGGTACCCCCTCATCTGTAGCAAATTTGTGTGAGAATAACTTTCTCTCATACTTTTAGTGGTATTTATGTAAGTTGCTTCTGTAATAATTCCATATTAGCTGGATTGGCCAATTTTTACTATGTCAACAGTTCTGATTTCATCGTATTTATTATAGTTTGATTTGTTGTGCTAGGCTCTGAAGGCACCACTATTGGGTACTAAATAATTAACTTCTGCTTATCGTGTGGGAGGTAGCACCTTGTGTGAGAGAAGGGTGAAAAATTGTTGACTCAGTAGAGAGATGGTGCTGATATCAACAAAATGTTATTTTTGTTATGTTGGCATACTCCGTGCAGTAATGTATATCAACTGTTGACTTCATCAGCAGAACTGTTTTGTTCATGCTAATTTTTAAAGTAATAAAGTTATGTCTGATTTTGCTTGCCTTTTTCTGTCAGATTTGTAAGCTGGAAAACTGTGCCTAGGTAAAAAAAATTCTTTGTTTTCAATGGTTTGTAACATCTGGAACAAATGGAAATTCATTCAAAGTTGGATAAGGTTTGGAAGGAGTCCCTTCATTTTCAACAGTAGATAGATGCGTATCTTGTGTGAGATGTGGCTCCACCTTTCTTGAAGATAATACAAATGAAGTACTTCCCAAAGCTGCAACCACAGATGAAGTCTTGCAAAAAGTTAACTGTTGGATTTGTTGGAAGCTGGCCAGAAGCCAGTTTGAAAACAGCTGTATTTGGACCACTTTATAGCCACAAACAGGTTTTGCGCTCAGATTTGTTGCTGTAGGTCCAACACTTCATATTGGAAACAAAACAGAAGGTGAATACCACTATTCTCGTACCAAAAGAGGCAAAGTTTATTATGGACTGTGTGCTGTAGTATGCTAACAGGGTGTATATTACCTGGGGCAACTGGGAGATCCAGGAAAAACCCGGGAATTTTTTAGTATTCCGGGAATTTTTCATTGTGTTAGTTTTCTGTTAAATTTTTGTCATTTCGACTGTTAAGAACCGATACTCTAACAAAGGATATTACTGTATCCCGCTACTGGAAGATAATACTTCAACAATAAAACTAGAGGTAAAAAATGAAAATAACTTAAATTGCAGAGGAAATGTGCCATGTATGACGACGACACACAGTGCTCATGCGAGCCTCTGCCAACAGCAAAATGTGTCAAAGGCTTTTGGAAGACAATGCAATGCTTCATAGCAACAAATTGCCTCTGATGAGCGTGACGTCACAAATGTTTACATTAGAATTGCTTTTGCAGTTATGACCGGACTCATGCATGCGCAGTTGAATCGCGTTTGAGTAATAGATTCTCCCGCTTCTGGCTACAGTAATGTGGCTGTTGCCTGTGCAAGCAGTCGCAGAAAGCAGCTAGATGCAGGGGAAAGGGGGCACCAAATTCATATTCTTGACCAAAAAAAAAAAAAAACTTGTTTCACAAAGCTCTAGCATAAAGTGCACGTTGGTCTATAGATTGTTCATATGATTTTGAAACGCATCCATGTTGGTTCCTGAAAATTTTTGAACATATTTTAAGTTGATTTCTGAGTGAATCATAAGTTGATTTTTGAATGTGGGCATAGTGTACATGATGTCTCTGTCAAGAGAATCCTCGTCGCGTCTAGACGTAAACTTCCCTCAGCCAAAAGGGGACGGGGCTATACGAGCTGAGTGGAGTAAAGCCGAACGGATGAATGCCAATCACGGTCTGATTATGTGGTTGATTGAGTTTGCAAGTGATAAGTGCTGTTATAATTACCAGAGAAATCCATAGATTCAGACTACCAGAATGGAAATAAATGACTAACAGGAATAACAGGTGAGAAAGATTACGTATTATCATCTCGGTGTATCCAAGAAATGAAATTTTGACAGAAAATTTTCGGCCCAATCACTTCACTAGTAAGGACCAATTGCACAGTCCCCGGCTAGCAGCCTTTTAAGTTCTATTCTGGAAGTAATGCGGAAAACATGTTGTATGAACATGTAACAACGCCTAACCGGAGAATAATCGCAGGATAACTGAACCTGTGATTCTGGCGGGGTTAGTGAAGTTAATCGGCGAACAAATTTTGACAATGGCAGGAATAGCTACAGAATTAGTGATGACAAGATTGTTTGTTGGAACAAGGATGGAGAAGCAACGAGGACATCACACAAATTATGGAAGAGTAAGGTGATTCCAAATTTATAAAAATTTGGTAATACTACTTTTCAATCTCATGCTTGAGAAACTGGTGCATATGAATGAAATGTGAAATTATTTCCTATAAAGCTTTTTGCTTGTAGTAGGCCTTATAGCCATTTGCTATTGGTACTTTGTAAATTATATGGTCATATAAAAATGACCATTTGTGCCAAAACAGTCTTGATTATTTGGTGTGTGTCACAAAATGACAAAACAGACGTAATCAGATTGAGAAATCACACCAGTCGTGGGTCTTATTTGTGTTTACAGCTTTTTCAGTATTATGGATCAACATTTCGATTTTTCATGTAGCAAAACGTTTGACGAACTCTGATGAGGTAATAGATTCTTCCGCACAAAGGAAAGCATGCCATGGAAAGCTGTAACAAGATTAGAGAGAAGAAAATGCTAGGAGCTAAGGATTGAAGAAATGTGTACTTTATTGCATGTCTCTTGTCTTTATTGGTTTGATGTATCGTATATTTAATTTTATGTCGCACAAAACAGCAAGTTATTAGCTAATAGGCAATAAAGAGTGCAGATTTTATGAAGAGTCCTTGTTCTCCTGATTACAAATAATCCCATCCGCTATTAATTGCGAGATTTTTTTGTAAGAGGGGGCAGGCTGTCAAACCGGCCGACTAGGAGCAGGAGAGGCACCACGGGTCATTTCAATTTCCACTGGCCTGAATATAGTTTGATGGCCACCATTACAAAATACACACGTTTCAATTCCACTGAGCGAAATACAGTGACATGCGATAGAAGAATGCTGTATGAAGAGGTGTGGCACTGCACTTTGGCACACTTATGACCAAGTGACATGTCTTACATTCCCTCGAACACATATGTTTTATGTGTCAGACTTTTCAGAAAGATGTGCGCTACAAGATGACCATTTTTTTGAAATTTCGATTTCATTATTATTATTATTATTATTATTATTATTATTGACCCAGATAGCAAATATCATAGATCCGGGGCTTATGCGCAGAGCAGTCTGAGTTACAGTGGGTAGTCTCCATGTGACCCGTGTTTACATTTAGTGATTTTACTGTTTCCCCTTCGTTTACTCTCGCGTCAAATGAAAACGAAATGGATATCTGTGGCCAGGAGCTATCAAGTGACTTAAAATACATTCACATAATTACGGAGGGATAACTAAATTTTATTTTATTTCTACCTTTCTGACAGTCATAATCGCCTTGCAGAACATTGAAGTTATTTTTGTCTGTTTGCGAAAGAAATTTGACTTTTATTAACCTTTTCCACAGAGGCAGTCAATGTATTTGAAACAAAATGTTTAATTCCATAGTACTAGCTAGTTTCAACTGTTCGCTGCATTTCAGGTGCACATTTTCATCCTCTAGCATGTATGGCATTATTCCGTAATAAAGAACCAAACATTATGTAATACAGTACTGGTACTCCAAGAAAATTTACATCCTGAAAACCACACTGAGAAGCTTAATATCAGGTCGAGGTCTACTCCATTGGGAATCTGGACATAAGAATGTGCACATTTTAGTATGGTTCACGAAATTCCAATGCTCTCGAAGTAACCTCTGATTTCTTGTTTCTTTTATGACATAATGTATGAACTTTCAATAATTTACAGCAGTTGAACTATGTGCGAGAATGTACCATGAATTTCATAGATCACAGATCATTTGACTTCTATTTAAAAATCGACTCTTTGGTGATGAGCCATTTAGAAGAATTTTGAACCCTGAAGATCAGACATTTATGTCATTATTAAAAATTTTACTGGCACAGTTGTGTGATATATCTTAAAGTGTAACACATGCAGAAAAGATCAACATTGTAAGCGAAAGCTTAGCTTCTCTTGCAGCTTATTAACCTTAGCGACCAAAATTATATATGAAGGCTTTTCTTTTCTTGTAGAAACACTATGTATATTAATCTAAACTAACTTTCCCTGTTTGTGTGTTCATGCTACTTAACAGTGATGTTGCTGTTCGCTGACTACATCACGTGTCCTATGCTCAGAATATTTGCTGTCATTGGTGGGCGAGATCACATGACATGAGCTATAACTGGCTTACAAAAGTGCATCGCAATCTCGATTTCAATGATTCGGAAAGTAACATACGGCGTTTGGCAGAATTCCAGTGTATACTTTTGTAATACGAAAATATGCAGCGCACATGTTGTTGCACATCAAAGATATTTCCAAAACGTGTCTCTTTCCCTAAGTTTCATTTTCTAAAGTGCCAGGAAATTCTACGCCCATGTATAAAACCATAACCATTCAAAGAATTGATAAGTTTTGCAGTTTCGAGGGAAAATATACTCTCACTTAACACAGAAAAAGTGTGTTTTCGCCCGGGAGAAAGTGTATTTTTAACCTGGAAAAATCCGGGATTCCCCCCCCCCCTCCCCCCTACATACCCTGGCTAAAGAAATTATTCGTATTGATAATCTTGCAATGAGGGAGGTATCTGTATGGCAAAGGGGGGCAAAAATCGTCGCCAATCAGGACAGTGAAAAATATTTTGATCTCATATAGGTCCTACACAGCACAGCTGTTCGTGTACCTGTGTGCTGTTACGTGTAACTATATACACAGTGGGATGAGGAACAGTAACACCCTGTACAGGGGAGACCTTGAGCAGTGAGCAAGCATATAAATGCATGAACAAAATAGCTCGGTTTACAAACTTAATTTGTTGTTCAGTTTTCTGTAACATTGCTCAAATTCTCAGAACAGCATGCAAATTAATCAAATGTAATGTATAAAAAAAAATCTACTCACCAAGCAGCAGCAGCAGTGGAACACACACACACACACACACACACACACACACACACACACACACACACACAGGTTTAACTTTTACAAGCTTTCAGAGCCAGTGGCTCCTTTGTCCGGCAGAAGAGTTGAAGGGGAAGAAAGAGTGGTGAAGGGAAAAGACTGGTGAGAGTTAGGGAAAGTGGTACAGTTCAGAAAAGCCACCCAGAACCCCAGGTCAGGAGAGACTTACCGAATGGGCTGAGAAGGAAAAAAATCATTAAAATACAAATTAATGAGTATTTGTACCCAACAGAAGGATTTCTATCGAATCCTGTAAAACAGGAAAATGAAGTTCATTTTTATAGTGGCAGCAAACAAAAGGATTCAGCAGTATGAGATAGGTCTGCTTGTTGCTGAGAAATGCCAGTGTAAATATATTTTAAACTTAAAGGCTTATTGAGTACAATCATAGTAAGAAAGTAGGCCCTGTCATAGTGACAGAGAGATGATTATGGAACAAGCTGTGAAAAAAAAGTGCCAAATATTGCTTGACATATGGCCTTGCGGAGTTACTACTTAGTATATTTGTTCAATAACAATTTAGTATAGTTGCCAGTGAGGAGAACTGTCCTTTACCTGAAGCTGCAAAGTTTATCCAGTTTGATACAGTGCCACATCTGCTGCAGAAACAGAATGCTACATTAGTGCTGCAGAAACAGAATGCTAGATTAGCTGCAGTGGCCGTATTCTTAATCATTAGTTAAATCCCAAATGTTTGTCCATTTGCACAGGTGTTCAGGGAATGTTTAAAAATACTGATGTTGGACCATCTACGTCTTGCAGGTGTTAAATGTGTCATGTAGCATGTCTACAACTTTGATGACTGCTAATGCAGTTCACTTTTATGTCACTGTGTTATGGACAGCTGTGAAAGAAACAGGAATGGAGAGAATGAGGCCTGGCACTACCACATAGCCTACTTCTCCAAAATAAAGCCATAGACTTTATTTGACAGACAAATTGTCATGGAAAGTGCCATGTGCCTTGGCTCAATGAAATATTTCAGAGATGATATTAGTGTAAAGTTTGGTGATAATAAGCTGTTACTCTTTGAACCATGCCAGTGTAATTATGGTAGACTTCATTGCCGATGCAGTCTTTGTTATGTTGGAATCTACAAGTTTCAACCAATACAGAGTATCTGTTAATGAATACAAAGTGTTTCTTCTCTAACTAACTTCATATATTATCTCCCAAGCCACAGTGACTTCTAATATACAAATTTTACAATATATGGAACATTAATTGAATGAACATCTGAAGTTCATTTATAAGACTGATATTATCTCAAATTCTCTCTTCTGTCTGGCCTGGACATTATACTGTGTGTTATGTCACATGCTTTTATTTGGTGGTACACTGTGCTGCTCCAGCCTGGGGTGTCAACTCCAGGAGAATATGCAAAGCCCGTGCAAGTACTGCAACTTGTGGTCGTACTGCAATCGACATGACTGCCTTGTGAAGACTCACTGCGTCACTTCGGACACCCGCCACATGCGAAACACGTAACAAAAACCTCCAAATAAATTAACTAATAGACTGTTATATCATTAAATGATAATGGCCACATTTTGTCAACTGGCTGGAGATAGTGCTACACATCACTCTGCCGGAGTGATTGTGGCACCGCACTTGGTGTTATAATATTCTTTATTTTGAGCAGTTTATCACCATCAAAAATTCACTCAAAGCTTACACATTTTCAAATGTTATGAAATTTATAGCTATACTACTCTTGTAAAAAATGTACATGAATTTTGTCCCAAAGCTTCGAGCACAGAAAGTGTACAGTAGCATACTGAACAGTTTTCAAGCAATGCTGTATGGAGTAGTTGATGATGTCATATTGGAAGAAACAATATGGTGCATACTAATTAAAGAATTAACTGTGAGAAAGCTTTGCTTTGGACAGTAGGAACTACAGTATGAAATAACTAAAAGCATGAATTGCTACTCACCACATTGAGGAGACGTTAATTTGCAGACAGGCACAAGAAGAAGACTGCTGTACACTTAAGCTTTCAGCCAAAGATCCACTTCTGAATTAGAACACACACACACACACACACACACACACACACACACACACACACAAACTGTGGGGTGCATCAGCAGGGGGAGATGTAGTGCTGCTTGTGGGAGCGTGTGGGCACGTGATGGGGACAGGGATGCTAGGTGCAGTCATGATGTTGGGGGGATGGGGGGGTGCAAAAGAGGAAAAAGACTGGTGGGTGCATTGGTGGAATAGAAAGTTGTGCCGTACTGGAGTGAGAGAGCAAGTAAGAGGATAAATAGGTAAAGGACAAGAACTAGTAAAGGTAGAGGCCAGGTGGAGCTATGAGAATGAAGGATGTATTACAGGGAGAGTTCCCATCTGTGCAGTTCAGAAAAGCTGGTGTTGGTAGAAAGGATCCAGATGCTGCAGGCTGTGAAGCAGTCATTGAAGTGAAGCATATTGTGTTGGGCAGCATGATCAGCAACTGGGTGGTCCAGCTATATTTTGGCCACAGTTTGTCAGTGATCATTCAACTGGACAGATGCCTTGTGGGTTGCCATGATCACATAGAAAGCAGCACATTGGTTACAACTTAGTTCGTAGATCATCTGACTGGTTTCACCGGTAGCCCTGTCTTTGATGGGATAGAAGATGCCTGTGATCAGATTGAAGTAGGTGGTGGTGGGATGATATATGGGACAACTTCAGCATCTAGGTCCATCGCAAGGGTACGAGCCACGAGACAAGGAATTGGCTGCCGGGGTGGAGTAGCGATGGACAGGGATGCTGCGTAATTTCAGTGTGTTGCAGAATGCCACTGTGGGAGAGGTGGGAAGGATGTGGGTAGGAAGTTGTATTAGGTTGATATTGTGTTTTGTGATTTCCAAAGCCAATTACAAACAAGAATTTCTTAGCAATGTTTGGGTTGTCTTAAAAAGAATTCAACTGATTTTATGCATTGATTAGTTGCTATGAATGAGGCGATGGTTCACTACTTCATGTCGGGCATGAGACGGTGATGAAACTAGTGACAGTAGGCAGGCATCAAAAAGGCTAAGTCAGTATGATATGCCCAAACAGTTACAATCACCTTTTCTTTTCTTTAAGTCAAGAGGGATTCTTCTTCTAGATTATCTTATAAAAGTTAAACCATTAAATGTAGAATATTGTGGGGTTGAGCACAATGCACCTGCCAACAAAGGTGCTTTGGCAGTAGGTAAGTTGTGAGGAATTTGAGTCTTTTCTGTGACACATAAAATTAGCACAACATGTGGAATAGCTTTACACTGAATTTATGTGATGTTAGCCGAGTGGTCAGCACATCTGACTGCCATGCAGTGGGCCCGGGTTTGTTTCCCAGCCAGATAAGAGACAGGGACTGGGTGTTGTCATCGTCGTTGTCGTCATCATCATCATCATCAACAACAACAACAACAACATGCAAGTCAGTCAATGTGGCATCAGCTGAAAGACTTGCAACTTGGCAACCAAACTACCCAGAGGGAGACGCTTGACCATCAGTGCCATAGGGTCTTTTCATTTGATGTCATATTAATTCTAGTGGTAATGATGGGTTCATAAAAAAATGCGCTGTTAATATTGCAGTCTGTGATGATATCATTTGACTATGTCAATGGTTCCCTGATGCGAAATTTGAAAAATTGGAGAAGTTGCTGAGGATGAAATTAATCCCAAATGTCTTCCCAAACTCAGAATTAGTGACTGATTATTCTTCTTGTGGTCAAATTAATTATTCTCTCGCTGGCTTTTTATTTTCAAAAAGAGGAAATGATTAACGACCTTTCATGAAGCCATATTCTGTTTTGCAATGTTATGTGCACACCAGAACTTTGCTTCCTTAATCAACGTTCAAAACTTTAGTAACTAGTACTCACCTTTCCAGAAATGGGCACTGGAATTGTTAAATCAACTCCTTCCCATCCAAATTTAAGCACAGTTGAACTCATTTGAGATCCAGTGACAGTAAATTGATGAAAGAAGAATATTACATTTATATTGAATGATGCAATTAATATATAGGAGGAAAATTCCATACAATATGTAAAGTAGACGATATTACAATCATGTTCACAAATATAGAGATCTTCCAATGGAACAAATTACTGGTACAAGAAGCTTTATCAGTTGTGACACTGATAAGAGTGAAATAGTCCCATGTGACAGGTACCACTTAATACACTAATATTGTTTAAGTGGGCAATAATGGGGAGGGGGGTCACCTTACCCCATGTGTGCAGTTCCCTTTATGCTGCTTTCATTCCCTGATATTCAACTATTAACACTCTAGCTACACACATTATTGAAATACTGACATGTTAACCCCCATCTAAAGAGAGATGTGGCTAGAGTCCAATGATGAGGTTATAGCAGTGTTGGATGGGTATTTAGCTGAATCGTGTATTGGAATGGAATCCATTCATTGGAACAACATTGGACATCATTACATTGTTGTAAAAGGAGACTACCTCAAAAAATAAAACTATTTTCATGCATAAAACAGAGTTTCATTCCTACATCAAGAAATTTTTGTATTACCACATCCGGATAAAACTCTACATGAATTTTAACCTTATGCTAACTTGCTGGGCAATGCATTCTGTAGCAAGTTGAAGAGATAAATTTTTTTGATGCAGTCCATTATGAATTTATAGGGTTTAGTTAATGTTTTTATCGATATGTGTTCTGAATGTCTGATCTGCTTGTATAACAGTTTCATGCACTCATTTAGGCAAATGTTCATCTCATAAAATACAAGTAAATAAAATAGAAAGAAACTTCCACATGGGAAAAATATATTAAAAACAAAGATTCCAAGACTTACCAAGCGGGAAAGCGCCGGCAGACAGGCACAATGAACAAAACACACAAACACACACACAGAATTACTAGCTTTCGCAACCGATGGTTGCTTCTTCAGGAAGGAGAGGGAAATACGAAAGGATGTGGGTTTTAAGGGAGAGGGTAAGGAGTCATTCCAATCCCGGGAGCGGAAAGACTTCCCTTAGGGGGAAAAAAAGGACAGGTGTACACTCGCGCGCACACACACACACACACACACACACACACACACACACACACACACACACACACACATATCCATCCACACATACACAGACACAAGCAGACATATTTAAAGGCAAAGAGTAAGGGCAGAGATGTCAGTCAAGGCGGAAGTACAGAGGCAAAGAAGTTGTTGAAAGACAGGTGAGGTATGAGCGGCAGCAACTTGAAATTAGCGGAGGTTGAGGCCTGGCGGATATCGAGAAGAGAGGATATACTGAAGGGCGAGTTCCCATCTCCGGAGTTCAGATAGGTTGGTGTTGGTGGGAAGTATCCAGATAACTCGGACGGCGTAACACTGTGCCAAGATGTGCTGGCCGTGCACGAAGGCATGTTTAGCCACAGGGTGATCCTCATTACCAACAAACACTGTCTGCCTGTGTCCATTCATGCGAATGGACAATTTGTTGCTGGTCATTCCCACATAGAAAGCGTCACAGTGCAGACAGGTTAGTTGGTAAATCACGTGGGTGCTTTCACACGTGGCTCTCCCTTTGATCGTGTACACCTTCCGGGTTACAGGACTGGAGTAGGTGGTGGTGGGAGGGTGCATAGGGACAGGTTTTACACCGGGGTCGGTTGCAAGGGTAGGAGCCAGAGGGTAGGGAAAGTGGTTTGGGGATTTCATAGGGATGAACCAAGAGGTTATGAAGGTTAGGTGGACGGCGGAAAGACACTCTTGGTGGAGTGGGGAGGATTTCATGAAGGATGGTTCTCATTTCGGGGCAGGATTTTAGGAAGTCGTATCCCTGCTGGAGAGCCACATTCAAGGTCAGATCCAGTCCCGGGAAGTACTCTGTCACAAGTGGGGCACTTTTGGGGTTCTTCTGTGAGAGGTTCTGGGTTATTTAGCACCATGGTCTAGCATATGCCTAAACTGTGTCTTCTGAAAATACCTTACAGGTAGAAATCACAATGCAGTTTTCAGTACTAACCGTCACACAGATGCAGAAATGACAAATATGGAAATAATTAAATCCCTAAATAGAGGAACAGCTAATGACCTAGTTGGGTGCCTGTTAGATGCTATAATGAAACAAAAGTATGTTTTGACCACTATATTTATTGTTGTGATTACCAGTATCAATTACATTGTGATAAACAGATCACCTTCAGATCAAAAGCTAGTGTTGTAAATCAGTTAGTTTGAGAGGCAGGGAATAGAATATTAAATTACAACACTAGATGCATATGTTGAATATGAAGAAAAATGCCTCCCAGCAACAACAATAGTTGACTGTAACAATGAAATTTGCAACAAAATTGGAAGAAACTGATCGTCGTTCTGATCTATAAAAGGCGACAGGACCAACACACAGAAACAGAAACCTACCTCACTGGTACCAGAGTCATGGGTTTCAGCCCAAAGACATATGATGCAGCTCTCCATGCTAGTGTATCTTGTGTAGGCCTTTTCATCCCCTTACAACTGCTGCAGCTGAGGTCCATTTGAACTTACATGCTATAGTCAAGCCTTGGTATCTCTCTGCAATTTGTGCCCCTCATCATTCCCTCTGTTACAAACAGATGATTATTTGATGCCTAAGAATGTGCCCCCCCCCCCCCCCCCCCCCCCCATGAACCATGGACTTGCTGCTGGTGGGGAGGCTTGCGTGCCTCGGCGATACAGATGGCCGTACCGTAGGTGTAACCACAACGGAGGAGTATCTGTTGAGAGGCCAAACAAACGTGTGGTTCCTGAAGAGGGGCAGCAGCCTTTTCGGTAGTTGCAGGGGCAACAGTCTGGATGATTGACTGATCTGGCCTTGTAACACTAACCAAAACGGCCTTGCTGTGCTGGTACTGCAAACGGCTAAAAGCTAGGGGAAACTACAGCCGTAATTTTTCCCGAGGGCATGCAGCTTTACTGTATGGTTACATGATGATGGCGTCCTCTTGGGTAAAATATTCCGGAGGTAAAATAGTCCCCCATTCGGATCTCCGGGCGAGGACTACTCAGGAGGATGTTGTTATCAGGAGAAAGAAAACTGGCGTTCTACGGATCGGAGCGTGGAATGTCAGATCCCTTAATCGAGCAGGTAGATTAGAAAATTTAAAAAGGAAAATGGATAGGTTAAAGTTAGATATAGTGGGAATTAGTGAAGTTCGGTGGCAGGAGGAACAAGACTTTTGGTCAGGTGAATACAGGGTTATAAATACAAAATCAAATAGGGGTAATGCAGGAGTAGCTTTAATAATGAATAAAAAACAGGAGTGCGGGTAAGCTACTACAAACAGCATAGACACAAAGTCCACACCTACTACAGTAGTACAAGTTTATATGCCAACTAGCTCTGTAGATGATGAAGAAATTGATGAAATGTATGATGAGATAAAAGAAATTATTCAG
Source organism: Schistocerca gregaria (assembly GCF_023897955.1). Taxonomy (NCBI): domain Eukaryota; kingdom Metazoa; phylum Arthropoda; class Insecta; order Orthoptera; family Acrididae; genus Schistocerca; species Schistocerca gregaria. The sequence goes on along the minus strand of NC_064920.1, from coordinate 968,180,642 downwards.
ATAGTGAAGGGAGATGAAAATTTAATAGTCATGGGTGACTGGAATTCGAGTGCAGGAAAAGGGAGAGAAGGAAACATAGGTGGTGAATATGGATTGGGGGTAAGAAATGAAGGATTAAGCTGCCTGTTAGAATTTTGCACAGAGCACAACTTAATCATAGCTAACACTTGGTTCAAGAATCATAAAAGAAGGTTGTATACATCGAAGAATCCCGGAGATACTAAAAGGTATCAGATAGATTATATAATGGTAAGACAGAGATTTAGGAATCAGGTTTTAAATTGTAAGATTTTCCAGGGGCAGATGTGGACCCTGACCACAATCTATTGGTTATGAACTGTAGATTAAAACTGACTGAAGAAACTGCAAAAAGGTGGGAATTTAAGGAGATGGGACCTGTACAAACTGACTAAACCAGAGGTTGTGCAGAGTTTCAGCGAGAGCATAAGGGAACAACTGACAGCAGTGGGGGAAAGAAGTACAGTAGAAGAAGAATGGGTAGCTCTGAGGGATGAAGTAGTGAAGGCAGCATAGGATCAAGTAGGTAAAAAGACGAGGGCTTGTAGAAATCCTTGGGTAACAGAAGAAATATTGAATTTAATTGATGAAAGGAGGAAACATAAAAACGCAGTAAATAAAGCAGGCAAAAAGGAATACAAACGTCTCAAAAATGAGATTGACAGGAAGTGCAAAATGGCTAAGCAGGGATGGCTAGAGGACAAATGTAAGGATGTAGAGGCTTATCTCACTAGGGGCAAGATAGATACTGCCTACAGGAAAATTAGAGAGACCTTTGGAGGACAGAGAAGCACTTGTATGAATATCAAGAGCTCAGGTGGAAACCCAGTCCTAACCAAAGAAGGGAAAGCAGAAAGATGGAAGGAGTATATAGAGGGGTCTATACAAGGGCGATGTAGTTGAGGACAATATTATGGAATTGGAAGAGGATGTACATGAAGATGAAATGGGAGATACGATACTGCGTGTAGAGTTTGACAGAGCACTGAAAGACCTGAGCCGAAACAAGGCCCTGGGAGTAGACAACATTCCATTAGAACTACTGACGGCCTTGGGAGAGCCAGACCTGACAAAACTCTACCATCTGGTGAGCAAGATATATGAAACAGGCGAAATACCCTCAGACTTCAAGAAGAATATAATTATTCCAATCCCAAAGAAAGCAGGTGTTGACAGATGTGGAAATTACTGAACTATCAGTTTAATAAGTCACAGCTGCAAAATACTAAAGCGAAATCTTTACAGACGAATGGAAAAACTGGTAGTAGCAGATCTTGGGGAAGATCTGTTTGGATTCCGTAGAATAAATGGAACACGTAAGGCAATACTGACCTTATGACTTATCTTAGAAGAAAGATGAAGGAAAGGCAAACCTACATTTCTAGCATTTGTAGACTTGGAGAAAACTTTCGACAATGTCGACTGGAATACTCTGTTTCAAATTCTAAAGGTGGCAGGGGTAAAATACAGGGAGCGAAAGGCTATTTACTATTTGTACAGAAAGCAGACGGCAGATATAAGAGTCGAGGGGTATGAAAGGGAAGTAGGGGTTGGGAAGGGAGGGAGACAGGGTTCTAGCCTCTCCCCAATGTTATTCAATCTGTATGTTGAGCAAGCAGTAAAGGAAACAAAAGAAAAATTCGGAGTAGGCATTATAATCCATGGAGAAGAAATAAAAACTTTGAGGTTCGCCGATGACATTGTAATTCTATCAGACAGCAAAGGACTTGGAAGAGGAGTTGAATGGATTGGACAGTGTCTTGATAGGTGGATATAAGATGAATATCAACAAAAGCAAAACAAGAATAACGGAATCTAGTCGAATTAAGTCAGGTGATGCTGAGGGAATTATATTAGGAAATGAGACACTTAAAGTAGTAAAGGAGTTTTGCTATTTGGGGAGCAAAATAACTGATGATGGTCGCAGTAGAGAAGATATAAAATGTAGACTGGCAATGGGAAGGAAAGAGTTTCAGAAGAAGAGAAATTTGTTAACATCGAGTATAGATTTAAGTGTCACGACGTCGTTTCTGAAAGTATTTGTGGGGAGTGTAGCCATGTATTGAAGTGAAACATGGACGATAAATAGTTTGAACAAGAAGAGAATAGAAGCTTTCGAATTGTGTTGCTACAGAAGAATGCTGAAGATTAGATGGGTAGATCACATGACTAAAGAGGAGGTATTGAATGGGATTGGGGAGAAGAGAAGTTTGTGGCACAACTTGACCAGAAGAAGGGTTCGGTTGGTAGGACATGTTCTGAGGCATCAAGGGATCACCAATTTAGTATTGGAGGGCAGCGTGGAGGGTAAAAATCGTAGAGGGAGACCAAGAGATGAATACACTAAGCAGATTCAGAAGGATATAGGTTGCAGTAGGTACTGGGAGATGAAGAAACCTGCACAGGATAGGGTAGCACGGAGAGCTGTATCAAACCAGTCTCAGGACTGAAGACCACAACAACAACAACAACAACAACAACAACAACAAGAATGTGTTGCATCAACTTGTCCTTTCATTTAGTCAAGTTTCACCATAAATATATTTTCTCGCTGATTTGATTAAGTACCTCATCATCAGTTATGCGATCTACACATCAAATCTTCAACATTCTTCACCACATTTCAAGAGTTTCTACTCTCTCTGTATCTGAAATGCTCACTGTGCACATTTCACTTTTGTACAAGGCAATTCTCAAGACAAACGCCTTCTGAAAATTCTTCCTAATATGTAAATTTATTTATTCTTCACACTTACAGCCTATTGTCTATGAAGGTAACATAGGCCAACCAGTTACATTTTTTGATGGTAATAAATGTATGTGTTAATTATTTATTCCTAGTACTTAAAACATTATGAAGGAAAAAGAAGAGTAAAAAAGTTAATTCTACAAAAATACTAATGTGACAGCTACTTTTTACCACTAAAAAACTACAATAAAAAGTTTTAACCATTTCCCCAACTACCGCAATAATATATATATTATACTAAAGATTATGTTTTGTTTATGTTCATTTATTGGTGTGAAGTGCAGATTGTTGTTTTTGCTACAAAATCCACCATCATACTGCCCCGATCAACAGGCATTGCCTGTTGGATTTCTTTGGTATAGGGCTGGATATAGGCTGCATTTCCACTGTAGCAAGTGATTCCACTATTCACTGTACCACCTTAAAATCCACACTTCTGTCATCACTTGCACCAGCACAATGTAAATTCGTGAAAAATTGTTTCATTTGTTGGTCGCCAATCTCAGTTGCCTTCTCTCCCTATATAGAGTATATTTCTGGCTGGGTTGGCAGCAGGCTGTCATATGGGTGAATGCCTTGTGAAGTCTTCATTGGCCATCCTGGATACTGCGGCTGCTGCCATATTGTCCATGATGCATCCAGGTTGACTCGTTTCTAAATGCTATTTTAGGGTCTAGCATCCTTAGTGCCTGAGAGCTGTTACTCGCTGTCTCTTCAGAGATCACAGTCTCAGAGTGTGTGCTCTGGAGTGCCCACACTTTCACAGAAACAACCTGCATTCATCTGTTGTTTTATTTTGTGTAGTTAAGTAATGTATGGGCCATGACTGGTCAGGTATGTATCAGTACACTTGACGGATGAAGAAATCTCGTTTTTAGTCCAATATTAGAATGAAAGTCATACGTTCTCCTGGCTGGTCCCCTAAAAATCCCGTTTCTTTTCACCACAGCTGTAATATGTGATAGTGTATTAACTTTATTAAAAACAAAGATTCCAAGACTTACCAAGCGGGAAAGCGCCGGCAGACAGGCACATGAACAAAACACACAAACACACACACAGAATTGCTAGCTTTCGCAACCGATGGTTGCTTCTTCAGGAAGGAGAGGGAAAGATGAAAGGATGTAGGTTTTAAGGGAGAGGGTAAGGAGTCATTCCAATCCCGGGAGCGGAAAGACTTCCCTTAGGGGAAAAAAAGGACAGATGTACACTCGCGTGTGTGTGTGTGTGTGTGCGCGAGTGTGCATCTGTCCTTTTTTTCCCCTAAGGGAAGTCTTTCCGCTCCCGGGATTGGAATGACTCCTTACCCTCTCCCTTAAAACCTACATCCTTTCGTCTTTCCCTCTCCTTCCTGAAGAAGCAACCATCGGTTGTGAAAGCTAGCAATTCTGTGTGTGTGTTTGTGTGTTTTGTTCATGTGCCTGTCTGCCGGCGCTTTCCCGCTTGGTAAGTCTTGGAATCTTTGTTTTTAATATATTTTTCCCATGTGGAAGTTTCTTTCTATTTTATTTACAGTGTATTAACTTTATCGTATTGGTCTCAGTTCCAAGTATTCTTATACTTCCATTTCATTGTCTTTCTTTAAATTATAATCTAAGGAAGCTGACTTCATAATCTGCAGTCAGTAAACCGAAATGCTCACATCACATCCTGCAAATGATGCTAATATATATTGATGATATGCTCTGATTGTTTTGAAAGGGTCAGAATTGCCTATTTGCAATGGTTATGATTTTGTGCATCACATTTTTTTTATCTTTATTGTGTGCCTTCTTATATGACAAGCAAAATTGTGATGGTTGTTCAGGAATGCTCAGTGATATCTCATCACTGCGCTCCTACTGATTCTCACATTATTTAATTGTATCTTAGGATTTCTTGCTAGGTTCCCTTTCAGCTGGAAGTACATAGTTTTGTATAGTGTTAGTAACAATTTGACACTTAGGTAAAGTCCTTCAAGTTCATGCAGCACTGCATTCCATTTAACTTTTTTAATTCTCTGGAGTCACCATGTTCAATAAACAAAACGTCGTCTGCAAATCCTACCAGTGCACTCATGTTACTGCTGTCATGTAACTTTATAGCATGTGTTCAATGCTACAACTCAAAACTCTGTACCACACAATGAACCCTGTTGACAGATTTTTGTTATGGTCTTCATTATTTCAGAATGAGTATCAGTCACTGGGATGATCACCTCATTGCGTCTTCAGTTGACTTGTCTCTTCTAAACCATACTGTTGGGGCCGCATCCTTTGTGTGTGTGTGTGTGTGTGTGTGTGTGTGTGTGTGTGTAATATTGTGATTGATTGATTGGAGTCTGACCTATTGATTTTTAGCTTATCTTCCATACTTACTCAATGAAAGTGTTTTTTAACAAACAGTCTACTTTATTCATTTTAAAATCATTCTAAGAATACACAAGTTTCAACCACACAACTCCAAAATATGGGACACTACTAATAAATGTCTACATGTGCTGTGTTTGAAACATTTCCCATTGACGAATGGTAGGGGGCATTGGAGGGAGGGGGGGTATGGAAGAAATGCAGGACCGAACCTGCTTCATTCGGGTTGTGTGTTGGCAGTGTGCCTAACTCATACTGCAGCCGTCTACACAGTGGGTCAGTTACGGCAAATCTCTGTGGCTCAGGATCATCTCAATACCGGGTGTATACGACCCGGGAGATCCAGGAAAAACCCGGGAATTGTTTAGAATTCCGGGAAGTTTTCATTGTTTTAGTTTTCAGTTAAATTTTTGTGATTTTGACTGGTAAGAACCAATACTCTAACAAAGGATATTACTGTATCCCACTACTGCAGAATAATACTGCAACAACAAGAGGGGGGGAAAAAAACGAAAATAAAACTAAAGTTTCAAAGGTAATGCACCGTATGCAACAACACAACAGTGCTCATACAAGCGTCTGCCAACAGCAAAATGTGTCAAAGGCTTTAGGAAGACTATGCAATGCTTTGTAACAACAAATTGCCTCTGATAAGTGTGGTGTGATAACTGTTTAAATTAGATTCGTTTTAGCAGTTGCGGGCGGGCTCTTGCGCATGCGCAGTTGAGTCGCGTATGAGTAGTACCTTCTCCCGCTTCTGGTTAGAGAAGTATGGCTGGGCGCCACTACTTAATATTGCCCCGGTTCAGAAATTAGTAAAGCTGGGGCTGATGCACGGAGCAGTTTGCGTGACCTGTGTTGACATTTAGTGATTTTGTTGTTTTCTCTTCGTGTATTGCTCTCACGTTAAATGATAACAAAACAGATTTTTGTGGCTGGGAGCTATCAAATGAATTAAAATATGTTTGGATTATTACGGAAGGCTAAAATATGTTATTAGCTTCAGATTTTATTTTCACCTTTCTGACACTCAAACATTAATCGCCTTACAGAACAATGAAGTTATTTTTGCCTGTTTGCTAAAGAGATTTGGCTTTTATTAATCTATTCTGTTGAGACAGTAAATTTATTTGAAACTAAGTGTTTAATTTCACACTATTGACTAGTTTCAACTGTTCACTGCATTTCAAGTGCACGTATAGCATTATGCCTTAATAAAGAACCAAACATGAGATAATACAGTACTGGTACTCCAAAAAAATTTACATATGAATGTGCATTTCAAGCCGAATTATGCATTTTAGTTTGGTTCACGAAATTCTGATGCTCTTGAAGTATCCTTTGGTGTCTTGTTTCTTTTATGACATAATGTAACATCTTTTAATTTTTTACACGTACGAACATATGGGCTTCCTGTGTCATCGTAGCTGCGCAAGCACGGTGACGCTTGTTATCTGGTGCTCTCTTGCAACTGCAGAAACAAATCTATTTGTAACAGGTCGCAGGAAAATATTAGGAATGGTGGTTTGAAAAGCATTACATTCAAAGCAGATTTTCTTTTACCTAAGATGAGCTATGTGCGTGAATGTGTGATGAATTTCTTAAATCACAAAGCGTTTGACTCTCATTTAAAAATCAACTCTTTGAGGACGACCATTTAGAAGAATTTAGAGTCCAGAAGATCAGACATTTACGTAGTTTTTAAAAATTTTACTGGCACATTTGTGTGATGTATCTTGAAGTGTAACAAGAGCAAAAAAATCAACATTATATGTAGAAGCTTAGCTTCTCTTCCAGCATCTTAATCTTCGAGACCAATATTATATGTGAATGCTATGTATATTAATTTATACCAGTAACTCTTCTTGTTTGTGTGTTCGCACTAGTTAAGAGTGATCTTGCTATTTGCTGACTACATCACGTGTCCTATGCTGTCATCAGTTGGCGAGATCACGTGACATTAACTATGACGGGCTTACAAAAGCGCATAGCAATCTCGATTTCAGTGCTTCGGAAAGTGACATGCAGTGTTTAGTGAATCTGAATTTATACCTTTGTAATACGAAAATATACAGCGTACATGTTGCTACACATCAAAGGTCTTTCAAAACGTGTGTTTTCCCCCCCTGAGCTTCATTTTGTAAAGTGGCGGGAAATTCTACTCCGGTATATAAAACCATAAACATTCAAAGGATTGATGAGTTTTACAGTGCCGAATAAGAGTATACTGTCACTTAACACGAAAAAAGTGTATCCTCACCTGGGTGAAAGTGTATTTTTAACCGGGAAATATGGGAATTTTTTTCCCTTGTCCACGTATACACCCTGCAATATGGCTCTGGTTGAAAGTGCCCAAGCCAGCGGACTCAAACAATGTGTTGAAGAGCAGGAGGGGAGACAGGCAGCAGAGTTCACTGGGGTGCGGGACAAGGGGTTGGACCCGCAAGAACAGGTCTTACCCTATGCTAAGGTGAGGGTTGAAGCAGAGTAAGGGAAACTGCTTTGTCATGTCACTGCAGCAGTAGTTTTCCGAACCAGGGGTGTGGAGGGTATACAGGTGCTGGTCACTTGTACTAGACAAATTGGGGTGGGGAAAGGAAAACAGGTTCGGCACTACGGAAGGAGGGGGAGGGATAACAGAGGGGTAATGGTGAGGCCTCAGTCAGCTACCTACAGCTCAGAGTAACGTCGTGTCACTGCAATGGAGCAGTGGATATGGGGTCTGATTATCTTTGGTCTCTGTCACTTTACCACATCAAAGCCATGACATATTCATGTTGTTAGATAAAACAGTGGAAAATCCAGGATGGAATGTAACAATATTAAGAAAGGGAAAGTTGTTACTCACCATATAGCAGAGACGCTGAGTCACTAACATGCGCAACAAAAAGACTATCACAAATAAAGCTTTCAGCCATTAACTTTGTGTCAACATTGAACCCCCCCCCCACAAACACACACACACACACACACACACACACACACACACACACACACACACACACGACTTATTCATACGACTGCAGTCACAGGCATCTGAAACCACACTACAAGCAGCAGCATCAGTGTGTGGTGGGACCAGCGACTGGGTGATAAGGAGGAAGCTGAGGGGGAGGAATAGTATGGTGGGGGTGGTGGACAGTGAAGTGCTGCAGGTTAGACCTGGGAGGGGGGGGGGGGGGGGAGTGGCGGAAAAAAAGAGTAGTAAAAAGTCTTGGTGCAATGGTAGAATGACGGCTATGTACTGCTGGAATGGGAACAGGGAGGGGCTGGATGGGTAAGGATAGTGACTAACAAAGGTTGAGGCCAGGAGGGTTACAGAAATGTAGGATGTATGACAGGGAAAGTTCCCACCTGCTGGTCTTGGTGGGAAAGATCCATATGGCACACGCTGTGCAGCAGTCATTGAAATGTACGATCTCATGTTTGGCAGCATGTTCAGGAACATGGTGGTCCACTTGTTCTTGACCACAGGTTGTCGGTGGCCATTCATGTGGGCAGAAAGCTTGTTGGTTGTCATGCCCACATAGAATGGCCGGATGGTGGGACGTTGGGAGGTGGTGGGAGACTGGAAAGATATGGCAAGGGATATTTGTTATTGTACAAGGTTGGGAGGATAGTTGTGGTCTGTGAAGGCTTCCGTGAGACCCTCGGTATATGTTGAGAGGGAATTGTGAATCGTGTTTTATTCATTTCATAACGTATATTTACAATCCAAGAATATTTCTTGGAATATGTAACACCTTGTATCTGGCTCAAATTTCCAGTTTGTCCTGCATGAATTCATCCTCTGAGTGGTAACACTTCAGTGTCAGTACCCCATATAGCTTTCTATTAAGTGAAACTAAATTCATCTGCATAAACTTGTTCCTTTTTAATTTATAACAAATTTTCATTCCCATGTATTGAGGTCCTTGGGCATACAGTCTGAGGTGGTGGGTGGGGGTCATAAAATTTTCTTTGTTTCTAGTATCATGTGAATGGACAGAATGGTTTCCCTCAAATAATTCATGTCTGGTTTACAAAAATATAATAATCCCATATATGCATAAGGATGGCAGAGTTAATATTTTATGTTTTCTAATTATGGTCGATATGGTTCCTTCTGATTTGCAGTACACATATTTCGAACTATTTTTTTCTGTATTTTTAGTATCTGCACTATGTTTGTTGAGTTACACCAAAAACAATACCATACCTAATAATGGATTCCAAGTAGCTTGTATGTGCTACTTTTCATGTTTCCATATCAGTTGAAGTTGATAATATTTGCAATGCAAATGCAAAGCGGCTCAGCTTTTTGCCAGGTATTCAATGTGTGCCTGCCACCTCAAATTTTTATCTATATTTAAACCTAATAATTTGACTGAGTCAACTTCTTATATATCTTGGTTGTTGTGTACAATCTTAATGTGCTCACATTTTGACTGTTTGATTTTGAACTGCATCACATGAGTCCTAGATATGTTTAGATTCAACCCATTTAGCTGAAACCAAGTTTCTAAGGTACTGAGGGTACTGATCACAGATTTGGGAATTTATTCCGAATCCTGATCTTCAACTAAGACAGAAGTATCAGCTGCAAACAGAACTGATGGGGAGCTGATATTTAATGGTAAGTCATTAACATAGAAGAGAAATAGAACTGGGCCGAATTTTTTCCCAGTCAGAAAAATAATATGCACCGTTTGAAGAGATGCTAACTCTTTGCTTTTTGTTGGATAAGTAGGATTTAAGCCACTGTAGGGCACTGCCGTACTTTCCAAGTAGGTAAACAAGCAAAGGCACGGTTTACAGAATGAAACGCCTTTGTGTGGTCGCAGAAAACTCCTGCCATCTTATTTCTCTTGTCTAATGATGTACTTATTTTCTCAATGAAGCTGTTTACTGCATCTATGGTGTTTTTCCCTGCTGAAAACCAAATTGATTGTTTAGAGTAACACGATACCACAGTTCATCAAGAGTGGCGACTGGCATATTGTGACGAGCCAGTTGCTCGGCCACCATTGACCAGATGTTTTCAACTGGTGAGAGATCTGGAGAATGTGCTGGCCAGGGCAGCAGATGAACACTTTCTGTATCCAGAAAGGCCCGTACAGGACCTGCAACATGCGGTCATGCATTAACCTGCTGAAATGTAGGGTTTCGCAGGGATCAAATGAAGGGTAGAGCCACGCGTCGTAACACATCTGAAATGTAATGTCCACTGTTCAAAGTGCCGTCAATGCGAACAAGAGGTGACCGAGGCGTGCAAACAATGGCACCCCATACCATCACGCAGGGTCATACGCTAGTATGGCGATGACGAATACGCGCTTCCAATGTGCGTTCACTGCGATGTCACCAAACACGGATGCGACCATGATGATACTGTAAACAGAACCTGGATTCATCCGAAAAAATGACGTTTTGTAATTTGTGCACCCATGTTCGTCGTTGAGTACACCATGGCAGGCACTCCAGTCTGTGATGCAGCATCGAGGGTAACCGCAGCCATGGCCTACGAGCTGATAGTCCATACTGCTGCGAATGTCGTTGAACTGTTCGTGCAGACGGTTGTTGTCTTGCAAACATGCCTATCTGTTGATTCAGGGATCGAGATGTGGCTACGCGATCCATTACAGCCTTGCAGATAAGGTGCCTGTCATCACGACTGCTAGTGATACGAGGCCATTGGGATCCAGCATGGCGTTCCGTATTACCCTCCTGAACCCACCGATTAATATTCTGCTAACAGACATTGGATCTAGACCAACGCGAACAGCACTGTCTTGATACGATAAACCCCAATTGCGATAGGCTACAATCCGACCTTTATCAAAGTCGGAAACATGATGGTATGCATTTTTCCTCCTTACGAGAGGCATCACGTTTCACCAGGCAATACCGGTCAACTGCTCTTTGTGTGTGAGAAATTGGTTGTAAACTTTCCTCATGTCAGCACGTTGAAGGTGTGTGTGTGCTGTGTGTGCTGTGTGTGTGTGTGCTGTGTGTGTGCTGTGTGTGTGTGTGTGTGTGTGTGTGTGTGTGTGTGTGTGTGTGTGTGTGTGTGTGTGTGTGTGCTGTGCGTGCGTGCTGTGCGTGCGTGCTGTGCGTTCGTGCGTGTGCGTGCGTTGGTGCGTGCGTGTGCGCGCCCGCGCGCGTGTGTTGGTGCGTGCGTGTGCGCGCCCGCGCGCGTGTGCGCCCCCGCGCGCGTTGGTGCGCCCGCGCGTTGGTGCGTGCGCGCCCGCGCGTTGGTGCGTGCGCGCCCGCGCCCGCGCGTTGGTGCGTGCGAGCCCGCGCGTTAGATTAAACAGTGTGTAAGCTTAGAGACCGATGACCTCAGTAGTTTTGTTCCATAAGACCTTACGACAAATTTCCAATTTGGGGAATTGAGGAAGGTAGTGTTCTATAGAGGTAAGGCCATGGGCATTAGGAATGTTTGTGCAAAGGCAAGTGGCATCAATAATGACGAGCAGGGCACTGTGCGGTAGAGGGACAAGAACTGTGGAAAGTCAGTGGAGCAAATGGTTGGTATCTTTTATATGGGAGGGTAGGTTCCAGTTAAACCCCTCCCCTGGTTCAGATTCAGTGATGACATCTTTGTGATCTGTGTTAAGGGTGAGGGCTCCGTATCCACATTCCTCCTGAACCTCCACAACTTCTCCCCCATTTGCTTCACCTGGTCCTACTCAGCCCAAGAAGCCTCCATCCTAGATTTCGATTTCCACCTCAAAAATGGCTACATTAGTACCTCTGTCCATATAAAACGTACTAACCGCCAGCAATACATCCACTTAGACAGCTACCACCAGTTCCATATCAAGAAGTCCCTTCCATACAGCCTAGTCACCAAAGGCCGTCACATCTGCAGTGACGAGTGGTCTCTCTCGAAATATACCGAGGGTCTCACGCAAGACTTCACAGACCGTAATTATTCTCCCATGCCGTATCTTTCCAGTCTCCCACCACCTCCCAAAGTCCCACTGTCCGGCCACAGAGGAGTATTCCTCTCGTAACTCTGTACCACCTAGGACTGGAGCAACTGAATTACATTCTCTGCCAAGCTTTCGACTACATCTCGACGTGCCCTGAAATGAGAAATGTCCTGCCCACTTTCCTTCCCACCCCACCTACAGTGGCATTCTGCCGTCCACCGAACCTACACAATATACCCGTCCATCCTTACACAACCTGTGCTCCCAGTCCCTCACCTCATGGCTCATACCCCTGCAATAGACCTAGATGCAAGACTTGTCCCTTACATCCTCCCACCACCACCTACTCCAGTCCAGTTACTAACATCACCTACCCCATCAACGCCAGGGCTGTCTGTGAAACCAGTCATGCGATCTACAAGCTGAGCTGCAACCACTGTGCTGCATTCTATGTGGTCATGACAACCAACAAGATGTCTGTACGCATGAATGGCCACCGATAAACTGTGGCCAAGAAACAAGTGGACCACAATGTTCCTGAACGTGCTGCCAAACATGAGATCGTTCATTTCAATGACTGCTGCACAGCCTGTGCCATATGGATCCTTCCCACTAACACCGGCTTTTTTGAACTGCACAGGTGGGAACTTTCCATTTAATACATCCTATGTTCCCATAACCCTCTTGGCCTCAACCTTCATTTGTCACTGTTTTCACCCGTCCAGCCCCTTTCCTGTTCCCATTCCAGCACTACACAGCCATCACACAGTCTTTTTACTTCTCTCCTATTCTGCTACTCCCCTCCCTGCCCCGCCTCACCCCTGCGTTCTGCTTAACCTGCAGGACCTCACTGTCCACCACCCCCATCATACTATCCCTCCCTCTCCCCACCCCAGCCACCTCCTTACCCCCTACACTGTCACCACTCCCATCATGCTCTGGTGCTGCTGCCCACAGTGCGGTTTCATTACCTGCGACTGCAGGTGTGTGTGTCTGTGTTCTGTGTCTGTGTTGTGTGTGTGTGTGTGTGTGTGTGTGTGTGTTTTAATGGCTGAAAGCTTTAATTGTGGTAATCTTTTTGTTGTGCCTATCTGCAACTGAGCATCTCCGCTATATGGTGATTAGCAACATTTCTTTTCATTATATCAAGTTTTTAGATATAATTTTGGAAAAATACACCAAATGAAATTATATCACACAATTTCTGGTGGAAATCAAATATTGAAAATCCAGGATGGAATGTAAGAATATAATGAAAAGGAATAATGAAAAGGAAAGTTGCTTCTCACCACACAGCAGATAGGCGCAACAAAAAGACTGTCACAATATAAGCTTTGTCAAATATAGATCACGCACACGCAACTTGCACTCACATGACTGCAGCCACTGGCAGCTGAAGCCACACTCACGAGTCGCTCTTGTTAAATATTATTATTGCTGCCATAAGACATAAGACGGTTGGTAGGACATGTTCTGAGGCATCAAGGGATCACCAATTTAATATTGGAGGGCAGCGTGGAGGGTAAAAATCATAGAGGGAGACCAAGAGATAAATACAGTAAGGAGATTCAGAAGGATGTAGATTGCAGTAGGTACTGGGAGATGAAGAAGCTTGCACAGGATAGAGTAGCATGGAGAGTTGCATCAAACCAGTCTCAGGACTGAAGACAACAACAACAACAACAACAACAACAACAACAACATAAGACATTACCCTTCGTTAGCTGTCGGGGCCATTATTGGCACATTAGGGACTGTTCCTACCTTAGTGTATGATTCTCAGAGATACAATATATCTAACTTCAGCTCTTCTTCCATTATTCTTGCGTCATGTAATATGCTGGTGCTTCTCATTGCATTAAGCTGTACTGTTTTTATCTCCAGTTGAGATGATGGGTATATATTAGACTGTCTGGCTATTCTCCAATTTTTCCACTTCCTTTGGGAGATTGCTCACTTTGAGGTGGATTGTACCTACAAAACCAGATGCAGGAAAAGTGGAATACTCTCCCTGTAGGTGCATATTCCTTACCAGATATCTTAATGCAGTAGTGATTGCCATTGACTCTCCAGCCTAGTGAGGTCTATCATACTTTCATAAATCTTAGTATCTCGAGGGTGGTACCGACATTAGCCATGGTCAAAGTTACAAATTTATGCAGGACTGGGAAATTAGCTTGGATTTCTCACTTTATGTGAGTGGTCTCCTTAACTGCTTTGGCTGACGAGCATGCTTTCCATCTGACCCAAATTCTCAACTTATTGCACACTGTTAAGTAACATCCCTGTCTATTTACTTCATTTGCTACCAATGTTTCCTATATTCCCGCAAGACGTTTAGACCCTATTGTACATCCACACTGAGGATATCACAGCGGTCAAGCTTACAGATAAACTATATTTGTTTGGTGTCTGTTGTGTTGGACATGTAATATTGCATCTGATGTTGGTACCACCCTTGAAATATTGATATTTATGGCTGTCTGTTCTATCAGACATGTCCGACAGAACGGACATGACACACATATAGTACTTCATAAATCTAACACAGATCTGCTCCCATCTGTGTTCTGTTGTATACTTGGCTGCAGTTGGTGTTTTGTTTTCTGTGCAAAGTGGTTCTTAGTCTCTCACTGTTTATTACAAATTTGTATTTATTTATTTACTAGTTTCTTTTCCTCAACTATATAGGAAAAAAAACTGATCAAATGTTGCACATGAATTGTCATGAATATAGCACATAAAATTTTAATGTAATTTCAGATGTGTTGTATAGCTAAGCATTATGGTGTGTAAAAGGGAAAAAAAATATACATGTAATATATACATAAAAAGAAAAATAATAAAATGATAATTAAGAAATGAAGTCTACATATTACCATATCACCATCTGGTGTGCTCATATATGTTCATCTAGAATCCAGAAAGACATGCTACTGGTCTGCTACAACATGCAGCATTTGTAGATGGCAAATTGTGTAATTTATAACTGTGTACTACACTACACTAAACTACAGCACATCACTACACTTCTGTACTTCACTTCAGAACCAAGCTGGAGTTCTCATTTGTCTGGATAGTTAGCCCCATGTGTGCTCAGGATTCATAGGGGCTGTGGCGCATGAGGTGTAGAAATTTGGAGATGGCTATTCGGGGCTCAGAAAATTCTTCATGGTATTTTCCCTGAGGCTCATCTCCTCACTGCTTTCAGAAGGTTGTTGTAGGTGGATGTTTCACTGAGGTGTGTCTCGTTGTCATGATGTATGGTCTCTTCTTGGTTGTCTCTCAACCATGTAGGCTTGCAGTTTATAAGCTGATATTTTATCTGTCAGCAAGTTCAGTTTATGCCCCTGTTCCTCATTCATTATTATAGTAGTATTACCAAAGATGTTCCTATGCTGGTCTGTAACATCTTTTTGAATGGCACGTTCCCAAAGGTTGTTATCCAGGGTGCTGATTGCTCCACAGTCATAAGTGTCTGTAGTGCATTGTCGCATTTTTAGTAAATAGCTGGGATATGGACCATGTCCCGACAGGTAGGTCTCCCTTGGTCAGAAGGAACTGTGTCATTCTTGTCCTTCCTTTTATTTTAGGAAGGAGCTGATAGCTTCTCTTTGCTGTTTCTGCCCTGCCCCAGATTTCTTGTGATGCTCTATCAATGCATGCCTTGACTATTCATTCAATGTGGCTGTTATGCCTAACACATCTACATCTGCGAAGATACTCCGCAAGCCACCATACAGTGCATGGCAGAAGCTATCCTGTACCACCAATTGTCATTTCCTTTCTTGTTCCATCCACAAATAGAGCAAGGAAAACCGACTGTCTATATGCCTCCATATGAAACTTAATTTGTCGTATCTTATTTTCATGGTGCTTACGCGCAATGTATTTTGGTGGTGGTAGAATCGTTTGGCAATCAGCTTCAAATACCAGTTCTCTAAATTTTATCAATAGTGTTTCTCGAAATGAATGTCGCCTTCCCTCCCGGGATTCCCATACAAGTTCCTGAAGCATCTCCGTAACATGTCGTTTGAACCTACCAGTAACAAGTCTAGCAGCTCACCTCTGAATTGTTTCAGTGTCTATCTTTAATCTGACCTGGTATGGATCTCAAACATTCGAGCAGTACTCAAGAATAGGTTGCACCAGCATCCTATATGCAGTCTTCTTTACAGGTGAACCACTCTTTCCTAAAATTCTCTCAATAAATTGAAGTCGACCATTCGCCTTACCTACCAAAGTTCTCACATGCTCATTCCACCTCCTAACGCTTTGCAATGTTACGCCGGCTGTGTCAAACAGGACACTAGTAATACTATATCTGAATGTTACAGGTTTGATCTTCCTACTCATCAGCATTCACTTACATTTAGGGCTGCACATGCCCTTACATTTAGGGCTTGATGCCAATCATCACACCAACTGGAAAGTCTGTCTAATTTGCCTTGTATCTTCCTACAGTCACTCAGTTGTGACACCTTACCATACACCACGGCATCATCAGGAAATAATCGTATATTGCTGCCCGCCCTGTGCGCCATATCATTTGTATGTGTAGAAAAAAACAGCGGTTCTATCATACTTCCCTGGGGCACTCCTGATGATACCCTTGTCTCTCATGAAAACTAGTCATCTAAGACAACATAATGGATTCTATTATTCAATAAGTCTTCAAGCCCCTCGCATATCTGTGAACGTATTCCATATACTTGTACCTTCGTTAAAAGCCTGCAATGGGGCACCGTGTCAAATTCTTTCTAGAAAACTAGGAATATGGAAACTGTCTGTCTGCTTTTCTCATTTTACCATGTGAGAAGGGGACAAGCTGAGTTTCACACGAGCGATGCTTTCTAAAACCATGCTGTGGACATAAGTTTCTCAGTCTCAAGAAAGTTTATTTTATTTGAATTGAGACTATGTTCAAGGATTCTGCATCAAATAGAAGTTAGGGACATTGGCCTATAATTTTACAGGTCCGTTCTTTTACCCCTCTTGTAAATCTCCTTTACTGTGTCGTATTCACACTTTTTGACCCAATATTAAGCACCTCTCTTTATTACGGCATGGTGTACAGGTAGCAAGTTTAATATCACCAGCAGCGCCTCAGTCAGTTTGTTCTCTATGCCGATGTCTGGTGCACGAATACACTTTTCTGTGATCACCATTAGTCCCGTACTGTCCTTACCTGTCTGGCTCTATGATCCTAAATGCTGAACCCATAGTCCACAGTAGTGAAGTAAAATTGTAATGTGGTAGATTCTTATTGCAATTAATGCCAGATGAAAACTTCTTTGGCCAGATATTGCTATTTTGTTTCGGATTTTAATGCCTTTTTCTACATGTCAGATGGCTGACAAAAGTGCATCATAATCTCATTTTGAGTTCTTCGAAACCAACATACTGTGTTTGGTGGCATTCATATTTATACTTTTGTAATATAAAAATATGCAGTGTATGTGTTGGTGCGTATTGAAGTGAAGCAAAGCAAGCGCTGTATCATGTATAAGATACAGAGGCGAGCGAGTGCACGGGACTTACCCTAGTTCACTGCTAGTAGCGTCACGTCATCGTAACGCGCCTGCATATAGTATTGCACCACATTTAACATAAAAGTAAAAATTAAGATTTGTGTGTAAAACTTTGTTAAAGTATAGTTCTATGTAATAATGTTTCAGGTAACAAATCTTAATGTTATAAAATTAGTAGTTTACGTAAAATTCACGTTTTGAAAGAAAAATAGGAGGCGCTAAATAATGACGCTAGGAAGCCAAAATTTGGTGAGAAGGTGCAGTAAGAAGTCATTAATGAGTGGTGCTGGTTTCCAAAACCATAAAACTAAAATTGACTCCAGAATCCGCGTTTTTCGGAAAAATCAAAGGCGCGAAATAATAGAGCTACAATATTGAAAATTGGTAGGATGCTTCAGTTCACCCTAATAATAATAATGGAAATACCACAATCAGTTACCTCTTCTAGTTTTTTAGTAATTTAGTAAAAACTACTTTTGTGAGTAAAATGTACATAAGCATTATAGATTAAGTACTTTAAATTTTAATGATAAAACAAATTCTTTAAGACCAATGATCAGATAGGACAATTAACAAAGCTACACCAAGTTTTAGTCTTGTAGCATAATTAACAGCTGATACAAGTCTTGATAAAGCTATGGTTCAGAGGTAACAATCTACCGTTGGTTCCATTGTAAAAATTCTAGAGAGTAAAGTTTTAATTTTAGCGGGCTGAGATTTTCTACGTGCTTCTGTACTGCTCAGATGTATGTATACAAAAATTGAGAAGTTTGTAAAGCTATTATTAAATGTGATATTTAAGATTATGTGCCTGAGATAGCGATCATTTGGAGGCTGCAGGCATCTGCATAGGAATGGAAAGAACAGATACTCTCTTGGCGGTACGCGCCGGAGCTATATAAAAAGAGCGGCAGAGGCAGTAGGAAGCTCACTCCGCATTAGACCAACGCCTAGTCCACGCGAGCTTAACGTCCGATCGCGCCTCGCCTCGGGTGACGTCATAGCGGGCTGTGACATGCGCGTACTTAGCAATGTAAACGGACATTGAAAATCGCGAGGACTGTACACCGTCCTGGATCGTTTAGACTTCGGTAACAAACTGTTATTGTGCCGTCCGTGTGAAGTATAATTCCGCGTGGCAAGTGGTGACTAACTCCACTTTTAAGGCGAGCATTAATCTTTTTTTTTAACATTATTGCGAACTATTAATAGAGCACCGTTAGTTAGAGTAATGAACTATTCGGGAGGAACTTGCTGTAGAAGTCGCCTCTGAACTATTAAACGATTGGCTGAATTAACAATATTTAATGTCTTTAGCATTTCAGAAGTTTCGAGTAATTTGTGTGAGCCTTTAAGATAATAAAATCTTGTTTGGAACTTTAAATTTTATTGAAGCAGCCCTAATCCCGTGAAGAACTATGGATATTTTTCGTTTAGCTGGGCTGTACAGGAATGTGGCCGTGCAGACTGGGAACTAAGGTCAGTAAGTTTCCCTTCGCTTTCTGACTGGCCACCAAATTAGTTGCCAGGCTCGCGTGATTTAAGGTGGCAATGTTCAACTTTCATTCAACATTAATCAACGACTTCTTCGCCGTCCCACATATGTTGCATCGGCAATAGTCTGTTACGTGAAATGAACATTCAAACAACACCATTCGACAACTTCTTCGCCGCCCCACAGAAGATCTTCCCAAAACATGTTTTTTCACTATCTAAGGTGCCAATAATTTCTACGTGTGTGGTGTAAAACATGTACCATTCAAAGGATTGACAATTTTTACAGTTCAGAGTGAAAGTATACTGTCACATAACATGGAGAAAGTGTATTTTCACCTGGGAAAAGGGGTCAAGAGGAATGTTCGATCAAGTCGTAGCCTTTGACCAATGACATAAGTTAATGGCTGCCATCACAGCACCTTTTGGTGCATATACTCCCATTTTTACTGTTAGCTGGTGAAAAGACAAATTTGAAAAAAAAATAAATAAACTGGTTGTGGCGATACACTGCTCTGTGGCTTAGCCCGAGGTATAGGTTAAGTTCGAAGGCAACAGTTTAGTTACGAGTTGGCAAAACCAATGAATGTATTACTAAAAAAACCTGGTTGTGGTTATGGACTGATCTGTATCTTTGTCCATTCTAAAAAAATTGCCAATAAAATCATGTTATAGTCGCCATATTATTTACGCTGTTTGTCGTGTTTTTTCCAATGTGACTGGTGGTAGCCGACGACTAGTATCAAACATTCGTCTATATTGCAAAAATGTGTATTTTCACCCTGGATTTTTTTTTTAAACCGAGAATTTTATTTCCTTGCCTGCATGCGCACCCTGTCATATTGCATAAAAATTTTGCTTTTCGTCGCTGTTAACTCCAAGCTACCTATGTACATCATTTCTTTTCGTGGATTGGTCATTTGTTCTGATGTGGGGTTTCTCGTTCTTGATAACATTTATTTTAGTAACATGTAAAAGGTTTTGTGTGCTGCTATTGTTAGTTTGTGTTCTGCGAACCATTAACTTAGTGCTTCAAGAACTGTTATACTATTTTCCTCTAATTCAGCTCTTGGGAAGAAATCTACTATAATTAGCTCATCAGTTGCATAGGTGATGCAGCCTCTAGTTTTAAACATGGCTGACAGCAGCTACTGTAAATAAATTTTCAGTATATAAGCTATATAGCCAATAGTTGCATTAGACCATTTGACTATATACTTTATATATTGCAGCCTCTAGTGTTGTTATACTCTGCAGCTGATTCAGTAATAGCTCTGTGCCAACATCTCAGAAATCTGGACCACAAACAGTGGCCTGTGGGCAGCCTTGGTGATGCCTTTCTCAGTTTTGTTTCCAGGGCATTCTAATTGCACCTGTCTGTCTGTACAGTAACCTCATGGACTGTTGTACAGACACCTGGGACAATCCATCCGTTTCAGTCTATTGAAGAAAAGGGGAGGTAACTACCACAAATTATCAAACACCCCACCTATATCACTCATTACGCCTATAACATATATGCCATCTGTAGTGTTTGCAGTATCCGTTGTGTGATTTATTTCTTGAAACCGTACTACAGGGTGTTCATGCCTCTACCTGTCTCTGGTCCCTCAGGCAGTGGCACAGCTTTTCTTGTATTTTGGCAAGAGCATTTATCAAACAGATCGGCCTGTAAGATTTTGGTTCCCTTGGGTCTTTTTCTTCCCGGTGTTTTTAGTATATTGATTTTCGAGATTTTCAGTTTCTGGGCACCTGTACCCGCAAAAAGCATTTGTTTAACAACTCTGTTATACATGATAAAATTTGGTCCACTATCTAATGCAACCTTGTGCCAGTATTCTATCAGATCCTGGTGCTTTCTTTTTCTTTAAGTTTATTGTTACTGGCCTCACTTATTCCTAGGTAAATGAAATCGTAACACTATTATTCACATCCTGCTCTAGTAATAGAGCAAGATGCTGATAGTACTCTGTGTGTTCCATCATCGTGTTACCTGGCAATAATTCTTTGAGTAGGTACTGCACTGATGTCTCCCAGTCTGTCATCATTGTGCCATCACGTCATCTCAGGGTTGATAATGAAGTGTGCAGTTTCATACCCTGCATTGGAACAAATCTTTTAACCTTTGCTCTGTATTTTATTCCTGCTACCTTCAAAATTTAAAAGAATGTATTCCAGTCAGTATTGTCAAAGGCTTTTTCTAAAACTAAAACTAAAACTAAAAACAAAACATAGATTCACATTTCTTTAACCTATCTTCTAAGATAAGTTGCATGGTGAATATGGCCTTGTATGTTCTTATATCTCTTTTTCACCCAAATTGGTCTTCCCCCAGATTCAGTTCTACCTATTTTAACATTCTTCTAGAAATAAGCTGTGTATGTTGCAACCATGATTTTTAAATATTCACACCTGTCTTCCTTGGAACTGGAATTAAGATTAGTACCCTGTTGAAGTTTGCAAGCAATTCGCCTGTCTCATGTATCTTGCGTAACAGGTGGAATAGTTTTGTCATTGTAGGGAGTACTAAGGATCTCAATAATATTGAAGGAATATCTACTCCAGGTGTCTTGTTTCAGCTTGTAGCTTTCAGTGCTTTATCAAATTCTTCTTACAGTATCAAATCTCCCATCACATTTTCATCTGTTTGTTCTTCCATTTCCATAACACTGCCTTCCAAGTTCAGTATCTTGTAGAATTAAGGTCAATTCACAGTTTGTGTCATGCCAAGTCATAATATTCCACAATGCAGTTCAAATAGTGTCATTCATACAGGCTGTCAATGGGCCATCATGTTAATCATGTTATGTAATGTCACATCACCATTTCTGGGGTAGAAAGTTTTGATAGACTAGTCCTCTACTAATATCGGAAGCTGGCCTCTCTTTCACCACACTTACTCATGTTATAATAGTGGAGTTATCGCTTTTGTGTCTTCTTAACCTCTTTCTTTATTATTTTGATTTGTTGTCATGGCAAACTGCAAATGTTCCTTGACAACTTGGATACATTCCCACTGAGTGTTCTTCCATAAGTGAGGTC
This sequence comes from Schistocerca gregaria, assembly GCF_023897955.1. Classification (NCBI taxonomy): domain Eukaryota; kingdom Metazoa; phylum Arthropoda; class Insecta; order Orthoptera; family Acrididae; genus Schistocerca; species Schistocerca gregaria. The sequence goes on along the minus strand of NC_064920.1, from coordinate 968,158,543 downwards.
AGGTATCTGAAGACAAAAAAATGATGTAGGTTTGCAATAATTGAACAGTGCTGATGCTTATGCTATGTATAAAGGAGAAAATAATTTGATGAAGCAGTGTACATTAAATAACATTTTAAAGTGAAAACAATCAGCTATAATGAGGGAGGAAAAATAAATTGTTAATGACATAATTTGCTGTGAAGGAAGGAAAAAAATAACGGATGAGGTAAACAGGCCCACATATTCCCTTGTAAATATTATTTGAGATATATATTCTGGCAAATAAATGTCAGTGTTTTGAAATGATGTTTCACTTTCAGCACTTTGCCACACAAAACTGATCAAGAACATATGTCACAAAGTTCACTATGGCCTAATAAACTACATAATGTTGTTGCCTCACTTCTGATACTATACTCCAACCTTTTATATCATAGATGGCATCTCATAACCTCACTTTTATCATTCAGCACTGGTCTTCAGCACATTGACAGACTTGATGTCCAGTGCGAATTAGCCTTTAAGGACCATATGGTTCATGTTTATAGTAATAATTCTGGAGGGTGATTAACATTAGGAATTGACAGGGATGTTTTTGTTCCAAGAGAGAATTAGGCATTCCTTAGCTTTTAATATTAGTTTCAATCAGGGAGTGAAGCAGAAAACACAGGTCAACTACTTCCCATTGGTAACACTGGTACACATGCACAGCTCAGGCATTGTATGCCTATTGGCTGTTCTGCCTCATATTGAAATATTATTAAGAAGGGAGAGGAAAGGGATTAGAGAGAGATGGAACAGCAGGTATAGCAATTTATTGCTGTTTAATTGTCCTATTCTGAGGACTGACTAACAGAGAGTCAGTAAATGTGATGACAGTGCTTACAAGAAACTTCACAGCAGCTCAAAATTGAAATCAATTTCTCTTATAGCAATTTATTCCTACTTTTTATTTGGATTAGGAATTTACTCCTTTTTTATTATCCATGTTGTTTTTGTGGTCTTCAGTCCTGAGACTGGTTTGATACAGCTCTCCATGCTACTCTATCCTGGGCAAGCTTCATCATCTCCCAGTACCTACTGCAACCTACATCCTTCTGACTCTGCTTACTGTATTCATCTCTTGGTCTCCCTCTATGTATTTACCCTCCATGCTGCCCTCCAATACTAAATTGGTGATCCCTTGATGCCTCAGAACATGTCCTACCAACCGATCCCTTCTTCTAGTCAAGTTGTGCCACAAATTTCTCTTCTCCCCAATCCTATTCAATACTTCCTCATTAGTTATGTGATCTACCCATCTAATCTTCAGCATTCTTCTGTAGCAACACAATTCGAAAGCTTCTATTCTCTTCTTGTTCAAACTATTTATCGTCCATGTTTCACTTCCATACATGGCTACACTCTCACAAATACTTTCATAAACGACTTCCTGACACTTAAATCTGTACTCAATGTAAACAAATTTCTCTTCTTCAGAAACTCTTTCCTTGCCATTGCCACTCTACATATTATATCCTCTCTACTGCGACCATCATCAGTTATTTTGCTCCCCAAATAGCAAAACTCCTTTACTACTTTAACTGTCTCATTTCCTAATATAATTCCCTCAGCATCACCTGACTTAATTCGACTACATTCCGTTATTCTTGTTTTGCTTTTGTTGATATTCATCTTATATCCACCTATCAAGACACTGTCCATTCCATTCAACTCCTCTTCCAAGTCCTTTGCTGTCTCTGACAGAATTACAATGGCATCGGCAAACCTCAAAGTTTTTGTATCTTCTCCATGGTTTTTAATACCTTCTCCAAATTTTTCTTTTGTTTCCTTTACTGCTTGCTCAATATACAGATTGAATAACATCGGGGAGAGGCTACAACCCTGTCTCACTCCCTTCCCAACCACTGCTTCCCTTTCGTGTCCCTCGACTCTTATAACTGCCATCTGGTTTCTGTACAAATTGTAAATAGCCTTTCGCTCCCTTTATTTTACCCCTGCCACCTTCAGAATTTGAAAGAGAGTATTCCAGTCAATATTGTCAAAATCTTTCTCTAAGTCTACAAATGCTAGAAACGTAGGTTTGCTTGTCCTCAATCTAGCTTTTAAGATAAGTCGTAGAGTCAGTATTGCCTCATGTGTTCCAATATTTCTACGGAATCCAAACTGATCTTCCCCAAGGTCGGCTTCTACCAGTTTTTCCATTCGTCTGTAAAGAATTCGTGTTAGTATTTTGCAGCCGTGACTTATTAAACTGATAGTTCGGTAATTTTCACATCTGTCAACACCATCTTTCTTTGCGATTGGAATTATTATATTCTTCTTGAAGTCTGAGGTTATTTCGCCTGTTTCATACATCTTGCTCACCAGATGGTAGAGTTTTGTCAGGTCTAGCTCTCCCAAGGCTGTCAGTAGTTCTAATGGAATGTTGTCTATTTCCGGGGCCTTGTTTCGACTCGGGTCTTTCAGTGCTCTGTCAAACTCTTCACGCAGTATCATATCTCCCATTTCATCTTCATCTACATCCTCTTCCATTTCCATAATATTGTCCTCAAGTACATCGCCCTTGTATAGACCCTCTATATACTCCTTCCACCTTTCTGCTTTCCCTTCTTTGCTTACAACTGGGTTTCCATCTGAGCTCTTAATATTCATACAAGTGGTTCTCTTTTCTCCAAAGGTCTCTCTAATTTTCCTGTAGGCAGTATCTATCTTGCCCTAGTGAGATAAGCCTCTACATCCTTACATTTATCCTCTAGCCATCCCTGCTTAGCCATTTTGCACTTCCTGTCAATCTCATTTTTGAAACGTTTGTATTCCTTTTTGCCTGCTTCATTTACTGGATTTTTATATTTTCTCCTTTCATCAAATAAATTCAGTATCTCTTCCATTACACAAGGATTTCTACTAGTCCTCGTCTTTTTACCTACTTTATCCTCTGCTGCCTTCACTACTTCATCCCTCAGAGCTACCCATTCTTCTTCTACTGTACTTCTTTCCCCCACTGCTGTCAGTTGTTCCCTTATGCTCTCGCTGAAACTCTGCACAACCTCTGGTTTAGTCAGTTTATACAGGTCCCATCTCCTTAAATGCCCACCTTTTTGCAGTTTCTTCAGTCAGTTTTAATCTACAGTTCATAACCAATAGATTGTGGTCAGAGTCCACATCTGCCCCTGGAAAAGTCTTACAATTTAAAACCTGGTTTGCTAAATCTCTGTCTTACCATTATATAATCTATCTGATACCTTTTAGTGTGTCCGGGATTCTTCCATGTATACAACCTTCTTTTATGATTCTTCAACCATGTGTTAGCTCTGATTAAGTTATGCTCTGTGCAAAATTCTACCAGACGGCTTGCTCTTTCATTTATCTCCCCCAATCCATATTCACCTACTATGTTTCCTTCTCTCCCTTTTCCTACTCTCGAATTCCAGTCACCCATAACTATTAAAGTTTCGTCCCCCTTCACTACCTGAATACTTTCTTCTATATCATCATACATTTCATCAATTTCTTCATCTGCTGAGCTAGTTGGAATATTTACTTGTACTACTGTAGTAGGCATGGGCTTCGTGTCTATCTTGGCCACAATAATGTATTCACTATGCTGTTGGTAGTAGCTCACCCGCACTCCTATTGTTTATTCATTATTAAACCTACTACTGCATTACCCCTATTTGATTTTGTGTTTATAACCCTGTATTCGCCTGACGAAAAGTCGTGTTCCTCCTGCCACCGAACTTCACTAATTCCCACTATATGTAACTTTAACCTATCCATTTCTCTTTTGAAATTTTCTAACCTACCTGCCAGGTTAAGGTATCTGACTTTCCACGCTCCGATCCGTAGAACGCCAGTTTTCTTTCTCCTGATAACGACATCCTCTTGAGTGGTCCCCGCCCGGAGATACGAATGGGGGACTATTTTACCTCCGGAATATTTTACCCAAGAGGACGCCATCATCATTTAATCATACAGTAAAGCTGCATGCCCTCAGGAAAAATTACGGCCATAGTTTCCTCTTGCTTTCAGCCGTTCACAGTACCAGCACAGCAAGGCCGTTTTGGTTATGTTACAAGGCCAGATCAGTCAATCATCCGGACTGTTGCCTCTGCAACTACTGAAAAGGCTGCTGCCCCTCTTCAGCAACCACACGTTTGTTTTCTCTCTCAATAGATACCCCTCCGTTGTGGTTGCACCTACGGTACGGCTATCTGTGTCATTGAGGCACGCAAGCCTCCCCACAAACGACAAGGTCCATGGTTCATTTGGGGGGGCGGGGGGGGGGGGGGGGCGGCATTATCCATAACAGAAACAAAAGCTCTTCTGAACTATGTAATAAATCTAAAACCAATGATTAAATACATCACTCTTCATCTCTTCATGACCGTCACTGGATTTGCAGGATGTATATTGGCCATCAAACCAGTCTCAGGACTGAAGACCACAAGAACAACATATATTGGCTTTGCAATTCTGATAAAGCAATGCTCAGATGATCTTTTTTTGACAGAAAGTAAGTCTGCTTACGTTGCCATCTGCCCTTCGAATAGTGCCACATGTGCTTTCTGGAGTGTTTTTGATTCAGCCAGGTCTCACTAAGGTAAATAACAGGACACCAATGATTTTCCTTTCCGATATTTTGCATTTTTCTCAGAAAAGTTGCCTTAACTGTTACAGCATTAGGTCTTTCAATCAGTCTGTGTTTTCCATTGTTCCATTTTCTGTAACTGAAATCCAAAGACTAGAATTCTTCCACTCAAATGGCAACCCCCTGCGAAAACAGTTTTGTAGTGTAAAACATTTGCTACCTTTTGGCTTGTATGATATTCACCATGGTCATAAATTTCCTATACGGTACAATGAACAAGTCTTGATGGAAATAGTCTATATTAGTGACAGTTATTCTTCCACTATCATCTTTCCTTGGAGAATAAAACTTCTGACCACAGGTTCCCATTGCCTAGACTACTGCATATATTCTCTGTGTAGTTCCTAATCAAATACTACCACATGCTTTTGCTGTATCAAGCTGCAGTGCTAATAAAATTGTGATTTTCTGTCATTGTCTTAAAGATCACAAAGAAATTTGTATATGTCGTATATGACTCCCTTTGGCTCCTCGTGTTTCGAAATTTGGTCATCTCACTTTGTAAACAAAAATAGAAATAAACCTTGATGAAAATCACGTCTCTCTTGGCAGATATGTGGCATTTTCGTACAGGAAACACATAAGTGAATGCGGGGTAGAATGGTCCCTGCTATAAACTTAATCCTATCAAATGGTGCATCCATTGCAATGTGTATTGTGTGAAGTAGCAGAAATGGTGTTTGTAATCTTTAAGGAAGTGCAAAGAACTTACTTATTACATTTTTCCCTTGACCATCTTTTCTTTTATATTGCATTACAATGTGAAAAAATGGAAGAAAAGGGCCCCAACTGATGGTCCATGATTGACTTAGAGTTTAGTATTACAGAAACGTGTACAGTTTATTGTCGTGATAAATCAGGGATAATGGAGTGCATGTTTGCAAATTATTGTAGTAACATATTCTACTTGTAGGGCTATTATTGCTTCTTAGAAACAGTATACAATAGAAACCTGAACTGTACATGAGAGGAAATTTTAAAATATCAAGAGAAAAAAGTGCTAATGCGATTTATTTCAATTCAAGGTGTTTTCTAATTGAAATAATATTTAAAAAGTGTCAGTCCTTAGAGTATTATCTGCTGTGTTTTACAGTTAGTTGTCACCAAAAATGCTCTGATGTTTCCAGTTAATTTATTTACTTTCTTCATTTTTCTCCCTTAAGGTGCCCACTGTTCAGTAAAAACGATGACCTACATGTCAAGGCTGTGGAAGAAGAAGCAGCAAAGGCTAGAAATGAGGCTCTAGCTAAGAATCCTAATATACAATTGAAACATGATCCAACACACATACTTCCAGAACGGACTCAGCCAGATGTTCCTGATCGACATAATGTTCATTTTGTGCCATATAATGGAAGATATCCAGTTCATGTGAATTTACACTTGCCAGGTTTGCTTCATTTGCAAGTAAATATTAATCCTTTTTACAATGAAAATCCAGACCACATTGCTCAATTGCCTAACTATGCAGCAGGTGCAGCGGAAATTTTGCCAGCCCGCCGTCACCACAACGTACACCCTCCGCCAGGTGGTGCAGCTGAGCTGAATTGGCTGAATCCAGTAATTGCTGTAGGTCAGCAACGTTTCATGGTAGCCCAGGGGCCTCATATTGTGGTGGAAGGACCCAGGCACGGTGCCAGGCTAATAGTTCCCCCTGGAATCGACAATGGGCCAGAAGCGCAAGGACAACAGGACAGGCCTGCTGTGAGGCTAATAGTTCCCCCCAGATTCGACAACGGGCCAGAAGCACAAGGACAACGGGACAGGCCTGTGGAACGGGTTCCGCTGGCCAGACCGCCAGTGGGACAGGGTCAGCAGGTCGTGGCAATGGCACAGGCGGTAGTGGCAGCAGCAGTGCACCAGCAGCATGCCAGGATGATAGAATTGACGCACGGTCACCGTGCGAGGGCGGCAGAAGCGGCGCACGGTCAGCGTGCGAGGGCGGCAGAAGCGGCGCACGTTCAGCGTGCGAGGGCGGCAGAAGCGGCGCACGGTCAGCGTGCGAGGGTGGCAGAAGCGGCACACAGTCAGCGGGCCAGGGCAGTAGAAGCGGCACACGGTCAGCGGGCCAGGGTGGCAGAAGCGGCGCACGGTCAACGAGACAGGGCGGCAGAAGCGGCGCACGGTCAACGAGACAGGGTGGTAGAAGCGGCACACGCTCAGCGACCCAAAGGAGCAACACAGCGTCATCAGGTTATGCTGGTGGCATCAGCAGGAGGGGCTCAGGCTCTGCAGGCCTGGCAAGGTGCTCAGGGACAGCAGGTGAGGTTGGCAGCAGCACAGGGACAGCAGGCAATGCCAGCAGCAGCACAGGGACAGCAGGCAATGCCAGCAGCAGCACAGGGACAGCAGGCAATGCCAGCAGCAGCACAGAGGCAACAGGCAATGCCAGCAGCAGCACAGGGGCAACAGGCAATGCCAACAGCAGCACAGGAGCAGCAGGCAGTGCCGGCGGCAGCACAGGGACAGCAGGCCCGACCTGTGGTGCCGCACCGTCTGGTTAGGCGAGCAGCGGAGGCTCAGAGAGGCAGTCCCGTGGCACACCTCCTGTTAGCAAGAGTTCAGCGGCAGCTGCCACCACCTGCAGAAGGTCAGCCTGCAGCTCAGCTGGAAGTTCCTCTAGTCAACCATCCTCCACTGGCAGCTGATGACTTTGTTGCCCAGTGGTTAGCTGCAATTCCACCCCAGCTGGAAATACCAGTCGCTCAGGATCAACAAAGACCACAGGAACCTTTGCCACATTAGAGAGGACAAATTGTCTTCTTAAAAAACTACAATTTTAGTATCTGATAGGTGAATAATTTTAGACAATTTGTGCCAATTGTGTTTTAAGTTTTCATCACATGTTCTTGTTGTTCAGAATCCTATTACTTTATTATCTGTGTCCCCCTAAAGGTTATGTGCTGTAAACCTGGAATAACATCACGTTATTCGATGAGTGTTACTGAATAAACCAGTATGTTACTTACATAGTGTGTTTCCTGTGTGGAACCAGTGCAACCTATACGGGCTGAAATGGACCCTAGTCGACTGTAAAAATATTGTATACCGTCAGTAGCAGCTGTTTACACAACCCATTTAAGCACAAAAATTTAACATTTTTCTGTGAATTCTCTCTCTTACATATACAGCAAAGAATGTTAAATTATGTGCTGTGTGATTCTCTCTCTCTCTCTCTCTCTCTCTCTCTCTGTGTGTGTGTGTGTGTGTGTGTGTGTGTGTGTGTGTGTGTGTGTGTGTGTGTGAGAGAGAGAGAGAGAGAGAGAGAGAGAGATTAGCTGAAAGAGCTAAACACATTAATATGTTTTACTGAGAATGTATAAAAATATTGTAAATCGGCGGGGGTCTCTCAGTTTCTCGAATAATAAAAAAAAAAAAAGAACTTTGTGTCTCTTTTTAAATAAACACCCTGTAAAGCTTTTACTGAGTGACTTCACTGTTACCAATTCACATATATGTATATCCCTTATTACTAAGTTGAAAGTTAAAAGATACTGAGCAAAAGTCTATAGAAATCATACAGTATGATTTTGTATATAATATTCCATAATTTAATGCTTATTTGAAAATGGTTCATTCTGAAATTTAAATTGTCATTTTAAGAATGATTTAGCAGAGTTAACTGGGGATCCTCTGGTATATATTTTTCATATGTAGCACAACATGTGAAGGTGTCTTGCCAAAGAAAAACTTGTACAGTGTATATTTAAGGAAAAAATACGCTTAGATTGTATTTTATGTCCTGTGTATGTGCGTCTCTTCCCCCCCCCCCCCCCCCCCTTATCAAACTGTTACAGAGAGCATAGACTGAATAGACTGATAAAAACAGGCTCCATGGTGTGCAAAAATAGCCAGCTAGTTATCACAACAAACGCTTCTTAAGAATTGAAGACACCTCAAAACAGTACTCCACATATTATGCTGAATAATTTATGTAACATTCATTCTATCTTTTGGTGTGTTCTCTACTCATGTGAAGCAATTTTTAATATTCTGAACACTTTACAATTTGCAATCTAAAACCGATACTGAGTAAAAATGATTCAGTGGTAAACTGTCAATCCCGAGCAAGTAGAGGCCAGTTAAATGATAGTGTCTTGATGAGACAGGAAAAAACTGAAATACACACACTCAGGAGGAACAAGGAAATAGTGGGAGATGTTTTTAAGCTTTGTTTCATAGTGGTAAGAAAATTTGAGGTAATGACATATCACTCTCAAATTCAGAAGCAGCTGTGCTAACATATGAAGTTGGTTGTATGCAGATACTTTGTAATCTATAGAATGTATACTGTTTCAGGATTGTCATATACTTACCTTGTTTGTTTATATCATGGACTCATTTCTATTTATGTAACCTCTATATTTTCATTATATCATAAAAGGCAAAGGCTAATCAATGGTTCTGACCATTGTTGCATGCATTTGAATCTGTTAAATACTTTTAATGGACTATCAGTAGCATCGAGGATTTCATAACTTTCTTTAAAATCGTTGTAATGACCTTATGAGGGATGTTGCTCTGTAATCTAGTAGTATGTGACACAACTACTGTGGTGGATCTTTGGCACAAGCAAAAGAATTTTAAGAGTGAAGGTCTTATATTGATCAGGAGATTCCGTTGTTGTTGTAGAAGTGAGATAGTGATGAGAAGTGTAAGCAAAAAACATGGTGTCAGCAGCTGTGCTTGAAGTGAGTTACTAGGTCGAAGCAAACACCATTTGTCCTTTGTCTAACATGCAATTTGCACATTAAATGATCAATAAAAGTTTGCTTAGAGAGAATGGGGATTAAGCTGCAGAGGAAGATAAAACATTGCAAATTTTAATTTACTGACATTGAACTATCTCTAACCTACAGGGAAAAAAAGAATGCATTTACTATGGAAGTCTAAAAACCAGGTCATGGTTCTCCCTTTCCACTCACATTCTTTTGCCACAATCATCTTGTCCCCTTCCATCACTCAACTACCAATTATTTTTGTTCTACCCCATTACAGTTTTGTAGCAGTTTTTGCTTTAAACTGTAATTTACACAAGGAGCCTGACAGCTGATTTTCTGCATTTGCAGTATTGTTTATTTATATACTTACTCATTACTCCTAGTACTGTAGCAACCAAATTACAACTAAGCCGTAGAGTGAGAACTACATAAGACATTATTTGGCAATTTACACATACGTGTTTTGCATGCACAGAGTGCAATGGTACTTCATCTGTTCCCCTCATGAGTATCCCTTTTGCTTTCTCTCTTCAGCACTGTAAAAGTGTGTGTTGTGCTTGTATTATTTCATTTTGTATATGTTTATGAGTTTGGACCTCCAAGTGTGTGATTTTTATATTTCTGCTGTTGTATTTATTTATAAGAGTTTTTAACATAATCTTTTATAATTTTATACATTATTGTAAATAATCATATGGTTCCTTTTAATTATATTCCATAGTGTTATATCTCAAAAATCAATGTTGAGCAGTTTGAATGTGATGACATTGAATATGAATGTATTGTTGTGATTTTATGACAGTATTTTACACGAACTGAAATTATAGTTTTGTATATTCTTGTGTTAAATTCTATTTTCAATAAAATTATTTTATTAAGAAGAAATTTGAAGTATCTTTCTCAGCCTCAGTTCTGTCAAGATTTCAGGGGAACAGTGTTATAACTAGATGAAGGACCTACAGATTAAAATCTATTATTCTCCTGAATTCCTAGTTGCAAATAAACATCTACTTCCACGTTTCATACCTAATTAAACTTGAAATTGTTAATTTTACAACATCTAACACAGCCTATTTTTATGTTAATGCCTATTATATTTAAAATCCTAAAATTTACCAATATCCTTTAAAGTGAAATTTTTTGTTTTCAAAGGATTACAGTTGCTTACAAGAATTGGAGGTTGGAAGATGGAAGGTGGTATTTGGAAATCTGTAGCTGATAAAATCCTGCAAGGTTTGAGTTGTAACAAAAATCTGTTCAGTGACAGGATGGTTGGAAAACCAATTGCTAAACTTTATTGTACTTTTTTTTAATTACAAGTATCCCGTAAAAATATGAAGTACTTGTTATATGCATTTGTGTAGCATCTTGTTTCTTTCTTGTGTTGGGTTTCAAGCAAGAAAAGTCCCACTTAGATCGACATGCAGATGGAGTGCTACATAAGCAGGGTGTGTACGACCCGGAACAAGTGGGAGATCCAAGAAAAACCCGGGAATTTTTTGTTTGGGAAAAACCGGGAATTTTTTAGAATTCCAGAAATTTTTCATTGTTTTAGTTTCCAGTTAATTTTTTGTAATTTTGGTTGGTAAGAACTGATATTCTAACAAAGGATATTACTGTATCCTGCTACAGCAGAATAATACTGCAGCAATAAAACATTAACGAGGGGGAAAAAACAAAAATAAAACTTCATTTGCAAACAAAATGCGCCACAGACAACAAAACACAGTGCTCATACAAGTGTCTGCAAACAGCAAAATGTGTCAAAGGCTTTAGGAAGACTATGCAATGCTTCATAACAACAAATTGCCACCAATGAGCGTGATGTCATAACTATTTACATTAAATTCATTCAAGCAGTTGCGAGCGAGCTCTTGCGCAAGTGAATCAAGTATGAGTAGTACCTTCTCCCACTTCTGGCTACAGATGTGTGGCTGTTAGCTGTATAAGCAGTAGCAGAAAGCAGCCAAACGCTACATAGAAAACTTTACTGGCGCACCCAAGCTGCCAGATTCACTCATGCCCAGCAGGCGCAGATCTGTGGGCCGTGGATGGAGGGGCGGAGGGAACTGGAGTGTCTGCCCCGGGCGGCTTTTTCATGAGAGGAGGTGCCAGATTTGTATTCTTGAGGAGAAAACCTCGTTTCACAAAGCGCCTAGCATCCAGCGCACGTTAGTCTAGCGATTATTCATATGATTTTGAAATGCATCCATGTTGATTTTTAACATTTTTGAACACATTCCTTGTTGATTTCTGAATAAATCATAAGTTGATTTTTGAATAGGAGGCTCTGGCAGAGGAATCACGGTCCCATATAGAAATAAACTTTCGAGCAGACGAGGGGACGTGGCTGTACAAGCTAAACTGAGTGCAGCCGATGGGTGAATGCAAATCGCTGTTTGTTATGTGGCTGACTGGGTTTGCGAATGATCACCTTGATATAATTACTAAGGAAATACATAGATTTGGACTACCAGAGTAGAAATAAATGACAAACAGGAATAACAGATCAGAAAGATCATATATTATCTTCTTGGTGTCCACAGGAAAATGAAATTTTAACAGAAAGTTTTGAACAGATCGCTACACTAGTAAGGGCCAGTTGTACAGTCCCCGGCTAGCAGCCACTTAAGTTCAATTCTGGGAGCAGTGTGGAAAACACATTGTACGAACACGTAATAATGCCTAACAGGAGAATAAAAGCAGGGGAACTAAACCGGTAATTGTGGCAGGGTTGGTGAAGTTAACCAGAGAATGAGTCTTGACAGTGGCAGGAATAGTTACAGAATTAGTAATGACAAGATTGTTTGTTAGAAGGAGGAAGGAAAAGAAATGGGGACATCACACAAATTATGGAAGAATGTGACGATTCCAAATTTATACAAAAATTTTGTACTACTAATTTTCGATCTCATGCTGGAGAAGCTAGAGCGTATGAACGAAATGTGAATCTATTTCCCAAGCTTTTGTCTTTAGCAGGCCTAATAGGCATTTGATATTGGTACTGCGTGAATTATATTCTGTCGTGCTATAAAAATGACCGTTTGTGGCAAATCAGTCTCCTTTATTTTGTGTGTTACAATTGCTGCAATATTAGAGAGGCCTGTTTCGTTTCATCTAGCAGACAGTGACAAAACAGACGTAATCAGATCGAGAAATCGCCCCAGTCTTGGGTACTATTTGTATTAACAGCCTTTTCGATATTAGACAGAGACATTTCAATTTTCATGGAGCAAAATGTTTGACGAACTTTGGTGAGGTAATAGATTCTTTAGCAGAAAGGAAAGCATACCATGTAAAGCTCTAACAAGATTAGAGAGAAAAATGCTAGGGCCTAAGGATTGAAGAAATGTGTACTTTCTTGCTTGTCTCTTGTCTTTATGGTTTTATGTATCTCATATTTAATTTTATGTCACACGAAACA